>NC_086444.1:830620729-831220729 GCF_028390025.1 Pseudophryne corroboree | reverse complement strand
GGCAGAAGCCAGAAAGTTTTTCCGCTGGGCAACGAAAACATTTACGTGTTCTATCGGCAATGTTCGTTCCAAGAGTGGACAACTGGGAAGCAGACTTCCGCGGCGGACACGTTCTCCGTTCAGGAGGGTTGAGTCTTCATCAAGCGGTTTTCACAGAAGTGATAAGTCTTTGGAGAATTCCGCAAATAGACAAGATGGCGTCTCGCCTCGACAAGAAACTTCAGAAATTTTGTTACGGGTCGAGGGTCCCTCAAGCAATAGCGGTGGACGCCATAGTGACACGTGGGTGTTTCGGTCGGACTATGTGTTCCCTCCACTTCCACTCTTTCCAAAAATGTTCAAAAATTATAAGAAAAACAAAAGTTCAGATGATCCTCCTTGTTCCAGACTGGTCAAGGAGGGCTGGTATCCGGATCTTCAGCAATTATTCATAGGAGATCCCTGACCTCTTCCTCTGTGAAAGGATCTGTTATAGCAGGGGCCGTGTGTGTTCCAAGACTTACCGCGGTTTCCATTGAAGACTTGGAGATTGAACGTCGGATCCCAGCCCGGAAGGGTATTCCCAGTGAAGTCTTCCCTACTCTTCTTCAGTCAGAAAAGAAGTAAGCTGAAAACATTACCACCATATTTGGGGAAAATTTTGTGTCTTGGTGTGAATCCAAGAAGGTTCCTACGGAAGACTTCCAGTTGGATCGTTTTCTCCCTTCTTTTCTTACAAGATCGTGTGGAGGCGATCTTAGGTTGGGCTCGATTAAGGTTCAGTTTTCAGCCTTGTCGATTTTCTTCCAAAAAACGATTGGCCTCCTTTCCTGAGTTTAATACTTTCGTAAAAGGAGTCTTACACATCCATCCTCCCTTTGTGCCTCTGTGGCACCATGGGATCTTTACGTGGTGTTGCAGTTCCTGCAATTTCTTTGGTTGAACTTTTCAGTATGGTTAAGTTGAAATTCCTCACTTGGAAAGTGGTCATGCGGTTGACCTTGGCATCCGCAAGGCGGGTGTCTGAGTTGGCGGTTTGGTCTCACAAGAGCCCTGTTTAATCTTCCATAATTATAGAGCGAAGTTGAGAACTCGGCAACAGTTTCTGCCAAAAGTGGTTTCATCGGTTTCACTTGAACCAACCTATTGTGGTGCCAGTGGCTACTGACGCCTGGGCGACATTGGAGTATCTCGATGTGGTTGGAATTTTGAAAATTTGTGTTGCCAGATTGGCTCAGATCAGGAAAACGGAGGATCTGTTTATCCTATATGCTTCTAACAAGATTGGGGTTCCTGCTTCCAAGCAGACTATTGCACGCTGTATCATCTGTAATACGATTAAGCTTGCTCGTTTTACGGCTGGATTGCCGTTACCGAAATCGGTGAAGGCCCATTCTACCAAGAAGGTGGGCTCATCCTGGGCGGCTGCCAGAGGGGTCTCAGGTTTATAGCCTTGAAGAGCAGCTGCTTTGTCGGGTTCAAGCGATTTTGCAAATATTCTACAAGTTTGATACCCAGGTTGTTGAGGCCCTCTTGTTTGGGCAATCGGTGCTGCAGAGTCATCCGCACTCTCCCGCCCATTCTAGAGCTTTGGTATAGACCCCATGGTCCTTTTGGAGTCCCCAGCATCCTCTAGGACGTATGAAAAAATAGGATTTTAATACCTACTGGTAAATCCTTTTCTCTTAGTCCGTAGAGGATGCTGGGCGCGTACTGTATCTGCAGTTATTGGTTATGGTTACACATGTTGTGTTTCTTTACGGTCAATCTGTTGCTGACGTTATTCATGCAATGGCATGCGGTATGCTATTATTGGTCATGTTTACACACAGGTTGTGTTACATTTTCGGTCAGCATATTGCTGTATATTTTTCATGCCGTCGGCTGGTGTTCTATTGAATGCCACGTTCTGCGGCATGTTTGAGGTGTGAGCTGGTATGACGCTCACCGTGTTTAAACAATAAATTCTTTCCTCGAAATGTCTGTCTCCCTGGGCACAGTTCTGTTACTGGAGTCTGGAGGAGGGGCATAGAAGGAGGAGCCAGTTCACACCCATTCAAAGTCTTAAAGTGCCCATGTCTCCTGCGGATCCCGTCTATACCCCACGGTCCTTTTGGAGTCCCCAGCATCCTCTACGGACTAAGAGAAAAGGATTTACCGGTAGGTATTAAAATCCTATTTTTTATTCATCCACTGTAACTATTGCTAGCACAGGACAAGTATTTCGCAATGATGTAACGTCAGCAGTGTCTTATGGCTTACCGTTCTGCACAGCCCAACAGTTTTGACAGATAAAACATCTGTCGACTAAAGCGCTGCATGGTGCAAAATATCTATCTATCTATCTATCTATCTATCTATCTATCTATCTATCTATCTATCTATCTATCTATCTATCTATCTATCTATCTATCTATCTATCTATCCATCTATTTCTATGTACATATATATCTATATATATCTCTATCCGTAATGCCCACGCTACCACCAAGGAGAGGTACAGAAGGCATTGGGTGGGCGGAACCTCTTCTTGGGGGTAGATTTGGCATTCTTATAGCCATGCGTGGTATGTGTGCCATTTTTCTACTACCTGGCCTTGAGTGGTGTCGAAAGCGTAGCGGGTGGCGACTGCCGATAGAGGGGGAATCGAGAAGACCTCCCCAGGACGAGGATCGCAGAGGAACGAATGTGTTGCCGTGGGAAAGGCTTACCTGCAAATGAAGAGACAGGAGTTTACCCGTAGTTAACCGGCTCCCTTGACGTCCAGATGAAGCCCCCAGCAAGAGGCAAGTTGATGCGGTCCAGCCACGATAACACCTGCGGGAAAGGGCCGATGCAGGTTCTCCGCCACCGGATCAGGTGTGGTTCCAGGGGTGCCCTGTCTTACATCCCCAGAACCCCTCCACCTTCCCTCCCCATCCCATCTTCCCTCCCCCTCCGCATCCCCCTCCACGGCCCGGTTTGTAAGCCCTACCTTGTTTGCGAAAGTGGCTTTCTTTCTAACCTATTTGTCTTCTCTAGAGCATCCACCGAATAGCGTTCCTGGGACTGTTCAGTTCACCAAAGCTCTACAGCCTGCGAAATAAAGAAATGCGTAGACGTTAGATGGGTGCTCCAGTAAGGTAATTGAAATGTCATTTTTATTCATCCACTGTAACTATTGCTAGGACACAGTACAAGTATTTCGCAATGATGTAACGTCAGCAGTGTCTTATGGCTTAACGTTCTGCACAGCCCAACAGTTTTGACAGATAAAATATCTGTCAACTGTTGCGCTGCACGTGCAAAATATTTATTGATCGATCCATCTTTATTTCTCATACGTCCTAGAGGATGCTGGGGATGCTTCAAGAACCATGGGGTATAGACGGGATCCGCAGGAGACATGGGCACTTCAAGACTTTGAATGGGTGTGAACTGGCTTCTCCCTCTATGCCCCTCCTCCAGACTCCAGTTAGATTCTATGCCCAGAGAGACTGGTCACACACTGAGGAGCTCTACTGAGTTTCTCGGAAAAGACTTTATGTTAGGTTTATTATTTTCAGGGAGCACTGCTGGCAACAGTCTCCCTGCATCGTGGGACTGAGGGGAGAGTAGCAGACCTACTTCTGTGAGTTCAAAGGCCCTGCTTCTTAGGCTACTGGACACCATTAGCTCCAGAGGGTCTGATCACTTGGTACGCCTAGCTGCTTGTTCCCGGAGCCGCGCCGTCACCCCCCTTGCAGAGCCAGAAGAAAGAAGCCAGGTGAGTAAAAGAAGAACAGAAGACTCCAGTGACGGCAGAAGACTTTAGTTTCTGAGGTACCGCGCAGCGGCCGCTCTGCGCGCCACTGCTCCCACACACAAGCGGAACTACAAGGGTGCAGGGTGCAGGGGGTGCGCCCTAGTCAGCATGTATACCTCAGATATAGACTGGCAAGAGAGATATTAAGTGCTTGGGCACTAAATACAGACCCCCGCCAGTATAAATACATAGAAAATAGCGGGGCTGAAGCGTGCCATTAAGAGGGCGTGGCTTAGCCCCCACAGCTCAAAACAGCGCCATTTTCTCCTCAGAGACGCTGTCCCTGACAAAGCACTGCTGAACAGATCACAGTGAAAAACGGGGGGGGGGGGGGACACACACAGTTGTTTAGTGCAATATATGTTAAAAATAAAGCACAATATACAATAAGCGTGGTGTAAAAGAGCTGGTAAACGTCTTCTGTGTTTCCCTGACAGAAAGTACTGGGGTCTATCCCTTATAGTCGGCATGTCTGAGGCTGAGTGCTCTGCCACAAACGGCTATGGAAATGTCTCTGTCGGCACTGCCGACTCCTGATGGTACTTGGTTCATGTAAATAAGTGGCAACATGTCAGTAGATGTATGCTTTTCCAAAGACAAAACTATAGGGGAGACACTGATGTGTGTGGGTGACCCTGTCGGCACCAACAAATCGGACTGGGTAAAAATTGACATGATAATGTGATGCATTTCAGAATGCTATACCTGTATGTATATATACACTGCTCAAAAAAATAAAGGGAACACTAAAATAACACATCCTAGATCTGAATGAATGAAATATTCTTATTAACTACTTTGTTCTTTACATAGTTGAATGTGCTGACAACAAAATCACACAAAAATTATCAATGGAAATCAAATTTATTAACCCATGGAGGTCTGGATTTCGAGTCACACTCAAAATTAAAGTGGAAAAACACACTACAGTAGGGGTGGGCAAAATACGGCCCGCGGGCCGGATGTGGCCCGCAAACCGATCCTGTCCGGCCCACTGCCTCCCACCAGCGAGCAATGACAAGCGGCCCGACCGACTGAGCTGCTTGTCATTGCTCTGCACTGCAGTACCTCCAAGCTGCCAGCGGCGCCTCTCTCCCCTGCTGCTCCTGCTGCTGCGTTGTAGCAGCCTCCTCCAGAGTCCCCAGTGACAACGGCTGTGTTCAGCCGAAAAGGGGGCGGGGCTACGTGCCGATGAGGGGGGCGAGGCTACACGGGACCTTAGGGGGCGGGGCTACACGGGACAAGAGCCAGACTGCTACAGATCCATTCTTCCTGCCACTGCCAGCCAGATCAGTAAGTTATTGGGAAAAGTGAAAGAAAGTGTGTGTGTGTGTGTGTGTGTGTGTGTGTGTGGGCAGTGGCGTCAGACTGTTTTAGGTTTGGGGGAGAGATCTTTAGCTCTCGCTGTACCAACCCCTCCCGTGTTCTGTCACCATGTCACCCCCCCCATGTTCTGTCACTGTGTCACCCCCCCGTGTTCTGTCACTGTCACCCCCCCCCCGTGTTCTGTCACTATGTCACCCCCCTCCGTGTTCTGTCACTGTGTCACCCCCCCTGTGTTCTGTCACTGTGTCACCCCCCGTGTTCTGTCACTATGTCACCCCCCCCGTGTTCTGTCACCATGTCACCCCCCCGTGTTCTGTCACTGTCACCCCCCCCCCGTGTTCTGTCACTATGTCACCCCCCCGTGTTCTGTCACTATGTCACCCCCCCTGTGTTCTGTCACTATGCCACCCCCCCGTGTTCTGTCACCATGTCACCCCCCCGTGTTCTGTCACTGTGTCACCCCCCCCGTGTTCTGTCACTGTCACCCCCCCGTGTTCTGTCACTATGTCACCCCCCGTGTTCTGTCACTATGTCACCCCCCCCCCGTGTTCTGTCACTATGTCACACCCCCCGTGTTCTGTCACTATGTCACACCCCCCGTGTTCTGTCACTGTGTCACCTCCCCGTGTTCTGTCACTGTGTCACCTCCCCGTGTTCTGTCACTGTCACCCCCCCCGTGTTCTGTCACTGTGTCACCCCCCCCCCGTGTTCTGTCACTGTGTCACCTCCCCGTGTTCTGTCACTGTCACCCCCCCGTGTTCTGTCACTGTGTCACACCCCTCCGTGTTCTGTCACTGTGTCACCTCCCCGTGTTCTGTCACTATGTCACACCCCCCGTGTTCTGTCACTGTGTCACCTCCCCGTGTTCTGTCACTGTGTCACCTCCCCGTGTTCTGTCACAGTGTCACCTCCCCGTGTTCTGTCACTGTGTCACACCCCCCCGTGTTCTGTCACTGTGTCACCTCCCCGTGTTCTGTCACTGTGTCACACACCCCCGTGTTCTGTCACTGTGTCACCTCCCCGTGTTCTGTCACCGTGTTACACATCCGTGTTCTGTCACTGTCACCCCCCCTCCCCATGTTCTGTCACTGTGTCACCCCCACCGTTTTCTGTCACTGTGTCACACACCCGTGTTCTGTCACTGTCACCCCCCCTCCCCGTGTTCTGTCACCGTGTCACCCCCACCGTGTTCTGTCACCGTGTCACACACCCGTGTTCTGTCACTGTCACCCCCCCCTCCCCGTGTTCTGTCACCGTGTCACACCCCCCATGTTCTGTCACCGTGTCACCCCCACCGTGTTCTGTCACTGTGTCACACCACCGTGTTCTGTCACCATGTCACCCCCACCGTGTTCTGTCACCGTGTCACCCCCACCGTGTTCTGTCACCGTGTCACACCTTTTCCCAGGGGCCATAAGACACTGGATAATTTGCTTGCTGCACAATAATTATCCTAAATAAAATGTTAATGTGCAAAAAAGGCTCTCTACCTGGCGTAATGTGTGTAAAAGGGGCTCTACCTGGTGTAATGTGTGTAAGTGGCGCTGTGTGGCGCAATTTGAATAATGGAGACTATTGTGCAGCCTAATATGAATCTGTATTATTTTTTGCCCACACCCCTTCCACATGAAGCCACGTCCCTATATTTTTGGCAAGTGGGGGGAGCTGCTATTTTGTATGTGGCCCTCGGATACTGACAGGAAATGTCAAGTGGCCCCTCAGCTGAAATAATTGCCCACCCCTGCACTACAGGCTGATCCAACTTTGATGTAATGTCCTTAAAACAAGTCAAAATGAGGCTCAGTAGTGTGTGTGGCCTCCACGTGCCTGTATGACCTCCCTACAACGCCTAGGCATGCTCCTGATGAGGTGGCGGATGGTCTCCTGTGGGATCTCCTCCCAGACCTGGACTAAAGCATCTGCCAAATCCTGGACAGTCTGTGGTGCAACGTGGCGTTGGTGGATGGAGCGAGACATGATGTCCCAGATGTGCTCAATTGGATTCAGGTCTGGGGAACGGGCGGGCCAGTCCATAGCATCAATGCCTTCATCTTGCAGGAACTGCTGACACACTCCAGCCACATGAGGTCTAGCATTGTCTTGCATTAGGAGGAACCCAGGGCCAACCGCACCAGCATATGGTCTCACAAGGGGTCTGAGGATCTCATCTCGGTACCTAATGGCAGTCAGGCTACCTCTGGCGAGCACATGGAGGGCTGTGCGGCCCCCCAAAGAAATGCCACCCCACACCATTACTGACCCACTGCCAAACCAGTCATGCTGGAGGATGTTGCAGGCAGCAGAACGTTCTCCTTGGCATCTCCAGACTCTGTCACGTCTGTCACATGTGCTCAGTGAGAACCTGCTTTCATCTGTGAAGAGCACAGGGCGCCAGTGGCGAATTTGCCAATCTTGGTGTTCTCTGGCAAATGCCAAACGTCCTGCACGGTGTTGGGCTGTAAGCACAACCCCTACCTGTGGACGTCGGGCCCTCATACCACCCTCATGGAGTCTGTTTCTGATCGTTTGAGTAGACACATGCACATTTGTGGCTTGCTGGTGGTCATTTTGCAGGGCTCTGGCAGTCCTCCTCCTGTTCCTCCTTGCACAAAGGCGGAGGTAGCGGTCCTGCTGCTGGGTTGTTGCCCTCCTCCACATCTCCTGATGTACTGGCCGGTCTCCTGGTAGCGCCTCCATGCTCTGGACATTACGTTGACAGACACAGCAAACCTTCTTGCCACAGCTCGCATTGATGTGCCATCCTGGATGAGCTGCACTACCTGAGCCACTTGTGTGGGTTGTAGACTCCGTCTCATGCTACTACTAGAGTGAAAGCACCGCCAGCTTTCAAAAGTGACCAAAACATCAGCCAGAAAGCATAGGAGCTGAGAAGTGGTCTGTGGTCCCCACCTACAGAACAACTCCTTTATTGGGGGTGTCTTGCTAATTGCCTATAATTTCCACCTGTTGTCTATTCCATTTGCACAACAGCATGTGAAATTGATTGTCAATCAGTGTTGCTTCCTAAGTGGACAGTTTGATTTCACAGAAGTGTGATTGACTTGAGGTTACATTGTGCTGTTTAAGTGTTCCCTTTATTTTTTTGAGCAGTGTATATATATATATGTATGGTACGGTTGCATAGATC
The DNA here is from genome assembly GCF_028390025.1 of Pseudophryne corroboree. Classification (NCBI taxonomy): domain Eukaryota; kingdom Metazoa; phylum Chordata; class Amphibia; order Anura; family Myobatrachidae; genus Pseudophryne; species Pseudophryne corroboree. The sequence goes on along the minus strand of NC_086444.1, from coordinate 831,212,492 downwards.
TGTGGCTCGAACACAGACATAGTAATTTTTGTGGAGGGCGTAATATTGATAACATATTTCCCTCAGACCCCTCGGGGTTGCAAAATTTTTATTTTGCCCAGTTACTACTCCCTGATATCGACACGAATACTATTTCTTATGTCGACCATGATGTTTCCTGATTAGATCCACAACATCGGCATTCAGCACATGTTTCATACACATTAAGAACGTATTAACGTCACTAGGGACCCTGCTGTTCCTGACAAAAATATATATATATGAGATATATGTATATACAGTGGTTAAAGTGGGCCGGAACGGGGCGGAACTGCGTTCCGTCACCTCTAATTGCAGGCGGAACCAGTTCCGCCTCCGCCCGGCCACAGCATCATGTCCCTGTTCCATTGTAAAGGTGGCAGCGGCCGCCAGCCAATCACGGCTCGCGGACCGGCTGCAGCACCAATCAGAAGAAGGGAAGGCTTTTTTAAAATCTGCCGTGAGCCAATCACGGCTCGCAGACCGCCAGCCAATGAGAAGCTGCCAAGTGGCAGCTTCTCATTAGTTGGCGGTCCAGGAGCCGTGAATGGCGCACAGTCGGCGCCAGATTAAAAGTACCCTCCCCCCCCCCCCCCCCCCCCCCCCGCCGCTGCCGCAGCCTCTGGAGTGTGAGCCGCGGCCTGTAATGCCCGATCCCCCCCGCAGCCGGAGTTTACTGTGAGGCTGCGCGGCGGGCAGTAATGTCCGTGCCCACTCCACATCTCCCTGCCAGCGCAGCAGCTTAAAGTCCACCCCACCCCACCCCTAGGCTTAGTGACCCGCGGCCTGTAATGCTCTCCCCACCTCCACCGGAGCGCTGTCTGCAAGTGATTGTGCATTACAGTCCGAGGCCCTAACCGTGGCACACCACATGGCGTCTGGCAGGAGAGACAACTCGCCCTCCACATGAAGACTTCCAGGTAACTGCTGCTACATATCACAGCTCTGGGTGCCCAGTCTTTCTTCTGCTGCTGCTGCTGGTGGTGATATTTTAATTCTCTCTCTCTCTCACTCTTTTTGTCTGTTTTTGCACTTTTTCAAAACTCTGAGTGCCTATATATATACGTATATCTATCTGGAAAACCCCCTCATAAAATCCTGCGTTTGCCCTTGGAGGGGGCTCTACTTGCCGTACTGTGTAAAAGGGGGCTCTGTCTGCCGTACTGTGTAAAAGGGGGCTCTGTCTGCCGTACTGTGTAAAAGGGGGCTCTGTCTGCCGTACTGTGTAAAAGGGGGCTCTGTCTTCCGTACTGTGTAAAAGGGGGCTCTGTCTGCCGTACTGTGTAAAAGGGGGACTCTGCTATTGTGGGCATTGTGTGTGTAAAGGGCACTAGTATGTGGGCGGGAAATTTGAATAAGATTGTGCTACTGTGAAGCATTATTTTAAATTGGTGGTACTTTTGTGTGGCCACGCCCCTTCCTTGTGAGGCCACACCCCTTTCTGCGGCGTTGCGGGCGAGGTGAGTTCCCCCACCTCTCCAGGACCACTTTAAGCCCTGTATATATATATATATATATATAGATATATGTGTGTATATGTGTATTTAAATGTGTATATTCATATTTAAATTTATAATGAATGCTGAAGTAAAGTTATTCCTTCTCATGTGCTGGTCGCTCTGTTGAAAAAGCTCTAGGTCAGCCGTGACAAGATGGTTTCAAATCCTCACGAGGAGTCCGAGTGTTTATTCTTTTCCCGCCATTGGTAGAATAAAGTGAGAGTCAACCCCTGTTCTGCACGGGGCCCTGTCACAAAGGATCGTATACAGGAAGCTAAGTGATATTTTAATTATATGCTTTGATTATACTTGCATTACATGCGCATGGGGGAGTGCTTGTATTCAGAAATGGTCGGTTACCTTGTCATCCGACATAATTACCCTGGGGAGAGATGGGATACTCCTTAAGTTGGGTCATATCTAGAACATTGCAGCATACTGCTGTGCGACTACAAGAGGTATGGGACTCTTGGGTTCGCGGGCCTATTCCATGGCGGTCTCGGCTAGGAGGGCGTTGTGGATTCACCAATGGAATGCTGATGCTGACTCCGAGTAGAAATGGAGTCTCTTCCCTATGAAGGTGAAGCCTGGTTTGGTTTTGGCCTTGTTAAGTTGATCTCGGCAGATGCCGCTGGTAAGTCTACCTTCGTGCCCTATGTTCCCTCACAGCGGTTGGTGACGTATTATTGTAGGATGCAATCATTTCGTCCGAATAGATATGGATTTCCCTTTTCTTTGCAGGAAGAGGAAGGTAAGACCCACCGCATGACCATTGGGTCTATCTTGCGGGAGCCCACACCGGTGGGACCACGTCTAAAACTTCTCAGTCAGTCCTGGAAAGGACATGGACCAGTGAGTTTTAAGAATAGAGTCCCTAGGGGGACATACTGGAGTTTCCAGACGTTTCCACTCACCGATTTTTCAAATCGACCTTACCGATTCTCCTCCGGACGGGGAGGTAGTATGCGACGCAATATGAGAGTTGTGTTAGGATCAGGCCATTGTCCTGATGTCCCGGACACAAAAAAAAAGGGCTGTTATCCAAGGTTTTTTGTGCTCCCGAGGCCGGATGGCTCGGTCAGACCAATCCTATATCTGAAATCCCAAAATTTCTGCTTAAAGAAGTTAAAATCCAAGATGGAATCTCTCATGGCAGGGATCTCCAATCTGAAAAAGGAGAAAGGAGGTCTAATTATGGTTTCTTTCGCATTAGGCTTACCTGAGGTTTGCAATTCAGGATTGTCATTACCAATTTCACCAAGGTGAGGGCGGTATGATGGTTGTCCTTCGATAGTAAGGAGTCATTATTATTCTGTACGGGGACGCTCGCCTGATTACGGCAAGGTTAAGTAACCAAGTGGTTGTTTTCTTCCAGTGGAAAAAGGCACTGAGGATCCAGAGTCTGATCAGCCCTGCAACAGTGTCAATCCATCAATACATTCAGTTGCTAAAAAAAGATGGTTGTGGCCTACAAGGCCGTTCAGTGGGCAGGTTACATGCCCGGCTGTTTTTAGCGGGACCAGTTGGACAAGTGGTCCGGTTCCCACTTGGGATAATCCTGTTTTTCAAGACCAGAATCTCACTCCTGTGGTGGCGGCGCAGTTCTCATTTCTTAAGCGCAGGTTTGGGTTCCAGGACTGGATCCTAGTGACCACGGATCCATGCCTCCGAGGCGTGGGAGCTGTCACACAGGAGGAATACTTCCAAGGAAGAGGGTCAAGTTATAATACTTGTCACCACATTAACGGTCTAGAGTTAAGGGCCGTTTATAATGGTTTTCTACAAACGAAAAATGGAGCAGGAATGGCAGAAGCCAGATAGATTTTCCACTGCGCAACGAAACATATACGCGCTCTGTCAGCGATGTTCGTTCCAGGTGTAAACAACTGGGAAGCATACTTCCTCGGCAGACACGTTCTCCATTCAGGAGAGTGGAGTCTTCATCAAGAGGTTTTCACAGAAGTGACAAGTCATTGGGGAATTCCTCATATAGACATGATGGCATCTCACGGGGGACTCCGGGGTCTTCTTTTTCTATCAGCATTGCAGTATTTCCACTCTCACTCTTCCTCCGCTCATATGATGAGGGAGGGCAGCAGATGGGAAGATCTGCCATATATGCTGTACTAATTTTATGATTTTCTTTTTTCTCTATACACTCCATTGATTAATAGGCTTTATTAGCTGTAAAGGTTTACTTTGAATTTGAGACTAATTCTTGTATGCACTAATATTGATGTCTAATTATATGCCTTTTTTAAATAATGGAAACATTGGGGTATATTTACTAAGATTCGTAATTTTTGGAAAAAGGTCAAAGTTCAATCACGAATGACATCGACAGTGTAAAATTGCACCTTTTTGAATTTATTACGACTAATTTACTAAGCTGCCGTATTTTGCCTTTTCGGGTTTTCCGATGTCGATGTCATTCGTTTTTTTTTTCAGTTTTTTACGGCAGTGATTAGCAAAACACTGCCGACTTTTTCAAAATGAATCTCGGCCGGATCTGTGTGATCCGTGCTGGGGTTAATTTTTTTTTTTTTTCAATAAACACTGTAAAACTTAAAAACAAATTGCGTGGGGTCCCCCCTCCTAAGCATAACCAGCCTCGGGCTCTTTGAGCCGATCCTGGTTGCAGAAATATGGGAAAAAAATTGACAGGGGTTCCCCCATATTTAAGCAACCAGCATCGGGCTCTGCGCCTGGTCCTGGTTCCAAAAATACGGGGGACAAAAAGAGTAGGGGTCCCCCGTATTTTTAAAACCAGCACCGGGCTCCACTAGCTGGACAGATAATGCCACAGCCGGGGGTCACTTTTATATAGTGCCCTGCGGCCGTGGCATCAAAAATCCAACTAGTCACCCCTGGCCGGGGTACCCTAAGGGAGTGGGGACCCCTTCAATCAAGGGGTCCCCCCCCCAGCCACCCAAGGGCCAGGGGTGAAGCCCGAGGCTGTCCCCCCCATCCAATTGGCTGCGGATGGGGGGCTGATAGCCTTTTGTGAAAATGACAAGATATTGTTTTTAGTAGCAGTACTACAAGGCCCAGCGAGCCTCCCCCGCATGCTGGTACTTGGAGAACCACAAGTACCAGCATGCGGCGGAAAAACGGGCCCGCTGGTTCCTGTAGTACTACTACTAAAAAAATACCCAAAAAAAGATAAGACACACACACCTTGAAAGTAAAGTTTTATTACATACATCCACACAAACATACATACATACTTACCTTATGTTCACACGAGGGTCGGTCCTCTTCTCCAGTAGAATCCAAGGGGTACCTGTTGAATAAATTCTACTCACCAGATCCAGGGTCCCAGGCTCCTCGGAGAATCCTTTTGTAATCCACGTACTTGATTAAAAAAAAAAAACGGACACCCGAGCCACGCACTGAAAGGGGACCCATGTTTGCACATGGGCCCCCTTTCCCCGAATGCCAGAAACCCACTCTGACTGATGTCTAAGTGGGTTTCTTCAGCTAATCAGGGAGCGCCACGTTGTAGCACCCTCCTGATCGGCTGTGTGCTCCTGTACTGACTGACAGGCAGCACGCGGCAGTGTTACAATGTAGCGCCTATGCGCTCCATTGTAACCAATGGTGGGAACTTTCTGCTCAGCGGTGAGGTCACTTTCGGTCAACCGCAGGGCAGAAAGTTCCCACCATTGGTTACAATGGAGCGCATAGGCGCTACATTGTAACACTGCCGTGTGCCGCCTGTCATACAGTACAGGAGCACACAGCCGATCAGGAGGGTGCTACAACGTGGCGCTCCCTGATTGGCTGAAGAAACCCACTTAGACATCAGTCAGAGTGGGTTTCTGGCATTCGGGGAAAGGGGGCCCATGTGCAAACATGGGTCCCCTTTCAGTGCGTGGCTCGGGTGTCCGTTTTTTTTTTTTTAATCAAGTACGTGGATTACAAAAGGATTCTCCGAGGAGCCTGGGACCCTGGATCTGGTGAGTAGAATTTATTCAACAGGTACCCCTTGGATTCTACTGGAGAAGAGGACCGACCCTCGTGTGAACATAAGGTAAGTATGTATGTATGTTTGTGTGGATGTATGTAATAAAACTTTACTTTCAAGGTGTGTGTGTCTTGTCTTTTTTTGGGTATTTTCTTAGTAGTAGTACTACAGGTACCAGCGGGCCCGTTTTTCCATCGCATGCTGGTACTTGTGGTTCTCCAAGTACCAGCATGCGGGGGAGGCTCGCTGGGCCTTGTAGTACTGCTACTAAAAACAATATCTTGTCATTTTCACAAAAGGCTATCAGCCCCCCATCCGCAGCCAATTGGATGGGGGGGACAGCCTCGGGCTTCACCCCTGGCCCTTGGGTGGCTGGGGGGACGACCCCTTGATTGAAGGGGTCCCCACTCCCCCAGGGTACCCCGGCCAGGGGTGACTAGTTGGATTTTTGATGCCACGGCCGCAGGGCACTATATAAAAGTGACCCCCGGCTGTGGCATTATCTGTCCAGCTAGTGGAGCCCGGTGCTGATTTTAAAAATACGGGGGACCCCTACTCTTTTTGTCCCCCGTATTTTTGGAACCAGGACCAGGCGCAGAGCCCGATGCTGGTTGCTTAAATATGGGGGAACCCCTGTCAATTTTTTCCCCATATTTCTGCAACCAGGATCGGCTCAAAGAGCCCGAGGCTGGTTATGCTTAGGAGGGGGGACCCCACGCAATTTTTTTAAAGAAAATAACCACTTTCCCACCCCTTCCCACTGATATACATGCACGGATCTCATGGATCCCTGCATGCCTATACAATCACGGATTAAAAAAGCAGGTCTGTTTTTTTTTAGCACTTTTTTACGAGTTGTAATTTTTCACGGCAGTGTTTTTTTTTTTTTTGCTTTGCACTTCTTAGTAAATTACCGAGATTCATAGTTAAACAGCCGCGTTTTGACCGATGGTGTATTCATTCGTAATTTTTTTGTTGGACTTCCAAAAAATTACGAATGCCCTCATCACTGCCGTGATTATTGCTTAGTAAATTACCGAGATGACACTTTGATGAAAAAACGGCATCTCGGTCAAAATCGGGACCTTAGTAAATATACCCCTTTGTATGCTTCTGCGAGAAAAAAATTGATGCTCTTTTAGAGGATGCGGATACATTGTATTGCAGCATAAGAGACACCTGTATACTTTTATAATTGCTTAGAATTGTCCTGAGGGCTATAAAAAGATTATCTCTCTTACGAGCTGAATTCATACCTAATGAGAGGTTTATGTGTGGGTTATTAATTACTAATGAAGTGGTAATTGAATTCATGGGTTATGGTTGGATGCTTACCAATACTGCTACCTTACAGAGACATAATTTTAAATATGACAATGTCATTACATACTGTTGCAAAGGTATAATTGTGTTAAATGTAGCAGCTTTGAAGGAGCACTACATGCATAAGAGAAAATGGTTGCTTGATATTTCCTATTGCATTTGTTCTAGCTGTAGGACTCATTTTTATATAACAAGAAAAAATTGGATAACATCAATTATAACAATTATTATAAACAGCGACCATTAATATCCATGCTTTTGTGAACCCCATTAAACATCAAGCCATTAGCCCTCTTTTTTGCTCCCCCTTCCTAGGAGGATATATATGGTTTAATTTATGTGTTGTTAGGGTCTAGAATCTTTGAAAGCATTTGACCCTAGTAAGGAGAGAAAAAAATATATATTTCTGCAGTGTACAAATAATTATTTTTCCTCCTTATATATATTATGCTAATAAGAAATAAAGGTTACGTTTTAATCATATACATCATATCTTTACATCATATTTTCTTAAATTTATTTAAAAGAGTGCTCCAAAAAGGAATTCTTTATGGGGCTAGTCCCCAAAAAAAGCATATTCATGTGAGGCATCTCGCCTCAATAAGAAACTTCAGAGATAATGTTCCAGGTCGAGGGACCCTCAAGGAATAGCGGTGGACGCCCTAGTGGGTTTTTTCAGTCGGTCTATGAGTTCCCTCCACTTCCACTTTTTCCAAAGATGCTAAAGATCATAAGAAGAACAAAGGCTCAGGTGATACTCATTGTTCCAGACTAAAGAGCTGGTATCCGGATCTACAGGAATTACTCATAGGAGATCCCTGGCCTCTTCCTCTACAAGAGGATCTGTTACAGCAGGGGCCGTGCGTGTACCAAGAATTACCGCGGCTTCATTTGACGGCTTGGAGGTTGCACGCCGGATCCTAGCCCGTAAGGGTATTCCCAGTGAAGTCATCCCTACTCTTCTTCAGGCAGAAAGGGAGTAACGTCAACACATTACCACCATATTTGGAGAAAGTATGTGTCTTGGTGTGAATCCAAGAAGGCTCCTATGAAGGAATGCCAGTTGGGTCGTTATCTCCAATTTTATTACAAGATCGAGTGGATGCAGGTCTTAAGTTGGGCTTGGTTAAGTTCAGATTTCAGCCTTGTCGGGTTTCTTCCAAAAACAATTGGCCTCCTTTCCAGAAGTTCATACTTTCGTAAATGGAGTTTTACACATCCAACCTCCCTTTGTGTGCCCCTTGTGGCACCATGGTATCTTAACATGGGGTTGCAGTTCCTGCAATCTCATTGGTTGAACCTTTACATAAGGTTGTGTTAAAACTCCTCACTTGGAAAGTGGTCAAGCGGCTGGCCTTGACATCCGCAAGGCGGGTGTCTGAATTAGCGGCTTTGACTCACAAGAGTCCCTGTTTAATCTTCCATGAAGATGAAGTGGAGTTGAGAACTCGTCAGCAATTTCTGCCAAAAGTGGTTTCATCGTTTCACATGAACCAACCTTTATTGTGGTACCGGTGGCTACTGACGCCTTGGCGGAATTGAAGTCTCTCAATGTGGTCAGAGTTTGAATATTTATGTCGCCAGAATGGCTCAGATCAGGAAAACGGAGGATCTGTTTATCCTGTATGCTCCCAACAAGATTGGGGCGCCTGCTTCCAAGCAGACTATTGCACGCTGGATCTGTAATTCGATTAAGCATGCTCATTCTACGGCTGGATTGCCGTTACCGAAATCGGTGAAGGCCCATTCTACCAGAAAGGTGAGCTCATCCTGGGCGACGGCCCGAGGGGTCTTGGCATTGCAGCTTTGCTGAGCAGCTGCTTGGTCGGGTTCAAAAACCTTTGCAAAGTTTTACAAGTTTGATACCCTGCCTAATGAGGACCTGTTGTTTGGTCAATCGGTGCTGCAGAGTCATCCACACTCTCCCGCCCATTCTAGAGCTTTGGTATAAACACCATGGTTCTTGAAGCATCCCCCCAGCATCCTCTAGGATGTATGAGAAAATAGGATTTTAATACCTACCGGTAAATCCTTTTCTCTTAGTCTGTAGAGGATGCTGGGCGCCCGCAGTGCGTACTGTATCTGCAGTTTTTGGTTATGGTTACACACATGTTGTGTTGTGTTTAAGTCAGCCTGTTGCTGATGTTATTCATGCCATAGCATGCGTTATGCTGTTATTGGTTTTGTTACACATAGGTTGTGTTATGTTTTATGTCAGCATATTGCTGCATATTTTTCATGTGTTCGGCTGGTGTTCTATTGAATGCCACGTTCTGCGGCATGGTTGAGGTGTGAGCTGGTAAGACGCTCACCGTGGTTTAACAATAAATTCTTTCGTTGAAATGTCCGTCTCCCTGGGCACAGTTCCTATAACTGGAGTCTGGAGGAGGGGCATAGAGGGAGGAGCCAGTTCACACCCATTCAAAGTCTTGAAGTGCCAATGTCTCCTATGGATCCCGTCTATACCCCATGGTTCTTAAAGCATCCCCAGCATCCTCTACGGACTAAAAGAAAAGGATTTACCGGTAGGTATTAAAATCCTATTTTATATATATATATATATATATATATATATATATGTACATATATTTATATGTACATATATATCTATATATATATCTCTATCCGTAATGCCCACGCTACCACCAAGGAGAGGTACAGAGGGCATTGGGTGGGTGGAACCTCTTCTTGGGGGTAGCATTGGCATTCTTACAGCCATGGGTGGTGCGTGTGCCATGTTTCTACTATCTGGCTTGGATTGGCACCGAGAGCGTAACGGGCGGCGACTGCCGACGGAGGGGTGAATCGAGAAGACCTCCTCAGGACGAGGCTCGCAGAGGGACGAAGGTGCTGCCGTGGGGAAGGCTTACCTGCAAAAGAAGAGACAGGAGTTTACCCGCGGTTAACCGGCCCCCTTGACGTCCAGATGAAGCCCCCAGCGAGAGGCAAGTTGACGTGGACCAGCCATGATGACGCCTGCGGGAAATGGCCGACGCGGGTCCTCAGCCACTGGCTCAGGTGGGTTTCCTGGGGTGCCCTGTCTTATATCCCCAGAACCCCTTCCCTTCCCCCCTTCCTTCCCTCCTCCCTATCCCCCTCTAATGCCCACCAGGGCACAGTACCCCTTTTTTGACGGCTTTTAAGCCCTACCTTGTGTGCAAAAGTGCCTTTCTTTCTAACCTATTTGTCTTCTCTAGAGCATCCACCGAATCGCGTTCCTGGGATCATTCACCAAAGCTCTGCGGCCTGCGAAATAAAGAAATGCGTAGACATTAGATGGGCGCTCCACTAAGATAATTGAAACGTAATTTTTATTCATCCACTGTAACTATTGCTAGCACAGGACAAGTATTTCGCAATGATGTAACGTCAGCAGTGTCTTATGGCTTACCGTTCTGCACAGCCCAACAGTTTCGACAGATAAAACATCTGTCGACTGTTGCGCTGCACGGTGCGAAATATCTATCTATCTATCTATCTATCTATCTATCTATCTATACATCTATTTCAATGTACATATATATCTATATATATCTCTATCCGTAATGCCCACGCTACCACCAAGGAGAGGTGCAGAGGGCATTGGGTGGGCAGAACCTCTTATTGGGGGTAGTATTGGCATTCTTACAGCCATGCGTGGTATGTGCGCCATTTTTCTACTACCTGCCTTGGATCAGCATCGAAAGCATAGCGAACGGCGACTGCCGACGGATGGGGGAAACGAGAAGACCTCCCCAGGACGAGGATCACAGAAGAACGAAGATGCTGCCACGGGAAAGGCTTACCTGCAAATGAATAGACAGGAGTTAACCCGCAGTTAACTGGCCAGATGAATCTCCCAGAGAGAGGCAAGTTGACGCGGACCAGCGTCTACCTATCTATATATATATATTAGTGATGTGCACCGGAAATTTTTCGGGTTTTGGTTTTGGATTCAGTTCCGAGGCCGTGTTTTGGATTCGGACGCGTTTTGGCAAAACCTCCCTTTGTCGGATTCGGGTGTGTTTTGGATTCGGGTGTTTTTTTTACAAAAAACCCTCAAAAACAGCTTAAATCATAGAATTTGGGGGTCATTTTGATCCCAAAGTATTATTAACCTCAATAACCATAATTTCCACTCATTTTCAGTCTATTCTGAACACCTCACACCTCACAATATTATTTTTAGTCCTAAAATTTGCACCGAGGTCGCTGGATGACTAAGCTAAGCGACCCAAGTGGCCGACACAAACACCTGGCCCATCTAGGAGTAGCACTGCAGTGTCAGACAGGATGGCACTTCAATAAAATAGTCCCCAAACACCACATGATGCAAAGAAAAAAAGAGGCGCAATGAGGTAGCTGTGTGACTAAGCTAAGCGACCCAAATGGCCGACACAAACACCTGGCCCATCTAGGAGTGGCACTGCAGTGTCAGACAGGATGGCAGATTTAAAAAATAGTCCCCAAACAGCACATGATGCAAAGAAAAAAAGAGGCGCAATGAGGTCGCTGTGTGACTAAGCTAAGCGACCCAAGTGGCCGACACAAACACCTGGCCCATCTAGGAGTGGCACTGCAGTGTCAGACAGGATGGCAGATTTAAAAAATAGTCCCCAAGCCGCACATGATGCAAAGAAAAAAAGAGGTGCACCAAGGTCGCTGGATGGCTAAGCTAAGCGACCCAAGTGGCCGACACAAACACCTGGCCCATCTAGGAGTGGCACGGCAGTGTCAGGCAGGATGGCACTTCAAAAAAATAGTCCCCAAACAGCACATGATGCAAAGAAAAATGAAAGAAAAAAGAGTTGCAAGATGGAATTGTCCTTGGGCCCTCCCACGCACCCTTATGTTGTATAAACAGGACATGCACACTTTAACAAACCCATCATTTCAGCGACAGGGTCTGCCACACGACTGTGATTGAAATGACTGGTTGGTTTGGGCCCCCACCAAAAAAGAAGCAATCAATCTCTCCTTGCACAAACTGGCTCTACAGAGGCAAGATGTCCACCTCCTCCTCCTCGTCAGATTCCTCACCCCTTTCACTGTGTACATCCCCCTCCTCACAGATTATTAATTCGTCCCCACTGGAATCCACCATCTCAGGTCCCTGTGTACTTTCTGGAGGCAATTGCTGGTGAATGTCTCCACGGAGGAATTGATTATAATTCATTTTGATGAACATCATCTTCTCCACATTTTCTGGAAGTAACCTCGTACGCCGATTGCTGACAAGGTGAGCGGCTGCACTAAACACTCTTTCGGAGTACACACTGGAGGGGGGGCAACTTAGGTAGAATACAGCCAGTTTGTGCAAGGGCCTCCAAATTGCCTCTTTTTCCTGCCAGTATACGTACGGACTGTCTGACGTGCCTACTTGGATGCGGTCACTCATATAATCCTCCACCATTCTTTCAATGGTGACAGAATCATATGCAGTGACAGTAGACGACATGTCAGTAATCGTTGGCAGTTCCTTCAGTCCGGACCAGATGTCAGCACTCGCTCCAGACTGCCCTGCATCACCGCCAGCGGGTGGGCTCGGAATTCTTAGCCTTTTCCTCGCACCCCCAGTTGCGGGAGAATGTGAAGGAGGAGCTGTTGACGGGTCACGTTCCGCTTGACTTGACAATTTTCTCACCAGCAGGTCTTTGAACCTCTGCAGACTTGTGTCTGCCGGAAAGAGAGATACAACGTAGGTTTTAAATCTAGGATCGAGCACGGTGGCCAAAATGTAGTGCTCTGATTTCAACAGATTGACCACCCGTGAATCCTGGTTAAGCGAATTAAGGGCTCCATCCACAAGTCCCACATGCCTAGCGGAATTGCTCTGTTTTAGTTCCTCCTTCAATGTCTCCAGCTTCTTCTGCAAAAGCCTGATGAGGGGAATGACCTGACTCAGGCTGGCAGTGTCTGAACTGACTACACGTGTGGCAAGTTCAAAGGGTTGCAGAACCTTGCACAACGTTGAAATCATTCTCCACTGCGCTTGAGTCAGGTGCATTCCCCCTCCTTTGCCTATATCGTAGGCAGATGTATAGGCTTGAATGGCCTTTTGCTGCTCCTCCATCCTCTGAAGCATATAGAGGGTTGAATTCCACCTCGTTACCACCTCTTGCTTCAGATGATGGCAGGGCAGGTTCAGGAGTGTTTGCTGGTGCTCCAGTCTTCGGCACGCGGTGGCTGAATGCCGAAAGTGGCCCGCAATTCTTCGGGCCACCGACAGCATCTCTTGCACGCCCCTGTCGTTTTTTAAATAATTCTGCACCACCAAATTCAATGTATCTGCAAAACATGGGACGTGCTGGAATTTGCCCAGATGTAATGCACGCACAATATTGGTGGCGTTGTCCGATGTCACAAATCCCAAGGAGAGTCCAATTGGGGTAAGCCATTCTGCGATGATGTTCCTCAGTTTCCGTAAGAGGTTGTCAGCTGTGTGCCTCTTATGGAAAGCGGTGATACAAAGCGTAGCCTGCCTAGGAACGAGTTGGCGTTTGCGAGATGCTGCTACTGGTGCCGCCACTGCTGTTCTTGCTGCGGGAGGCAATACATCTACCCAGTGGGCTGTCACAGTCATATAGTCCGGAGTCTGCCCTGCTCCACTTGTCCGTGGTTAAGTGGACATTGGGTACAACTGCATTTTTTAGGACACTGGTGACTCTTTTTCTGATGTCTGTGTACATTTTCGGTATCGCCTGCCTAGAGAAATGGAACCTAGATGTTATTTGGTACCGGGGACACAGTACCTCAATCAAGTCTCTAGTTCCCTGTGAATTAACGGTGGATACCGGAAACACGTTTCTCACCATCCAGGCTGCCAAGGCCTGAGTTATCCGCTTTGCAGCAGGATGACTGCTGTGATATTTCATCTTCCTCACAAAGGACTGTTGGACAGTCAATTGCTTACTGGAAGTAGTACAAGTGGTCTTCCGACTTCCCCTCTGGGATGACGATCGACTCCCAGCAGCAACAACAGCAGTGCCAGCAGTAGTAGGCGTTACACTCAAGGATGCATCGGAGGAATCCCAGGCAGGAGAGGACTCATCAGACTTGCCAGTGACATGGCCTGCAGGACTATTGGCTTTCCTGGGTAAGGAGGAAATTGACACTGAGGGAGTTGGCGGTGTGGTTTGCAGGAGCTTGGTTACAAGAGGAAGGGATTTAGTGGTCAGTGGACTGCTTCCGCTGTCATCCAAAGTTTTTGAACTTGTCACTGACTTCTGATGAATGCGGTCCAAGTGACGTATAAGGGAGGATGTTCCTAGGTGGTTAACATCCTTACCCCTACTTATTACAGCTTGACAAAGGCAACACACGGCTTGACACCAGTTGTCCGCATTTCTGTTGAAATAATTCCACACCGAAGAGGTGATTTTTTTTTGTATTTTGACCAGGCATATCAATGGCCATATTCGTCCCACGGACAACAGGTGTCTCCCCAGGTGCCTGACTTAAACAAACCACCTCACCATCAGGGTCCTCCTTGTCAATTTCCTCCCCAGCGCCAGCAACACCCATATCCTCATCCTGGTGTATTTCAACAGTGACATCTTCAATTTGACTATCATGAACTGGACTGCGGGTGCTCCTTCCAGCACTTGCAGGGGGCGTGCAAATGGTGGGAGGCGCAACCTCTTCCCGTCCAGTGTTGGGAAGGTCAGGCATCGCAACCGACACAATTGGACTCTCCTTGGGGATTTGTGATTTAGAAGAACGCACAGTTCTTTGCTGTGCTTTTGCCATCTTAACTCTTTTAAGTTTTCTAGCAGGAGGATGAGTGCTTCCATCCTCAGGTGATGCTGAACCACTAGCCTTGAACATAGGCTAGGGCCTTAGCCGTTCCTTGTCACTCCGTGTCGTAAATGGCACATTGGCAAGTTTATGCTTCTCCTCAGACGATTTTGATTTAGATTTTTGGGTCATTTTACTGAGCTTTATTTTTTTTGATTTTACATGCTCTCTACTATGACATTGGGCATCGGCCTTGGCAGACGACGTTGATGGCATTTCATCGTCTCGGCCATGACTAGTGGAAGCAGCTTCAGCACGAGGTGGAAGTGGATCTTGATCTTTCCCTATTTTACCCTCCACATTTTTGTTCTCCATTTATTAATGTGTGGAATTATATGCCTGTAATATATCAATAGCAATGGCCTACTACTATATATACTGCGCACAACTGAAATGCACCACAGGTATGGATGGATAGTATACTTGACGACACAGAGGTAGGTAGAGCAGTGGCCTTCTGTACCGTACTGCTATATATTATATACTGGTGGTCAGCAAACTGTGCAAAACTGAAATGCACCACAGGTATGGATGGATAGTATACTTGACGACACAGAGGTAGGTAGAGCAGTGGCCTTCTGTACTGTACTGCTATATAGTATATACTGGTGGTCAGCTAACTGTGCAAAACTGAAATGCACCACAGGTATGGATGGATAGTATACTTGACGACACAGAGGTAGGTAGAGCAGTGGCCTTCTGTACCATACTGCTATATAGTATATACTGGTGGTCAGCAAACTGTGCAAAACTGAAATGCACAACAGGTATGGATGGACAGTATACTTGTCGACACAGAGGTAGGTAGAGCAGTGGACTACTGTACTGTACTGCTATATATATTGTTATACTGGTGGTCAGCAAAATTCTGCACTGTCCTCCTACTACAGTATATACTACAATGCAGCACAGATATGGAGCGTTTTTCAGGCAGAGAACATATAATACTGGTGGTCACTGGTCAGCAAAACTCTGCACTGTCCTCCTACTATATAATACTGCTGGTCCCCAGTCCCCACAATAAAGCAATTAGCACACTGAGCAGATATTTGCAGCACACTGAGCACAGTCAGATATGGAGCGTTTTTCAGGCAGAGAACGTAGATATTTGCACTTGCAGCACACTGAGCACAGATATTTGCAGCACACTGAGCACAGATATTTGCAGCACAATTTGTAGCCCACTGAACATAGAAACTGAGAGGACGCCAGCCACGTCCTCTCACGATCATCTCCAATGCACGAGTGAAAAATGGCAGCGACGCGCGGCTCCTTATATAGAATACGAATCTCGCGAGAATCCGACCGCGGGATGATGACGTTCGGGCGCGCTCGGGTTAACCGAGCAAGGTGGAAGGATCCGAGTGGCTCGGACCCGTGAAAAAAAAGGTGAAGTTCGGGCGGGTTCGGATCCCGAAGATCCGAACCCGCTCATCACTAATATATATATATATATACATCTATTTCTGTGTACATATATATCTATAAATATCTCTATCCGTAATGCCCACGCTACCACCAAGGAGAGGTACAGAGGGCATTGGGTGGGCAGAACCTCTTATTGGGGGTAGTGTTGGCATTCTTACAGCCATGTGTGGTATGTGCGCCATTTTTCTACTACCTGGCTTGGATCGGTGTCGAAAGCATAGCGAACGGAGACTGTTAACGGAGGGGGGAAACGAGAAGATCTCCCCAGGATGAGGATCGCAGAAGAACGAAGATGCTGCCGCGGGAAAGGCTTACCTGCAAATAAAGAGACCGGAGTTTACCCGCAGTTAACAGGCCCTCTTGACGTCCAGACGAAGCCCCCAGCGAGAGGCAAGTTGACGCGGTCCAGCCACGATGACGCCTGCGGGAAAGTGCAGATGCAGGTCCTCCGCTACCGGATCAGGTGAGGTTCCAGGGTGCCCTGTCTTACATCCCCAGAACCCCGCCACCTTCCCTCCCCATCCCACCTTCCCTCCCTCTCCCCATCCCCCTCCACGGCCCACCAGGACCTAGTAACCCTTTTTTGGACGGTTTGTAAACCCTACCTTGTTTGCGAAAGTGGCTTTCTTTCTAACCTATTTGTCTTCTCTAGAGCATCCACCGAATCGTGTTCCTGGGACCATTCACCAAAGCTCTGCGGCCTGCAAAATAAAGAAATGCATAGACGTTTGATGGGCGCTCCAGTAAGGTAATTGAAACGTCATTTTTATTCATCCACTGTAACTATTGCTAGCACAGGACAAGTTTTTCGCAATGATGTAACGTCAGCAGTGTCTTATGGCTTACCGTTCTGCACAGCCCAACAGTTTCGACAGATAAAACATCTGTCGACTGTTGCGCTGCACGGTGCAAAATATTTATCTATCTATCTATCTATCTATCTATCTATCTATCTATCTATCTACCTACCTATCTATCTATCTATCTATCTATCTATCTATCTATCTACCTATCTATATATATATATATATATATATATATATACATCTATTTCTATGCACATATATATCTATAAATATCTCTATCCGTAGTGCCCACGCTACCACCAAGGAGAGGTACAGAGGGCATTGGGTGGGCAGAACCTCTTATTGGGGGTAGTGTTGGCATTCTTACAGCCATGCGTGGTATGTGCGCCATTTTTCTACTACCTGGCTTGGATCGGCGTCGAAAGCATAGCGAACGGCGACTGCCGACGGAGGGGGGAAACGAGAAGACCTCCCCAGGATGAGGATTGCAGAAGAACGAAGATGCTGCCACGGGAAAGGCTTACCTGCAAATGAAGAGACAGGAGTTTACCCGCAGTTAACTGGCCAGATGAATCTCCCAGAGAGAGTCAAGTTGACGCGGAGCAGCCACGGTGACACCTGCGGGAAGGGGCCGACACAGTCCTCCACCACCACCAGATCAGGTGAGGTTCCAGGGGTGCCCTGTCTTACATCACCAGAACCCCTCCCCACTTTCTCTTCCCATCTCCCCTCCCCATCCCCCTCCACGGCCCAGCAGGTCCTCGTACCCCTTTTTTTCAATTTTAAGCCCTTCGTTGTGTGTGAAAGTGCCTTTCTTTCTAACCTATTTGTCTTCCCTAGAGCGTCCTCCAAATCGCGCTCCTAGGACCGTTCACCAAAGCTTAGCGGCCTGCGGAAAGAAATGCGGAGACATTAGATGGGCGCTCAAGTAAGGTAATTGAAATGTAATTTTTACTCATCCACTGTAACTATTGCTAGCACAGGACAAGTATTTGCAATGATGTAATGTCAGCAGTGTCTTATGGCTTAACGTTCTGCGCAGCCCAACAGTTTCGACAGGTAAAACATCTGTTGACTGTTGCGCTACACGTGCTAAATATTTATCGATCTATCTTTATAAATATATATATATGTACATTTATTTCTATGTACATATATATCTATATATATCTCTATCTATCCGTAATGCCCACGCTACCACCAAGGAGAGGTACATAGGGCATTGGGTGGACGGAACCTCTTCTTGGGGGTAGCATTGGCATTCTTACAGCCATGGGTGGTGCGTGCACCATTTTTGTAGTGTCTGGCTTGGATCGGCACCGAGAGCGTAGCGGGCGGCGACTGCCGACGGAGGGGGGAATCGAGAATACCTCCCCAGGACGAGGCTCGCAGAGGAACAAAGGTGCTGCCGCGGGGAAAGCTTTCCTGCAAAAGAAGAGACAGGAGTTTACCCGTGGTTAACCGGCCCCCTTGACGTTCAGACGAAGCCCCCAGCGAGAGGCAAGTTGACGCGGTCCAGCCATGATGACGCCTGCGGGAAATGGCCGACGCGGGTCCTCCGCCACTTGATCAGGTGAGGTTCCAGGGGTACCCTGTTTTATATCCCCAGAACTCCTTCCCTCCCCATCCCCTCTTCCCTCCAACCTTCCCATCCCTCTCCACTACCCACCAGGGCCTAGTACCCCTTTTTTCAACGGGTTTTAAGCCCTACCTTGTGTGCAAAAGTGCCTTTCTTTCTAACCTATTTGTCTTCCCTAGAGCATTCCTGGGACCGTTCACCAAAGCTCAGCGGCCTGCGGAATAAAGAAATGCAGAGACATTAGATTTGCGCTCCAGTAAGGTAATTGAAACTTTATTTTTACTCATCCACTGTAACTATTGCTAGCACAGGACAAGTATTTCTCCATTTTATTTTACTTTTTATTTTTATTTTTCAGACAATCCCTTCCCCACTTATTAAGAAGTGTGGGTCCGGGATTGTACTGCCTCCAGCCGCTGCTGACACGTGGGCGCTTGCAGAAGAAGCACGGCCGTGTCAGCCAGGCAGCATACGATCCCTTCCCCACTTACAAAGAAGTGAGGGTCCGGGATTGAGCGCCTATCTCCTGCAGCTAGGCATGCTATGGCCGCTGGTGTGTAGGAGTTTCAGAGGAGATATTTTTTCTAAAGACGCTTACAGCGCTTCTGCCGCCAGGAGAAGCAGCGAGGATGAGGCTGCATACAGTAGCTTCCACAGCTACTGCAAGGTCAGTGCGCTCCCGGCACCCAGTACCGCATGCTCCCAGCCAGCACAGCAGGTGCAGAGAGCGTGGTCTATGGGTCATTCTGCCGCTGGCCGCCCGCTGCATACCACTGGCCGCCTGATGCTCACCCCGCTGGCCGCCCGATACTGTCCCCACTCCCTGATGAGGCTTTCCCCGCTGGCCACCCACGTAAGGCAGGCCGGACGCGTTCATATAGTCAGCGGTCGCGCACGGATCAAAGTGCGCTCCCGCTTGCCGCTACTCAGCCCAGCTGCAGAAAGAAGCCGCCGCTGGCCTTCTGCTCCCGTTCCCCGCTGCTCTCCGACTCCCTGCTAGCTATGATCATCGGGAGAGGAGGGAGCACTGCAGAGGGGGAGATCGGGGGAGATGGGGGTGGGGGTGGGGGGAGGGGGGGAGGATTATACCCGCAGCACAATGAGGTTATCTAGTTATTATATATGCAGAGAAGGTTTATTACATATACATAAATGGCATGTATATGTTGCATTATGTAGTATATCCATGGAGATTTATTACATAGGTATATATATTGCATGTAGATGTTGTAATATGGCATATATACATTGGAGGTATATTACATATGTATATATTCAGTGTATATGTTGTAATATGCAATGTATGCATAGGAGTCTTATTACAGTTATACAGGATCTGTTGTGACTAACATTACTGTAATTTGAGAATGGTGTTTTTCTTCTCCTTAACATATGGTGAAAGCACATGGCACTAAGCACATGGCTGGACACCATTTTAACTCAACTTCCTGCTTCTTTGTCCAGGAAGTTTGCTACGGTCCTACAACACTTCCCCACTAGAGGAGCTGGGGGTGGTGTTAGGAATTCGGTCACAGAATTAGTGTGTGTCAGCTGCAATACTCTTCTAGTTTATGCACACTTTAGCTAAGGTCGGTGCAAGTGTTAACTAAGAGAATCCACGTGCACAGTGGGAATACCAGTCCGCATACGGACATCTATCCTGATACTATTTGGCTAACTGTATATTAACAAGGATCCAAGTCCTGCACTAACAGTAGCCATCAGGGGTCGCATGCTAACATCGGCTGTGTTGCAGGTAGACGATTCAATGCCAAACCTTATACATATCACATACACAAGGCCACGAGTCACATAGTGAATACAGTCAGTCATAACCTCATCAGGCCAGCACAAGGTTATGATTTTTACTAACACTAAGGAACTTTATTTTCAAATGCTAGCGGTTTTCTAGCATGGAACACAGCGAGCACCTGTGCAGATTGTGTGTGTGTGTTTCATTGTTCTAATTCTATTATTAAGCCGTTCTCTATACCAGAGTCTATTACAGCTTTTCTTGGTGTCAAAACTTTTCGGATCCCACCTGCAACTACTCTTAATGCCCCGTTGGAGTGGACATTCAAGCTATGCAAAAGGCAATGTATATGCTGTAGTTGGGGTTTGGGTTAACGCCGTTATAGTGGCATAGGCAACGTAGTTCGCAGCTACATCTGGCCTCAGAACAGTTTCTACGGCTTGTTACTCACATTGGTAGATCGCCTGATTTACGCATGACTGCTATAGATATCAGCCAGGTTAGTTCTGAGTTCAGCGTCAATCTTTGTAGTTGACAGACACTTTGCCTACACACAGTAGAAAGGTTGCCTTACACGGCAATATGTTATTTCCTCCTAAATTAAGAAAATTTACATTCTCACGCTCCGGCGTGAATGTCTGTTTACGGCCATTGCCATACCAGTTCTTACAAGGAGAACACTACACCAGGGTTCAAATCTTTTAGACCTCAGTCCGTTCGAGGCTGTCCTACAACTCACTACACGACTACACGTGCTTGAGGACGTGGTTTTCAATAAACCACTAACTGCTATTCGGACACACAGGCTGCTGACAAGACAATGGCATGGCAAGTAGTTAATTGTCTTGTTTCTTCTTTTGGGCGAGCAAATCTTCTGATGTTTCAATAGACGTTGTTACGGAAATCCACAGATCTGTGGATACACAATTTAGTGTTCAAAACATTACAACATAGAGTTCCATTGTCTACCACCTTTGCGGTGGTTTGTCAAGGCAACATCCAAAATCGGCCTGCCTGTGTCAGGGGACACAAAGGGCAGTTCTGTAGACCGCTACTCAGTCTCTCGTAGATTCAAGGTTACTACAATCTTTTTGTAGTACCACAGTCGGCTTGCTCGGTCATAATCCATATTGAACCTAAAGAGGCTCAAGCAGTACGTGACTGACTATTCATTTGACATGGAATTCATGCGGTCAGTGACTGCAGGTTTACAACCACAGAAATCGTATTCTCACTGAAGCTCAAAGATGCGTACTTACGCATTCAAATTTTGGCCACCACATCAGGCATACTTAAACGGTTGCAGGACAACAAAACCATTATTACTTTTAAGCATACTGTTTGGTCTCTCACAGCGCCTCGGGTAATCACAAGGGTGAGGTCGTGATAATAGTTATTCTCAGATCCCGGGTAGTGATAATGGTTCTGTGCTTAGATGACCTCATCAAAGCTCCGGCTCAACAAATGCTCCTTCAAAATACATTACTAACGTACAATGTGCTAGTTCAGCACGATTGCAGTGACAATGTTTACAAATCAAGCCGGGTTTCGTGTCAAGGAATTAAATCCCTAAGAAACAAAAAGCACAAAGTATTAGTCTCTAGTACAGTTTGTGCTCAATCCACAGGAAGTCTTGGTGCACTTGTGCATGTGACTGTTAGCAAACCATAGGGGCATTTTTAGAAGCACTCTACTTCATTAGTGACATTCACAATCTCTTCAAGATTAATCTTCTCGCGCATTGGTCAGGTCTTGGTCGACAAATTCGTTAGATAATGCGCTTATATATAAGGGCCAGAGGATCGCTATTCTCGTGGCACCACATAATCAATCTCAAGAGATTGGTCCGAGACGGGATTTACCTAATTCAGTTGACGGAAGCAAGTCTCAGAGGTTGGGGAGTAGTAGTCCTACATAGTCTTTCACACCTGGAAAGATTACTGACAATAAATGTCCTAGAACTCAAGTCAACATGGTGACAGGAAGTTCACATGCTCTAATCTCAGGTGATTCAGGCCATTCAGCACCGCGACGGCAGTTGCATAAATCACCAAACAATAAGGGACTTGAGGTCGTATGGCTATGCATGAAGGCTTTGCATCCTAATTTGTGCCGAGCTTCATCAGGTGATATTGTCGGCAGTTTTCATTCCAAAAGTCGACTACTCGCATACAGTCAACTCAACCTTCAGGATTTTCATCCATAGGGATGGGCGTAAATTTAGAGGTGTTATACATGTTAGTCCAGAGGTGCAGTTACCCACAACTGGATCGAATGGCTTCTCACCAACATATTCAAACACCCGATATGTGTTCACATCAAGAAATCCAAAGGCAGTGGCAGCGGATCATCTCATAATAGCGTGGCAATACACCCTTGCGTATCTATGCCAATTTTTTTTTTTTTTAACGCCGATTCTATGGTGGAGGAGGCGTATCAAACGACAGTCTACACCAGTCAGGCTAGTGGTACCTTATGGGCCTTACAAAGCGGGGTTTCGGATTGCCGCGGTTTACTCTCAGCCCATCTAGGGTCGCTGCCGCTATGGACAGACCTAATACAACAGGGTCAGTTCCTTTAACCTGTTTGTCAGGGTGGCGGTGAAAACCGCCTCTCTCTCTTAAGTCAAGAGGGCATTCCAAAATCGGTGATACCACCCATGTTACGCCCTAGAAAACAAGTTACACCAGCTCATTGTCAGTATTTGGCAAGCTTATATAGGCTGTTGTGAAGTTCAGAAGTGGCTGACTTCCTTCAGGGTTTCTCATCTTTTGCTGTTGTTAAAGACTAGGTTAGATGGAGGACTACATTTACCTAAATTAAGGTACAGGTCTCTGTCTGGTCAATTTACTTTCAAAGGTATTTGGTTTTTGCCAACAGTTTACTCTTTTCTGCAAGGTATCGTTCCTCCATTTACACCGCCTACAGTGCCATGAAATTTCAATCTGTGATTAGATTTCGAACAGTTCTCATTTTGAACCCTTACAACACGGGAATGTTGAGTTTCTACCTTAGGAAACAATGTTTTGCCTAGCCATAGCTTCAGCAAGGCGTGTTTCACAATTGGGTGCCTTGTTTTGCAAGCCACTGTTTTTAAGATTTCATGATTCTAGAGCGGAATTTCTGCAAATTCCGTTTTTCCTACCTTAGTATCTTCCTTTCACATCAGTTAACCAATCGTAGTTCAGGTATTATCTGAACGTACAGGAACTCCACCTACTTTGGATGTGGTACGCGCACTACGCGTTTATGTAAGCCGAACAACAACAGTTCGTAAAACGGAGGCATTGTTGTTTCTCTATGAGGAAGGCAAGATGTGTTGGACAGCTTCCAAGCAGACCTTGGCCAGATGGAGTAAGCTGACCATACGTCAGGCTTATCTTTATGCTAGGCTACAACAGACTAAATCAGTTCAGTTCACTCCAAAGGTTCTGTGGGAACTTCATCGGTAGCAAGTCGTAGAGCTTCTACGATACCGTACGGCTACATGGTCATCAATGCACAGGTTGTGCGCTTTTACAAGTTTGATACATTGGCGGCATCAGCTTCTAGCTTTGGCCGTCTAGTGTTACAGGTGCCAAACAAGCTCTCCCGCCCAAGGGGGAAACTTTGGTACATCCCAAGAGTACTCCAGTGACCCCTAGTGGATGAAAATGAAAATAGGATTTTGGTACTTACCAGGTAAATCCTTTTCTTTGAATCCATAGGGGGCACCGGGCGCCCACCCAGAGCAGTTTTTCACTAGCTTGTGGTAAGTTCAGGAAACCTTATGGTAACACGTTATAACCATCTAATTCTGATGTTCTAGAGATTGTTATCTATTATCGTGGCAACTTTTTAGTTGCCGTTATGTTAGATGTCAACTTTATTGTTGTCCGTTATTTTATAATGTTATATGTAATTCTCCATTGTTCATCTCTCTGTCACTCCTATTCGGTTCAGTAAAAAACACTGAGGATCCTAGGAGTATGGAGGAGGGAAGAGGAGGGTTACACATTTAAATATTTAAATGTGCCTTCCCTACTACGCACCGTCCATATCCCAAGAGTACTCCAGTGCCCCCTATGGATTCAAAGAAAAGGATTTACCTGGTAAGTACCACAATCCTATTATATATATATATATATATATATATATATCTACAAGCGAAGAAAATGGGAGCACTCACCAGTCTTCATTAAAGCAGAAATTTATTGTAAATTCATACCAGACAGAGCATCGACGTTTCGGTCCTCACTTGGACCTTTGTCAGGATTGATATACAATGGAAAGGACAGACATATATACCCAGTGTATGCCCACCCATCAATTAATAAAAACCAATCGTAGTGAAATTAATTTTAACCATTTAAAAGTCACATTAATGGGTGATCGATATTTAACAGTTAGCATATAACAAACATGTGAGCTCACCTATAGCTGTGGATGTCCTCCCTGTGTCCATATGATCCCCATGCTGGGCGGCGTGCGTTCCACTGCCGCCATCAGCTCCCAGTTAAAACTAGAGATGAGCGGGTTCGGTTTCTTTGAATCCGAACCCGCACGAACTTCACTTTTTTTTCCACGGGTCCGAGCGACTCGGATCTTCCCGCCTTGCTCGGTTAACCCGAGCGCGCCCGAACGTCATCATGACGCTGTCGGATTCTCGCGAGACTCGGATTCTATATAAGGAGCCGCGCGTCGCCGCCATTTTCACTCGTGCATTGAGATTGATAGGGAGAGGACGTGTCTGGCGTCCTCTCCATTAGAATAGAGATAGATAGATTAGATAGAGAGAGATTGTGCAGAGTCGCAGACAGAGTTAGTTTACCACAGTCAGTGACCAGTGCAGTTGCTAGTTAACTTTTATTTAATATAATATATCCGTTCACTTCTCTCTGCTATATCCGTTCTCTGCCTGAAAAAAAAAAACGATACACAGCACAGTCAGTCACACAGTGTGACTCAGTCTGTGTGCACTCAGCTCAGCCCAGTGTGCTGCACAGTCATCAATGTATAAATTAAAAGCTTATAATTAATTGTGGGGGAGACTGGGGAGCACTGCAGGTTGTTAGCAGGAGCCAGGAGTACAATTATATTAATTAACCAGAGCCGGCCATAGCTATAGGCAAACTAGGCAATTGCCTAGGGCATTTGACATGCCTAGGGGCATCAGCAGCTTCTGCTGATTAAAATGATATGCGGCATGCCTATATTCTGTGTGTAGCATTTCATATGCAGATACAGCCACAGTCTCACACAGTATATAGGCATGCAGCATATCATTTTAATCAGCAGAAGCTGCTTGTGCATCCTAGCCACATACCAATGCATTGCAAATAAGATGCATTTTCATAAAAAAAGGTGCCCGACGTTAGCATTGATGCAAGATTTGTGAGGACATATCTGTATCCAAGCAGAGGCAGAGGTCACAGTGTTAGTGGCAGTGTGAGTGCTGTGTGCATGTGAGTGGGTTGGTTGTGCAGTAGTGTTCGGAATATGTGTAAGGAGCATTATGTGTGTCATGTAAAAATGCATTAATAATGTGCAACATATGTGTAAGGGGCACTGTGTGTCATTACGTGTATAAGGGCATTAATAATGTGCAGCATATGTGTAACAGGGTACTACTGTATGTGTGTCATTATGTGTATAGGGGCACTAATAATGTGCAGCAAATGTGTAGGGGGCACTATACATGTCATTATGTGTATAAGGGCATTAATAATGTGCAGCATATGTGTAAGGGACATTATGTGTAAAAGGGCATTAATAAAGGTTGTCATAATGTTTAAGGCGCATTATGTTTATAAGGACATTAATAATGTGTCTCATATGTGTAAGGGGCATTACTGTGTGGAATTATGTGTATAAATGCATTACTAATGTGTGGCATTATGTGTATAAGGTGCTCTACTATGTGGCGTTGCGTATAGAAAGGACACTACTGTGTCATCTAATGTAAATAAAGAGCAATAGGGTGTGGTGTAATGTGAATAAGGAGCAATTCAGTGTGATGTAATGTGAATAAGGGGCTCTACTGTGAGGAGTAACGTTTATAAGGTAAAGTGATACTACTGTGGGATGTAATATGAATTATGGACACTATTGCATGATAAAATGTGAATAAAGTTGCAGTACTGTGTGGCGTAATTGGAATTGGGGTTACTATTGTGTGGCCATGCCCCTTGCCATCAAAATCACACCCCTTTTTGGGCTGTGCGCCAAATGTGCGAACTGTTCCTATTTAAAATATAGGGGGTACAAACCCCAAAATAAGGACTGCTATGGGTGAGGAGTGATGGTGCTGGGAAAGAGGTGCAAGGTCAGAGGCGGAACCAGCGGTGGTGCTAGGGGGGCACCAGCCAAAATCTTGCCTAGGGCATCATATTGGTTAGGGCCGGCTCTGTAATTAACAGTGCACACTTTTGCTGCAGGAGTGGTGACCAGTGCCTGACCACCAGTATAGTATTGTTGTATACTACTAATATCTCTTTAAATATCAACCAGTCTATATTAGCAGCAGACACAGTACAGTGCGGTAGTTCACGGCTGTGGCTACCTCTGTGTCGGCACACGGCAGGCAGTCCGTCCGACCAGAATTGTATTATTTATTATTATATACCTACCACCTAACCGTGGTTTTTTTTTCATTCTTTATACCGTCATAGTGTCATCCTAATTGTTACGAGTATACTACTATCTCTTTATCAACCAGTGTACAGTGCGGTAGTTCACGGCTGTGGCTACCTCTGTGTCGGCACACGGCAGGCAGTCCGTCCGACCAGAATTGTATTATTTATTATTATATACCTACCACCTAACCGTGGTTTTTTTTTTATTCTTTATACCGTCATAGTGTCATCCTAATTGTTACGAGTATACTACTATCTCTTTATCAACCAGTGTACAGTGCGGTAGTTCACGGCTGTGGCTACCTCTGTGTCGGCACACGGCAGGCAGTCCGTCCGACCAGAATTGTATTATTTATTATTATATACCTACCACCTAACCGTGGTTTTTTTTTCATTCTTTATACCGTCATAGTGTCATCCTAATTGTTACGAGTATACTACTATCTCTTTATCAACCAGTGTACAGTGCGGTAGTTCACGGCTGTGGCTACCTCTGTGTCGGCACACGGCAGGCAGTCCGTCCGACCAGAATTGTATTATTTATTATTATATACCTACCACCTAACCGTGGTTTTTTTTTCATTCTTTATACCGTCATAGTGTCATCCTAATTGTTACGAGTATACTACTATCTCTTTATCAACCAGTGTACAGTGCGGTAGTTCACGGCTGTGGCTACCTCTGTGTCGGCACACGGCAGGCAGTCCGTCCGACCAGAATTGTATTATTTATTATTATATACCTACCACCTAACCGTGGTTTTTTTTTCATTCTTTATACCGTCATAGTGTCATCCTAATTGTTACGAGTATACTACTATCTCTTTATCAACCAGTGTACAGTGCGGTAGTTCACGGCTGTGGCTACCTCTGTGTCGGCACACGGCAGGCAGTCCGTCCGACCAGAATTGTATTATTTATTATTATATACCTACCACCTAACCGTGGTTTTTTTTTCATTCTTTATACCGTCATAGTGTCATCCTAATTGTTACGAGTATACTACTATCTCTTTATCAACCAGTGTACAGTGCGGTAGTTCACGGCTGTGGCTACCTCTGTGTCGGCACACGGCAGGCAGTCCGTCCGACCAGAATTGTATTATTTATTATTATATACCTACCACCTAACCGTGGTTTTTTTTTCATTCTTTATACCGTCATAGTGTCATCCTAATTGTTACGAGTATACTACTATCTCTTTATCAACCAGTGTACAGTGCGGTAGTTCACGGCTGTGGCTACCTCTGTGTCGGCACACGGCAGGCAGTCCGTCCGACCAGAATTGTATTATTTATTATTATATACCTACCACCTAACCGTGGTTTTTTTTTCATTCTTTATACCGTCATAGTGTCATCCTAATTGTTACGAGTATACTACTATCTCTTTATCAACCAGTGTACAGTGCGGTAGTTCACGGCTGTGGCTACCTCTGTGTCGGCACACGGCAGGCAGTCCGTCCGACCAGAATTGTATTATTTATTATTATATACCTACCACCTAACCGTGGTTTTTTTTTCATTCTTTATACCGTCATAGTGTCATCCTAATTGTTACGAGTATACTACTATCTCTTTATCAACCAGTGTACAGTGCGGTAGTTCACGGCTGTGGCTACCTCTGTGTCGGCACACG
Source organism: Pseudophryne corroboree (assembly GCF_028390025.1). Lineage (NCBI taxonomy): Eukaryota > Metazoa > Chordata > Amphibia > Anura > Myobatrachidae > Pseudophryne > Pseudophryne corroboree. The sequence goes on along the minus strand of NC_086444.1, from coordinate 831,184,093 downwards.
GCAGGCAGTCCGTCCGACCAGAATTGTATTATTTATTATTATATACCTACCACCTAACCGTGGTTTTTTTTTCATTCTTTATACCGTCATAGTGTCATCCTAATTGTTACGAGTATACTACTATCTCTTTATCAACCAGTGTACAGTGCGGTAGTTCACGGCTGTGGCTACCTCTGTGTCGGCACACGGCAGGCAGTCCGTCCGACCAGAATTGTATTATTTATTATTATATACCTACCACCTAACCGTGGTTTTTTTTTCATTCTTTATACCGTCATAGTGTCATCCTAATTGTTACGAGTATACTACTATCTCTTTATCAACCAGTGTACAGTGCGGTAGTTCACGGCTGTGGCTACCTCTGTGTCGGCACACGGCAGGCAGTCCGTCCGACCAGAATTGTATTATTTATTATTATATACCTACCACCTAACCGTGGTTTTTTTTTCATTCTTTATACCGTCATAGTGTCATCCTAATTGTTACGAGTATACTACTATCTCTTTATCAACCAGTGTACAGTGCGGTAGTTCACGGCTGTGGCTACCTCTGTGTCGGCACACGGCAGGCAGTCCGTCCGACCAGAATTGTATTATTTATTATTATATACCTACCACCTAACCGTGGTTTTTTTTTCATTCTTTATACCGTCATAGTGTCATCCTAATTGTTACGAGTATACTACTATCTCTTTATCAACCAGTGTACAGTGCGGTTTTTTTATACCGTGGTTTTTTTATACCGTGGTTTTTTTATACCGTGGTTTTTTTATACCGTGGTTTTTTTATACCGTGGTTTTTTTTATACCGTGGTTTTTTTTATACCGTGGTTTTTATACCGTGGTTTTTTTATACCGTGGTTTTTTTATGCCGTGGTTTTTTTATACCGTGGTTTTTTTATACCACCTAACCGTGGCAGTCCGTCCATAATTGTATATATAGTATACTAGTATCCAATCCATCCATCTCCATTGTTTACCTGAGGTGCCTTTTAGTTCTGCCTATAAAATATGGAGAACAAAAAAGTTGAGGTTCCAAAATTAGGGAAAGATCAAGATCCACTTCCACCTCGTGCTGAAGCTGCTGCCACTAGTCATGGCCGAGACGATGAAATGCCAGCAACGTCGTCTGCCAAGGCCGATGCCCAATGTCATAGTACAGAGCATGTCAAATCCAAAACACCAAATATCAGAAAAAAAAAGACTCCAAAACCTAAAATAAAATTGTCGGAGGAGAAGCGTAAACTTGCCAATATGCCATTTACCACACGGAGTGGCAAGGAACGGCTGAGGCCCTGGCCTATGTTCATGGCTAGTGGTTCAGCTTCACATGAGGATGGAAGCACTCAGCCTCTCGCTAGAAAAATGAAACGACTCAAGCTGGCAAAAGCACAGCAAAGAACTGTGCGTTCTTCGAAATCCCAAATCCACAAGGAGAGTCCAATTGTGTCGGTTGCGATGCCTGACCTTCCCAACACTGGATGTGAAGAGCATGCGCCTTCCACCATTTGCACGCCCCCTGCAAGTGCTGGAAGGAGCACCCGCAGTCCAGTTCCTGATAGTGAGATTGAAGATGTCAGTGTTGAAGTCCACCAGGATGCGGAGGATATGGGTGTTGCTGGCGCTGGGGAGGAAATTGACCAGGAGGATTCTGATGGTGAGGTGGTTTGTTTAAGTCAGGCACCCGGGGAGACACCTGTTGTCCGTGGGAGGAATATGGCCGTTGACATGCCAGGAGAAAATACCAAAAAAATCAGCTCTTCGGTGTGGAGGTATTTCACCAGAAATGCGGACAACAGGTGTCAAGCCGTGTGCTCCCTTTGTCAAGCTGTAATAAGTAGGGGTAAGGACGTTAACCACCTCGGAACATCCTCCCTTATACGTCACCTGCAGCGCATTCATAATAAGTCAGTGACAAGTTCAAAAACTTTGGGTGACAGCGGAAGCACTCCACTGACCAGTAAATCCCTTCCTCTTGTAACCAAGCTCACGCAAACCACCCCACCAACTCCCTCAGTGTCAATTTCCTCCTTCCCCAGGAATGCCAATAGTCCTGCAGGCCATGTCACTGGCAATTCTGACGAGTCCTCTCCTGCCTGGGATTCCTCCGATGCATCCTTGCGTGTAACGCCTACTGCTGCTGGCGCTGCTGTTGTTGCTGCTGGGAGTCGATGGTCATCCCAGAGGGGAAGTCGTAAGACCACTTTTACTACTTCCACCAAGCAATTGACTGTCCAACAGTCATTTGCGAGGAAGATTAAATATCACAGCAGTCATCCTACTGCAAAGCGGATAACTGAGGCCTTGACATCCTGGGTGGTGAGAAACGTGGTTCCGGTATCCATCATTACTGCAGAGCCAACTAGAGACTTGTTGGAGGTACTGTGTCCCCGGTACCAAATACCATCTAGGTTCCATTTCTCTAGGGTTGCGATACCGAAAATGTACACAGACCTCAGAAAAAGAGTCACCAGTGTCCTAAAAAATGCAGCTGTACCCAATGTCCACTTAACCACGGACATGTGGACAAGTGGAGCAGGGCAGGGTCAGGACTATATGACTGTGACAGCCCACTGGGTAGATGTATGGACTCCCGCCGCAAGAACAGCAGCGGCGGCACCAGTAGCAGCATCTCGCAAACGCCAACTCGTTCCTAGGCAGGCTACGCTTTGTATCACCGGTTTCCAGAATACGCACACAGCTGAAAACCTCTTACGGCAACTGAGGAAGATCATCGCGGAATGGCTTACCCCAATTGGACTCTCCTGTGGATTTGTGGCATCGGACAACGCCAGCAATATTGTGCGTGCATTACATCTGGGCAAATTCCAGCACGTCCCATGTTTTGCACATACCTTGAATTTGGTGGTGCAGAATTTTTTAAAAAACGACAGGGGCGTGCAAGAGATGCTGGCGGTGGCCAGAAAAATTGCGGGACACTTTCGGCGTACAGGCAGCACGTACAGAAGACTGGAGCACCACCAAAAACGCCTGAACCTGCCCTGCCATCATCTGAAGCAGGAGGTGGTAACGAGGTGGAATTCAACCCTCTATATGCTTCAGAGGTTGGAGGAGCAGCAAAAGGCCATTCAAGCCTATACAACTGACCACGATATAGGAGGTGGAATGCACCTGTCTCAAGCGCAGTGGAGAATGATTTCAACGTTGTGCAAAGTTCTGATGCCCTTTGAACTTGCCACACGTGAAGTCAGTTCAGACACTGCCAGCCTGAGTCAGGTCATTCCCCTCATCAGGCTTTTGCAGAAGAAGCTGGAGACATTGAAGGAGGAGCTAAGACAGAGCGATTCCGCTAGGCATGTGGGACTTGTGGATGGAGCCCTTAATTCGCTTAACAAGGATTCACGGGTGGTCAATCTGTTGAAATCAGAGCACTACATTTTGGCCACCGTGCTCGATCCTAGATTTAAAACCTACCTTGGATCTCTCTTTCCGGCGCACACAAGTCTGCTGGGTTTAAAAGACCTGCTGGTGAGAAAATTGTCAAGTCAAGCGGAACGCGACCTGTCAACATCTCCTCCTTCACATTCTCCCGCAACTGGGGGTGCGAGGAAAAGGCTCAGAATTCCGAGCCCACCCGCTGGCGGTGATGCAGGGCAGTCTGGAGCGACTGCTGATGCTGACATCTGGTCCGGACTGAAGGACCTGACAACCATTACGGACATGTCGTCTACTGTCACTGCATATGATTCTATCACCATTGATAGAATGGTGGAGGATTATATGAGTGACCGCATCCAAGTAGGCACGTCACACAGTCCGTACTTATACTGGCAGGAAAAAGAGGCAATTTGGAGGCCCTTGCACAAACTGGCTTTATTCTACCTAAGTTGCCCTCCCACAAGTGTGTACTCCGAAAGAGTGTTTAGTGCCGCCGCTCACCTTGTCAGCAATCGGCGTACGAGGTTACATCCAGAAAATGTGGAGAAGATGATGTTCATTAAAATGAATTATAATCAATTCCTCCGCGGAGACATTGACCAGCAGCAATTGCCTCCACAAAGTACACAGGGAGCTGACATGGTGGATTCCAGTGGGGACGAATTGATAATCTGTGAGGAGGGGGATGTACACGGTGATATATCGGAGGATGATGATGAGGTGGACATCTTGCCTCTGTAGAGCCAGTTTGTGCAAGGAGAGATTAATTGCTTCTTTTTGGGTGGGGGTCCAAACCAACCCGTCATTTCAGTCACAGTCGTGTGGCAGACCCTGTCACTGAAATGATGGGTTGGTTAAAGTGTGCATGTCCTGTTTTGTTTATAGTTACAACATAAGGGTGGGTGGGAAGGGCCCAAGGACAATTCCATCTTGCACCTCTTTTTTCTTTTCTTTTTCTTTGCGTCATGTGCTGTTTGGGGAGGGTTTTTTGGAAGGGACATCCTGCGTGACACTGCAGTGCCACTCCTAGATGGGCCCGGTGTTTGTGTCGGCCACTAGGGTCGCTTATCTTTCTCACACAGTCAGCTACCTCATTGCGCCTCTTTTTTTCTTTGCGTCATGTGCTGTTTGGGGAGGGTTTTTTGGAAGGGACATCCTGCGTGACACTGCAGTGCCACTCCTAGATGGGCCCGGTGTTTGTGTCGGCCACTAGGGTCGCTTATCTTTCTCACACACACAGTCAGCTACCTCATTGTGCCTCTTTTTTTCTTTGCGTCATGTGCTGTTTGGGGAGGGTTTTTTGGAAGGGACATCCTGCGTGACACTGCAGTGCCACTCCTAGATGGGCCCGGTGTTTGTGTCGGCCACTAGGGTCGCTTATCTTTCTCACACACACAGTCAGCTACCTCATTGTGCCTCTTTTTTTCTTTGCGTCATGTGCTGTTTGGGGAGGGTTTTTTGGAAGGGACATCCTGCGTGACACTGCAGTGCCACTCCTAGATGGGCCCGGTGTTTGTGTCGGCCACTAGGGTCGCTTATCTTTCTCACACAGTCAGCTACCTCATTGCGCCTCTTTTTTTCTTTGCGTCATGTGCTGTTTGGGGAGGGTTTTTTGGAAGGGACATCCTGCGTGACACTGCAGTGCCACTCCTAGATGGGCCCGGTGTTTGTGTCGGCCACTAGGGTCGCTTATCTTTCTCACACACACAGTCAGCTACCTCATTGTGCCTCTTTTTTTCTTTGCGTCATGTGCTGTTTGGGGAGGGTTTTTTGGAAGGGACATCCTGCGTGACACTGCAGTGCCACTCCTAGATGGGCCCGGTGTTTGTGTCGGCCACTAGGGTCGCTTATCTTTCTCACACAGTCAGCTACCTCATTGCGCCTCTTTTTTTCTTTGCGTCATGTGCTGTTTGGGGAGGGTTTTTTGGAAGGGACATCCTGCGTGACACTGCAGTGCCACTCCTAGATGGGCACGGTGTTTGTGTCGGCCACTAGGGTCGCTTATCTTTCTCACACACACAGTCAGCTACCTCATTGTGCCTCTTTTTTTCTTTGCGTCATGTGCTGTTTGGGGAGGGTTTTTTGGAAGGGACATCCTGCGTGACACTGCAGTGCCACTCCTAGATGGGCACGGTGTTTGTGTCGGCCACTAGGGTCGCTTATCTTACTCACACAGCGACCTCGGTGCAAATTTTAGGACTAAAAATAATATTGTGAGGTGTGAGGTGTTCAGAATAGGCTGAAAATGAGTGGAAATTATGTTTTTTGAGGTTAATAATACTTTGGGATTAAAATTACCCCCAAATTCTATGATTTAAGCTGTTTTTTAGTGTTTTTTGAAAAAAACACCCGAATCCAAAACACACCCGAATCCGACAAAAAAAACCCGGTGAGGTTTTGCCAAAACGCGGTCGAACCCAAAACACGGCCGCGGAACCGAACCCAAAACCAAAACACAAAACCCGAAAAATTTCCGGCGCTCATCACTAGTTAAAACCCGGAAGACTAGAAGTTCAGCTCACGGCTGCGTCTCCCCCCGCCGTCATCACTTCCTGCCCGTGGAACGCATTTCCGCTCCCGATCCCGGAAGTGCATGCGTTCCACAGCCCAGCGATGCGTACGCGGGCGATGTGTGTGTATGTGTGTTAAATTGGCAGCATAATAATATCTCACACATCAACACTGGCAGACAGATCTATGGGGATTATAGATTTTCTATTGCTATCTGAAAAGCTATTTGTATAAAGTTTAATATAAATGGACACAGGGTATACATAAGTCCACATCATCTAGGCGTAATTAAAGAAACCCCATGCTGTGTAGAAAATACAGAGCAAGGGATCTACTATACATATTCATATACAAATAAATAAATAAATCTATACATAGATCCATATATAGATCCATAAATCCATGCATAAATCCATACATATATTCACACCTAATAATGAAAAGCAATCCTTAAAAAAGGCTATAAACCTCTCGGAAGCGGACCTATTGCACAGAGCCCAAAAAATTCAAAAAATAAAATAAAAATAAAAATACCATATTTAATTCAAAAACACGCCGTATTGAATGCCATCATTTAGGCCTTTTGGTCGCGTAGTATCCAGTCGATAAATCCAGCTCGCTTAACGTTTTAGAAGCATTTTACCACGGTCACCGCCCCTTCTCGGTTGGTCCACTCGATCAATAATCATGCTCCTTAATGATGCTAATGAGTGACGAGCTTCCACAAAATGTCTGGCAACTGGTTTATCGGAGCTCCCACTTTCCAGTGCAGATCTAATCGATAAGCGGTGATTCGCCATCCTCTCCCGGAATGGGCGTATCGTTTTTCCCACATATATCAAGGAGCAGGGACATATGAGGATATATATCACAAAATCAGTGGTACATATCACCCTGTGTCGTATATATATCTTTTTTCCAGTGTGGGGGTGGTGGAAGAATTCACCAATCATCATGCTCCTGCATGTCGTGCAATTAATGCATCTATAGCATCCCATCTTTCTAGGTTGTAACCACATCGCTGGAGATTTTGGAGATACTCTGTCTGGTTGCATGAGAATATCTTTCAAGTTTTGTGCTCATCTAAAACTCATCAGTGGCTTATCTGGTAGTTTTTTAGTAAGCATCGGATCAGTCTTGACTACGGGCCAGACCTCCCTAAGGGCCTTCCGTATACTTGGACCAGCCGTGTCAAATGTGGCGGTGACCACAAAAGGATTTGCAATCTTGTGTTATTATTGTTTCCTTTAAGAAAAATTCTCTTTGCTTTTTTTAGACATCTGTTTACTGTTTGTAGACTGTAACCACGAACCAAAAATCGATTCTTCATTTCCATAAGTTGAACTTCAGCCATCTCTTTATCAGAATTATTGCGTAAAACTCTCAAAAATTGAGAGATCGGTAAATTTTGTTTTAAAGGGCCAGGATGGTGGCTCCCAAAGTGCAATAAAGTGTTTCGGTCCGTAGTCTTTCTAAATAGTTTATAGCCATAACCCAGTTCAGTGGCATAGACACTTACATCTAAAAAATCAATAGTCTCCCTGTGGTATTGCATTGTTAAGCGAATAGGAGAATCTAGGTGATTCAGATGTTGTACCATTGCTAATAAGGACTCCTCAGAAGAGGTCCAAATCAGGAATATATCGTCGATAAATCGACGATAAAAAGCGATACTATCCCCAAACGGCGGGATGATGTTTTCATTTTCATAAGCATCCATAAATAGATTTGCATAAGATGGTGCTATATTGCTACCCATCGCAGTTCCCGCCGTCTGGAGATAGTATCGCCCCCCAAAAGAAAAATAATTGTTAACCAGAGTCAACCTGAGTAACTCAATCAGAAAGTCAATGGGGGGTGCCCCTCTGTGTTTATCCATCAAAGCTCGTCTGATTACATCTATACCTGCTCCATGTGGAATTACGGTATAGAGAGAGGTGACGTCCATGGTGACCAGGATACCTTGTGACTCATGAGGCATTGATTTCAATAATCTTAGGAAATCATCTGTATCTCGCACATAGCTTTTAGTCTGTTTTACACAAATCTGTAGAAAACTATCCACAAATTGTGCTATTGGTGAATATAGTGAATTTCGTGCCGAGATTATTGGCCGGCCCGGAGGCCTATCCAATGTTTTATGAATTTTAGGTAATAGATAAAGAATTGGACAGATTGTAAATTCCGTTTTAAGGAATGCCAAAATGTCCTCATCTATCCAATTATTATTCAAAGCATTTTGCAGCAGTGAATCCAGTTGGTTCTTAAAGGGTATAGTGGGATCACATGAGAGAGGTCTATATGTATCCCGATCCGCCAGTTGTCTATATGCCTCGGCCTCATAGTCACAGGTATCCAAAACCACCACGGCGCCACCCTTATCAGCCGGTCTTACAGTAATAAGTGAATTGTTCTTAATTTCACCGATAGCCTTTCTCTCCGAAGGACTCAGATTATATCTAATTTTTGTCTGTTTTTTCATGGAGTCCCTTATATTATGATCCAACATCCGCGTGAAGGTTTTGATATTCGGGTTGTATGATTGGGGGTCATAAGTGCTCTTTTTCTTAAATGTACTGATCTCCATTGGCAATGGATCAGTTTGCTGAAACTTCTCAGCAAGCCTTAATTTACGACTCAGTCTATATTTATCAACAGACCAACCGAAGTCATTAAATTTAGGAGTAGGGATAAAGCTAAGTGCCTTAGATAATAAACTCCTTTCAGCCTCTGTAAGTCTGTGAGTCGATAAATTAATCACTGACCCTTCTGATTCCTGTTCTGCCTCTTTTTCTCTTTTGTATTTGCCCCGCCTGAGGTGGGGCCTTCTGCGTTTAAAGACTGCCCCCCTGGTTTTGCTCGGGTGCTGGCCCGTGGGAGTGGTGGTTTAGTACTAACTTGGGAGTCAGAAGAGTCCCTTTCTGAGGATGAGATGCTATCAAATTGAGATTGGTTTTGTCTATATCTGGTGTACCTAAATCTAAATGAGGAAGATTGTTCATTCCCCGTAAGCCATCTGTATACCCTGTGATCTTTATAATCACGGTCAACCTTCTCTAGTTTTGTTCTCTTAAAGGTAACCAGTTCTTTTCGGTATTTGTCTATTTGTTGCTTCAATTTAGTAACCCATTGTTGTGATAGATCAGACTGAAGGGCCTCAATAGCATTCGGTTTAAATAAAGCTATCTCACCGCTCACCTTTTTCAAATCTGCTCCTACTTCCTCAATAACAAGGAGGAGTAAATCAAAAGAGCATTTGTTGAGGATTGAACACCATTTACTACAGAAAACTGGGTTACTCCTGCCAATCGTAGGCACATTCTTAAGGCGAAAGCCCCGCGGAATCTGTTTTTTTCTGAAATAATCGGACAAAAATTGTCCGTGTAGAAGAAGATCTATCTCTCTCTTTTCTAAATTCAGCAATTTATGATAGGTGTCTATAGCACTTTCTGCCGGTAGACCCCCAAAATCACTGAATTCAGAAAGTACACGTTCTGCATCATCGTCTGTTAATGCCAATAGATCATGTTCGGCTGAAAATAAGAGATCTGCAGACACCAAACCCTCCATCAAATACAACTCAACTAGACCAAAAATCCTCACTGTGTCTGGTCTACGCCACTGAAATAGGTCACATAAAAAATTATATATCAATAAAGAAAAAAATAAAAAAAAAATAAAAAAAATAAAAAAAAATGGTACCCCAAAAGAAAAGGGGTAGGCCCAAAATCAAAAAAATCAAAAATTCAAACAAAATACTTAAAGCAAAATACTTAAATCCAAAGGATTGTCCTTCTTATAGGAGCAATATATAGACCTGGGTCAAATCCATCCAATCCAAACAAAAAAAATGTTCACAAGTCCATGAGAGAATAAATAAGCTTCATCAAAATTCATAACGGGTGCAGGACATGTTTATCACAAAGACATCTTTGCAAAACAATATACCAAGCGTTGGGTCCACACTCACGTTCTAAAATTTCTTTGCTGGGGTGCCGTCCAAAACTGGAGATCTAGTTAGAATCACCAGTATAATACACAAGCGAAGAAAATGGGAGCACTCACCAGTCTTCATTAAAGCAGAAATTTATTGTAAATTCATACCAGACAGAGCATCGACGTTTCGGTCCTCACTTGGACCTTTGTCAGGATTGATATACAATGGAAAGGACAGACATATATACCCAGTGTATGCCCACCCATCAATTAATAAAAACCAATCGTAGTGAAATTCATTTTAACCATTTAAAAGTCACATTAATGGGTGATCGATATTTAACAGTTAGCATATAACAAACATGTGAGCTCACCTATAGCTGTGGATGTCCTCCCTGTGTCCATATGATCCCCATGCTGGGCGGCGTGCGTTCCACTGCCGCCATCAGCTCCCAGTTAAAACCCGGAAGACTAGAAGTTCAGCTCACGGCTGCGTCTCCCCCCGCCGTCATCACTTCCTGCCCGTGGAACGCATTTCCGCTCCCGATCCCGGAAGTGCATGCGTTCCACAGCCCAGCGATGCGTACGCGGGCGATGTGTGTGTATGTGTGTTAAATTGGCAGCATAATAATATCTCACACATCAACACTGGCAGACAGATCTATGGGGATTATAGATTTTCTATTGCTATCTGAAAAGCTATTTGTATAAAGTTTAATATAAATGGACACAGGGTATACATAAGTCCACATCATCTAGGCGTGATTAAAGAAACCCCATGCTGTGTAGAAAATACAGAGCAAGGGATCTACTATACATATTCATATAAATAGTCTTCCGGGTTTTAACTGGGAGCTGATGGCGGCAGTGGAACGCACGCCGCCCAGCATGGGGATCATATGGACACAGGGAGGACATCCACAGCTATAGGTGAGCTCACATGTTTGTTATATGCTAACTGTTAAATATCGATCACCCATTAATGTGACTTTTAAATAGAGATGAGCGCCTGAAATTTTTCGGGTTTTGTGTTTTGGTTTTGGGTTCGGTTCCGCGGCCGTGTTTTGGGTTCGAACGCGTTTTGGCAAAACCTCACCGAATTTTTTTTGTCGGATTCGGGTGTGTTTTGGATTCGGGTGTTTTTTTCAAAAAACACTAAAAAACAGCTTAAATCATAGAATTTGGGGGTCATTTTGATCCCAAAGTATTATTAACCTCAAAAACCATAATTTACACTCATTTTCAGTCTATTCTGAATACCTCACACCTCACAATATTATTTTTAGTCCTAAAATTTGCACCGAGGTCGCTGTGTGAGTAAGATAAGCGACCCTAGTGGCCGACACAAACACCGGGCCCATCTAGGAGTGGCACTGCAGTGTCACGCAGGATGTCCCTTCCAAAAAACCCTCCCCAAACAGCACATGACGCAAAGAAAAAAAGAGGCGCAATGAGGTAGCTGTGTGAGTAAGATTAGCGACCCTAGTGGCCGACACAAACACCGGGCCCATCTAGGAGTGGCACTGCAGTGTCACGCAGGATGGCCCTTCCAAAAAACCCTCCCCAAACAGCACATGACGCAAAGAAAAAAAGAGGCGCAATGAGGTAGCTGACTGTGTGAGTAAGATTAGCGACCCTAGTGGCCGACACAAACACCGGGCACATCTAGGAGTGGCACTGCAGTGTCACGCAGGATGTCCCTTCCAAAAAACCCTCCCCAAACAGCACATGACGCAAAGAAAAAAAGAGGCGCAATGAGGTAGCTGTGTGAGTAAGATTAGCGACCCTAGTGGCCGACACAAACACCGGGCCCATCTAGGAGTGGCACTGCAGTGTCACGCAGGGTGTCCCTTCCAAAAAACCCACCCCAATCAGCACATGATGCAAAGAAAAAGAAAAGAAAAAAGAGGTGCAAGATGGAATTATCCTTGGGCCCTCCCACCCACCCTTATGTTGTATAAACAAAACAGGACATGCACACTTTAACCAACCCATCATTTCAGTGACAGGGTCTGCCACACGACTGTGACTGATATGACGGGTTGGTTTGGACCCCCCCCAAAAAAGAAGCAATTAATCTCTCCTTTCACAAACTGGCTCTACAGAGGCAAGATGTCCACCTCATCTTCACCCTCCGATATATCACCGTGTACATCCCCCTCCTCACAGATTATCAATTCGTCCCCACTGGAATCCACCATCTCAGCTCCCTGTGTACTTTGTGGAGGCAATTGCTGCTGGTCAATGTCTCCGCGGAGGAATTGATTATAATTCATTTTAATGAACATCATCTTCTCCACATTTTCTGGATGTAACCTCGTACGCCGATTGCTGACAAGGTGAGCGGCGGCACTAAACACTCTTTCGGAGTACACACTTGTGGGAGGGCAACTTAGGTAGAATAAAGCCAGTTTGTGCAAGGGCCTCCAAATTGCCTCTTTTTCCTGCCAGTATAAGTACGGACTGTGTGACGTGCCTACTTGGATGCGGTCACTCATATAATCCTCCACCATTCTATCAATGTTGAGAGAATCATATGCAGTGACAGTAGACGACATGTCCGTAATCGTTGTCAGGTCCTTCAGTCCGGACCAGATGTCAGCATCAGCAGTCGCTCCAGACTGCCCTGCATCACCGCCAGCGGGTGGGCTCGGAATTCTGAGCCTTTTCCTCGCACCCCCAGTTGCGGGAGAATGTGAAGGAGGAGATGTTGACAGGTCGCGTTCCGCTTGACTTGACAATTTTGTCACCAGCAGGTCTTTCAACCCCAGCAGACCTGTGTCTGCCGGAAAGAGAGATCCAAGGTAGGCTTTAAATCTAGGATCGAGCACGGTGGCCAAAATGTAGTGCTCTGATTTCAACAGATTGACCACCCGTGAATCCTTGTTAAGCGAATTAAGGGCTGCATCCACAAGTCCCACATGCCTAGCGGAATCGCTCCGTGTTAGCTCCTCCTTCAATGCCTCCAGCTTCTTCTGCAAAAGCCTGATGAGGGGAATGACCTGACTCAGGCTGGCAGTGTCTGAACTGACTTCACGTGTGGCAAGTTCAAAGGGCATCAGAACCTTGCACAACGTTGAAATCATTCTCCACTGCACTTGAGACAGGTGCATTCCACCTACTATATCGTGCTCAATTGTATAGGCTTGAATGGCCTTTTGCTGCTCCTCCAACCTCTGAAGCATATAGAGGGTTGAATTCCACCTCGTTACCACTTCTTGCTTCAGATGATGGCAGGGCAGGTTCAGTAGTTTTTGGTGGTGCTCCAGTTTTCTGTACGTGGTGCCTGTACGCCGAAAGTGTCCCGCAATTCTTCTGGCCACCGACAGCATCTCTTGCACGCCCCTGTCGTTTTTTAAAAAATTCTGCACCACCAAATTCAAGGTATGTGCAAAACATGGGACGTGCTGGAATTGGCCCAGATTTAATGCACACACAATATTGCTGGCGTTGTCCGATGCCACAAATCCACAGGAGAGTCCAATTGGGGTAAGCCATTCCGCGATGATCTTCCTCAGTTGCCGTAAGAGGTTTTCAGCTGTGTGCGTATTCTGGAAAGCGGTGATACAAAGCGTAGCCTGCCTAGGAAAGAGTTGGCGTTTGCGAGATGCTGCTACTGGTGCCGCCGCTGCTGTTCTTGCGGCGGGAGTCCATACATCTACCCAGTGGGCTGTCACAGTCATATAGTCCTGACCCTGCCCTGCTCCACTTGTCCACATGTCCGTGGTTAAGTGGACATTGGGTACAGCTGCATTTTTTAGGACACTGGTGACTCTTTTTCTGAGGTCTGTGTACATTTTCGGTATCGCCTGCCTAGAGAAATGGAACCTAGATGGTATTTGGTACCGGGGACACAGTACCTCCAACAAGTCTCTAGTTGGCTCTGCAGTAATGATGGATACCGAAACCACGTTTCTCACCACCCAGGATGCCAAGGCCTCAGTTATCCGCTTTGCAGTAGGATGACTGCTGTGATATTTCATCTTCCTCGCAAAGGACTGTTGAACAGTCAATTGCTTACTGGAAGTAGTACAAGTGGGCTTACGACTTCCCCTCTGGGATGACCATCGACTCCCAGCGGCAACAACAGCAGCGCCAGCAGCAGTAGGCGTTACACGCAAGGATGCATCGGAGGAATCCCAGGCAGGAGAGGACTCGTCAGACTTGCCAGTGACATGGCCTGCAGGACTATTGGCATTCCTGGGGAAGGAGGAAATTGACACTGAGGGAGTTGGTGGGGTGGTTTGCGTGAGCTTGGTTACAAGAGGAAGGGATTTACTGGTCAGTGGACTGCTTCCGCTGTCACCCAAAGTTTTTGAACTTGTCACTGACTTATTATGAATGCGCTGCAGGTGACGTATAAGGGAGGATGTTCCGAGGTGGTTAACGTCCTTACCCCTACTTATTACAGCTTGACAAAGGGAACACACGGCTTGACACCTGTTGTCCGCATTTGTGGTGAAATACCTCCACACCGAAGAGCTGATTTTTTTGGTATTTTCACCTGGCATGTCAACGGCCATATTCCTCCCACGGACAACAGGTGTCTCCCCGGGTGCCTGACTTAAACAAACCACCTCACCATCAGAATCCTCCTGGTCAATTTCCTCCCCAGCGCCAGCAACACCCATATCCTCCTCATCCTGGTGTACTTCAACACTGACATCTTCAATCTGACTATCAGGAACTGGACTGCGGGTGCTCCTTCCAGCACTTGCAGGGGGCATGCAAATAGTGGAAGGCGCATGCTCTTCACGTCCAGTGTTGGGAAGGTCAGGCATCGCAAACGACACAATTGGACTCTCCTTGTGGATTTGGGATTTCAAAGAACGCACAGTTCTTTGCGGTGCTTTTGCCAGCTTGAGTCTTTTCAGTTTTCTAGCGAGAGGCTGAGTGCTTCCATCCTCATGTGAAGCTGAACCACTAGCCATGAACATAGGCCAGGGCCTCAGCCGTTCCTTGCCACTCCGTGTGGTAAATGGCATATTGGCAAGTTTACGCTTCTCCTCCGACAATTTTATTTTAGGTTTTGGAGTCCTTTTTTTTCTGATATTTGGTGTTTTGGATTTGACATGCTCTGTACTATGACATTGGGCATCGGCCTTGGCAGACGACGTTGCTGGCATTTCATCGTCTCGGCCATGACTAGTGGCAGCAGCTTCAGCACGAGGTGGAAGTGGATCTTGATCTTTCCCTAATTTTGGAACCTCAACTTTTTTGTTCTCCATATTTTATAGGCAGAACTAAAACGCACCTCAGGTAAACAATGGAGATGGATGGATTGGATACTAGTATACAATTATGGACGGACTGCCACGGTTAGGTGGTATAAAAAAACCACGGTTAGGTGGTATATATTATAATAATAATACAATTATGGATGGACGGACTGCCTGCCGACTGCCGACACAGAGGTAGCCACAGCCGTGAACTACCGCACTGTACACTGGTTGATAAAGAGATAGTAGTATACTCGTAACAATTAGGATGACACTATGACGGTATAAAGAATGAAAAAAAAACCACGGTTAGGTGGTAGGTATATAATAATAAATAATACAATTCTGGTCGGACGGACTGCCTGCCGTGTGCCGACACAGAGGTAGCCACAGCCGTGAACTACCGCACTGTACACTGGTTGATAAAGAGATAGTAGTATACTCGTAACAATTAGGATGACACTATGACGGTATAAAGAATGAAAAAAAAACCACGGTTAGGTGGTAGGTATATAATAATAAATAATACAATTCTGGTCGGACGGACTGCCTGCCGTGTGCCGACACAGAGGTAGCCACAGCCGTGAACTACCGCACTGTACACTGGTTGATAAAGAGATAGTAGTATACTCGTAACAATTAGGATGACACTATGACGGTATAAAGAATGAAAAAAAAACCACGGTTAGGTGGTAGGTATATAATAATAAATAATACAATTCTGGTCGGACGGACTGCCTGCCGTGTGCCGACACAGAGGTAGCCACAGCCGTGAACTACCGCACTGTACACTGGTTGATAAAGAGATAGTAGTATACTCGTAACAATTAGGATGACACTATGACGGTATAAAGAATGAAAAAAAAAACCACGGTTAGGTGGTAGGTATATAATAATAAATAATACAATTCTGGTCGGACGGACTGCCTGCCGTGTGCCAACACAGAGGTAGCCACAGCCGTGAACTACCGCACTGTACACTGGTTGATAAAGAGATAGTAGTATACTCGTAACAATTAGGATGACACTATGACGGTATAAAGAATGAAAAAAAAAACCACGGTTAGGTGGTAGGTATATAATAATAAATAATACAATTCTGGTCGGACGGACTGCCTGCCGTGTGCCGACACAGAGGTAGCCACAGCCGTGAACTACCGCACTGTACACTGGTTGATAAAGAGATAGTAGTATACTCGTAACAATTAGGATGACACTATGACGGTATAAAGAATGAAAAAAAAACCACGGTTAGGTGGTAGGTATATAATAATAAATAATACAATTCTGGTCGGACGGACTGCCTGCCGTGTGCCGACACAGAGGTAGCCACAGCCGTGAACTACCGCACTGTACACTGGTTGATAAAGAGATAGTAGTATACTCGTAACAATTAGGATGACACTATGACGGTATAAAGAATGAAAAAAAAACCACGGTTAGGTGGTAGGTATATAATAATAAATAATACAATTCTGGTCGGACGGACTGCCTGCCGTGTGCCGACACAGAGGTAGCCACAGCCGTGAACTACCGCACTGTACACTGGTTGATAAAGAGATAGTAGTATACTCGTAACAATTAGGATGACACTATGACGGTATAAAGAATGAAAAAAAAACCACGGTTAGGTGGTAGGTATATAATAATAAATAATACAATTCTGGTCGGACGGACTGCCTGCCGTGTGCCGACACAGAGGTAGCCACAGCCGTGAACTACCGCACTGTACACTGGTTGATAAAGAGATAGTAGTATACTCGTAACAATTAGGATGACACTATGACGGTATAAAGAATGAAAAAAAAACCACGGTTAGGTGGTAGGTATATAATAATAAATAATACAATTCTGGTCGGACGGACTGCCTGCCGTGTGCCGACACAGAGGTAGCCACAGCCGTGAACTACCGCACTGTACACTGGTTGATAAAGAGATAGTAGTATACTCGTAACAATTAGGATGACACTATGACGGTATAAAGAATGAAAAAAAAAACCACGGTTAGGTGGTAGGTATATAATAATAAATAATACAATTCTGGTCGGACGGACTGCCTGCCGTGTGCCGACACAGAGGTAGCCACAGCCGTGAACTACCGCACTGTACACTGGTTGATAAAGAGATAGTAGTATACTCGTAACAATTAGGATGACACTATGACGGTATAAAGAATAAAAAAAAAACCACGGTTAGGTGGTAGGTATATAATAATAAATAATACAATTCTGGTCGGACGGACTGCCTGCCGTGTGCCGACACAGAGGTAGCCACAGCCGTGAACTACCGCACTGTACACTGGTTGATAAAGAGATAGTAGTATACTCGTAACAATTAGGATGACACTATGACGGTATAAAGAATGAAAAAAAAACCACGGTTAGGTGGTAGGTATATAATAATAAATAATACAATTCTGGTCGGACGGACTGCCTGCCGTGTGCCGACACAGAGGTAGCCACAGCCGTGAACTACCGCACTGTACACTGGTTGATAAAGAGATAGTAGTATACTCGTAACAATTAGGATGACACTATGACGGTATAAAGAATGAAAAAAAAACCACGGTTAGGTGGTAGGTATATAATAATAAATAATACAATTCTGGTCGGACGGACTGCCTGCCGTGTGCCGACACAGAGGTAGCCACAGCCGTGAACTACCGCACTGTACTGTGTCTGCTGCTAATATAGACTGGTTGATATTTAAAGAGATATTAGTAGTATACAACAATACTATACTGGTGGTCAGGCACTGGTCACCACTCCTGCAGCAAAAGTGTGCACTGTTAATTAATATAATTGTACTCCTGGCTCCTGCTAACAACCTGCAGTGCTCCCCAGTCTCCCCCACAATTAATTATAAGCTTTTAATTTATACATTGATGACTGTGCAGCACACTGGGCTGAGCTGAGTGCACACAGACTGAGTCACACTGTGTGACTGACTGTGCTGTGTATCGTTTTTTTTTTCAGGCAGAGAACGGATATAGCAGAGAGAAGTGAACGGATATATTATATTAAATAAAAGTTAACTAGCAACTGCACTGGTCACTGACTGTGGTAAACTAACTCTGTCTGCGACTCTGCACAATCTCTCTCTCTCTATCTAATCTATCTCTATTCTAATGGAGAGGACGCCAGACACGTCCTCTCCCTATCAATCTCAATGCACGAGTGAAAATGGCGGCGACGCGCGGCTCCTTATATAGAATCCGAGTCTCGCGATAGAATCCGAGCCTCGCGAGAATCCGACAGCGTCATGATGACGTTCGGTGCGCGCTCGGGTTAACCGAGCAAGGCGGGAAGATCCGAGTCGCTCGGACCCGTGAAAAAAAACATGAAGTTCGGGCGGGTTCGGATTCCGAGGAACCGAACCCGCTCATCTCTACTTTTAAATGGTTAAAATGAATTTCACTACGATTGGTTTTTATTAATTGATGGGTGGGCATACACTGGGTATATATGTCTGTCCTTTCCATTGTATATCAATCCTGACAAAGGTCCAAGTGAGGACCGAAACGTCGATGCTCTGTCTGGTATGAATTTACAATAAATTTCTGCTTTAATGAAGACTGGTGAGTGCTCCCATTTTCTTCGCTTGTGTATTATACTGGTGATTCTAACTAGATCTCCAGTTTTGGACGGCACCCCAGCAAAGAAATTTTAGAACGTGAGTGTGGACCCAACGCTTGGTATATTGTTTTGCAAAGATGTCTTTGTGATAAACATGTCCTGCACCCGTTATGAATTTTGATGAAGCTTATTTATTCTCTCATGGACTTGTGAACATTTTTTCTGTTTGGTTTGGATGGATTTGACCCAGGTCTATATATTGCTCCTATAAGAAGGACAATCCTTTGGATTTAAGTATTTTGCTTTAAGTATTTTGTTTGAATTTTTGATTTTTTTGATTTTGGGCCTACCCCTTTTCTTTTGGGGTACCATTTTTTTGATTTTTTGATTTTTTTTGATTTTTTTCTTTATTGATATATAATTTTTTATGTGACCTATTTCAGTGGCGTAGACCAGACACAGTGAGGATTTTTGGTCTAGTTGAGTTGTATTTGATAGAGGGTTTGGTGTCTGCAGATCTCTTATTTTCAGCCGAACATGATCTATTGGCATTAACAGACGATGATGCAGAACGTGTACTTTCTGAATTCAGGGATTTTGGGGGTCTACCGGCAGAAAGTGCTATAGACACCTATCATAAATTGCTGAATTTAGAAAAGAGAGAGATAGATCTTCTTCTACACGGACAATTTTTGTCCGATTATTTCAGAAAAAAACAGATTCCGCGGGGCTTTCGCCTTAAGAATGTGCCTACGATTGGCAGGAGTAACCCAGTTTTCTGTAGTAAATGGTGTTCAATCCTCAACAAATGCTCTTTTGATTTACTCCTCCTTGTTATTGAGGAAGTAGGAGCAGATTTGAAAAAGGTGAGGGGTGAGATAGCTTTATTTAAATCGAATGCTATTGAGGCCCTTCAGTCTGATCTATCACAACAATGGGTTACTAAATTGAAGCAACAAATAGACAAATACCGAAAAGAACTGGTTACCTTTAAGAGAACAAAACTAGAGAAGGTTGACCGTGATTATAAAGATCACAGGGTATACAGATGGCTTACGGGGAATGAACAATCTTCCTCATTTAGATTTAGGAACACCAGATATAGACAAAACCAATCTCAATTTGAAAGCATCTCATCCTCAGAAAGGGACTCTTCTGACTCCCAAGTTAGTACTAAACCACCACTCCCACGGGCCAGCACCCGAGCAAAACCAGGGGGGCAGTCTTTAAACGCAGAAGGCCCCACCTCAGGCGGGGCAAATACAAAAGAGAAAAAGAGGCAGAACAGGAATCAGAAGGGTCAGTGATTAATTTATCGACTCACAGACTTACAGAGGCTGAAAGGAGTTTATTATCTAAGGGACTTAGCTTTATCCCTACTCCTAAATTTAATGACTTCGGTTGGTCTGTTGATAAATATAGACTGAGTCGTAAATTAAGGCTTGCTGAGAAGTTTCAGCAAACTGATCCATTACCAATGGAGATCAGTACATTTAAGAAAAAGAGCACTTATGACCCCCAATCATACAACCCGAGTATCAAAACCTTCACGCGGATGTTGGATCATAATATAAGGGACTCCATGAAAAAATAGACAAAAATTAGATATAATCTGAGTCCTTCAGAGAGAAAGGCTATCGGTGAAATTAAGAACAATTCACTTATTACTGTAAGACCGGCTGATAAGGGTGGCGCCGTGGTGGTTTTGGATACCTGTGACTATGAGGCCGAGGCATATAGACAACTGGCGGATCGGGATACATATAGATCTCTCTCATGTGATCCCACTATACCCTTTAAGAACCAACTGGATTCACTGCTGCAAAATGCTTTGAATAATAATTGGATAGATGAGGACATTTTGGCATTCCTTAAAACGGAATTTACAATCTGTCCAATTCTTTATCTATTACCTAAAATTCATAAAACATTGGATAGGCCTCCGGGCCGGCCAATAATCTCGGCACGAAATTCACTATATTCACCAATAGCACAATTTGTGGATAGTTTTCTACAGATTTGTGTAAAACAGACTAAAAGCTATGTGCGAGATACAGATAATTTCCTAAGATTATTGAAATCAATGCCTCATGAGTCACAAGGTATCCTGGTCACCATGGACGTCACCTCTCTCTATACCGTAATTCCACATGGAGCAGGTATAGATGTAATCAGACGAGCTTTGATGGATAAACACAGAGGGGCACCCCCCATTGACTTTCTGATTGAGTTACTCAGGTTGACTCTGGTTAACAATTATTTTTCTTTTGGGGGGCGATACTATCTCCAGACGGCGGGAACTGCGATGGGTAGCAATATAGCACCATCTTATGCAAATCTATTTATGGATGCTTATGAAAATGAAAACATCATCCCGCCGTTTGGGAATAGTATCGCTTTTTATCGTCGATTTATCGACGATATATTCCTGATTTGGACCTCTTCTGAGGAGTCCTTATTAGCAATGGTACAACATCTGAATCACCTAGATTCTCCTATTCGCTTAACAATGCAATACCACAGGGAGACTATTGATTTTTTAGATGTAAGTGTCTATGCCACTGAACTGGGTTATGGCTATAAACTATTTAGGAAGACTACGGAACGAAACACTTTATTGCACTTTGGGAGCCACCATCCTGGCCCTTTAAAACAAAATTTACCGATCTCTCAATTTTTGAGAGTTTTACGCAATAATTCTGATAAAGAGATGGCTGAAGTTCAACTGATGGAAATGAAGAATCGATTTTTGGTTCGTGGTTACAGTCTACAAACAGTAAACAGATGTCTAAAAAAAGCAAAGAGAATTTTTCTTAAAGGAAACAATAATAAACACAAGATTGCAAATCCTTTTGTGGACACCGCCACATTTGACACGGCTGGTCCAAGTATACGGAAGGCCCTTAGGGAGGTCTGGCCCGTAGTCAAGACTGATCCGATGCTTACTAAAAAACTACCAGATAAGCCACTGATGAGTTTTAGACGAGCACAAAACTTGAAAGATATTCTCATGCAACCAGACAGAGTATCTCCAAAATCTCCAGCGATGTGGTTACAACCTAGAAAGATGGGATGCTATAGATGCATTAATTGCACGACATGCAGGAGCATGATGATTGGTGAATTCTTCCACCACCCCCACACTGGAAAAAAGATATATATACGACACAGGGTGACATGTACCACTGATTTTGTGATATATATCCTCATATGTCCCTGCTCCTTGATATATGTGGGAAAAACGATACGCCCATTCCGGGAGAGGATGGCGAATCACCGCTTATCGATTAGATCTGCACTGGAAAGTGGGAGCTCCGATAAACCAGTTGCCAGACATTTTGTGGAAGCTCGTCACTCATTAGCATCATTAAGGAGCATGATTATTGATCGAGTGGACCAACCGAGAAGGGGCGGTGACCGTGGTAAAATGCTTCTAAAACGTGAAGCGAGCTGGATTTATCGACTGGATACTACGCGACCAAAAGGCCTAAATGATGGCATTCAATACGGCGTGTTTTTGAATTAAATATGGTATTTTTATTTTTATTTTATTTTTTTAATTTTTTGGGCTCTGTGCAATAGGTCCGCTTCCGAGAGGGTTTATAGCCTTTTTTAAGGATTGCTTTTCATTATTAGGTGTGAATATATGTATGGATTTATGCATGGATTTATGGATCTATATATGGATCTATGTATAGATTTATTTATTTATTTGTATATGAATATGTATAGTAGATCCCTTGCTCAGCTCTGTATTTTCTACACAGCATGGGGTTTCTTTAATTACGCCTAGATGATGTGGACTTATGTATACCCTGTGTCCATTTATATTAAACTTTATACAAATAGCTTTTCAGATAGCAATAGAAAATCTATAATCCCCATAGATCTGTCTGCCAGTGTTGATGTGTGAGATATTATTATGCTGCCAATTTAACACACATACACACACATCGCCCGCGTACGCATCGCTGGGCTGTGGAACGCATGCACTTCCGGGATCGGGAGCGGAAATGCGTTCCACGGGCAGGAAGTGATGACGGCGGGGGGAGACGCAGCCGTGAGCTGAACTTCTAGTCTTCCGGGTTTTAACTGGGAGCTGATGGCGGCAGTGGAACGCACGCCGCCCAGCATGGGGATCATATGGACACAGGGAGGACATCCACAGCTATAGGTGAGCTCACATGTTTGTTATATGCTAACTGTTAAATATCGATCACCCATTAATGTGACTTTTAAATGGTTAAAATGAATTTCACTACGATTGGTTTTTATTAATTGATGGGTGGGCATACACTGGGTATATATGTCTGTCCTTTCCATTGTATATCAATCCTGACAAAGGTCCAAGTGAGGACCGAAACGTCGATGCTCTGTCTGGTATGAATTTACAATAAATTTCTGCTTTAATGAAGACTGGTGAGTGCTCCCATTTTCTTCGCTTGTGTATTATACTGGTGATTCTAACTAGATCTCCAGTTTTGGACGGCACCCCAGCAAAGAAATTTTAGAACGTGAGTGTGGACCCAACGCTTGGTATATATATATCTATATATATCTATTTCTATGTACATATATATATCTATCTATATATATATATCTCTATCCGTAATGCCCACGCTACCACCAAGGAGAGGTACAGTGGGCATTGGGTGGGCAGAACCTCTTATTGGGGGTAGCGTTGGCATTCTTACAGCCCTGCGTGGTATGTGCACCATTTTTCTGCTACCTGGCTTGGATCGGCGTCGAAAGCATAACGAACGGCGACTGCCGACGGAGGGGGGAAACGAGAAGACCTCCCCAGGACGAGGATCGCAGAAGAAAGAAGATGCTGCCGTGGGAAAGACTTACCTGCAAATGAAGAGACAGGAGTTTACCCGCAGTTAACTGGCCAGACGAATCTCCCAGAGAGAGGCAAGTTGACGCTGTCCAGCCACGGTGACGCCTGCAGGAAAGGGCCAACGCAGTCCTCCACCACCACCAGATCAGGTGAGGTTCCAGGGGTGCCCTGTCTTACATCACTAGAACTCCTCCCCACCTTCTCTCCCCACCCCCCCTCCCCATCCCCCTCCACAACCCACCAGGTCCTCGTACCCCTTTTTTTCAGTTTTAAGCCCTTCCTTGTGTGTGAAAGTGCCTTTCTTTCTAACATATTTGTCTTCCCTAGAGCATCCTCCGAATCGCGTTCACCAAAGCTTAGCGGCCTGCAGAATAAAGAAATGCGGAGACGTTAGATGGGCACTCAAGTAAGGTAATTGAAACATCATTTTTACTCATCCACTGTAACTATTGCTAAGACAGGACAAGTATTTTGCAATGATGTAACGTCAGCAGTGTCTTATGGCTTAACGTTCTGCGCAGCCCAACAGTTTCGACAAAAAAACATCTGTCGACTGTTGCGTTACACGTGCTAAATATTTATCGATCAATCTATCTTTATATATATATATATATATATATATATATATATGTACATCTATTTCTATGTACATATATATAGCTATATATATCTCTCTATCCGTAATGCCCACGCTACCACCAAGGAGAGGTACAGAGGGCATTGGGTTGGCGGAACCTCTTCTTGGGGGTAGCATTGGCATTCTTACAGCCATGGGTGGTGCGTGCACCATTTTTTTACTGTCTGGCTTGGATCGGCACCGATCCAAGCCAGACAGTAGAAAACACCGATCAGTATTCAGACACCGATCCAAGCTAGACCGCCCCCCCCCCTCCGTCAGCACTCGGGCGCGCGACTGCCGACGGAGGGGGGAATCGAAAATATCTCCCCAGGACGAGGCTTGCAGAGGAACAAAGGTGCTGCCATGGGGAAGGCTTACCTGCAAAAGAAGAGACAGGAGTTTACCCGTGGTTAACCGCCCCCCTTGATGTCCAGACGAAGCACCCAGTGAGAGGCAAGTTGACGCGGTCCAGCCATGATGATGCCTGCGGGAAATGGCTGACGCGGGTCCTCCGCCACTGGCTCAGGTGAGGTTCCAGGGGTGCCCTGTCTTATATCCCCAGAATCCCTTCCCTCCCCAACCCCCCTTCCCTCCCTCCTCCCCATCCCCCTCCACTGCCCACCAGGGCCTAGTACCCCTTTTTTCAACGGGTTTTAAGCCCTATCTTGTGTGCAAAAGTGCCTTTCTTTCTAACGTATTTGTCTTCCATAGAGCGTTCCTGGAACCGTTCACCAAAGCTCAGCGGCTTGCGGAATAAAGAAATGCAGAGACGTTAGATTGGCGCTCCAGTAAGGTAATTTAAACGTTATTTTACTCATCCACTGTAACTATTGCTAGCACAGGACAAGTATTTCACAATGCTGTAACGTCAGCAGTGTCATATGGCTTAAAGTTCTGCGCAGCCCAACAGTTTCGACAGATAAAACATCTGTCGACTGTTGTGGTGCGAAATATTTATCGATCAATTGATTTATATTTTTATATATATATGTTTATATATGTATGTCTATTTCTATGTACATATGTATCTATTTACAGTATATCTCTCTATCCGTAATGCCCATGCTACCACCAAGGAGAGGTACAGAGGGCATTGGGTGGGCGGAACCTCTTCTTGGGGGTAGCTTTGGCATTCTTACAGCCATGCGTGGTATGTGCGCCATTTTTCTATTACCTGGCCTAGAGTGGTGTCAAAAGCGTAGCGGGCGTCGACTGCCGATAGAGGGGGGAATCGAGAAGACCTCCCCAGAACGAGGATCGCAGAGGAACGAAGGTGTTGCCGCGGGAAAGGCTTACCTGCAAATGAAGAGACAGGAGTTTACCCGCGGTTAACCCCCCCCCCCCCCTTGAAATCCAGACGAAGCCCCCAGCGAGAGGCAAGTTGACGCGGTCCAGCCACGATGACGCCTGCGGGAAAGGGCCGATGCAGGTCCTCCGCCACCGGATCAGGTGAGGTTCCAGGGGTGCCCTGTCTTACATCCCCAGAACCTCTCCACCTTCCCTCCCCATCCCGCCTTCCCTACTCCTCTCCATCCCCCACCACGGCCCACCAGATCCTTGTACCCCTTTATTCGACGGTTTTTAAGCCCTACCTTGTTTGCGAAAGTTCCTTTCTTTCTAACCTATTTGTCTTCTCTAAAGCGTCCTCCGAATCGCGTTCCTGGGACCGTTCACCAAAGCTCTGCGGCCTGCGAAATAAAGAAATGCGTAGACGTTAGATGGGTACTCCAGTAAGGTAATTGAAACATAATTTTTATTCATCCACTGTAACTATTGCTAGCACAGGACAAGTATTTCGCAATGATGTAACGTCAGCAGTGTCTTATGGCTTAACGTTCTGCGCAGCCCAACAGTTTCGACAGATAAAACATCTGTCAACTGTTGCGCTGCGCGGTGCAAAATATTTATCGATCGATCTATCTTTTTATATATATATATATTTTTCTCCTTTATCCACTAGGGGACACTGGAGCACAGTTACAATGAGGAAACAGTAGACAGTAACTGGGAGCTGGCACTTTAAAACTCTGACACTGTGGCTAGTTCCTCCCCTACTATGTCCCCCCTCCACGCCAGTCTTTATTTTGTGCCCAAGGGAGCTGGTCACTCTTGGGTTTTCTCTTAAAAATTATTATTTTTTATTCTTCTTTCTTTAGACTGGCAGCTCTGCCTCTGCCAGTCTGCACAGCGGGAGCTGCCGGCGGGGTCCCATCGCAGCTGCGTGCGGCTTGGGATGGTCCCCGGCTGAAGGAGACACTGAGCTTTCCGGAGCTGGCTGGACACCGCTGCGTGCGGCGCATGTCGGGGCCGCTCTGTCAGCAGAAGATTCCGGCAGCGGTAAGTATGATGGCCGGACACCGTTACCTGCGGCGTGTGTCGGGGCCACTCCATCAAGCAGCAGCGGTGAGTAGAAACTTTAGTCACAAGTCTGATCTCTAATGCAGAGCTATGAGAAAGTACACAGCCGCGGCTTCCCCCCCCGCTCCCCACTCTGGTCAGCTGTAATTTACAGCGGCTCACATTCTTCCAGCACCCTGCTCCCCCCGCTCTGGTCTCTGGCCGCGGCTCACTTTCTTCCCCGCTCTCCGCTCACAGCTCCCCGCTCAGCGCGGCTCACGGAGCTGGCACTGTGATACCGCGGGAGGCGCTTTGCAAGTTTGAATCTGGTGCCATTACAGGGGGGTGGAGCTTAAACCCGCTTTGCACCGCCGGGCTCAGCACGCGCTGGCATCCATTTTACAATGCTGCGGCGTGGAGAAGGGGACACTCAGTGGCTTCATTCCGGTCAGTCAGACGGTTTCAGTGGGCACTGGGGGAGAGGCACCTGTGATTTTACTATTAGTGCCTGACTCTGCACAATAACGTGTAGAATACATAGGGCTGCTGTGGCTGTGCTTCTCCCAGCTCCCTCCCCTCACTCCCCTTCTGCCTATTGCTGTGTTTGTGTGGGGGAGTGTGACAGGTGCTGCTATGGCTGGAAAGGGCTCCAAGGTAGCACAGAAAATCTTCCAATGTCAGAAATGTTCTGCAAAATTCACCCAGGGATATGCTGAAAATTCCCTTTTATGTAAGGATTGTGCGTCAGAGCCATCTGCTCAGCCCTCATTAGAGCCCCAGCCCAGCCCTGTTTGGACAACTCAGCTCACAGGTTATGTCCCTGTTGACTGGGGAACTGAAGGCTTCTCGGGAAGATAGAGAGGTGGCCCGGTTCCAACAGCTTGTCCTGATACCGGAGCCTGAACCAGCATGGGCTCATTCCATGGCGAAATCAGTTGAAGGGCTCTCTAGTGCGGTACTCCCTTCCAAGACCCCATCCTTTAGTCCCACTCCACAGGCTTCAAAAAAGAGATTGCTTGCCTCTGTGTTGCAGGAATCTGACGTTGATATGCCTCTATTAGATGAGGCGGTGGTAGATATAAAGGATACTGATAACGATGAGGTGTATGAGGACTCTGAACCTGTAGCTCAGGTATAGAGGCTTTTATTACTGCTATTCAATCAGTATTACAGGTGGAGGATATGGAGCAGGACACCTTACGCCCTTCAAGGTTCAGCACCAACCAATCCCTGCCAGTGACCTTTCCAGTTTCGGAGGAGCTAGATGCGCTCAAAACGGCAGTCTGGAAACATCCAGATGCAAAATTTCAGGTATCAAGGAAAATTTTGTCTTCCTATCCTTTTCCAGCAGATAGCAGGAAGCGTTATGAGACCTCTCCGATTGTGGATCCTTCGGTGTCTCATCTGTCCAAGAAGACGCTTCTGCTAGTTCCCGGAGCAACTACGCTGAAGGAAGCATCGGATAGGAAGTTGGAATCCACCTTGAAGACTATTTACTCGGCAGCGGGGGTATTACATTGCCCGGCGCAGGTAGGTTGTTGTGTCAACAAGGCGATGGAAGCTTGGGTGGAACAATTGTCCTCTGGACTTTGTGATGATTTGCCGTTGGATCAACTGATACAGTTGGCGGAACACATCCGCGAATCAGCTCTTTATCTTTGCGAGGCTTCCAAGGACATCTGTATTCTCGAAGCTAGGATTTCCACTTTAGCAATTTCGGCCCGCAGAGCTCTCTGGCTGCGGCAGTGGCAGGCGGGTATGGAGTCCAAAAGGGCAGCAGAAGCGTTGCCCTTTACGGGAGAGGTCCTGTTCGGTAAGGATCTGGATGCCTGGATTTCTCAGGCCACTGGAGGTAAGTCGACTTATCTTCCTTCTGCTGCTTCAGCCTCTTGCAGGCCCTATAGAGGTCCCTCCTTTCGATCCTTTCGTGCCCCTTCTATGTTTTGAGGACAGGCCAGGGGAGGAGCTTCCGTCTCCCGTGGCCATAGAGGTAGGGGCAGAGGCAGAGGTTCCACAGCCTCAACACAGTCAGAGGTTAAGTCCTCCACCGCTACCACCGCATGACGGGCTTCCCTCCCACCTGGGAGATCACATGGTGGGAGCTCGTCTGTGGGATTTAAGGGAGGCCTGGGTACAATCCTGTCCAGATACTTGGGTCAGGGATCTCATCTTCATTGCGGTTACAAGCTCGATTTTCAAACTCGACCGCCTCAGCGTTTCTTCACCATGGGTTTACCAGTTTCCGACGACAGAAGAGTTGTCTTGCAGGCAGCGGTCCAGAATCTTCTATCCGCAAAGGTACTGATCCCTGTTCTCTCTCATTATTGGAAACAGGGCTATTACTCAAGCCTGTTTCTCGTACCGAAGCCGGACGGCTCGGTCAGGCCAATCCTGAACTTGAAGGATCTTAATCCGTATTTGAGGGTATTCAAGTTCAAGATGGAGTCCCTCCAGTCTGTTATTGCGGGGTTGGAGCAAAATGAGTTTCTGGCATCCTTAGATGTAAAGGATTAATACTTACATGTTCCCATTTGGACTCCTCATCAGACTTTTCTCTGGTTCGTGATACAGGACGCTCATTTCCAGTTCCAGGCCCTTCCGTTCGGTCTCTCTTCTGCTCCCAGAGTGTTCACAAAGGCCATGGCGGTCATGATGGCCCTACTTCAGAAGCAGGATGTGACGATTGTCCCAATCTGGACGATCTGCTAATAAAGGCATGCTCGGCAGACATGTTAGTTCAGAATATCCGGATATCGCAGGACCTTCTGAATCGGCATGGGTGGATCCTGAACTTCCCGAAGTCTCACTTATGCCCCTCACAACGGTTGCTGTTTTTGGGGATGATTTTCGACACGGTCCGTCAGAAGGTTTTCATTCCTCAGTACAAGATCCTGTCTCTTCAGAATCTGGTGAGGTTGATACTTCGACACCGTCGGGTGTCAGTGTATCTGTGCATCCGCCTTCTGGGAAAGATGGTAGCGGCGTTCGAAGCTCTTCCATATGGTCGCTTCCACTCTCGACCGTTCCAGCTGTGTCTTCTACATTAGTGGTCAGGATCTCATCAATTCCTTCATCAGCGGACGACGCTGTCTCCAAAGGCACGGTCGTCGCTTCTCTGGTGGCTCCAGTCGACGCATCTGTTGGAAGGAAGGCGGTTTGGCATTTGGGATTGGACTCTCCTCACTACGGACGCAAGTCTGCGAGGCTGGGGGGCAGTGTGCCTTGAACATCGGTTTCAGGGGCGCTGGTCGATTCACCAATCCGCTCTCCCCATAAACATTCTCAAACTATGGGCGGTATACAAGCCCTACTTAAGGCACATCACCTGCTGGGCGGTCGAGCGGTCAGAGTTCAGTCCGACAATGCCACGACGGTGGCGTACATCAACCGTCAGGGCGGCACTCGCAGCTGTGCGGCGATGAGGAAGGTCACCAACATCCTTCTCTGGGTGGAGGAGTATGCTCTGTCCTCCTCGGCGATATTCTTTCCGGGTGTGGACAATTGGGAAGCCGATTATCTCAGCCGACAGGACATGCACCCGGGAGAGTGGTCACTCCATCCCCAGGTGTTTTGTCAGCTGGTCCGCCGGTGGGGAAAACCACAGATCAACCTCATGGTGTCCCGCCTGAACCATCAACTGCCTCTGTATTACTCTTGATCGAGGGACCCGGCGGCGTTGGGAGTGGATGCCCTCACGGCTCCTTGGAATTTCCGGTTCGTTTACCTCTTTCCTCCTTTCCCCTTGTTGCCTCGGGTTCTGCAACGCATCGAGAGAAGATGCTCTGGTCCTCCTGGTGGCTCCAGATTGGCCGCGCAGGGCTTGGTACTCCACCCTACACCTGTTGTCAGTAGCCGAGCCTTGGCCCCTGCCACTACGGGACAATCTCCTACAACAGGGTCCTTTTCTTTATCCAGACTTACGCAGGTTACGTTTAACAGCGTGGCTGTTGAGAAGGCCATCTTGAAAAGGAAGGGGATTCCTCGTACGGTTATACCTACTATGCTTCAGGCTAGAAAATCAGTCACATCGTCTCACTACTACCGCATTTGGAAGGCTTATGTGGCCTGGTCTGAACGTCAAGAGTTTTCTCCTTCAGTTTTTTGCTTAGCCCGCCTTCTCAGTTTTTTGTAGCTGGGTTTCTCGACAGGCTTAAGACTGGGTTCACTAAAGGTGCAGGTCTCTGCTCTTTCGGTTTTCTGCCAGAAAAAGTTAGCCTTGCTGCTGGAAGTTCAGACTTTCTTTCAGGGGGTTCTACGAATACAGCCTACCTTTCGCCCTCTGACAGCACCATGGGACCTCAATCTGGTCTTCTCTTTTCTGCAGTCTTTGTTGTTTGAGCCTCTGGAGTCGGTGGAGATGAAATATCTCACCTGGAAGGTGGTCCTTCTCCTGGCTCTGTCTTCGGCCAGACGGGTGTCGGAACTTGGGGCTCTCTCTTGTCGACCTCCTTACCTGGTGTTTCATGCGGATAGGGCCGAGCTCCGTACTCGCATGTCTTTTCTACCTAAGGTGAGGTCCGATTTTCACATCAATCAGCCCTCTCCGGCCCTCTCAGTGGACTCTCCAGATACGAGATCGTTGGACGTTTTCTAGATCTAGGTGGATAGGACTTCAGGCTATTCGGAAGTCAGATTTTTTATTTGTTCTATACAATGCTGCACGCCGTTTTGGCCGGCTTCTAAGCAGACTTTGTCCCGATGGATTCGACTGACCATCAGCTTATTTGTCAGCTTCTCGGGA
Organism: Pseudophryne corroboree; assembly: GCF_028390025.1. Taxonomy (NCBI): domain Eukaryota; kingdom Metazoa; phylum Chordata; class Amphibia; order Anura; family Myobatrachidae; genus Pseudophryne; species Pseudophryne corroboree. The sequence goes on along the minus strand of NC_086444.1, from coordinate 831,152,918 downwards.
ACCTCCGTCTTCAATTTTGGTGCACTCTATGCGCTCGGTGGGGCCCTCGTGGGTGGGTGCCCGCGGGGTTTCAATGACTACTTTATGTTGTGCGGCTACTTGGTCGGGCCGACATACATTTGTCAAATTTTACTGGTTTGACTTTTGCGGCCTCTGCATCGCAGTTAGGCCGAGTGGTTTTACAGGACTCTCAGCGCTCTCCCTCCCGTCTTGGGAGCTCTGGGACGTCCCCATTGTAACTGCGCTCCAGTGTCCCCTAGTGGATGAAGGAGAAATCAGGATTTTGGTACTTACCGATAAATCCCTTTCTCCGATTCCACAGGGGACACTGGACGCCCACCCAGCGCTTTTTCCTCCTTTTTCGCTTAACGGTTTGCAGGTCACTATGTGACTGCTTGTTTGGTTCAGGTTAACCTTTTTTTGGATAGGTTTCCAGGTTTGTTTCGTGTTATCCTGGTTTACAGGGCTTCGTTAACCTTCTCTACTTTAATGTTTGTCTATTCCAGGTCTCCTCGGGCACAGTTTTACGTAGACTGGCTTGGAGGGGGGACATAGTAGGGGAGGAGCTAGCCACAGTGTTAGAGTTTTAAAGTGCCAGCTCCCAGTTACTGCCTACTATTTCCCCATTGTAACTGTGCTCCAGTGTCCCCTGTGGAATCGGAGAAAGGGATTTACCAGTAAGTACCAAAATCCTGATATATATGTACATCTATTTCTATGTACATATATATCTCTCTATTCGTAATGCCCATGCTACCACCAAGGAGAGGTACAGAGGGCATTGGGTGGGCGGAACCTCTTCTTGGGGATAGCGTTGGCATTCTTACAGCCATGAGTGGTATGTGCGCCATTTTTGTAATACCTGGTTTTGATCTGCGTCGAAAATGTAACGGGCGGCGACTGCCGACGAAGGGGGTAGTCGAGAAGACCTCCCTAGGACGAGGATTATTGTCTTATATCCCCAGAACCCCTTCCCTCCCTCCTCCCCATACCCCTTCACGGCCCACCAGGGCCTAGTACCCCTTTTTTAGACAGTTTTTAAGCCCTACCTTGTTTGCGAAATTGCCTTTCTTTCTAACCTATTTGTCTTCTCTAGAGCGTCCTCCGAATCGCATTCCTGGGACCGTTCACCAAAGCTCTGCGGCCTGTGAAATAAAGAAATGCATAGACGTTAGATGGGTACTCCAGTAAGGTAATTGAAATGTCATTTTTACTCATCCACTGTAACTATTGCTGGGAGTATTTCGCAATGATGTAACATCAACAGTGTTTTATTGCTTAATGGCCCTCATTCCGAGTTGATCGGTCGCAAGGCGAATTTAGCAGAGTTACACACGCTAAGCCTACGCCTACTGGGAGTGTATCTTAGCATCTTAAAATTGCGACCGATGTATTCGCAATATTGCGATCACAAACTACTTAGCAGTTTTAGAGTAGCTCCACACTTACTCTGCCAGTGCGATCAGTTCAGTGCTTGTCGTTCCTGGTTTGACGTCACAAACACACCCAGCGTTCGCCCAACCACTCCCCCGTTTCTCCGGCCACTCCTGCGTTTTTTCCGGAAACGGTAGCGTTTTCAGCCACACGCCCATAAAACGCCGTGTTTCCGCCCAGTAACACCCATTTCCTGTCAATCACATTACGATCGCCGGAGCGAGGAAAAAGCCGTGAGTAAAAATACTATCTTCATAGCAAAGATACTTGGCGCAGTCGCAGTGCGAATATTGCGCATGCGCACTATGCGGAATTTCACTGCGATGCGATGAAAAATACCGAGCGAACGACTCGGAATGAGGGCCAATGTTCTGTGCAGCCCAACAGTTTCGACAGATAAAACATCTGTCAACTGTTGCGCTGAGCGGTACAAAATATTTATAGATCGATTGATTTATCTTTTTATACATATATGTATATATTTATATATGTACATCTATTTGTATGTACATATATATCTATATCTCTATCCATAATGCTCACGCTACTACCAAGGAGAAGTACAGAGGGCATTGGGTGGGCGGAACCTCTTCTTGGGGGTATCGTTGGCATTTTTACAGCCATGGGTGGTATGTGCGCCATTTTTCTACTACATGGCTTGGATCAGAGTCGAAAGCGTAGCGGGTGGTGACTGCCGACGGAGGGTTGAATCGAGAAGACATTCCTAGGACGAGGATCACAGAGGAACGAAGGTGCTGCCGCGGGAAAAGCTTACCTGCAAAAGATAAGACAGGAGTTTAACCTCGGTTAAGCGGCCACTTTGACGTCCAAACGAAGCCCCCAGCAAGAGGCAAGTTGAAGTAGTCCAGCCACGGTGACGTCTGCAGGAAAGGGCCGACGCAGGTCCTCCGCCACCAGATCATGTGAGGTGCCAGGGGTTCCATGTCTTACATCCCCAGAACCCCTCTTCCCTCCCCATCCATTGTTCCCTCCCCATCCCCCTGCACAGCCCACCAAGGCCTCGTACCCCTTTTTTATTGGGTTTTAAGTCCTAACTTGTATGACGACGTGCCTTTCTTTCTAACCTATTTGTATTCCCTAGAGCGTTTTGTGAATCGCATTCCTGAGACCGTTCATCAAAGCTCAGCGGCCTGCAAAATAAAGAAATGCGGAGACGTTAGCTGGGAGCTCCAGTAAGGTAATTGAAATGTCATTTTTACTCATCCACTGTAACTATTGCTAGCACAGGACAAGTATTTCGCAATGATGTAACGTCAGCAGTGTCTTATAGCTTAACGTTCTGTGCAGCCCAACAGTTTCAACAGCTAAAACATCTGTCAACTGTTGCGCTGCGTGGTGCAAAATATTTATCAATCAATCGATCTCTTTTTAGATATATATATATATTCATATATGTACATCTATTTCTATGTACATGTATATCTATATATATATATCTCTCTATCTATCTATCCGTAATGCCCATGCTACCACCATGGAGAGGTACAGAGGGCATTGGGTGGGCGGAACCTCTTCTTGGGGTAGCGTTGGCATTCTTACAGCAATGCGTGGTATGTGCGCCATTTTTGTACTACCTGGCTTTGATCGGCGTCGAAAACGTAGCGGGCGGTGACTGCCGATGGAGGGGGGAATAGAAAAGACCTCCCCCGGACGAGAATTGCAGAGGAACGAAGGTGCTGCCATGGGGAAGGCTTACCTGCAAATGGAGAGACAGGAGTTTACCCACGGTTAACTGGTTCTCTTGACATCCAGACGAAGCCCCCAGCCAGTGAGAGGCAAGTTGATGCGGTCCAGCCACGATGACGCCTGCGAGAAAGGGCAAATGCAGGTCCTCCGCCACCGGATCAGGTGAGGTTCCAGGGGTGCTCTGTCTTATATCCCCAGAAGCCCTTCCCTCCCTCCTCCCCATCCCCCTCCATCACCCACCAGGGCCTAGTACCCCTTTTTCTGCTGCGAGGTACATTGGGCTCCACAGGGATTGACACTGGGGGTGTAGAGTAGGATATTGATCTAAGGCACCAACAGGCTCAAAGCTTTCACTGTTCCCAGAATGCATAGTGCCGTCACCTCTATAACCTCGCCTCCGTGCATAGGATCTCAGTTGTTTTGTAGTTGGTGCCATGCAGTGCAGACATGCAACAGGGGGGCTGCTCCAGCAGCCCTCAGAAGAGCTTTTTTAAGTGAAAAATGAAGACTTCAAGGGCTGCTGCAGAGACACTGTGAGTGTTAGATGTCATCAGACATCTTCTGCTGCAGCTCCATCACCTCCCCAAGCGGCGCTGTATACTACCACGCCCTGGTTGCCGGGTACTTACAGCGGAGGCTCCGGTTTACATCTGTCAGTCACACACCCCACCGCAGCTCTCCTGTTTCGCGTGGCCGTCCTCAGGAAGCAAGTATGAGCGTCCCTCAGTTGGGACCTGCTGGAAACCGTGATCTGGCGCGGCCAGTGGAAACTGTGGCAGTACAGGGACCCCACTAGACCACCAGGGCAAGGGCACAGGTCGGTCTTACTAAAAACCGTTTACTATGTAGCCCGCAGTACCCGGTGGTGAAGTAAGCAAGGGGATAAGGCTTTGACCTGTAGCCCCTCCCCCAGCCCCAGGGCGCCATTTAGAGTAAATGTTCCCACCCTGGAGATGCATATCTCTCTCTTCCTCACTCCCTGTCAGAGTTTAGGCGCCATTAGCACAAGCTGAGCTGAACCTGGGACTGTTTGGGCAAATCCTCCTTTGTAAAGCCGCCTGCGTGTCAGCGCTGTGCATTTTACAGGACACTTAAGTATTCTACATGTCTGCTGAGAGTGTTAGTTAAGAAAAAGTGCATTTAGTCAGGGTTATTTAGTACAAGTACCCTGTGATATACATCCAGTCTTTACTGTGCATTGATATATCTATTGAGTGTATAGCTATACTTAGTATGTATAGCTATACTTAGTATTACTCTGTATTGCTAGTCCAGTGTAGTTTTATTGCATGTCATAATTTATGCATTGTACACTGTGACTGTGTGTGCATATAGCTGCTGTGTGACCTCCATTTCGTGTATCTCACTCAGATTGCTATCCCTATATTCTGTAACCTGAAGGGGCTAATTGCGTCAGGATTATTACTTAATATAGTTGTTTCACAAGATATACTTATTGTGTATTTTTCTCTGTGATTTTTAGTCACCATATACCTCTGGAACTCTCTGTTTGTGCTAATACACTACACAGGGGGTTCTTGTCAGGTGTTGGGCTGCTGATATTGTACTGAGTTGCCTTGAATTGAGCCTTCAGATATGTCAGCTACAAGGGGCGATGGAGCTGGGGCTGATCCCACAGTTCTTGGTAGTGACGCTGCAGACACGTTTTAGGGGAATATAGCAGCAGAGGGTTCAGGTTCTGGGTGTTCATTGCCCCCCAGTTGGACCGTAGCAACGGGGGTCCAAAAAGACCCACCTTGGACCTCCTGTGCCGCTACAACCGCTTATGGTTCCTGCGGTTAATCCGCCATGGGCAGATCAACTGTCCACTCAGTTACAGCAACTGAACCAATCACTGACTAAACAGAAATCTCACCCTCGCCTGCCTAAGACCAAGGGGTCCTCTAAGCAGGCTATTACTCCTCACAATCCACCAATGTCCCAGACACCTCGTCTGATGAGGATGGCGTATATACTGACCCCACAGACACCGATACTGATAATTCTGATGGGGTCACAGGTGGATGTTCCTGACTTGTTGTAGGCTATCAGGATAATTCTTCAAATTACTGATGACCCAGAGCCTGATACTGCCCCTAAGAAACCGGACAGATTTAAATGTCAGAAAGTGGTTAAACAAGTTTTACCTCACTCTGACCATTTAGTTGACATACGTCAGGAATCCTGGGAAAATCCAGGAAAGAAATTCACGCCTCACAAGAAGATGCTGGCTCACTATCCCCTCGCGGCGGAGCTAAGTAAAAACTGGGAGACACCCCCGCCAGTGGATTCGCAAGTGGCGCGGTTGGTGGTATCCTCAGCTCTGCCTGTTACTACCATTGCGTCTCTAAAAGAACCGACGGATAAGCGTCTGGAGGGTTGTTTAAAGGCGATGGGCTGCAGAGGCTAATGAAGCGTGGGCTCAGGAGTTGGAAGCTGAGCTGCCTTCCAACGTTTCTGATCATGCTAGACAATGTCTATCGTATATTGTCACAGCTTCTCATTACATTAAGGAGGCGGCTTCTGATGTCGCTATTCTGATGGCCAAGGCTTCTACTACGTCCATTTTGACTCGCCGGATTCTCTGGTTGCGGTCCGGGTCTGTGGATCTGGACTAAAAAACCCTGGAGGTGCTCCCTTTTAAGGGAGACATTCTTTTCGGAGAAGACTTCAACAAGATTGTAGCTGACTTAGCGTCTGCTAAAACAGCTGGTCTACCTAGTACTGCTTCTTCGGTACCGAAGGCTAAGAGTACTTCCTTTCGCTCCTTTCAGGGAAAGCAAAGGGTCAGGCATACCCGAAACAGACTCGCACTTCCAAACCCACTAAGCCCAAACTTAAACGGGCCTGGGCTGCCCGTCAACCTGCTTCCAAAACTGACAAGCCTGCTGCATGATGGGGCGGGCCTCCCTCTGGGGGATCCCAGGGTGGGGGGTCGACTTCTAGGGTTTACCCAGGAATGGTTGAAGACCACATCAGATGCCTGGGTACGGGAAGTCGTCACTCGAGGTTACGCCATATCCTTCAAGAATCGCCCCCCTCATCGATTTTGCCTGACAGACGTCCCTTCGGATCAGGTGAAGGCAAAAACTCTTCATTTGGTGGTACAGTCCCTCCTGGACACAGGAGTGGTAGTACAGGTGCCTTTGGCTCAGAGAAGCAAGGGGTACTATTCACCGCTGTTCCTAGTCCCGAAACCGAATGGGTCCTCTTGGCCCATTCTCAACCTCAAGTCCTTGAACAAATTTGTGAGGGTCTCCAAGTTTTGTATTGAAACTCTTCGCTCTATTGTTCTGGCCTTTGAACCTTGGGATTATATGGTCTCCCTGGACATACAGGATGCTTACCTGCATATTCCCATTGCAATAGGACATCAGCAGTACCCAATTTGCGGGTGGCAATCTCCATTACTAGTTTTGGGCGTTACCTTTTGGTTTGTTCACGGCTCCACAAGTCTTCACCAAGGTCATGGCGGTAATGACAGCTATACTCCGCCATCAAGGGGTCAGGATCCTGCTGTATCTGGACGACTTGTTGATACTGCCAAATTCCCCAGAAATTCTCCTACTCATCTGGATCTGACATTCCGGTTTCTGAATGCCCACGGGTGGCTCATTAACTGGAAGAAATCTTCCCTGGTCCCTGCTCAGAGCATGATGCACCTGGGGGTGTTGGCGGACACTCACAACCAGCAGTTGTTCTTGTCTCAGGAGAAAGTCCTGAAGCTTCAGGACAGGATTCGATGCTTCCTATCTCATCGGCAAGTGTCGATACATTCGGCAATGCAAGTGCTAGGTCTCGTGGTGTCTGCTTTCGACATGGTGAAGTATGCTCAATTCCATTCTCGCCCTCTGCAGAAGTTAATTCTTGCCAAGTGGGACGGCCTGCCTCACCGGATCAGATCTCAAATGATTTCCTTGTCTCCGGAGGTCCGCCTGTCACTGAGCTGGTGGCTTCAGGACCATCGATTGATCAGTGGTCGTCCCTTCTGGATACCCAACTGGGTCCTGCTGACGTTGGATGCCAGTATGAGAGGTTGGGGGGCGGTGTTGGAACAACACTCCTTTCAGGGTTGGTGGACCAAGGAGGAGTCTCTACTCCCGATAAACATTCTGGAATTGCGGGCAGTGTTCAATGCACTGAACCTGGCCCAGCATTTGATACAGAACAGACCTGTGCAAGTACAATCGGACACCGCCACCACGGTGGCGTACATCAATCATCAAGTGAGCAGAACGCCATCTGCTGGCCATATCCGCAGTGTTCATTCCAGGGGTCCTAAACTGGGAAGCGGACTTTCTCAGTCATCGGGACGTACACGCCGGAGAGTGGAGCCTCCATCCAGAGGTTTTTCAACTTCGCTTGGACAAGTGGGGCCTTCCAGATGTGGACCTGGTGGCGTCTCGACACAAGGTTCCGGTCTTCGGAGCAAGGACAGGTGATCCTCAAGTAGCGTTCGTGGACGCTCCGGCAATTCCATGGAACTTTCGGCTGCCGTACGTGTTCTCTCCGGTGTCACTCCTGCCCAGAGTAATAAGGAAGTTCAAGCAAGAAGTAGGAATCCTACTTCTGATCGCTCCAGCGTGGCCCAGACGGCACTGGTTCTCTGATCTACAGGGCCTCTCGCTAGATCGTCCCCTTCTACTTCCACAACGACCAGACCTCCTCGTTCAGGGCCCTTGTGTTTACCAGGATTTGCCCGTCTGGCTTTGACGGCGTGGCTCTTGAAGCTTCCGTCTTGAGGGCCAAGGGTTTTTCTGAGGCAGTCATTCAAACTATGTTGAAGGCCCGTAAGCTGGCTTCTGCTCGGATTTAACATAGGGTCTGGAATTTGTTGGTTTGGTTTCAGAGAAAGATTGCTACCCTACCGGATGTTCATACTTTCACTCAGGGTGTGTTGCGGATTCAGCCTCCTTATGTACCACCCGTGCCCCTTGGGATCTGTCGGTGGTTCTGGAGGCCTTGCAAGAGTCTCCGTTTGAACCTCTTGTGTCTGTAGACCTTAAGTGGATTTCCCTTAAGGTTTTGTTTTTGCTGGCTATCGCGTCAGCTAGAAGGGTCTCAGACTTGGGTGCCTTATCCTGTAAGTCCTCCTATCTGATTTTTCACCGTGACCGGGCGGTTCTTAGAACGCGTCCGGGTTATCTACCCAAGGTGGTGTCTTCCTTCCACCTTAATCAGGAGATAGTGGGTTCAGGCCTTTAGTTTTCCTGAGTTGTCTTCCAAAGAGCGGTCTTTGGATGTGATACGGGCTCTCTGTATCTATGTGAAGAGAACTGCCTCCATTAGGAAGTCTGATTCTCTCTTTGTGCTGTTTGGATTTTACAAATGTGGCTGGCCTGCTAACAAGCAATCCTTGGCCAGATGGATTAGAATGGTGATTGCACATGCTTATGTACAGGCTGGTTTGTCAGCTCCTACTACCATCAAAGCCCATTCTACTCGGTCTGTTGGACCTTCTTGGGCGGCCCACCGTGGTGCGACCCTTGAACAATTGTGCAGGGTGGTTACGTGATCCTCAGTGAACACGTTCATAAGGTTCTATGCCTTCAATACTTCGGCCTCTTAGTTTGCTTCCTTTGGACGCCGGGTTCTTGTGCCTGCTGCAGTGCGTCCCCTTCCATAAGGAACTGCTTTAGGACATCCCCGATGTTAATCCTTGTGGAGCCCAGTGTACCCCGCAGCAGAAAGCGAGATTTATGGTAAGAACTTACCTTTGTTAAATCTCTTTCTGCGAGGTACACTGGGCTCCACAAGGCGCCCACCCTGACGCACTTGGCTTCTTTGGGTTGGTATGGCATTAGCCGCTGACACCCTCTCCTGTAGTGAGTGTGTGGTGTTTGGGGTTACTAATGATTGTCGTCTCTGGTACCTGCTACTGCATTGGACTGGTTAACGAAACTGAACTCCTGTGCACGGAGGCAGGGTTATAGAGGAGGCGACGCTGTGCATCTTGGGAACAGTCAAAGCTTTGAGCCCGTTGGTGCCTCGGATCAAGATCCTACTCTACACCCCAATGTTAATCCTTGTGGATCCCAGTGTACCGCGCAGAAAGAGATTTAACCATGGTAAGTTCTTACCATAAAACTATATATATAATTATGTATATGTATCCGTATAGGCCTAAAGCTGCCGAATGGTAGAACCGGCCCTGCCGATGACGACTACATTGTGGGGGTGAGTATGACCTTTTATAAATGAAATATATATCCTATAAATTGCTGTATTTAATTGTTAAAGCCTATTTTCACTTTTGCAAAATCCATATATGCCTCCACGTAGTTGAGTATGATCAGGCTGCTGCAAGTCCATATCCATGCTATGGAATGATATTTGTCCTGAATTGCTTTAACTTGTTATAGGTGCCGTATCTGAACATTAAGAGAGTTAAACACTGAGTTATATTCAGTAAAGTTCTTTAATTGTCAGCTCTATATAAAGAATACTTCAATTGTGGGACTGACACATCGGCCCTCATTCCGAGTTGTTCGCTCGCTAGCAGATTTTAGCAGGATTGCACACGCTAGGCCGCCGCCCTCTGGGAGTGTATCTTAGCATAGCAGAATTGCGAATGAAAGATTAGCAGAATTGTGAATAGAAAATTCTTAGCAGTTTCTGAGTAGCTCGAGACTTACTCCTACACTGCGATCAGCTCAGCCCATTTCGTTCCTGGTTTGTCGTCACAAACACGCCCTACGTTCGGCCAGCCACTCCCCTGTTTCTCCAGACACTCCCGCGTTTTATCCTGGCACGCCTGCGTTTTTCCGCACACTCCCTGAAAATGGTCAGTTTCCGCCCAGAAACACCCACCTCCTGTCAATCACACTCCGATCACTTCAACGATGAAAATTCTTCGTTCGGACGTGAGTAAATCTATTAAGTTTTGTGCTAAAATACTTAGCGCATGCGCACTGCGTACCATGCGCATGCGCATTTTTGCCTTAATCGCTCTGTTACGAAAATCGGCAACGAGCGAACAACTCGGAATGATCCCCATCACTCACATTTCCTGTACACATGGCTGTATGATATTTGGAGCACTGTAACAAAATCTTACTTTTCACAATTCAACTTCCCTTTTTATTCTTATATTCTTCACACAGCATTCTAACTATGGTGGTCATTCCGAGTTGTTCGCTTGCTGCCGATTTTCGCAGTGCAGCGATCAAGTGAAAAAACTGCAAAAATGCGCATGCGCATGGTACGCAGCGCGCATGCGCTAAGTACTTTCACACAAAACTTTGTAGATTTATTTTACACAAGCTCGAGCAACGTTTTTTCATCGCTCGAGTGTTCGTAGTGTGAATGACAGGAAGTGGGTGTTTCTGTGCGGAAACTGTCCGTTTTCAGGGAGTGTGCTAAAAAACGCAGGCGTGCCAGGTAAAAACGCAGGAGTGGCTGGCCGAACGCAGGTCGTGTTTGTGACGTCAAACCAGGAACTAAACGGACTGAGCTGATCGCAATCTAGGAGTAGGTCTGGAGCTACTCAGAAACTGCAGGCAATTATTTAGTAGCAGTTCTGCTAATCTTTCATTCGCTATTCTGCTAAGCTAAGATACACTCCCAGAGGGCGGCGGCCTAGCGTTCGCTATGCTGCTAAAAGCAGCTAGCGAGCGAACAACTCGGAATGAGGGTCCATATCTTGTTTTTAACTCGGAATGAGGGTCCATATCTTGTTTTTCTCCCCTATCCTATATAATAAAAGACTAACGCTACTCCTCAACTCTATGGGGGGAATTGAAGTGTTTTGCATGCCAGCAGGCACTAGATAGCACCCAACATAACAATTAAAGTGTTGCTCCGTTGGGCCACGCACTGCCGCTGGCGCTGACATTGTTATTATGTTTTTCCGTCATTTTCATGGACTGGTAACTAGTGATGAGCACCGGAAATTTTTCGGGTTTTGTGTTTTGGTTTTGGGTTCGTTTCCGCAGCCGTGTTTTGGGTTCGAACGCGTTTTGGCAAAACCTCACCGAATTTTTTTTGTCGGATTCGGGTGTGTTTTGGATTTGGGTGTTTTTTTCAAAAAACCCTAAAAAACAGCTTAAATCATAGAATTTGGGGGTCATTTTGATCCCAAAGTATTATTAACCTCAATAACCATAATTTCCACTCATTTTCAGTCTATTCTGAACACCTCACACCTCACAATATTATTTTTAGTCCTAAAATTTGCACCGAGGTCGCTGGATGACTAAGCTCAGCGACCCAAGTGGCCGACACAAACACCTGGCCCATCTAGGAGTGGCACTGCAGTGTCACGCAGAATGGCCCTTCAAAAAACTACTCCCCAAACAGCACATGACGCAAAGAAGAAAAAAAAGAGGCGCAATGAGGTAGCTGTGTGACTAAGATAAGCGACCCTAGTGGCCGACACAAACACCTGGCCCATCTAGGAGTGGTCACGCAGGATGGCCCTTCCAAAAACACCCCCCAAAAAACAAGCCCCAAAAAGAGGCACATGAGCGCGCTGAGAATAAGATAGCGACCAAGTGGCTTGCAACACTAAGCATCTAGGCGAGCCCAAGTGGCAAGACACAAACACCCTTCCAAAAAACACCCCCCAAACAGCACATGACGCAAAGAAAAAAAGAGGCGCAATGAGGTAGCTGTGTGACTAAGATAAGCGATCCAAGTGGCCGACACAAACACCTGGCCCATCTAGGAGTGGCACTGCAGTGTCACGCAGGATGGCCCTTCCAAAAAACACCCCCCAAACAGCACATGACGCAAAGAAAAAAAGAGGCGCAATGAGGTAGCTGTGTGACTAAGATAAGCGACCCAAGTGGCCGACACAAACACCTGGCCCATCTAGGAGTGGCACTGCAGTGTCACGCAGGATGGCCCTTCCAAAAAACACCCCCCAAACAGCACATGACGCAAAGAAAAAAAGAGGCGCAATGAGGTAGCTGTGTGACTAAGATAAGCGACCCAAGTGGCCGACACAAACACCTGGCCCATCTAGGAGTGGCACTGCAGTGTCACGCAGGATGGCCCTTCCAAAAACTACTCCCCAAACAGCACATGACGCAAAGAAAAATGAAAGAAAAAAGAGGTGCAAGATGGAATTGTCCTTGGGCCCTCCCACCCACCCTTATGTTGTATAAACAGGACATGCACACTTTAACCAACCCATCATTTCAGTGACAGGGTCTGCCACACGACTGTGACTGAAATGACGGGTTGGTTTGGACCCCCACCAAAAAAGAAGCAATTAATCTCTCCTTGCACAAACTGGCTCTACAGAGGCAAGATGTCCACCTCATCATCATCCTCCGATATATCACCGTATACATCCCCCTCCTCACAGATTATCAATTCGTCCCCACTGGAATCCACCATCTCAGCTCCCTGTGTACTTTGTGGAGGCAATTGCTGCTGGTCAATGTCTCCACAGAGGAATTGATTATAATTCATTTTAATGAACATCATCTTCTCCACATTTTCTGGATGTAACCTCGTACGCCGATTGCTGACAAGGTGAGCGGCGGCACTAAACACTCTTTCGGAGTACACACTTGTGGGAGGGCAACTTAGGTAGAATAAAGCCAGTTTGTGCAAGGGCCTCCAAATTGCCTCTTTTTCCTGCCAGTATAAGTACGGACTGTCTGACGTGCCTACTTGAATGCGGTCACTCATATAATCCTCCACCATTCTTTCAATGGGGAGAGAATCATATGCAGTGACAGTAGACGACATGTCCGTAATCGTTGTCAGGTCCTTCAGTCCGGACCAGATGTCAGCATCAGCAGTCGCTCCAGACTGCCCTGCATCACCGCCAGCGGGTGGGCTCGGAATTCTGAGCCTTTTCCTCTCACCCCCAGTTGCGGGAGAATGTGAAGGAGGAGATGTTGACTTGACAATTTTGTCACCAGCAGTTCTTTGAACCCCAGCAGACTTGTGTCTGCCGGAAAGAGAGATCCAAGGTAGGTTTTAAATCTAGGATCGAGCACGGTGGCCAAAATGTAGTGCTCTGATTTTAACAGATTGACCACCCGTGAATCCTTGTTAAGCGAATTAAGGGCTCCATCCACAAGTCCCACATGCCTAGCGGAATCGCTCTGTGTTAGCTCCTCCTTCAATGTCTCCAGCTTCTTCTGCAAAAGCCTGATGAGGGGAATGACCTGACTCAGGCTGGCAGTGTCTGAACTGACTTCACGTGTGGCAAGTTCAAAAGGTTGCAGAACCTTGCACAACGTTGAAATCATTCTCCACTGCGCTTGAGACAGGTGCATTCCACCTCCTATATCGTGCTCAGTTGTCAGTGGCGGATCTTGCCACGGGCAAGCAGTACTTTTGCCCGGGGCGCCGCCTTCCGGAGGGCGCTGGCGCCATCCGGAGGGCGCCGCACCGTGGCAAGATCCGCCACTGCTGCCCGCTGTGTCCCCGTCCGCCTCCACTGCCCGCTGCCGTCCCCGTCCCCGTCCGCCTCCTGAAGGTAACTAGACGCTATGCGTCTAGTTTCCCATCCTGGAGAGTAACTTTGCTGAGCGGTGCGCGATGACGTCATCGCGCACCGCACAGCAAAGGTCCTCTCTACGAAGGGAACTAGACGCATAGCGTCTAGTTTCCCTTCGTGGAGAGGACCTTTTGCTGTGCGGTGCGCGATGACGTCATCGTGCACCGCTCAGCATTCAAGCGGCGCTTTAAATGTACAGGGGGCGTAATTGACCACGCCCCCTGTATTAGGCCACGCCCCATTTCCTGCCCGGGGCGCAGAGCGCCCTTGAACCGGCCCTGTCAGTTGTATAGGCTTGAATGGCCTTTTGCTGCTCCTCCAACCTCTGAAGCATATAGAGGGTTGAATTCCACCTGGTTACCACTTCTTGCTTCAGATGATGGCAGGGCAGGTTCAGGCGTTTTTGGTGGTGCTCCAGTCTTCTGTACGTGGTGCCTGTACGCCGAAAGTGTCCCGCAATTCTTCTGGCCACCGACAGCATCTCTTGCACGCCCCTCTCGTTTTTTAAATAATTCTGCACCACCAAATTCAAGGTATGTGCAAAACATGGGACGTGCTGGAATTTGCCCAGATTTAATGCACACACAATATTGCTGGCGTTGTCCGATGCCACAAATCCACAGGAGAGTCCAATTGGGGTAAGCCATTCTGCGATGATCTTCCTCAGTTGCCGTAAGAGGTTTTTAGCTGTGTGCGTATTCTGGAAAGCGGTGATACAAAGCGTAGCCTGCCTAGGAAAGAGTTGGCGTTTGCGAGATGCTGCTACTGGTGCCGCCGCTGCTGTTCTTGCGGCGGGAGTCCATACATCTACCCAGTGGGCTGTCACAGTCATATAGTCCTGAGCCTGCCCTGCTCCACTTGTCCACATGTCCGTGGTTAAGTGGACATTGGGTACAACTGCATTTTTTAGGACACTGGTGAGTCTTTTTCTGAGGTCTGTGTACATTTTCGGTATCGCCTGCCTAGAGAAATGGAACCTAGATGGTATTTGGTACCGGGGACACAGTACCTCCAACAAGTCTCTAGTTGGCTCTGCAGTAATGATGGATACCGGAACCACGTTTCTCACCGCCCAGGATGCCAAGGCCTCAGTTATCCGCTTTGCAGCAGGATGACTGCTGTGATATTTCATCTTCCTCGCAAAGGACTGTTGGACAGTCAATTGCTTGGTGGAAGTAGTAAAAGTGGTCTTACGAGTACGACTTCCCCTCTGGGATGACCATGCATCGGAGGAATCCCAGGCAGGAGAGGACTCGTCAGAATTGCCAGTGACATGGCCTGCAGGACTATTGGCATTCCTGGGGAAGGAGGAAATTGACACTGAGGGAGTTGGTGGGGTGGTTTGCGTGAGCTTGGTTACAAGAGGAAGGGATTTACTGGTCAGTGGACTGCTTCCACTGTCGCCCAAAGTTTTTGAACTTGTCACTGACTTATGATGAATGCGCTGCAGGTGACGTATAAGGGAGGATGTTCCGAGGTGGTTAACGTCCTTACCCCTACTTATTACAGCTTGACAAAGGCAACACACGGCTTGACAAATGTTGTCCGCATTTCTGTTGAAATACTTCCACACCGAAGAGCTGATTTTTTTGGTATTTTCACCAGGCATGTCAATGGCCCTATTCCTCCCACGGACAACAGGTGTCTCCCCGGGTGCCTGACTTAAACAAACCACCTCACCATCAGAATCCTCCTGGTCAATTTCCTCCCCAGCGCCAGCAACACCCATATCCTCCTCATCCTGGTGTACTTCAACACTGACATCTTCAATCTGACTATCAGGAACTGGACTGCGGGTGCTCCTTCCAGCACTTGCAGGGGGAGTGCAAATGGTGGAAGGCGCATGCTCTTCACGTCCAGTGTTGGGAAGGTCAGGCATCGCAAACGACACAATTGGACTCTCCTTGTGGATTTGTGATTTCGAAGAACGCACAGTTCTTTGCTGTGCTTTTGCCAGCTTGAGTCTTTTCATTTTTCTAGCGAGAGGCTGAGTGCTTCCATCCTCATGTGAAGCTGAACCACTAGCCATGAACATAGGCCAGGGCCTCAGCCGTTCCTTGCCACTCCGTGTGGTAAATGGCATATTGGCAAGTTTACGCTTCTCCTCCGACAATTTTATTTTAGATTTTTGAGTCCTTTTTTTACTGATATTTGGTGTTTTGGATTTTACATGTACTGTACTATGACATTGGGCATCGGCCTTGGCAGACGACGTTGCTGGCATTTCATCGTCTCGGCCATGACTAGTGGCAGCAGCTTCAGCACGAGGTGGAAGTGGATCTTGATCTTTCCCTATTTTTGGAACCTCAACATTTTTGTTCTCCATATTTTAATAGGCACAACTAAAAGGCACCTCAGGTAAACAATGGAGATGGATGGATACTAGTATACTTATGGATGGACGAGCGACTGCCGACACAGAGGTAGATACAGCCGTGGACTACCGTACTGCGTCTGCTGCTAATATAGACTGGATGATAATGATATAAAAAATATATATATATCACTACTGCAGCCGGACAGGTATATATTATATAATGACGGACCTGCTGGACACTGTCAGCACTGCAGACTCCTAAAGTAAGCTACTAGTATCAAGAAGATAGAAAAAAAAAAAAAAACACCACAGGTAGGTGGTATACAATTATGGATGGACGAGCGACTGCCGACACAGAGGTAGCTACAGCCGTGGACTACCGTACTGCGTCTGCTGCTAATATAGACTGGATGATAATGATATAAAATATATATATATATCACTACTGCAGCCGGACAGGTATATATTATATAATGACGGACCTGCTGGACACTGTCAGCACTGCAGACTCCTAAAGTAAGCTACTAGTATCAAGAAGATAGAAAAAAAAAACACAACAGGTAGGTGGTATACAATTATGGATGGACGAGCGACTGCCGACACAGAGGTAGCTACAGCCGTGGACTACCGTACTGCGTCTGCTGCTAATATAGACTGGATGATAATGATATAAAAAATATATATATATCACTACTGCAGCCGGACAGGTATATATTATATAATGACGGACCTGCTGGACACTGTCAGCACTGCAGACTCCTAAAGTTAACTACTAGTATGAAGAAGATAGAAAAAAAAAAAAACACCACAGGTAGGTATACAATTATGGACGAGCGACTGCCGACACAGAGGTAGCTACAGCCGTGGACTACCGTACTGCGTCTGCTGCTAGTAAAGACTGGATGATAATGATATAAAAAATATATATATATCACTACTGCAGGACAGGTATATATTATATAATGACGGACCTGCTGGACACTGTCAGCAGAATGCGTTTATAGAATAAAAACACCACACGACGAGTGTTTAACTTTTTCAGGCAGACAATCACAATATACTGGTGGTCACTGGTCACTGGTCAGTCACACTGGCAGTGGCACTCTGGCAGCAAAAGTGTGCACTGTTAAATATATGTACTCCTGCTATAACTGCTCCCCAGTCTCCCCCACAATTAAGCTGTGTGAGCAGTGAGCACTCAGCACAGTCAGATATACATAGATGATGCAGCACACTGAGGCTGAGCACAGATATGGTATACTGTGTCACTGTGTATCGTTTTTTTTCAGGCAGAGAACGGATTATATTAAATAATAATAAAACTGCACTGGTGGTCACTGGTCAGTCACTAGTAAACTCTGCACTCTCTGAGTACTCCTAAGCTCCAGTAAATCAAGTGTCTCACTCTCACTATCTATTTCTATTCTAAACGGAGAGGACGCCAGCCACGTCCTCTCCCTATCAATCTCAATGCACGTGTGAAAATGGCGGCGACGCGCGGCTCCTTATATAGAATCCGAGTCTCGCGATAGAATCCGAGCCTCGCGAGAATCCGACAGCGGGATGATGACGTTCGGGCGCGCTCGGGTTAACCGAGCAAGGCGGGAAGATCCGAGTCTGCCTCGGACCCGTGTAAAAAGCGTGAAGTTCGGGGGGGGTTCGGTTTCCGAGAAACCGAACCCGCTCATCACTACTGGTAACTAGTTTTTAAAAACTTCTGATTGGCTCATGTCGCCTTTGACTGATTTATATCTGGTCCCATTCAAGTTGCAATAGTTAAAGAGCCTTCCTCATATGGGTATTTCTCTTACGACCTAGAGGATGCTGGGGTCCACGTTAGTACCATGGGGTATAGACGGGTCCACTAGAAGCCATGGGCACTTTAAGACTGATAGTGTGGGCTGGCTCCTCCCTCCATGCCCCTCCTACCAGACTCAGTTTAGAAAATGTGTCCGGTGGAGCCGGTCACAGCTAGGGGAGCTCCTAGAGCTTTTCTAGTTTTATTATTTTATTAAGATGTTAGGCACAGGGAGGCTGCTGGCAACAGCCTCCCTGCTTCGTGGGACTTGGGGGGAGTAGTGTCCAACCCTCTGAGGTCAGGGCCGGATTAATAATGGGGCTGATGGAGCTGCAGCTCCAAGCCCATGCTCCAAACAGGCCCACAGCTTCTGCCGAGCTATGTGCTGCAGTACTTAGGAAAAATTATTTCCTTCTACTGAAGCGTTCTTGGCCCTGCCTCCTCCGACCTCATTTCTCCTCCCTCCGCTCCTACCCCACTGTGGTGCCAGTGAGTGACTCACATGCCGCTGCCAGCAATGATATTTGAATATGATGGATGCCCGGCGCAGCGAAAGGCTCTCCTTGCCCTCCCTGCGCCGCAGTCACTCGCTGCCTACCCGCGCGCATGACATTGCGCCATGACGTCACGACCACTGCACACAGGCTCGTCTCATTATCAACACAGCAGCACAGGGCAGTCAAAGCACTAAGCAGTGACACCCGTTTGTGCTGCTCAATGAAAGCGGCCAGGCATCTCTTCCTCCTGATTGCAGTGAGCCAGTGACTGAGGTGAGCCGTCAGATGATATGCCTGTAAGTAATATGGTATGCTTGGCATTGGCAGCAGGGCAGACTGGGGCACTGTTTATTAAAGATGCAGTGTATATGTATATATATATATATATATATATATATATATATACACACATACCAGTGTGTATATTATAGTGTATATATATTATATATATATATGTATATAGTATAGTCATACTTGCCTACCTGACCCTCTCCATGAGGGAGAAATGCTCTGTTCCTGGACTTTCCTGGTAATGTATGATTGCCATCACCTGTGGTGAAACACCTTTCTTATCAATTAACTAGCTCACCACAGGTGATGGCAATCATACATTACCAGGAAAGTCCAGGAACAGAGCATTTTCTCCCTCATGGAGGGGGTCAGGTAGGCAAGAATGAGTATAGTCTATATTATACATGTGTGTGTGTGTGTGTGTGTGTGTGTGTGTGTGTGTGTGTGTGTGTGTATAAATATATATATATATATATATATATATATAATATGTGTGTGTGTGTGTTGAAGTGGGGCAGTGTGCATATATACAGTGACCGAAGTGAGGGAAGCAGGGGGAGTGAGCATGCTGGGGGTGAAAGAACCCCGGGTTGAGCAAGGGAGGGAGGAGAGTGGGAGAGATGCAGAAGCGGGGTGAGGGTAGCAGGGAATTAGAAATCCGGGTAGTGAGAGGGTAGAAGGGAGTGAGAGGGCCAGGGGTTGAACAAGGTATAGAGAGTGTGAGAGATGCAGAGGCTGAAGGGTCTATTCATGAAGCAGTGATAAGAGTGGAGAAGTGAGCCGATGGAGAAGTTGCCCATGGCAACCAATCAGCTGCTCTGTCTGATTTTATAGTATGCAAATTATAAATGTTACTTCAATGCTGATTGGTTCTTCTCCACTGGCTCCCTTCTCCACAGTTTTCACTGCTTCATGAATAGACCCTTAGGGTGGAATTCAAATGTTTGAAAAGTCTGTTGGGTGTCTGTTTTTTTCAGATGAGTAAAAACAGACTCCCAACTGACTTTTCAAACATTTGAATCTTCCCCTTAGAGTGAGGGAAGCAGGGAGTGAGAAATGCTGGGGGTGAGAGGTACTACACAGGTCATGAGAGGGTAGGGAGTGAGAGGATCAGGGGTTGAGCAAGGAATGGAGAGTGTGAGAGGTGCAGGGACTGAGTGAGGGAAGAATTGAGTGAGAGGGTAGCAGGTGGTGAGAGGGATGGAAGAAGTGAGAGGTGTAGGGACGGGTTGGGTATGTGTGACCGGCGTTTAGGAGGGGAACGGGCTGCATTCGCCACGCAGCGGCCACACAGCGGGTTCGCCACAGGTTCTGTTCCCAATATATGGGTGTTGTAGACACCCACGAGTGGGAATAGTCCCTGTTGGTCTGCATAGTGACCTGCAGGATTTTGAGCGGGCGGGATGTAGTGGTCGGTATTGTGACCGGCGGTCTCCTGACCACTGGTCACATAAGTACATCCCATAGGAACACAAGGAGAGCATGTGGGGATAGATAGTTACCTGGGATGAAGATACTGGCACATAAGGTGATTGACAGACAAAATAAATAGGTAAGGGAAAGAGGAAGAGACATATGGAAAACAGAGAGAGCGGTGAACAAAGGGTAGATATTAGTGATACTGTAGGAACATTTTGGAAAGATGAAAACAGCGAACAGCCTTACATCATATAATATATTTTATATATACACTACATAGTGCTAAAAAAGCATCTAAAATGAATATCGTATTTTTAAAATACCTAAGCCCCCCGCCGTTTTATTAAAATTTCCATAGCCCCACCTATATATATATATATATATATATATATATATATATATGTGTATATATGCTCTGTGATCCCGAAGGGGGGGGGGGGGGGGGGGGGGAGATTGAAATTGGTTGAAGGTAGGTGGGTAGCTATGCAATCCATGGTGCTAGCCACACCCCACAGCACATACCACACCTAGGGTTGCCACCTCGTCCCTTTAATTCTGGACACATATTAATTACACAGGTTCACCCCCACCATGCTGGTCATGCCCCTTGCGGCGGCGCACAATAGGTCCATCATAAATTTCAGCTCCAGGCCCATGAGGACCTTAATCTTTCACTGCCTGAGTTTAATGGCCACTATCTCCGCTGACAGGATATTACGCTCCTGAGGGTGATGATCGTTAGCCCCCGGGGCGGCCGCTCACTCCGCTAGCATGCCGCCACCCCGTAACAGAGCCAGAAGGTTGCGGTGGTGAGTGTGTCACCGGCGACCCGACAAGCGGGGAACTGAAGAAAATGCCGGCGCTCTGGAAGGCTCAGCGGTACACATGGTGCGTCGATGTGAGTGGCGCCCTGAGCCAGCGCAGGTAGCCTTGAAAACTGGTCATAATTGCTATCAGGGACGTTAGTTCTGCTGTTAGACACTATACCACAGGCCAGTATAATCCTACAAAGTGCGGGAAGATGCGCCATGTTTGGGGGCGGAGCTTCTCAGAGCGGACCCTGCAGCTCACCGGCGCCATATCCCTCCCTGCAGATCATCACTGAGAGACGCTGACAGGGAGCGCTGACCCTCCACACGACTCCAGCTATCCTGTGCGGTACCAAGGGGTTGTAGAAGGGGGGGGGGGGGGGGGGGGGAGTGTTCAGTCACAACTGTGTAATCTATTAAGGTTACACAGTCAGTGCCAGGCACAGATTTTGTATCTGTCTTCTGGGGCGCTGTGTGGGTGCTGGCTCCATTACTCTGTGTCTCAGATGTATCTTCTCCAGAGGAATCCATTCCATGTACACAGGAATGTAATATTTTGTCTCAGCCTTCTGAATCCGAGCCCCAGTGGGTAGCTTCTATTAAGGGAATGGTATCCCAGTTTTCTCTAACGTCCTAAGTGGATGCTGGGGACTCCGTAAGGACCATGGGGAATAGCGGCTCCGCAGGAGACTGGGCACATCTAAAGAAAGCTTTAGGACTATCTGGTGTGCACTGGCTCCTCCCCCTATGACCCTCCTCCAAGCCTCAGTTAGATCTCTGTGCCCGAACGAGAAGGGTGCACACTAGGGGCTCTCCTGAGCTTCTTAGTGAAAGTTTTAGTTTAGGTTTTTTATTTTCAGTGAGACCTGCTGGCAACAGGCTCACTGCATCGAGGGACTAAGGGGAGAAGAAGCGAACTCACCTGCGTGCAGAGTGGATTGGGCTTCTTAGGCTACTGGACATTAGCTCCAGAGGGACAATCACAGGCCCAGCTTGGATGGGTCCCAGAGCCGCGCCGCCGGCCCCCTTACAGAGCCAGAAGGTCCGGAAAATCGGCGGCAGAAGACGTCCTGTCTTCAACAAGGTAGCGCACAGCACTGCAGCTGTGCGCCATTGCTCTCAGCACACTTCACACTCCGGTCACTGAGGGTGCAGGGCGCTGGGGGGGGGGGGGCGCCCTGAGACGCAATAAAAACACCTTGGATGGCAAAAAAATGCATCACATATAGCTCCTGGGCTATATGGATGCATTTAACCCCTGCCAGAATACATAGAAAAACGGGAGATAAGGCCGCCGATAAGGGGGCGGAGCCTATCTCCTCAGCACACTGGCGCCATTTTCCCTCACAGCTCCGTTGGAGGGAAGCTCCCTGTCTCTCCCCTGCAGTCACTACACTACAGAAAGGGTTAAAAAAGAGAGGGGGGCACAAATTAGGCGCAGTATTAACTATACAGCAGCTATAAGGGGAAAAACACTTATATAAGGTTATCCCTGTATATATATAGCGCTCTGGTGTGTGCTGGCAAACTCTCCCTCTGTCTCCCCAAAGGGCTAGTGGGGTCCTGTCCTCTATCAGAGCATTCCCTGTGTGTGTGCTGTATGTCGGTACTTTTGTGTCGACATGTATGAGGAGAAAAATGATGTGGAGACGGAGCAGATTGCCTGTAATAGTGATGTCACCCCCTAGGGGGTCGACACCTGAGCGGATGAACTGTTGGAAGAAATTACGTGACAGTGTCAGCTCTGTATAAAAGACAGTGGTTGACATGAGACAGCCGGCTACTCAGCTTGTGCCTGTCCAGACGTCTCATAGGCCGTCAGGGGCTCTAAAGCGCCCGTTACCTCAGATGGCAGATATAGACGCCGACACGGATACTTACTCCAGTGTCGACGGTGAAGAGACAAATGTGACTTCCAGTAGGGCCACACGTTACATGATTGAGGCAATGAAAAATGTTTTACACATTTCTGATAATACGAGTACCACCAAAAAGGGGTATTATGTTCGGTGAGGAAAAACTACCTGTAGTTTTCCTGAATCTGAGAAATTAAATGAGGTGTGTGATGATGCGTGGGTTTCCCCCGATAACAACTGATAATTTCGAAAATGTTATTGGCATTATATCCTTTCCCGCCAGAGGTTAGGGTGCGTTGGGAAACACCCCCTAGGGTGGATAAAGCGCTCACACGCTTGTAAGGGCTCTATCCTCTCCTGAGATGGCCGCCCTTAAGGATCCTGCTGATAGAAAGCAGGAGGGTATCCTAAAATGTATTTACACACATACTGGTGTTATATTGCGACCAGCAATCGCCTCAGCCTGGATGTGCAGTGCTGGGTTGGCGTGGTCGGATTCCCTGACTGAAAATATTGATACCCTAGATAGGGACAGTATATTTTTGCCTATAGAGCATTTAAAAGATGCATTTCTATATATGCGTGATGCACAGCGGAATATTTGCCGACTGGCATCAAGTCTAAGTGCGTTGTCCATTTCTACCAGTAGAGGGTTATGGACACGTCAGTGGTCAGGTGATGCGTATTCCAAACGGCATTTGGAAGTATTGCCTTATTAAGGGGAGGAGTTATTTGGGGTCGGTCTTTCAGACCTGGTGGCCACGGCAACAGCTGGGAAATCCACGTTTGTACCCCAGGTCGCCTCTCAACATGAGAAGACGCCGTATTATCAGGCGCAGTCTTTTCGTGGATAAGCGGGCAAAAGGTTCCTCATTCTGCCCCGTGACAGAGGGAGAGGAAAAAGGCTGCAGAAATCAGCCAGTTCCCAGGAACAGAAACCCTCTCCCGCCTCTGCCAAGCCCTCAGTATACGCTGGGGCTTTACAAGCAGAATCAGGCACGGTGGGGGGCCCGTCTCAATGAATTTCAGCGCGCAGTGGGCTCACTCGCAAGTAGACCCCTGGATCCTTCAGGTGATATCTCAGGGGTACAAATTAGAATTCGAGACGTCTCCCCCTCGCCGTTTCCTAAAGTCGGCTTTACCGATGTCTCCTTCTGACAGGGAGACAGTTTTGGAAGCCATTCACAAACTGTATTCCCAGCAGGTGATAATCAAGATACCCCTCCTGCAACAGGGAACGGGGTATTATTCCACACTGTTGTGGTACCGAAGACGGACGGCTCGGTGAGACCGATTCTAAATCTAAAATCTTTGAACACTTACATACAGAGGTTCAAATTCAAGATTGAGTCACTCAGAGCAGTGATTGCGAACCTGGAAGAAGGGGACTACATGATGTCTCGGGACATCAAGGATGCTTACCTTCATGTCAAAATTTACCCTTCTCACCAAGGGTACCTCAGGTTTATGGTACAGAACTGTCACTATCAGTTCAGACGCTGCCGTATGGATGGTCCACGGCACCCCGGGTCTTTACCAAGGTAATGGCCGAAATGATGATATTCCTTCGAAGGAAGGGAATTTTAGTTATCCCTTACTTGGACAATTCCCTGATAAGGGTAAGATCCAGGGAACAGTTGGAGGTCGGTGTAGCACTATCTCAGGTAGTGTTGCTGCAGCACGGTTGGATTCTCAATATTCCAAAATCGCAGCTGGTTCCGACGACTTGTCTTCTATTCCTAGGGATGATCCTGGACACAGTCCAGAAAAAGGTGTTTCTCCCGGAGGAGAAAGCCAGGGAGTTATCCGAGCTAGTCAGGAACCTCCTAAAACCGAGCCAAGTCTCAGTGCATCAATGCACAAGGGTTCTGGGTAAAATGGTGGCTTCCTACGAAGCAATCCCATTCGGCAGTTCCACGCAAGAACTTTCCAGTGGGACCTGCTGGACAAATGGTCCGGGTCGCATCTTCAGATGCATCAGCGGATAACCCTGTCACCAAGGACAAGGGTGTCCCTCCTGTGGTGGTTGCAGAGTGCTCATCTTCTAGAGGGCCGCAGATTCGGCATTCAGGACTGGGTCCTGGTAACCACGGATGCCAGCCTGCGAGGCTGGGGAGCAGTCACACAGGGAAGGAATATCCAGGACTTATGGTCAAGCCTGGAGACATCACTTCACATAAATATCCTGAAGCTAAGGGACATTTACAATGCTCTAAGCTTAGCAAGACCTCTGCTTCAAGGTCAGCCGGTGTTGATCCAGTCGGACAACATCACGGCAGTCACCCACGTAAACAGACAGGGTGGCACAAGAAGCAGGAGGGCAATGGCAGAAGCTGCAAGGATTCTTCGCTGGGCGGAAAATCATGTGATAGCACTGTCAGCAGTATTCATTCCGGGAGTGGACAACTGGGAAGCAGACTTCCTCAGCACAACCTCCACCCGGGAGAGTGGGGACTTCACCCAGAAGTCTTCCACATGATTATAAACCGTTGGGAAAAACTCGACTGGTATTGCGCCAGGTCCAGGGACCCTCAGGCAATAGCTGTAGACGCTCTGGTAACACCGTGGGTGTACCAGTCAGGGTATGTGTTCCCTCCTCTGCCTCTCATACCCAAGGTACTGAGATTGATAAGATGGAGAGGAGTAAGCACTATATTCGTGGCTCCGGATTGGCCAAGAAGGACTTGGTAACCGGAACTTCAAGAGATGCTCACGGAGGATCCGTGGCCTCTACCTCTAAGAAGGGACCTGCTCCAGCAAGGACCCTGTCTGTTCCAAGACTTACCGCGGCTGCGTTTGACGGCATGGCGGTTGAACGCCGGATCCTGAAGGAAAAAAGGCATTCCGGATGAAGTCATCCCTATCCTGATCAAAGCCAGGAAGGATGTAACCGCAAAAACATTATCACCGCAATTGGCGAAAATATGTTGCGTGGTGCGAGGCCAGTAAGGCCCGACGGAGGAAATTCAACTGGGTCGATTCCTACATTTCCTGCAAACAGGAGTGTCTATGGGCCTGAAATTGGGGTCCATTAAGGTTCAAATTTCGGCCCTGTCAATTTTCTTCCAAAAAGAACTAGCTTCAGTCCCTGAAGTTCAGACGTTTGTAAAAGGGGTACTGCATATACAGCCTCCTTTTGTGCCTCCAGTGGCACTTTGGGATCTCAATGTAGTTTTGGGTTCCAAAAGTCACATTGGTTTGAACCACTTAAATCTGTGGAGTTAAAATATCTCACATGGAAAGTGGTCATGCTGTTGGCCCTGGCCTGGGCCAGGAGCGTGTCAGAATTGGCGGCTTTATCCTGAAAAAGCCCTTATCTGATGTTCCATTCGGACAGGGCGGAATTGAGGACTCGTCCTCAGTTTCTCCCTAAGGTGGTTTCAGCGTTTCACCTGAACCAACCTATTTGTGGTGCCTGCGGCTACTAGGGACTTGGAGGACTCCAAGTTGCTAGACGTTGTCAGGGCCCTGAAAATATATGTTTCCAGGAGGGCTGGAGTCAGGAAATCTGACTCGCTGTTTATCCTGTATGCACCCAACAAGCTGGGTGCTCCTGCTTCTAAGCAGACTATTGCTCGTTGGATTTGTAGTACAATTCAGCTTGCACATTCTGTGGCAGGCCTGCCACAGCCAAAAATCTGTAAATGCCCACTCCACAAGGAAGGTGGGCTCATCTTGGGCGGCTGCCCGAGGGGTCTCGGCTTTACAACTTTGCCGAGCAGCTACTTGGTCAGGAGCAAATACGTTTGTAAAATTCTACAAAATTGATATCCTGGCTGAGGAGGACCTGGAGTTCTCTCATTTGGTGCTACAGAGTCATCCGCACTCTCCCGCCCGTTTGGGAGCTTTGGTATAATCCCCATGGTCCTTACGGAGTCCCCAGCATCCACTTAGGACGTTAGAGAAAATAAGAATTTACTTACCGATAATTCTATTTCTCGTAGTCCGTAGTGGATGCTGGGCGCCCATCCCAAGTGCGGATTGTCTGCAATACTGGTACATAGTTATTGTTACCAAAAAATCGGGTTATTGCTGTAGTGAGCCATCTTTTCTAGAGGCTCCTCTGTTATCATGCTGTTAACTGGGTTCAGATCACAAGTTGTACGGTGTGATTGGTGTGGCTGGTATGAGTCTTACCCGGGATTCAAAATCCTTCCTTATTGTGTACGCTCGTCCGGGCACAGTATCCTAACTGAGGCTTGGAGGAGGGTCATAGGGGGAGGAGCCAGTGCACACCAGATAGTCCTAAAGCTTTCTTTAGATGTGCCCAGTCTCCTGCGGAGCCGCTATTCCCCATGGTCCTTACGGAGTCCCCAGCATCCACTACGGACTACGAGAAATAGAATTATCGGTAAGTAAATTCTTATTTTCTACTAGGATTGCGCATTATGAGTCTGAATCACAGATTTTAAAACAATCTGTGTCGTTTTTGTCTGGTTCTGTTCCCCCTACCTCAAAACCCCCTTGTATATACCCAAAGAAACGTGCGCTTGCTCAGATTATGCAAGTCGACTCTGACACGGCAGACGGTGATGCGGATATGCGGGAGGTTGAGGCTTCCCTGGCAAGAGGGGTGCAACTCATGATAGAGGCTATTAGGGATGTGTTACACATTACTGACAAAGAGGGTTCTTGTGGCTTTTCCTTTCCCTGAATTTAAGAGGAAAAAGTGGGAAACCCACCTATAGAAGACTCTTCTGTATCTAGAGTGACTGTCTAAAAAGGTGGTTTTACCGCTAAATTATGACTACGCTCAAATCCATATACACTGCTTCAGGCGTGGCGTTAAGGCCCACTATTGCCTGTGCATGGATTTCTAAAGCCATAGTGAAGGGATCCTGCACATTACTAGAGGACTTAGATTCTATGGATAGAAGTGACATTGAATTGTTTTTACGTAACATACAGGATTCTGCGGGTTTCATGGTGGAGGCCATGAAGGACCTGGGTCATCTGAATGCAAGGACATCTTCCATGGCTTTCTCAGCACGCAGGGGACTCTGGCTGCGCCAATGGTCGGCAGACGTGGAATCCAGGAGAAGTGTGGAGAACCTAACCCTCACAGGTCAGGCTCTCTTTGGGGAAGCATTGGATGCGTGGATCTCCACCTCACAGCCTGGAGATCGTGCAGGTGGGAGCGAGACTCAGACGTTTCAGTCACGTCTAGGTGTCATCCGGTCTGGATCCCTGGGTACAGAATATTGTGTCCCAGGGGTACAGACTGGAGTTTCAAGAGCTCCCACATCACAGATTCTTCATATCAGGCTTGCCGACTTTGCTGACTGAAAGGGCTATCCTTCAGGACGCCATTCAAAAATTGGAAAGGTCAGATGTCATTGTTCCAGTTCCACCTCATCTGGAACACAAGGGTTACTATTCAAACCTATGGTTCGGTCAGACAGATTTTGAACCTGAAATCGTTATACCCTTATCTGAGTGAATTCAAGTTCAAAATGGAATCTCTGAGAACGGTGATCTCAGGTCTGGAGGAGGGATAGTTTCTGCTATCCCGGGATATCAAGTATGCGTACCTCCACATTCCGATTTGGCTGCCTCACCAGGCTTATCTCAGATTTGCGCTGTTGGACTGTCACTATCAGTTCCAGGCACTACCATTCGGCCTCTCCACGGCACCGAGGATGTTCACAAGGTCATGGCAGAGATGATGGTTCTCCGCATGCATGGAGTGACTATAATTCCATACGTGGACGATCTGCTGATAAAAGTGTCCTCCAGGGAGAAGTTGTTGCAGAGCATTGCTCTCACAACTCGACTGCTCAGGGATCACAGATGGATCCTGGATCTTCCAAAGTCACATTTGGAGCCTACAAGGAGATTGTCTTTCCTAGGGATGATCCTCGACACTCAGGTGTAGAGAGTGTTTCTATCGGTGGAGAAAGCATTGGGGATACAATCGATGGTCCGGCATGTCTTGAAGCCTGCCCGGGTATCGGTCCATCAGTGCATTCGCCTTCTGGGGAAGATGGTTGCCTCCTTCGAGGCGCTACAGTACGGAAGATTTCATGCATGGCCCTTCCAACTGGACCTCCTAGACAAGTGAACAGGTTCTCACCTACACATGCACCAGAAGATACGTCTGTAGCCGAAAGCCAGGATCTCACTCCTATGGTGGCTACAACTGCCTCACCTTCTAGAGGGCCACAGGTTCTTCTGGATCCTTCTAACCATGGATGCAAGTCTCAGAGGTTGGGACACGGTCACCCAAGGGGAAACCTTCCAAGGAAGGTGGTCAAGTCTGGAATCCATTCTTCCAATAAACATCCTGGAACTAAGAGCCGTGTACAACGGTCTTCTACAGGCGGCACACCTTCTGCAAGATCAGGCCATTCAGGTGCAGTCGAACAATGTAACGACAGGGCGGAATGAAGAGCAGTGCTGTGATGTCAGAGGTGTCAAGAATTCTCCTCTGGGCAGAAAAGCACGCTTTGGTGCTGTCGGCAATCTTCATTCCGAGAGTGGACAACTGGGAAGCGGACTTCCTCAGCAGGCACGATCTCCATCCAGGAGAGCTTGGGCCTCCATCCGGAGGTGTTCACGGAGGTGACAAGTTTTTAGGGTGTACCTCAAATAGACATGATGGCTTCTCGTTTCAACAAGAAGCTTCGGAGGTACTGTTCCAGGTCACGAGACCCACAAGCAGCGGCGGTGGATGCCCTGGTAACTCCATGGGTGTTCAAGTCAGTGTAAGTGTTCCCTCCACTTCCACTCATCCCAAGGATTCTAAAACTCATAAAGAGAACAAGAGTTCAAGCAATCCCCATTGCTCCGGACAGGCCAAGAAGGGCTTGGTACGCGGATCTTCTGGAGTTACTGCTGGAAGATCTGAGGCCTCTCCCTATTCGATAGGGACCTTCTGCAACAGGGGCCATTCAAATATCAAGACTTACCACGGCTACGTTTGACGGCATGGAGGTTGAACGCCAGGTTCAGAAATGCCCTTCTGAGGTTAGCTCAGAAGGGCATTTCGAACAAGGTTATTCCTACCCTGATACAGGCTAGGAAAGGAGTAACATCTAAACATTACCATCGCATTTGGAAAAAGTATGTGTCTTGGTGTGAATCCAAGAAGCTTCCTAAGGTGGAGTTTCAACTTGGACGGTTTCTCCTCTTCCTTCCATTTTCTTCCAGAAACAACTGGCTTCCCTCCCTGAGGTTCAGACTTTCTTGAAAGGGGTTCTGCACATACAGCCTCCCTTTGTGCCGCCTACGGCACCCTGGTATCTTAACGTGGTATTGCAGTTCCTGCAATCGGTTTCGTTCGAGCCTCTACAGGAGGATGAGGTCAATTTTCTCACGTGGAAAACTGTCACATTGTTGGCCTTGGCTTCTGCTAGACTTGTGTCGGAATTGGGGGCTTTGTCTTGTAAAAGCCCCTACTTAATCTTCCATGCGGATAGAGCGGAACTCCAGACGCATCAGCACTTCCTTCCGAAGGTTGTGTCGGGTTTTAATATCAACCAACCTATTGTGGTGCCAGTGGCTACTGACACTTCAATTCCATCAATGTTGTAAGGGCTCTGAAGATCTATGTAGCGAGGACTGATCGTCACAGAAATTCGGACTCTCTGTCCTGTATGATCCCAAGAAACCTGGGTGTCCTGCTTCTAAGCAGACGATTTCTCGCTGGATCAGATTCACTATCCAGCATGCGTATTCTACTGCAGGATTGCCGTGTCCTAAATCGGTTAAGGCCCACTCTACTTGTAAGGTGGGTTCTTCCTGGGCGGCTGCCGCGGGGGGGGGGGGGGTCTCGGCTTTACAACTTTGCCGAGCGGCTACTTGATCAGGGTCGGACACGTTTGCTAAGTTCTACAAGTTCGATACTTTGGCCTCTGAGGACCTAAAGTTTATCAATCAGTTCTGCAGGAGCCACTGTGCACTCCCTCCCGTTCTGGGAGCTTTGGTACATCCCCATGGTACTAATGTGGACCCCAGCATCCTCTAGGACGTAAGAGAAAATAGGATTTTAATTATCTACCAGTAAATCCTTTTCTCGTAGTCCGTAGAGGATGCTGTGTGCCCGCCCATGGCGCTTCGTTATCCTGCTGTGGTTAATTCAGTACTGCTTGGTTCTTGGTTTAGTACTGTTGTTACTTGGTTAAGTAATGTTGTTCAGCCGTTGCTGAGTTTGGAAGCTGGTTAGCTTGGTTTGCCTTGTATGGGTGAGCTGGTGTGAATCTCACCACTATATGTGTAAATTACTTCTCTCGAAGTTGTCCGTCTCCTCGGGCACAGTTTCTAGACTGAGTCTGGTAGGAAGGGCAAAGAGGGAGGAGCCAGCCCACACTATCAAAGTCTTAAAGTGCACATGGATCCTAGTGGATCCATCTATACGCCATGGTACTAATGTGGACCCCAGCATCCTCTACGGAGTACGAGAAAAGGTTTTACCAGTAGGTAATTAAAATCCTATTTTTCCACACCAATGTCTCTTCAACCAGTAAAACTTGACACTGACAATAATTATTTCTTTCAGCGACTATTACTCACTTTAGCCATGTGGTTCCCATCTTCAGTACAATAGATTGGCCGTTCTATACAGCCGTCATTCGTAATGAGGGTTGATGCTGGTTTGCAAACCATGCAGTTTATCGATGAAAACCGATCTGAAGCTGCAATGCTGGTTTGTGGCTGTGCAATGTGTTTGCAAAACTACCCGTAAAACCGTTAGTTCAAAGGAATACATTTTAGACTCCTTATAGCAGGATTGCTCATATCGTATGTTGATTTGGGAGACTGGAACTGCATGCTCCAATATAAGTCCTGTCCAGCACAATTATTCTCTACTTTACGCTTTATGGGGGTCATTCTGAGTTGATCGCTAGCTGCCGTTGTTCACAGTGCAGCAATCAGGCTAAAAATCTGCATTTCTGTATGCGTATGAGCCGCAATGTGCACGCGCGTCGTACGGGTACAAAGCCCGTTGTGGTTGTGCACAGGTTCTAGCAAAGTTTTCAGTTGCACTGACGGCTGTAAGAAGATTGACAGGAAGGGGGCGTTTCTGGATGTCAACTGACCGTTTTCAGGGAGTGTTTGCAAAAATGCAGGCGTGTCTGAAATAACGCAGGCGTGGCTGGGTGTTCGCTGGGCGGGTGTATTACGTCAAATCCAGACACGAATAGGCTGAAGTGAGTAGGTTCAGAACTACTCAGAAACTGCACAAACTTTTTTTGCAGAGCTCAGCTGCACATTCGTTTGCACTTCTGCTAAGCTAAAATACACTCCCCAGTGGGCGGCGGCATAGCGTTTGCACAGCTGCTAAAACTAGCTAGCAAGCGATCAACTGAGAGCTGCCACGTCGGCTCAGTGGAGGGGCTGTCCGGGACGATGATGAGAGGAGGGGGCGGGGAGGAGGTGGAATGGGGCGTGGTGGAGGTGGGTCGGAGGCGGTACGAGGGCGGGGTTACAGCAACAACACATTTAAGCCACGCCCCCGCTCTGTAATGCCGCTATAACCGGCATTTTCCAGTAGGGGGCGTGACTACGATGACGCGATTCTTGTTGAATCGCGTCATCGAGTGTCCGGACCGCCCACTTTACTCTCAAAGTGGGCGGCCGGGCAGGAGGGAAGTGAAAAGTCGGGAGACTTGTCTGCTCTTCCGTGGGGCCGGGAGGGTCACCCGATTTTCGGGAGCCTCCCGGCCATTCCGGGAGAGTAGGCAAGTATGAAGTATACAGTATGTATGAGTTCAGGCAGATCTTCTGAGGGAGTTAAGTGCTTGGTTCTGGCTATGTTCTTCAAACTTTGCCTTATAAATGATGGGCGCATAAAAAATATGGGCAGGCTTGCAGGAATTCCTGTACATCCTGCACCTCTCACAGGCTATTACATATTGCCCCAAATGTTTAACTGTGAAGCTACAATCCAGGATAACACCAACATTTTGCATATCTTCAGTGCTTTGCAACTCTCAAGTTAAGTCCATTTGGTTGGCTAAACCGTAGTTTTCTCTTACATCCTAGAGGACGCTAGGGTCCATATTAGTACCATGGGGTATAGACGGGTCCACCAGGAGCCATTGGCACTTTAAGAGTTTAATAGTGTGGGCTGGCTCCTCCCTCTATGCCCCTCCTACCAGACTCAGTTTAGAAAATGTGCCCGGCTGGTCACAGCTAGGGGAGCTCTACTGAGTTCTCTTGGTAAAAGAGTTTTATTTATTTCTTTCGGGATTTTTTGTTTGACACGGAGGCTGTTGGCGACAGCCTCCCTGCAGCGTGGGACTGGGGGGGGGGGGCAGCAGTGTCCGCCCTGCGGGGTCTTGAGCCACTGCTCCCGCTGGCTGGACGTTAGCTCCGGGGGACCCGATGCCACAGGGGAACACTCGCCCCAGCAGCCGGACGCCACCCCCCCCCCCTGATGCTGAACATGGCGAGTTAGTCACTATCCCCCCTTGCAAATGGGGGGACATTGTGAAGAGGGCGGCTATTAGGGCGGGAGCGCGGCCTTGACCGCGCTCCGGGGCGGCTCAGTGTACCTTGGTGCGGCGCTGGGGGGAGCGTCCTGGGCCTGCTCCAGACCCCACACTGGTCATCTCCTGACGGGGTCTGCAGATTCGGGTCAGCCACTGTTCCTCCAGGCCAGTATAATCTCTTTACAGAGCGGGAAGCCGGCGCCATTGAAGGGGGCGGTGCTTCTCCTCAGAGCAGACCCAGCAGCGTTCAGCGCCATTTTTCCTGCCTCCAGGTCCCTCCAGAGCAATCTCCAGCTATCTGTACGGTACCAAGGGTGTTGTAGAAGGGGGGGAAGCTGTATACAGACTGTGTCACCTATTAGGGGACACAGTCAGCGCTGGTTAGGGACTCCCTATACCTTTAATTGCGCTGTGTGGGTTGGCTCCAATCTCTGTGTCTCTCTGCCCTTCTTTGGGGGGGTAACTCTGCCTTCATAATACCCTGTGTGTTTGTGGGGTGTTGTGTGTGTGTGTGTGTGTGTGTGTGTGTGTGTGTGTGTGTGTGGTAACATGTCTATTGACAATGTATCATATGCTGCAGATGATTTATCCTCACTAGAGGACTCCATTCCATGTAATCAGGATTGCACAGTTTTAGCGCAGATCCCTGCTAGAGAGCCAGAATGGTTAGTCTCTCTGAGGGGGACTATTTCACAGATTTCTGATAGAGTTGCTAGGACTGAGCACGCCACTCAGGTC
This sequence comes from Pseudophryne corroboree, assembly GCF_028390025.1. Classification (NCBI taxonomy): domain Eukaryota; kingdom Metazoa; phylum Chordata; class Amphibia; order Anura; family Myobatrachidae; genus Pseudophryne; species Pseudophryne corroboree. The sequence continues at coordinate 831,119,160 of NC_086444.1, read as the reverse complement.
CCTCCAGTCCTCTATGGTTGTTTGGTCTGATACTGCCTAGTCGGGGTCCCCTGTGATTCATTCTCAGAAACGTGCACTTGCAATGTTGCAGGATGACACGGACACCGACTCTGACACTGCAGACGGTGACGGGGATGTGTTGAGGGGAACGGCATCATTTGCCAAGGGGGTACAGTTGATGATTGCGGCTGTTAGAGATGTTTTGCACATTTCGGACACTGCACCGGATCAGGTGGAGGAGGCCTTCTTTACAAAAAGCAAGAAGCCCCTCCCCCCCCCCCCCTCACCTTCCCAGCATCCGAAGAATTAAACGCTGTCTTTGAAAAGGCTTGGGAAACTCCGGAAAATTAATTTCAGATCCCTAAGAGGGTTTTGGTTGCTTTTCCCTTCCCAGAGGAAGATAGGAAAAAATGAGAGTCCCCGCCGTTGGTCGATGCCTCTGTATCTAGTCTGTCCAAACAGGTGGTGCTGCCAGTACCAGGATCTACCGCGTTGAAACACTTGGTGGATCGCAAGGGGGATGCTACGTTAAAATCCATGTACACGGCTTCTGGGGCTATATTAAGGCCTACTATAGCCTGTGCTTGGATTGCAAAAGCTGTTGCCAGGTGGTCTATCACTATGCAGGAAGAATCGGCTACGCTGGATCAAGATGACGTTGATATGTTTTTACACCATATTCTGGATTCTGCAGGGTTCCTAGTGGATTCCATAAAGGACCTGGGCTCCATGGCTGCGGGGATCTCCACCATGTCCGTCTCGGCTCGCAGTGGTCTCTGGCTGCGCCAATGGTCTGCGGATGCGGATTCCAGGAATAGCGTGGAGGGCCTACCCTACACGGGTCAGGCTCTCTTTGGGGAGGCGCTGGATGCATGGATTGCCACGGCTACCGCGGGTAAGTCTACTTTTCTCCCCTCAGCTGCACCTTCTTCAGAGGTGGTCGTGCAAAAGGAAAGAAAGCCCGCTTCTGATGCCACTAAGCCCTCCGCATGACGGTGGATGGCTGGGCCTGGAGGACGGTCAGTTGGGGGTGAGACTCCGACAGTTCAGCCATGTCTGGGTGTCATCTGGTCTGGACCCCTGGGTCCTGGATATAGTGTCCAGGGGGTTCAGACTGGAGTTTCAAGATCCCCCGCCTCACCGTTTCTTCAAGTCAGGCTTACCAGCTCTGCTGGCGGACAAAGCGATTATTCTGGAGGCCATCAGAAAATTGGTGGTGTCGGAAGTCGTCGTTCCAGTTCTGCCTCAGCAGTGGAACAAGGGTTATTATTCAAACCTTTTCGTTATACCGAAACCGGATGGTTCGGTACGGCCTATTCTGAACTTAAAGTCTTTGAACCCTTATCTCAGGGAGTTCAAATTCAAGATAGAATCTCTGAGAGCTGTCATCTCAGGGCTAACTGAGGAGAAGTTCCTGGTGTCTCTGGACATCAAGGATGCTTACCTCCACATCCCCATTTGGTCACCGCATCAGGCATACCTCAGGTTTGCGCTGTTGGACGACCACTATCAGTTCCAGGCGCTACCGTTTGGCCTCTTCACAGCACCAAGGATTTTCACCAAGGTGATGGCGGAGATGATGGTTCTTCTCCGCAAGCAGGGGGTGAACATAATTCCTTATCTGGACGATCTCCTGATCAAGGCATCATCCAGGGAGAGGTTATTGCGATCCATTGCACTCACGACACAGCTGCTCAGGAAGCACGGTTGGATCCTGAACCTTCCAAAGTCTCATCTGGAGCCGACGCGGAGGGTGTCTTTCCTGGGAATGATCCTCGACACGGAGCTGCAGAGGGTGTTTCTCCCGGTGGAGAAGGCATTGGTGATTCAAACAATGGTCCGGGAGGTCTTACGGCCTACCCAGGAGTCGGTTCATCAATGCATCCGCCTTCTGGGGAAGATGGTTGCTGCCTACGAGGCTCAGCAGTACGGCAGGTTTCACGCTCGTCCATTTCAACTGGACCTTTTGGACCAGTGGTCAGGCTCTCACCTACACATGCACAAGAGGATACGCCTGTCTCTGAAAGCCAGGATTTCACTCCTCAGGTGGCTACAACTTCCACACCTTCTGGAAGGCTGAAGGTTCGAAATTCAGAACTGGATCCTCTTAACCACAGATGCAAGTCTAAGAGGTTGGGGAGCAGTCGCTCTGGGGAAAACCTTTCAAGGAAAGTGGTCGTTTCAAGAATCCCTTCTCCCGATAAACATCCTGGAGCTAAGGGTCGTGTACAATGCCCTCCTGCAAGCAGCACATCTGCTACAAGATCGGGCTGTTCAGGTACAGTCGGACAACTTGACCACTGTGGCCTACATAAACCGACAAGGTGGAACGAAGAGCAGGTCCTGCAATGTCAGAGGTGTCAAAAATCCTTCTCTGGGCAGAAAGGCACGCTGTAGCGATGTCAGCAATCTTCATTCCGGGAGCAGACAACTGGGAAGCAGACTTCCTCAGCAGACACGATCTCCATCCAGGGGAGTGGGGCCTTCATCCGGAGGTGTTCGAGGAAGTAACCGCTTGGTGGAGGGGTCCTCACATTGATAATGTCGATATTATCTTAAACCGAAAAGCTATACCTCTAGATACACTATTACCGTGGAGCCGCTATGGCCGCTAGACTGAATACACGTGCTACGCACTTTGTACGCTATTTGCGTATAGAGTCCTGCATGTGGTACGTACTTGGCGTACACACGCCGCGCTGAGTGTACCGAGTACACACAGCGTGCGCACACACAATTGATAACCTTTAAACCTTGTTAATGATACAATGTAATGATATGATAACACTTCAACCCTTAACAGCAAAGTACTGCAACAATGTTATACCTTAAACCTTAAGTAGCGCTGACGGTATAAAGTACCCGCAGTGCGTACACCTTATCAATACTTATACACCTTATACAGATAAATACACTCTAAAACCCTTGCAGGAAAGTGAAGACACAACACTGATTTGTAGTTGAAACCACAGGGTTCTAAGGCCACAGTGGATTATTCCAAAAGGTAAAACAGTACAAATCATACACTACAGGCTAACAAGATAAATCTAAACAGAATAATGGCTACAGAGAATGTACATACGTGAGAATGTTCGCAAGCGCAACCCGGCCGGTCCTCCGCTAGTCAGATGGAAAGCGTTCAGAGTCTTCTGACCGGCCAGGCAACAATGGGCTTTTTATACACAACATGCATACACAATACAATGGTCACTGTAATCTCATTGTCCATTGGACACAGGGATGTGTCTTTACATTACAAAAGAGGTCATAGGTTGATTTGAATAGATGGGCGATGTCTTTCCCCAACTGCTCTTGTGGGTGGTATCCTCTGGATTCCCGCCGCATACATAATATACAGTAAATACAGTTAATATCTATATTCTACTTCTGCACATAACTATAGGCTGGAACATGCGATCTTTCTCTAACCAACACCGGAATGTTACCCTCAAAATACCCTACAGCTGGATACTAGACATCACCTTCCAACCTTTATCTGAACCTTCCTATCATGCAAAGGCGAATCTCCTAGTCCAGGAACTGTTTAAACTATTAATACTCGCTGATGTGGTGCAAGGGAACTATGGGTACAAAATGCACTTTCTCTTACGTCCTAGAGGATGCTGGGGACTCCGTAAGGACCATGGGGTATAGACGGCTCCGCAAGAGATAGGGCACCTAAAAAGAACTTTGACTATGGGTGTGCACTGGCTCCTCCCTCTATGCCCCTCCTCCAGACCTCAGTTAGATCTTGTGCCCAGAGGAGAATGGGTGCACTGCAGAGAGCTCTCCAGAGTTTTCTGTGGAAAAAGAATTTTGTTAGGTTTTTTATTTTCAGGGAGTCCTGTTGGCAACAAGCTCCCTGCATCGTGGGACCGAGGAGAGAGAAGCAGAGCTGGCTTGTAAAGTTGGGTACTGCTTCTAGGCTACTGGACACCATTAGCTCCAGAGGGAGTCGGAACACAGGTCTCACCTGGGGTTCGTCCCGGAGCCGCGCCGCCACCGTCCTCCTCACAGATGCCGAAGATAGAAGCCGGGTGAGTATTGAGGAAAAGACTTCAGGCGGCAGAAGACATCAGATCTTTATGAGGTAAGCGCGCAGCGGTAAGCTGCGCGCCATTGCTCCCAGTCACACACACAAAGCAGGCACTGAAGGGTGCAGGGCACAGGGGGGGGGGCGCCCTGGGCAGCAATAAACCTCGTTTTGGCCATAAATAAGGTGGATTAGGCTGGGGGACAGTAAATCCGCGGACCCCCGCCATTTTATTAATATATGATGAAGGGACCTAAGCCCGCCGTCGGGTGGGCGGGGCTTGATCCTCAGCACTAACCAGCGCCATTTTCTCCACAGAGGCTGCATGAGAAAACGCTGGCTCCCTGTTCTCTCCCCTGCTGAGCTTCACAGGTTGGAAAAAGGAGGAGGGGGGCACTTTGGCGACGCAGTGAGTGGAGATTACGATTATAAACATGTAAAAGCGCTATCTGGTTGTATATTCCAGTGTTTTTAAGCGCTGGGTGTGTGCTGGCATACTCTATCTCTCTGTCTCTCCTAAGGGCCTGGTTGGGGTTTTGTCCCCTTATAGGTAAATCCCTGTGTGTGTGCGGTGTCGGTACGTGTGTGTCGACAAGTCTGAGGCGGAAGGCTTCTCCAAGGAGGAGGTGGAGCAAATGAGTGGTGTGTCCCCGTCGGTTGTGCCGACTCCTGATTGGATGGACATGTGGCATACGTTGCATGTAAGTGTGGCATCTTTACATAAAAGGCTTGATAAGGCTGGTTTAGGGGGGACATCAGGCGGTCAATCCTCAGATTGGACCGACTCACAGGGCCCGTCGGGGTCTCAAAAGCGTCCCTTAACACAAGACACTATTACCGACACGGATTCTGATTCCAGTGTCGACTATGACGAAGTAGAATTGCACCCTAGGGTGACTAAAACTATTCAGTGTATGATTGTGGCAATAAGGGATGTGTTGCATATTGTGGATGAACCCTCAGTCCCCGACACAAGGGTACACATGTTTAAGGAAAAGAAACAGATTATTAATTTTCCCACGTCTCATGAATTAAATGAGTTCTTTGGAAAAGCTTGGGAGACTCCGGATAAGAGACCGCAGATCCCCTAAAGAATTTTTATGGCATACCCTTTCCCTAAGCAGGACAGGGAGATTTGGGAATTACCCCCCACTGTGGACAAGGCCCTGACGCGCTTATCCAAGAAAGTGGCGCTACCGTCTCCTGACACAGCGGCCCTTAAAGACCCAGCAGATCGCAGGCAAGAAACTACCTTAAAGGGTATTTATTCTCATACGGGTGCTGTGCTAAGACCGACGATTGCGTCGGCATGGGTGTGTAGCGCAATTGCAGCTTGGACAGATGAGCTGACAGATCAATTTGATACTATGGATAAGGATACTATATTCCTAACTCTAGCCCATATAAAAGACGCAGCCTTATTTATGAGGGATGCTCAAAGGGACATTGGATTGCTAGCTTCTAGGGCCAATGCCATGGCTGTCTCAGCGAGAAGATCCTTATGGACTCGCCAATGGACGGGTGATGCAGATTCCAAGAAACATATGGAAGTACTACCCTATAAGTGGGATGTATTGTTTGGGGATGGGCTGACGGACCTGGTTTCCACAGCTACAGCAGGTAAATCAAATTTTTTACCATATATTCCCCAACAGCAAAAGAAAGTAACACCCTATCAGATGCAGTCCTTTCGGTCGCACAAGTCCAAAAGAGGTCGGGGATCCTCTTTCCTCGCCAGAAGTAAGGGCAGAGGCAAGAGAGCACCTGCTGCGGCTCGTGCCCAGGAACAAAAGTCCTCCCCGGCTGCTCCAAAACCCACAGCATGACGCTGGGGCTCCCCTGAGGGAGTCCGCAGCGGTGGGGGCATGTCTTCGACTTTTCAGTCAGGCCTGGGTCAGTTCGGACCTGAATCCCTGGGTGTTGGAAATAGTTTCCCAGGGTTACAAACTGGAATTCGAGGAGGTGCCCCCGCGCCGATTTTTCAAATCGGCCCTACCAGCTTCCACATCAGAAAGGGATGTAGTGTTAGCTGCAATTCAAACGCTGTGTATACAGCAAGTGATAATCAAGGTTCCCCTGCACCAGCAGGGAAGAGGTTGCTACTCAACCCTATTTGTGGTCCCGAAACCGGACGGTTCGGTCAGACCGATTTTGAATCTGAAATCCCTAAACCTGTACATAAAAAGATTCAAATTCAAAATGGAATCACTCAGAGCGATAATAGCCAACATGGAGGAGGGGGAGTTTATGGTGTCTCTGGACATAAAGGATGCGTACCTTCATGTCCCCATATATGCCCCCCATCAGGAATACCTGAGATTCGCTGTACAGGATTGTCATTACCAATTTCAGACGTTGCCGTTTGGACTTTCCATGGCCCCGATGATTTTCACCAAAATAATGGCGGAAATGATGGTGGTCCTGCGCAAGCATGGAGTCACAATTATCCCATACTTGGACGATCTCATGATAAAAGCGAGATCAAGGGAGAAATTGCTGAGCAGTGTGGCGCTCTCTCTGAGAGTGCTCCAGCAACACGGTTGGATTCTAAATCTACCGAAGTCACAGTTGATTCCGACAACTCGACTACCGTTCCTAGGTATGATACTGGATACGGAACAAATGAAGGTCTTCCTCCCAATAGAGAAAGTCCAAGACATCCAGAACATGGTCAGAGACCTGCTAAAACCGAAAAGGGTGTCAGTTCACCAATGCACTCGAGTTCTGGGGAAAATGGTGGCGGCCTACGAGGCCATTCCCTTCGGAAGGTTCCATGCACGGACTTTTCAATGGGACCTTCTGGACAAGTGGTCAGGGTCCCATCTGCACTTACATCGGAAAATAACTCTGTCCCCAGGAACCAGAGTGTCCCTCCTGTAGTGGTTGCAAAGTGCTCACCTACTGGAGGGTCGCCGGTTCGGGATTCAGGACTGGATCCTGGTTACCACGGACGCGAGCCTCCGAGGATGGGGAGCGGTCACACAGGGAAAGACTTTTCAGGGTCTTTGGTCAGACCAGGAGTCCTGTCTACACATCAATGTGTTGGAACTCAGGGCCATTTACAACGGCCTTCGACAAGCGGAGAGTTTTCTTCGAAACCTACCGGGTCTGATTCAATCAGACAATGTCACAGCAGTGGCTCATGTGAACCGCCAAGGCGGGACAAGAAGCAGAGTCGCGATGGCGGAAGCCACAAGGATTCTTCGCTGGGCGGAAAATCATGTAAGCGCTCTGTCGGCTGTTTTCATTCCGGGAGTAGACAACTGGGAAGCAGACTTCCTCAGCAGACACGATCTCCATCTAGGAGAGTGGGGACTTCATCAAGAAGTCTTTGCAGATGTAACACATCTTTGGGGAACCCCTCAAATAGACATGATGGTGTCACGCCTCAACAAAAAACTTCGGAGGTATTGCGCAAGCTCTCGGGACCCTCAGGCAGTAGCAGTAGACGCACTGGTAACACCGTGGGTGTTCGAATCGGTCTACGTGTTTCCTCCTCTTCCTCTCATCACGAAAGTGTTGAGGATCATAAGATGAAGAAGAGTACAGATGATACTCGTTGTCCCAGACTGGCCTCGAAGGGCCCTGTACTCGGATCTACAAGAGATGCTCACAGGAGACCCCTGGCCTCTTCCTCTGAGGGAAGACCTGTTGCAGCAGGGGCCATGTGTATTTCAAGACTTACCGCGGTTACGTTTGACGGCATGGCGGTTGAACGCCGAATCCTAGCAAAAAAGGGAATTCCGGAAGAGGTCATCCCTACTTTAATAAAGGCTAGGAAGGGGGTGACGATAAAACATTATCACCGTATCTGGCGAAAGTATGTGTCTTGGTGTGAGACCAAGAATGCACTTACGGAAGATTTTCATCTGGGTCGTTTTCTCCACTTCCTACAGACAGGAGTGGATATGGGCCTGAAATTAGGCTCGGTTAAGGTACAGATTTCGGCCCTCTCGATTTTCTTTTAGAAGGAATTGGCTTCTCTTCCAGAAGTCCAGACGTTTGTAAAGGGAGTGCTGCACATCCAGCCCCCTTTTGTGCCTCCAGTGGCACCATGGGACCTGAATGTGGTGTTGCAGTTCCTAAAATCACACTGGTTTGAACAGCTTAACAAGGTTGAGTTGAAATTTCTTACTTGGAAGGTGGTCATGTTGTTGGCCTTAGCATCAGCAAGGCGAGTGTCAGAATTGGCGGCTCTCTCACACAAGAGCCCCTACTTGATTTTTCATGTGGATCGAGCTGAATTGAGGACACGTCCGCAATTTTTGCCTAAAGTGGTTTCTTCGTTCCATATGAATCAACCTATTGTGGTGCCTGTGGCTACCGGTGACCTGGAGGATTCCAGATCCCTAGACGTAGTCAGGGCCTTAAAGATTTATGTAGCCAGGACGGCTAGAATTAGGAAAACAGAGGCTCTGTTTGTCCTGTATGCGGCCAATAAGATTGGCGCTCCTGCTTCAAAGCAGATTATTGCTCGCTGGATCTGTAATACGATTCAGCAGGCTCACTCTACGGCTAGATTGCCGGTACCAAATTCGGTTAAGGCCCATTCCACTAGGAAGGTGGGCTCTTCTTGGGCGGCTGCCCGAGGCGTCTCGGCTTTACAACTTTGCCGAGCGGCGACTTGGTCGGGGTCAAATACTTTTGCTAAATTCTACAAGTTTGATACCCTGGCTGATGAGGACCTAGCGTTTGCTCAGTCGGTGCTGCAGAGTCATACGCACTCTCCCGCCCGATTGGAAGCTTTGGTATAAACCCCATGGTCCTTACGGAGTCCCCAGCATCCTCTAGGACGTAAGAGAAAATAAGATTTTAAACCTACCGGTAAATCTATTTCTCCTAGTCCGTAGAGGATGCTGGGCGCCCGTCCCAGTGCGGAAACTCTGCAAGACTTGTATATAGTTGTTGCTTACATAAGGGTTATGTTACAGTTGACATCGGTCTAGGACCGTTACTGTTGTTTTTGTTCATACTGTTAACTGGTTATGTATGTTCCAGGTTACATGGTATGATTGGTGTGGGCTGGTATGAATCTTGCCCTTGGATTGCTAAATCCTGCCTTGTATTGTCCATCTCCTCTGGGCACAGTTCTCTAACTGAGGTCTGGAGGAGGGGCATAGAGGGAGGAGCCAGTGCACACCCATAGTCAAAGTTCTTTTTAGGTGCCCTATCTCCTGCGGAGCCCATCTATACCCCATGGTCCTTACGGAGTCCCCAGCATCCTCTACGGACTAGGAGAAATAGATTTACCGGTAGGTTTAAAATCTTATTATTTGGGTTAAATATGTAATGTTCTAATAACCCTCTACGCGCTTCACAAACTCCGCCGTAAATACCCATATCACGCGCATGATCGCCGGAGCGATCCTACGCAAATTGCGGATATGTGCACGCACGGCGGACTGAGTGCACGAGCAGCGGGCATGTGCATGGGGTTAGTACAAGGCATATGCATTACAATATTTTTCGACTTTGACAACATAGACATGATGGCCTCCCACCTCAACAAGAAGCTGGGGAGGTACTGTTCCAGGTCGAGAGACCCTCAGACAGTTGCGGTGGACGCACTGGCAAGTGGCAACACCGTGGGTGTTCCTGTTGGTGTTCCCTCCACTTCCTCTGATCCCAAGGGTTCTTCAGCTGGTAAGAAGAACAGGGGTTCTGGCAATCCTCATTGCTCTGGACTGGCCGTGAAGGGCTTGGTATGCGGATCTGCTGGATCTTCTTCTGGAAGATCCAAGGCCCTTACCTCTTCGGGAGGATCTGCTGCTGCAGGGGCCGTTCGCCTATCAAGACTTACCATGGCTACGTTTGACGGCTTGTCGGTTGAACGCCAGATCTTAGCTCGGAAAGGTATCCCGAGCGAGGTTATTCCTACCCTGATTCAGGCTAGGAAGGGGGTAACGTCTAAACATTACCACCATATTTGGAAAAAATATGTTTCCTGCTGTGAATCCAGAAAATTTCCTGCGGTGGATTTTCAGCTCGGACGTTTTCTCCTTTTCCTGCAAACAGGAGTGGATATGGGCCTGAGATTGGGCTCCATCAAGGTTCAAGTCTCTGCCTTGTCCATCTTCTTTCAAAAGCATTTGGCTGTCCTTCCTGAGATTTCAGACCTTTTTGAAAGGGGTTCTGCACATCCAACCTCCTTTTGTGGCGCCAACGGCACCCTGGGAACTAGATGTGGTGTTGCAGTTCCTACAATCAGCTAGGTTTGAGCCTCTACTGGATGCTGACATCAAGTTCCTCACGTGGAAGGTGGTCACTTTGTTGGCCTTGGCTTCAGCTCGATGCGTGTCGGAATTGGGGGATTTATCTTGTAAAAGCCCTTATCTGATCTTTCATGAAGACAAGGCGGAACTTAGGACTCGTCCGCAGTTCCTGCCTAAGGTTGTATCGGCTTTTCATATCAACCAGCCTATTGTGGTGCCAGTGGCTACTGACTCCTTAATTGCTTCAAAGGCCTTGGATGTTGTGAGGGCTTTGAAGATCTATGTGCAGAGCTCGTCATAGGAAAACTGATTCTCTGTTTGTCCTCTATGATCCCAAGAAATTTATGTGAACTGCTTCGAAGCAGTCGATTTCATGCTGGATCAGGTTCACTATCCAGCATGCCTATTCTACGGCAGGATTGCCGTGTCCGAAATCGGTTAAGTCCACTCTACTCGTAAAGTGGGTTCTTCCTGGACGGCTGCCCGGGGTGTCTCGGCACTACAGCTTTGCCGTGCTGCGACTTGGTCTGGTTCGAACACGTTTGCCAGGTTTTACAAGTTCTGCACTTTGGCCTCTGATGACCTCAAGTTTGGTCAAACGGTCTTGCAGGAGCCTCCGCGCTCTCCCTCCCATTCTGGGAGCTTTGGTACATCCCCATGGTACTAATATGGACCCCAGCATCCTCTAGGACGTAAGAGAAAATAGGATTTTAATTACCTGAAATGGTAAATCCTTTTCTCGTAGTCCGCCCAGTCCTTTGTTTTCCTGCTTTGGTTTTATAGTTCAGTTCTACCTGGTTCCTAGGTAAGTTCTACGTTATTTACTGTTTCAGTACTGTTTCAGCTGTTGCTGAGCTGTTCCGGCATGTTGGCCGGATTTGCCTGTTGTGTGAGCTGGTATGAATCTCGCCACTATCTGTAATTCCTTCTCTCGAAGTATGTCGTCTCCTCGGGCACAGTTTCTAGACTGAGTCTGGTAGGAGGGGCATAGAGGGAGGAGCCAGCCCACACTATTAAACTCTTAAAGTGCCAATGGCTCCTGGTGGACCCATCTATACCCCATGGTACTAATATGGACCCCAGCATTTTCTACTGACTACGAGAAAAGGATTTACCATTTCACGTAATTAAAATCCTATTATCTTCTATAATAATAATAATAATAATAATAATAATAATAATAATAATAATTGAGCATTATTATTTATTTAATTATTTATTTTGGGCTGTGCTAAGTTAGGGAAAGTAGAACTGACAAGGATTAAGGGACAGAGTTAGGAACAAGCAAAGCATGATTTTGAAAAAACTCACTCGTGTGTTTTTTTTTTTTTTCATTTAGCATCACGTCCATCATGACACTTGAACAGAAGAATTTGCGACACAGAAGACTTGGCAAGACAGATTCATCTAAGGGTCCAGTCATTGGGCTTTGCGCTGGAGTTGCAAAGGGTAAATTGTGTAAACCTCCCCCCCCCCTTCCTTCCCCCAAGTTAGGTTTTAATGTTTTCTGTTTTTGGGGGTGTGCTAAGTTAGGGAAAGTAGAACTGAAAAGGATTAAGGGACAGAGTTAGCAAGCAAAAACATTGACATAATTGAGAAAAACATATATTTTCTGTTTATTTCTTCCCTTGCAGCACGTCCATCCAGACACTTGAGCAAAAGACTTTGCAAGACAGAAGAATTGGCAAGACAGAATAATCTAAGGGTCCAGTCTGCAAAACTAAGACAGAGGCTGGCATTGGGCTTTGCGCTGGAGTTGCAAAGGGTAAATTGTGTAAACCTTTTTTCTTTTCCCCCACGTAAAATTAGGTTTTTCTCTTTTCTTTTTTTTTGGGGTGTGCTAAATTAGGGAAAGTAGAACCGACAAGGATTAAGGGACAGAGGGGGTAATTCCAAGTTGATCGCAGCAGGAAATTTTTTAGTAGTTGGGCAAAACCATGTGCACTGCAGGGGAGGCAGATATAACATTTGCAGAGAGAGTTAGATTTGGGTGGGTTATTTTATTTCTGTGCAGGGTAAATACTGGCTGCTTTATTTTTACACTGCAAATTAGATTGCAGATTGAACACACCACACCCAAATCTCACTCTCTCTGCACATGTTATATCTGCCTCCCCTGCAGTGCACATGGTTTTGCCCAGTTGCTAACAGAATTCCTGCTGCGATCAACTTGGAATTACCCCCAGAGTTAGGAACAAGCAAAGCATGATTTTGAAAAAAACTCACTTGTGTTTTTTTTTTTCATTTAGCATCACGTCCATCATGACACTTGAACAGAAGAATTTTCTACACAGAAGACTTGGCAATACAGATTCATCTAAGGGTCCAGTATGAGAAGAGGAGAGAATGATGAGGCTGGCATAGAGCTATCTATGAATGCTGCATCGGGTAAGTGTCATTTGTCAAAAAAATGAAAGTACATTTGTTTCTTATTACTTAAGTTAGGGAAAGGTGAAATGTCAAGTATTGAGGGACAGACTTTGGACCAAGTATGCCAGGATTTGTTATGAAATTACTATTTTTAAAACTATTTCTTTACTTTTGCAGAATGTCCATTACGACACATGCAGGCAGAAGAACTGAAGACTTGATGACACAGAAGGGTGCAAGGGTACAGCCTGAAAAGAGAAGAGAATGAGGAGCCTGGCATATAGCTAGTAAGGGATACTGCATCGGTAAGTGTGGATTACCTAGAAAACAATTTTTTATATATATTTTTTTCTTACTGTAGGTCAGGAAAAGTTGTGAAGTATGGGTTAGTGAAGTATGAAGGGACATGGAAGGCATCAATATGGCAGTATTATAAAGTAACTCACCATTTACTTTTTTGATCTCCAGTTGCAGCACGTCCATGATAGCAGAAATTAAGACTTTGGAAATAAAATAACTTTGCGGAACAGTGGCGTGCTACAGTCCAACAACAAAAGCATTATGTTACATGCATCGAAAAAAAATATCCAAAATATGTCCATACCTACACAAGAACTGCAAAAACTTTCATGCTCTCATTATCTACCGCATTGATTACTGGAATAGTCTACTCACTGGTCTTCCCAAAATGAGACTCTCGCCACTACAAACCATTCTGAATGCAGTGGCGAGGCTAGTACTCATTGCTAGATGTTCATCGTCTGCAGATACACTCTGTTAGTCCCTCCATTGGTTACCTGTATTCTACCGTATTCAAGGTATTCAATGTAAAGTACTTTTACTCACACACAAACTACAGCAAAGTTCATCAATTCGCTTATCTCAAAAAATATCCAAACACAAACCCTTCGCTATTCGCAAGATCTGCGTCTCTCATACACACTCATTACTTGCTCCCACTCACGATTGCAGGGCTTTCTTCTGGCGGCACCCACTCTGTGGAATGCCCTACCATGCACAATAAGACTCTCCTCTTGTCTCCAAACCTTCAAGCGTTCCCTGAAAACTCACCTCTTCAGTCAAGCGTATAAAAATCATGAACCGCCCACATAACTTTCATAAACCTTCCTATCAAATTGCATCCACTCTGCACGGTCCACACACATCCTCACATGTCTTCTCATTCTTCACTTTCCCTTCCTCTCGACCCCGGTTCATCATTGCTGTATGACCATATCATACAGCCCACCAAGAACCTTTGCAGTCCGGTGGGCAACTATGCAATAGATAGCACTTATCCTTGTGTATCCATGATTATTTCCATATACTGTAGGTTGTGAGAGCAGGGCCTTCCTACCTCTATGACTGTTTGTTATTACCCAGTTTTGATATATCATTGTTATTTTCAATTGTAAAGCGCAACGGAATTTGCAGCGCTATATAATAAACTGTTAATAAATAAATAATAAATAAATATAGTTAGCAAATACTACGCATTATTTGATTCTATATTAATTAAATAAATATAACATCTATAATAAAGTTTTAGTTTAGATTTAATATGAATTGAATAAAGATTATTAAATGTGATAGACTATATTTGCAAAATAAATGTACATTTATAGATGGTAAATGTCAGTATAATTGGCTGTAATGTGATATATAACAAAAAAGGGATTGACGTTGACTTTCAATACATTTTTGGAAAGATTTACATTTGTGTATCTATTCTTGTCATATAATAAATGTGTAACGAAAATATTGATATTCCTCTTGACACATTTGGCACTTCAAACTATGGCAGAGGTTCCCAAATGCAGTCTTCAAGGCACAACAATGGTACAGGTATTAAGTTTATCCATGGCTCAGAACAGATGGTTATCTCAAGATGACAGAGGTAATACTAATTAAGTCAACAGTGGCAAAGCATAGATATACCTAAAAAAAGGAGACTTGTGGTGCATTGAGGACCGTGTTTGGGAACCTGAACTATGGTGAATACTCACTCGTTGTATTTAGCATATACTGCCATTAGGCCATTTTTATTCAAAATTAATTTTTACAAGCATCCCCAATTGCATTTTCAAAAATTGTCTACAGAAGAAAGTACACATTACCATCAGGGTGACAGGGGGGAGGGGGGCAAAGGGGACACCTGTACTGGGCACCATTTATTTTATAGCACATCAAATTCAATTGCGCTTTAATATATATATATATATATTAATCTGAGGGGGCCCCAGATATATCACTGTGCCGGCCCAATAAGAGTTTTGTTGACGGCCCTAATTAACATGAATTTTATGTGAAAAGTTTGGAAAGGAAAAATGCGTTGTGTTTAAAAAAAAAAATTCCAATAATAAAGAAATAGGGCCAAACATATCAAGACTTAAAAGTTAGGAAATGAAGAATGATAAATCAACATCCAGTCAGCTCAACACTACCATGTTACAGTATGTGTTTCAAAAATAGCAGCTGATTGGTTGGTGGTTTATCACTCCATTTTATCACTTTTCAAGGATTATATCTATCACTGATACACCAATAGCTACTACCACACCATTAACATTTTATACACCAATCCCATTGGAAAGTGTTCACCTATAGATGCTTTGAAAATATAATAAATTTCACTTTTATGGCTTTACATAAGAATTACATTATGGCATGTAATGATGGATAATAGTCTTCATACATTTATATTAATGTAATTTTGCTAGACCATAAAAAACAAATTTGAATATAAATAACACTAAGATACACAAATGTAGAATATTTTTTATAATGCAATTGGTTAAGAAGAATCAGTAAAATACAATATATATAGTTTTTATCTGCTCTACAGGTATAACGATTCAGTAGCCATGAGTTGTAATCCCTAAAAAATATAATACATAGAAGAGAACATTTTTATATTATCTTCTATATTGTTGTAATACATAATGGTTATATTTTTGTGGAAGATTATTTTCTGTCCTTATATGTATTGTTTGAATTTATGGGTTTAGAGTAGTGATGAGCGGGTTCCGTTTCTCGGGATCCGAACCCCCCCGAACTTCACCCATTTTACACGGTTTTGAGGCAGCCTCGGATCTTCCCGCCTTGCTCGCTTAACACGAGCGCGCCCAAACGTCATCATCCCGCTGTCGTATTCTCGCGAGATTCGTATTCTATATAAGGACCCGCGCGTCGCCGCCATTTTCACTCATGCTTTGGAGATGATAGCGAGAGGACGTGGCTGCGTTCTCTCAGGTTCTGTGTTCAGTGTGCTGCAAATATCTGTGCTCAGTGTGCTGCAAATATCTGTGCTCAGTGTGCTTGCAAATATCTGTGCTCAGTGTGCTGAAAATATCTACGTTTTCTGCCTGGAAAACACTCCATATCTGTACTGCATTGTAGTATATAGTAGGAGGACAGTGCAGAATTTTGCTGTGACCACCAGTATATATATAGCAGTACGGTACAGTAATCCACTGCTCTACCTCTGTGTCGTCAAGTATACTATCTATCCATACCTGTGCTGCATTTTAGTTGTGCGCAGTATATAGTAGGAGGACAGTGCAGAATTTTGCTGACCACCAGTATATATATAGCAGTACGGTACAGTAATCCACTGCTCTACCTCTGTGTCGTCAAGTATACTATCCATCCATACCTGTGCTGCATTTTAGTTGTGCGCAGTATATAGTAGGAGGACAGTGCAGAATTTTGCTGACCACCAGTATATATATAGCAGTATGATACAGTAGTCCACTGCTCTACCTCTGTGTCGTCAAGTATACTATGCATCCATACCTGTGCTGCATTTTAGTTGTGAGCAGTATATAGTAGGAGGACAGTGCAGAATTTTGCTGACCACCAGTATATATATAGCAGTACGGTACAGTAGTCCACTGCTCTACCTCTGTGTCGTCAAGTATACTACAATAGTTCAGTAAATTGACCCAAAAATCAAAATTAAAAGCGTCTGATGAGAAGCGTAAACTTGCCAATATGTCATTTACGACACGGAGTGGCAAGGAACGGCTGAGGCCCTGGCCTATGTTCATGGCTAGTGGTTCAGATTCACATGAGGATGGAAGCACTCATCCTCTCGCTAGAAAACTGCAGTGCCACTCCTAGATGGGCCAGGTGTTTGTGTCGGCCACTTGGGTCGCTTAGCTTAGCCATCCAGCGACCGTGATGCACCTCTTTTTTTCTTTGCATCATGTGCTGTTTGGGGACTCATTTTTAAATCTGCCATCCTGTCTGATACTGCAGTGCCACTCCTAGATGGGCCAGGTGTTTGTGTCGGCCACTTGGGTCTCTTAGCTTAGTCACACAGCTACCTCATTGCACCTCTTTTTTTCTTTGCATCATGTGCTGTTTGGGGACTATTTTTAAAATATGCCATCCTGTCTGACACTGCAGTGCCACTCCTAGATGGGCCAGGTGTTTGTGTCGGCCACTTGGGTCGCTTAGCTTAGTCACACAGCTACCTCAGTGCACCTCTTTTTTTCTTTGCATCATGTGCTGTTTGGGGACTATTTTTTAAATCTGCCATCCTGTCTGACATTGCAGTGCCACTCCTAGATGGGCCAGGTGTTTGTGTCGGACACTTGGGTCGCTTAGCTTAGTCACACTGCTACCTCATTGCACCTCTTTTTTTCTTTGCATCATGTGCTGTTTGGGGACTATTTTTTAAATCTGCCATTTTGTCTGACACTGCAGTGCCACTCCTAGATGGGCCAGGTATTTGTGTCGGCCACTTGGGTCGCTTATCTTAGTCACACAGCTACCGCATTGCACCTCTTTTTTTCTTTTCATCATGTGCTGTTTGGGGACTATTTTTTAAATTTGCCATCCTATCTGACACTGCATTGCCACTCCTAGATGGGCCGGGTGTTTGTGTCGGCCACTTGGGTCGCTTAGCTTAGCCATCCAGCGACCTTGGTGCACCTCTTTTTTTCTTTGCATCATGTGCTGTTTGGGGACTATTTTTTAAATCTGCCATCCTGTCTGACACTGCAGTGCCACTCCTAGATGGGCCAGGTGTTTGTGTCGGCCACTTGGGTCGCTTAGCTTAGCCATCCAGCGACCTTGGTGCACCTCTTTTTTTCTTTACATCATGTGCTGTTTGGGGACTATTTTTTAAATCTGCCATCCTGTCTGACACTGCAGTGCCACTCCTAGATGGGCCAGGTGTTTGTGTCGGCCACTTGGGTCGCTTAGCTTAGTCACACAGCTACCTCAGTGCACCTCTTTTTTTCTTTGCATCATGTGCTGTTTGGGGACTATTTTTTAAATCTGCCATCCTGTCTGACACTGCAGTGCCACTCCTAGATGGGCCAGGTGTTTGTGTCGGACACTTGGGTCGCTTAGCTTAGTCACACTGCTACCTCATTGCACCTCTTTCTTTCTTTGCATCATGTGCTATTTGGGGACTATTTTTAAAATCTGCCATCCTGTCTGACACTGCAGTGCCACTCCTAGATGGGCCAGGTGTTTGTGTTGGCCACTTGGGTCGCTTAGCTTAGCCATCCAGCGACCTTTGTGCACCTCTTTTTTTCTTTGCATCATGTGCTGTTTGGGGACTATTTTTTAAATCTGCCATCCTGTCTGACACTGCAGTGCCACTCCTAGATGGGCCAGGTGTTTGTGTCGGCCACTTGGGTCGCTTAGCTTAGTCATCCAGCAACCTCGGTGCAAATTTTAGGACTAAAAATAATATTGTGAGGTGTGAGGTGTTCAGAATAGACTGGAAATTAGGGATGAGCGGGTTCGGTTCCTCGGAATCCGAACCCGCCCGAACTTCATGTTTTTTTACACGGGGCCGAGCGACTCGGATCTTCCCGCCTTGCTCGGTTAACCCGAGCGCGCCCGAACGTCATCATCCCGCTGTCGGATTCTCGCGAGGCTCGGATTCTATCGCGAGACTCGGATTCTATATAAGGAGCCGCGCGTCGCCGCCATTTTCACACGTGCATTGAGATTCATAGGGAGAGGACGTGGCTGGCGTCCTCTCCGTTTATAGAGAAGAGAGTGAGACAGTAGAGAGAGACACAGTAGTAATTTTGCGGAGCATTAGGAGGAGTACTAGTTACTTGCTGAAGTGATAGATAGTGTGACTGTATATTATCTGACTTGTGGGGGAGACACTGACAGTGGGGAGCAGTTAGAGTCTGAGAGCAGGACTCAGGAGTACATATAACGTACAGTGCACACTTTTGCTGCCAGAGTGCCACACTGCCATTGTGACCACACTGACCACCAGTATAATATATATTGTGATTGTCTGCTTAGGAGTACTACTTGCAAGTTGCTGATAGTGTGACCAGTGACCTGACCACCAGTCACCACCAGTTTAATATATATATATATATATATATATATATATAATTGTATATAATATATATATAATATTGTATACCACCTACCCGTGGTTTTTTTTTTTTCTTTCTTCTTTATACATACTACTATAGTAGCTTACTGTAGCAGTCTGCGGTGCTGCTGAGCTGACTGTGTCCAGCAGGTCCGTCATCAGTCATTACATAATAAATATATATACCTGTCCGGCTGCAGTACTAGTGATATTATATATATATATATTGATTTCATCCCATTATCATCCAGTCTATATTAGCAGCAGACACAGTACGGTAGTCAACGGCTGTAGCTACCTCTGTGTCGGCAGTCGCTCGTCCATCCATAATTGTATACCACCTACCCGTGGTTTTTTTTTTCTTTCTTCTTTATACATACTACTATAGTAGCTTACTGTAGCAGTCTGCGGTGCTGCTGAGCTGACAGTGTCCAGCAGGTCCGTCATCAGTCATTACATAATAAATATATATACCTGTCCGGCTGCAGTACTAGTGATATTATATATATATATATATATATATATATATTAATTTCATCTCCTTATCATCCAGTCTATATTAGCAGCAGACACAGTACGGTAGTCCACGGCTGTAGCTACCTCTGTGTCGGCAGTCGCTCGTCCATCCATAAGTATACTAGTATCCATCCATCTCCATTGTTTACCTGAGGTGCCTTTTAGTTGTGCCTATTAAAATATGGAGAACAAAAATGTTGAGGTTCCAAAATTAGGGAAAGATCAAGATCCACTTCCACCTCGTGCTGAAGCTGCTGCCACTAGTCATGGCCGAGACGATGAAATGCCAGCAACGTCGTCTGCCAAGGCCGATGCCCAATGTCATAGTACAGAGCATGTAAAATCCAAAACACCAAATATCAGTAAAAAAAGGACTCCAAAATCTAAAATAAAATTGTCGGAGGAGAAGCGTAAACTTGCCAATATGCCATTTACCACACGGAGTGGCAAGGAACGGCTGAGGCCCTGGCCTATGTTCATGGCTAGTGGTTCAGCTTCACATGAGGATGGAAGCACTCAGCCTCTCGCTAGAAAACTGAAAAGACTCAAGCTGGCAAAAGCACCGCAAAGAACTGTGCGTTCTTCGAAATCCCAAATCCACAAGGAGAGTCCAATTGTGTCGGTTGCGATGCCTGACCTTCCCAACACTGGACGTGAAGAGCATGCGCCTTCCACCATTTGCACGCCCCCTGCAAGTGCTGGAAGGAGCACCCGCAGTCCAGTTCCTGATAGTCAGATTGAAGATGTCAGTGTTGAAGTACACCAGGATAAGGAGGATATGGGTGTTGCTGGCGCTGGGGAGGAAATTGACAAGGAGGATTCTGATGGTGAGGTGGTTTGTTTAAGTCAGGCACCCGGGGAGACACCTGTTGTCCGTGGGAGGAATAGGGCCGTTGACATGCCTGGTGAAAATACCAAAAAAATCAGCTCTTCAGTGTGGAAGTATTTCACCAGAAATGCAGACAACATTTGTCAAGCCGTGTGTTGCCTTTGTCAAGCTGTAATAAGTAGGGGTAAGGACGTTAACCACCTCGGAACATCCTCCCTTATACGTCACCTGCAGCGCATTCATAATAAGTCAGTGACAAGTTCAAAAACTTTGGGCGACAGCGGAAGCAGTCCACTGACCAGTAAATCCCTTCCTCTTGTAACCAAGCTCACGCAAACCACCCCACCAACTCCCTCAGTGTCAATTTCCTCCTTCCCCAGGAATGCCAATAGTCCTGCATGCCATGTCACTGGCAATTCTGACGAGTCCTCTCCTGTCTGGGATTCCTCCGATGCATCCTTGCGTGTAACGCCTACTGCTGCTGGCGCTGCTGTTGTTGCTGCTGGGAGTCGATGGTCATCCCAGAGGGGAAGTCGTAAGCCCACTTTTACTACTTCCACCAAGCAATTGACTGTCCAACAGTCCTTTGCGAGGAAGATGAAATATCACAGCAGTCATCCTGTTGCAAAGCGGATAACTGAGGCCTTGACAACTATGTTGGTGTTAGACGTGCGTCCGGTATCCGCCGTTAGTTCACAGGGAACTAGACAAATTCTTGAGGCAGTGTGCCCCCGTTACCAAATACCATCTAGGTTCCACTTCTCTAGGCAGGCGATACCGAGAATGTACACGGACGTCAGAAAAAGACTCACCAGTGTCCTAAAAAATGCAGTTGTACCCAATGTCCACTTAACCACGGACATGTGGACAAGTGGAGCAGGGCAGGGTCAGGACTATATGACTGTGACAGCCCACTGGGTAGATGTATGGACTCCCGCCGCAAGAACAGCAGCGGCGGCACCAGTAGCAGCATCTCGCAAACGCCAACTCTTTCCTAGGCAGGCTACGCTTTGTATCACCGGTTTCCAGAATACGCACACAGCTGAAAACCTCTTACGGCAACTGAGGAAGATCATCGCGGAATGGCTTACCCCAATTGGACTCTCCTGTGGATTTGTGGCATCGGACAACGCCAGCAATATTGTGTGTGCATTAAATATGGGCAAATTCCAGCACGTCCCATGTTTTGCACATACCTTGAATTTGGTGGTGCAGAATTTTTTAAAAAACGACAGGGGCGTGCAAGAGATGCTGTCGGTGGCCAGAAGAATTGCGGGACACTTTCGGCGTACAGGCACCACGTACAGAAGACTGGAGCACCACCAAAAACGCCTGAACCTGCCCTGCCATCATCTGAAGCAAGAAGTGGTAACGAGGTGGAATTTAACCCTCTATATGCTTCAGAGGTTGGAGGAGCAGCAAAAGGCCATTCAAGCCTATACAATTGAGCACGATATAGGAGGTGGAATGTACCTGTCTCAAGCGCAGTGGAGAATGATTTCAACGTTGTGCAAGGTTCTGCAACCTTTTGAACTTGCCACACGTGAAGTCAGTTCAGACACTGCCAGCTTGAGTCAGGTCATTCCCCTCATCAGGCTTTTGCAGAAGAAGATGGAGGCATTGAAGGAGGAGCTAAAAGGGAGCGATTCCGCTAGGCATGTGGGACTTGTGGATGGAGCCCTTAATTCGCTTAACAAGGATTCACGGGTGGTCAATCTGTTGAAATCAGAGCACTACATTTTGGCCACCGTGCTCGATCCTAGATTTAAAACCTACCTTGGATCTCTCTTTCCGGCAGACACAAGTCTGCTGGGGTTCAACGACCTGCTGGTGACAAAATTGTCAAGTCAAGCGGAACGCGACCTGTCAACATCTCCTCCTTCACATTCTCCCGCAACTGGGGGTGCGAGGAAAAGGCTCAGAATTCCGAGCCCACCCGCTGGCGGTGATGCAGGGCAGTCTGGAGCGACTGCTGATGCTGACATCTGGTCCGGACTGAAGGACCTGACAACGATTACGGACATGTCGTCTACTGTCACTGCATATGATTCTCTCACCATTGAAAGAATGGTGGAGGATTATATGAGTGACCGCATCCAAGTAGGCACGTCAGACAGTCCGTACTTATACTGGCAGGAAAAAGAGGCAATTTGGAGGCCCTTGCACAAACTGGCTTTATTCTACCTAAGTTGCCCTCCCACAAGTGTGTACTCCGAAAGAGTGTTTAGTGCCGCCGCTCACCTTGTCAGCAATCTGCGTACGAGGTTACTTCCAGAAAATGTGGAGAAGATGATGTTCATTAAAATGAATTATAATCAATTCCTCCGTGGAGACATTGACCAGCAGCAATTGCCTCCACAAAGTACACAGGGAGCTGAGATGGTGGATTCCAGTGGGGACGAATTGATAATCTGTGAGGAGCGGGATGTACACGGTGATATATCGGAGGATGATGATGAGGTGGACATCTTGCCTCTGTAGAGCCAGTTTGTGCAAGGAGAGATTAATTGCTTCTTTTTCGGTGGGGGTCCAAACCAACCCGTCATTTCAGTCACAGTCGTGTGGCAGACCCTGTCACTGAAATGATGGGTTGGTTAAAGTGTGCATGTCCTGTTTATACAACATAAGGGTGGGTGGGAGGGCCCAAGGACAATTCCATCTTGCACCTCTTTTTTCTTTCATTTTTATTTGCGTCATGTGCTGTTTGGGGAGTGTTTTTTGGAAGGGCCATCCTGCGTGACACTGCAGTGCCACTCCTAGATGGGCCAGGTGTTTGTGTCGGCCACTAGGGTCGCTTAGCTTACTCACACAGCTACCTCATTGCGCCTCTTTTTTTCTTCTTTGCGTCATGTGCTGTTTGGGGAGTGTTTTTTGGAAGGGCCATCCTGCGTGACACTGCAGTGCCACTCCTAGATGGGCCAGGTGTTTGTGTCGGCCACTAGGGTCGCTTATCTTACTCACACAGCTACCTCATTGCGCCTCTTTTTTTCTTCTTTGCGTCATGTGCTGTTTGGGGAGTGTTTTTTGGAAGGGCCATCCTGCGTGACACTGCAGTGCCACTCCTAGATGGGCCAGGTGTTTGTGTCGGCCACTAGGGTCGCTTAGCTTACTCACACAGCTACCTCATTGCGCCTCTTTTTTTCTTCTTTGCGTCATGTGCTGTTTGGGGAGTGTTTTTTGGAAGGGCCATCCTGCGTGACACTGCAGTGCCACTCCTAGATGGGCCAGGTGTTTGTGTCGGCCACTAGGGTCGCTTAGCTTACTCACACAGCTACCTCATTGCGCCTCTTTTTTTCTTCTTTGCGTCATGTGCTGTTTGGGGAGTGTTTTTTGGAAGGGCCATCCTGCGTGACACTGCAGTGCCACTCCTAGATGGGCCAGGTGTTTGTGTCGGCCACTAGGGTCGCTTAGCTTAGTCATCCAGCGACCTCGGTGCAAATTTTAGGACTAAAAATAATATTGTGAGGTGTGAGGTATTCAGAATAGACTGAAAATGAGTGGAAATTATGGTTTTTGAGGTTAATAATACTTTGGGATCAAAATGACCCCCAAATTCTATGATTTAAGCTGTTTTTTAGGGTTTTTTGAAAAAAACACCCGAATCCAAAACACACCCGAATCCGACAAAAAAAATTCGGTGAGGTTTTGCCAAAACGCGGTCGAACCCAAAACACGGCCGCGGAACCGAACCCAAAACCAAAACACAAAACCCGAAAAATTTCAAGTGCACATCCCTACTGGAAATGAGTGGAAATTATGGTTATTGAGGTTAATAATACTATGGGATCAAAATGACCTCCAAATTCTATGATTTAAGCTGTTTTTGAGGGTTTTTTGTAAAAAAACACCCAAATCCAAAACACACCCAAATCCGACAAAAAAATTTCAGGGAGGTATTGCCAAAACGCGTCCGAATCCAAAACATGGCCGCGGAACCGAATCCAAAACCAAAACACAAAACCCGAAAAATTTCCTGTGCACATCACTACTTTAGAGCACATCAAAATTAATAAATACAATAAAACTAATTCTTCCTAAAAATATAACCAGGATGTATTACAAAAATACAGAAGATAAGAGAAAAATATTTATCTTCTATGTATTTTAATTTCTCTTACATCCTAGAGGATGCTGGAGTTTGAGAGTGTGGGTTGGCTCCTCCCTCTATGCCCCTTCTACCAGACTCAGTTTAGGAAATGTGCCCGGAGGAGCCGGTCACAGCTAGGGGAGCTCTCCAGAGTATCTCTAGTAAAAGTTTATTTTTAGAGTTTATTATTTTACAGGGAGGCTGCTGGCTACAGCCTCCCTGCTTCGTGGGACTTAGGGGGGGAGTAGTGTCCTACTCTATGGGGTGAGAGCCACTATCTCCGCTGACAGGACACTGACCTCCTGAGGGGATAGATCATTAGCCGCCCCAGGTGACCTCTCACCCTAGCAGTATGCCGCCACCCCCTAACAGAGCCAGAAGATAAGGTGTTGAGATATGGCTGCACAAGAGTAGGAGCGCAGCTCTGAACGGCAGCGCTCCGGGAAGGCTCAGCGGCACATGGTGTGTCCTGAGCCAGCGTCTGAATGCCATAAACTGGTCACAGACGCTAACCGGAGACTGAATCCCCAGGCTAGCGACAGAATCCTCAGTACACAGACGCTAACCAGGGACTGAGTCCCCCGGCTAGCGACGTAATCCTCAGGCCAGTATAAAGAATTTGTGTGGGAAGACGCACCATCTTCAGGGGACGGAGCTTCTCAGAGCAGACCCAGCAGCATTC
Source organism: Pseudophryne corroboree (assembly GCF_028390025.1). Classification (NCBI taxonomy): domain Eukaryota; kingdom Metazoa; phylum Chordata; class Amphibia; order Anura; family Myobatrachidae; genus Pseudophryne; species Pseudophryne corroboree. Next base: position 831,094,070 of record NC_086444.1, on the reverse strand, counting down.
AGCACCATTTTCCTGCCTGCAGTTCCTGTACACAGACGCTGACAGGGAGAGTTGTCCCTGCAAGCAACTCCAGCTATCCTGTGCGGTACCAGGGGGTTGTAGAAGGGGGGGAGGCTGTGTAAAATCTGTGTAGTCTATTAAGGTACACAGATAGCGCTGGAAGTTTTATTTGTTCTACCTCGGTAAGCGCTGTGTGTGGTTGGCTCCAATCTCTGTGTCTCTCTCTGCTGTACTTGGGGGGGAGGGGGGGGGGGGGGGGAAGCTGTGGCTGACATTTCCCTGTGTGTGTGGGTGTTAATATCTCCCATAGCCATGTCTAGGGACTCTGTGTCATATGCTGCAGAAGATGTTTCCTCTTAGAAGGAATCCATTCCATGTACACAGGAATGTAATGCTTTGTCTCAGATCCCTATTGTTAAACCTGAGTGGTTAGCCTCTATCAAAGGTATGATCTCCCAGATCTCTACTAGGGTAGATAATACTGAGACTGAAACTCAGGTGTTGAAGAGTTCTGTCAGGTTCTGTTCCTATTCCTGCTAATTACCCTAGCATGTACCCACAGATACGTGCACTTGCCTAAATTATGCAAGATGACACGGATACCGACTCTGATATTGCAGACGGTGATGGGGATGTGCTGAGGGGGGCGGCATCCCTTGCAAAGGGGGTGCAGCTCATGATTGAGGCCATTAGAGATGTGTTAAACATTACTGACATGCCACCTGAGCAGGTTGAGGAGACTTACTTCACTGACAATAAGAAAGCCTCGCTAACCTTTCCTGCGTCTAAAGAATTAAATGCTATCTTTGAAAAGTCCTGGGAAAACCCGGAGAAAAAATTCCAGATACCAAAAAGAGTTCTGGTAGCTTTTCCCTTCCCTGAGGAAGATAGGCAAAAATTGGAAAACCCACCAATTGTTGACGCATCTGTCTCCAGACTGTCTAAAAAGGTGGTTTTACCTGTCCCTGGTTCTACCGCGTTAAAAAAATGGCTGATCGTAAGACTTACACTACGCTCAAATCCATTTACACTGCTTCAGGAGTGGCCATTACTAGAGGATTTGTATACAATGGATAGAAGTGACATTGAATTGTTTTTAAGTAACATACAGGATTCTGCGGGGTTCATGGTGGAATTCATGAAAGACATGGGTACGCTTACTGCACGGATATCTTCCATGTCAGTATCAGCTCGCAGGGGACTCTGGTTACGCCAATGGTCTGCAGACGCGGAATCCAGGAGAAGTGTGGAGAACCTACCCTACACAGGTCAGGCTCTATTTGGGGAAGTGTGGATTTCCACGGCAACCATGGGTAAGTCACCTTTCCTTCCCTCGGCTACTCCTTCTATGAAGAAACCATATTATTCAGCTGTGCCGGAGTCCTTTCGGACCGCTAAGACGAAAAAGCCCAAGCCTTCTACCACTTTCCTTAGAGGTGGTCAGGCAAAATCCAAAAGCCTGCACCCGCAGGCTCCCAGGACCAGAGACCTGCTTCTGGTCCCTCAAAATCCTCAGCATGGTGGGTGCGAGACTCAGACGTTCTAAGCATGTCTGGGTGTCGTCCGGCCTGGATCCCTGGGTACAGGCTATTGTGTCCCAGGGGTACAGACTCGGGTTTCAAGAACTCCCGCCTCTCCGATTCTTCAAATCAGGTCTGCCAGCTTTGCTGACAGACAGGGCTAAACTGCAAGAAGCCATCCTAAAATTGGAAAAGTCACAGGTCATTGTCCCAGTTCCACCTCATATGCAAAACAAGGGTTATTTTTCAAACCTTTTCGTGGTTCCGAAACCGGATGGTTCGGTCAGACCGATTTTGAACTTAAAATCGTTGAACCCTTACCTGAGGGTGTTCAAATTCAAAATGCAGTCTCACAGGGCAGTGATTTCATGTCTGGGGGAGGGAGAGTTTCTGGTATTCCTGGATATCAAGGATGCATACCTCCACATTCTGATTTGGCCGCCTCACCAGGCTTATCTCAGATTTTCACTGTTAGACAGTCACTATCAATTCCAGGCACTGCCATTCGGTCTCTCTACAGCACCGAGGGTGTTCACCAAGGTGATGGCAGAGATGATGGTTCTCCGCAGGCAGGGGGTTAACATAATCCCATATCTGGACGATCTGCTGATAAAGGCATCGTCCAGGGAGAGGTTGTTGCAGTCCATTGTTCTCACGACTCATCTGCTCAGGGAACACGGTTGGATCCTGAATCTTCCAAAATCGCATTTGGAGCCGACCAGGAGGGTGTCTTTTCTGGGAATGATCCTCGACACGGAAGTGCAGAGGGTGTTTATTCTGGAGGAGAAAGTGTTGGTGATACAAACAATGGTCCGGGATGTCCTGAAGCCAGCCCGAGTTTTGGTTCATCAGTGCATTCGCCTTCTGGGGAAAATGGTGGCCTCTTACGAGGCTCTACAGTATGGAAGGTTTCATGCTCGGTCCTTCCAACTGGATCTCCTGGACAAGTGGTCAGGATCTCATCTGCACATTCACCAGAGAATACGTCTATCGCCAAAAGCCAGGATTTCACTCCTCTGGTGGCTACAACTACCTCACCTTCTGGAGGGCCGCAGGTTCGGGATTCAGGACTGGATCCTTCTAACCACGGTTTTCGGGGCTGGGGTGCACTCACTCAGGGTGAAACCTTCTAAGGAAGGTGGTCAAGCTTGGAATCCAGCCTTCCAATGAACATTCTGGAACTAAGAGCCGTCTACAACGGTCTTCTCCAAGCGGCTCATCTTTCTTGAGATCGAGCCATTCAAGTGCAGTCTGACAATGTAACAATAGTGGCTTACATAAACCGACAGGGCGGAACGAAGAGCAGAGCTGCAATGTCAGAGGTAACAAGAATCATCCTCTGGGCAGAAGTGTTGGCGTTGTCAGCAATCTTCATTCCGGGAGTAGACAACTGGGAAGCGGACTTCCTCAGCAGACACGATCTCCATCCAGGATAGTGGTGACTCCATCTGGAGGTGTTCACGGAGGTAACAGATCTTTGGGGTGTACCTCAAATAGGCATGATGGCCTCTCGTCTCAACAAGAAGCTTCGGCTGTATTGTTCCAGGTCGAGGAACCCGCAAGCAGTGGCGGTGGATGCCCTAGTGACTCCGTGGGTGTTCCAGTCGGTGTACATGTTTCCTCCACTTCTGCTCATTCCAAGAGTTCTAAAACTCATAAGGAGAACAAGAGTTCTGGCAATCCTGCTCTGTACTGGGCAAGAAGGGCTTGGTACACGGATCTTCTGGATCTACTGCTAGAAGAGCCAAGGCCTCTCCCTCTTTGGGCGGACCTGCTGCAGCAGGGGCCGTTCGCTTATCAAGACTTACCGCGGCTACGTTTGATGGCATGGAAGTTGAACGCCAGATATTAGCATGAAAGGGTATTACGAACAAGGTTATTTCTACCCTGATACAGGCTAGGAAAGGAGTAATGTCTAAACATTACCATCGTATTTGGAAAAAATATGTATCTTGGTGTGAGTCCAAGAAGTTTCCGACAGTGGAGTTTCAACTGGGATGGTTTCTCCTCTGCTTGCATGCAAGTGTGGATATGGGCCTGAGGTTGGGGTCCGTAAAGGTCCAGATTTCGGCCTTATCCATTTTCTTCCAGAAACAATTGGCTTCCTTCCCTGAGGTTCAGACTTTCCTGAAAGGGGTTATGCATATCCAGCCTCCCTTTGTGCCACCTACGGTGTCCTGGGATCTTAACGTGGTGTTACAGTTCCTCCAATCGGATTGGTTCGAACCTCTACTAGAGGTTGAGGTCAAGTTTCTCACGTGGAAGGCTGTCACTTTGTTGGCCTTAGCTTCTGCTAGACGTGTGTCGGAGTTGGGTGCTTTGTCTTGTAAGAGCCCCTACTTGATCTTCCATGAAGATAGAGCTGAGCCCCAGACACGTCAGCAGTTCATTCCGAAGGTTGTGTCAGCATTTCATTTCAACCAATTGTGGTGCCAGTTGCTACTGACTCCTCATTTTCATCAAAGTTCTTGGATGTTGTAAGGGCTCTGAAAGTGTATGTGAAGAGGACTGCTCGTCACAGAATATTGGACTCTCTGTCCTATATGTTCCCAGGAAACTTGGGTGTCCTGCTTCTAAGCAGAAAATTTCTCGCTGGATCAGGTTCACTATCCAGCATGCGTATTCTGCGGCAGGATTGCCGTGTCCTACGTCTGTTAAGGCCCACTCTACTCGTAAGGTAGGGTCTTCCTAGGAGGCTGCCTGGGGTGTCTCGGCTTTACAGCTTTGCCGAGCAGCATCTGGGTTGAACACATTTGAAAAGTTCTACAAGTTCGATACTTAGGCTGCTGAGGACCTGAAGTTTGGTCAATCAGTTCTGCAGGAGCCTCCGCGCTCTCCCTCCCGTTCTTGGAGCTTTGGTACATCCCCATGGTACTAATGTGGACCGCAGCATCCTCTAGGACGTAAGAGAAAATAGGATAATAATTAGCTACCGGTAACTCCTTTTCTCGTAGTCCGCAGAATAAGCTGGGCGCCCGCCCAGCGCTTCGTGATCCTGCAGTGGTTACTTTGTTCAGTACTGCTTAGTTTTTGGTTTAGTACTGTTTTGTTACTTGTTTAAGTACTATTGTTCAGCCGTTGCTGAGTTTTCAAGCTGGTTAGCTTGATTTTTCTTGTGTGTGTGAGCTGGTGTGATTCTCGCCACTATCTGTGTAAAACCCTTCTCTCGAAGTTGTCTGTCTCCTCGGGGCACAGTTTCTAGACTGAGTCTGGTAGGAGGGGCATAGAGGTAGGAGCCAGCCCACACTCTCAAACTCTTAAAGTGCCAATGGCTTCTGGTGGACCTGTCTATACCCCATGGTACTAATGTGGACCCCAGCATCCTCTACGGACTATGAGAAAAGGATTTACCGGTAGGTAATTAAAATCCTATTTTTTGGGGTTCAAAACTCTGGGAGATTTAATCTTTATACATGGAGAGCACATAAAAACTACAGATAATTTAAATTGTTGATACATTTTATGGATTTAACACACATAATTATAAGGAATAAAATTTGATACCAGAAATTAGATGATGGATTATCTTTTTTTTTTTAATGGAAACTTTAAACTTCAAACGTTAACTTTTAAAATATGTAACTAATTATAACTAGAGATGAGCGGGTTCGGTTCTCTGAGAACCGAACCCCCCCGAACTCCACGTGTTTTACACGGGTCCGAGGCAGGCTCGGTTGTTCCCGCCTGACTCGGAAAACCTGGAGGAGGCAAAACGTCATCATCCCACTGTCGGATTCTCGCGAGATTCGGATTCCATTTAAAGAGGCGCGTGTCGCCGCCATTTTCACTCGTGCATTGTAGAGGGTACAGAGAGGACGTGGCTATGTTCTCTCAGTGTCAAATCTCAATATCAGTGCTCAGTATCAGTGCTTATTGCTGCTCAGTAATACTAGTACAGTGTCTCTCTTGTGCTGCATCTTGCTGCTGTAGGGTGCTGTGGTAGTAATGTCCTGTGACTGTGTATCGTTCATCATCATTCCAGTCACAGTGGTATCTGGGGGGGTGACAATTCCAGAGTGCTTTTGTGCTGCTCAGTAATACTAGTAGTGTCTTGTGCTGCTCAGTAATACTAGTAGTGTCTTGTGCTGCATCTTGCTGCTGTAGGGTGCTGTGGTAGTAGTGTCCTGTGACTGTGTATCGGTCATCATCATTCCAGTCACAGTGGTATCTGGGGGGTGACAATTCCAGAGTGCTTTTGTGCTGCTCAGTAGTACTAGTACAGTGTCTTGTGCTGCATCGTGCTGCTCAGTGTCAGTTCTCCGTAGTATCATCAGTGCTCAGTATCATCAGTGCTCAGTATCATCAGTGCTAAGTGTCATCAGTGCTCAGTATCATCAGTGCTCAGTATCAGTGCTCAATATCATCAGTGCTCTGTATCATCAGTGCTCAGTATCAGTGCTCAGTATCATCAGTGCTCAGTATCAGTGCTCAATATCATCAGTGCTCAGTATCAGTGCTCAATATCATCAGTGCTCAGTATCATCAGTGCTCAGTATAATCAGTGCTCAGTGTCTTGTGGTGCTCAGTAATACTACATTACTAATACTAGTACAGTGTCTTGTGCTGCATCTTGCTGCTGTAGGGTACTGTGGTAGTGTCCTGTCACTGTGCATAGGTCATCCTCATTCCAGTCACAGTGGTATCTGGTATCGATCTAGTGGTAGCTAATTCCAGACATTACTGCCGTCTAATTCCAGATATATTACTGGCATATAATTCCACACATTTAAAAATAGAGAACAAAAATTTGGAGGGTAAAATAGGGAAAGATCAAGATCCACTTCCACCTAGTGCTGAAGCTACTGCCATTAGTCATGGCAGAGACGATGAAATGCCATCAACATCGTCTGCCAAGGCCGATGCCCAATGTCATACTAGAGAGCATGTAAAATCCAAAAAGCAAAAGTTCAGTAAAATTACCCAAAAATCTAAATTAAAATCGTTTGAGGAGAAGCGTAAACTTGCCAATATGCCATTTATGACACGCAGTGGCAAGGAACGGCTAAGGCCCTCTCCTATGTTCCTCATGACTAGTGGTTCAGCTTCACATGACTATGGAAGCACTCATCCTCCTGCTAGAAAAATGAAAAGAGTTAAGCTGGCAAAAGCAAAGCAAAGAACTGTGCGTCCTAAATCACAAATCCCCAAGAAGAGTCCAATTGTGTCGGTTGCGATGCCTGACCTTCCCAACACTGGACGGGAAGAGGTGGCTCCTTCCACCATTTGCACGCCCCCTGCAAGTGCTGGAAGGAGCACCCACAGTCCAGTTCCTGATATTCAAATTGAAGATGTCACTGTTGAAGTACACCAGGATGAGGATATGGGTGTTGCTGGCGCTGAGGAGGAAATTGACGAGGAGGATTCTGATGGTGAGGTGGTTTGTTTAAGTCAGGCACCCGGGGAGACACCTGTTGTCCGTGGGATGAATAAGGCCATTGACATGCCTGTTCAAAATACAAAAAAAAAAATCACCTCTTCGGTGTGGAATTATTTCAACAGAAATGCAGACAACAGGTGTCAAGCTGTGTGTTGCCTTTGTCAAGCTGTAATAAGTAGGGGTAAGGATGTTAACCACCTATACGTCACCTGGAGCGCATTCATCAGAAGTCATTGACAAGTTCAAAAACTTTGGGGGACAGCGGAAGCAGTAATTCTGTAATTCTGCTTCTGCCACCTGTAAGAGCAACTATGTCAATCACGAGAGAAAATAAGAAAGCAAGTTTTAGGTAAGTAACCCATGGGGGTTTCTGTTGGACCACAGACATTACAGATCTTACAGCCCAATGGGAGGTTTGCACTTGTACATAATAATATAATATAATAGGGAAAATACAGGCACTGGAACACAATACAGAACATATGGCGGAGAGGTGGCAGCAATGAACTTACAGATGGGGGATGGAACACAATAATGAGCATACAGTATAACGGTACTCAGCAAAAATATGACATTTGCCTCAGTGTCCTATATGATTCCTAACATGCCAGCTAGATTGTATACAGTACATAGGCAGAAAGATGGTCGTCACTCAAGGTTTTGAAGTGAAAGTACATTGTGAACAAAGTAACAAAATTTTGTGACTTTGTTTACAATATACTTTTTCACTTTAATAGTCCTTAAGTGTTGTCCCTTCTCTCTGTATATGTATAATGATGCAATTCACCCCAGGCCACCTGTATCTCCCCTCAGAGAGGTGGTGGGCTTTGCAGGTTAGGAGGCATTAGGCTGAAGCTTTGCCTAGGGTGCAGAGAGACCTTGCACCGGCCCTGCTGGTACTCAATATCTGCAAATAACTCCTGCAACTAATTTTCTAGCTATTGATTTTGCTGTGGCTACCAATACATCTTTGGTTTTTAGATATAGTCAATTTGCAGTCTTTGAAATGGAAAATAACTTTTGGGGGATTGCTCCAAGAGTTGACTTGACCTTCTGTCCTGGATTGGATTGGACATTTCCAGTAGGCCTACATATCTAGTAGGCTTGTACAAACTTTGTTGCGGCAGGATAACATCCTGGAACTATCCATCTTTTATTAACTAAATTTTCCATTTGATCCTCTCCCAGGTGTGTGAGTCCATGGCTGACTTAACACATAAGTGAATATAAGCTTCTTGGTAAGTATAATTTCTCTTCTAATTTTCATAATCCAGAGTCTTCTTGTTCTTCTTTGCCATGCTGCTTTTTCTTCAGGACCTGCTTGTTCCTAAAATTTCTTCAAATCCTGTAGACCAGGCATTTGAGGCTTTGCTTCTTTCTGTTTCTTCTGTGTGGTGTAGACTGCTACCTTCACTGGTTGTTTGGTTGCTTTCTCTTTCCACAGGCTACTTTCTCACTCTCTCCTGTTTGGTTCTGAAGTTCAATCAGCGTAGCATAATCAGGCATCTGGTCTGGCACTGGAATGGTTACAGGCTTGCTGGGGCATCTTGCTGCCCTCTTGGCTTCAGCATCTTCCAGATTGTTGCCTCTTGTTTCAGGAGTGTAATTTCTTGCATGTGCCTGGATCTTCATTACTGCAACCTTTCCTGTGGCCCTTGCAGAGCTCTGAACTGGTGTCTGATCAGTGAAGCATGTTGTATGTCTTCACCACTTGCCTTCTTGAAGCCTCTGCTTTTCCATATCTGGCCCACACTCTTGTACTGGGATGGTAAGGATCCTGAATCCACAACTTCATGTGCAGGGGTTACTACATATCCTGTATGAGGAATTTCATCATCATGGTACCTTGATCCATCCACATATAGCTCATGCTGAGCATTAGGTAGTTCTTGTTCCAGTAAAGCCACACAAGGAGAAGGAAAAATTTTGATTACTATAATTATTCTCTTCCTTTTCTGGACCATCCCTCTGGTCCTGCATCCATGATGACCTGTCTGTATCTTGCTCTTCTGGACCATCTTCCTGGTCCTTATCATCAACTTCTTGCTTTCGGCTGCATCAGTAGATAATCTGTTTTTTCCCTCCAGATAATCTGTTCTTCCCTCCTTTTGAATCTTGAGATTCAACACCTTTATTGATTACTGTTGGACAAGGGTTGCTAGTATGTCTTCTGATGGTTACATTTGGTGCACTCAGCAGTGCTACTTCATACATGGTCAGCCTTGCCGCTGACAGGTGTTTGGTTGCTGAAGCTTTCTGTACCTGCATGTGGTACCTGGACGATAAGTTCATGATTCAGCACTATGCCTGTGCTCTTGTCCTCTTCTAGGACTGCTGATTCAGGAATGTGTCTGTGCTCTTGTCCTCTTCTAGGACTGTTGATGCTGCCACTGCTCTGATGCCGGTAGGTGCTTCTTGAGTACTGCTGTCAAGCTTGCTTGAGTGGTAGGCCACTGGTCTTCGCCTCAGTCCATAATTTTGCGTAAGGACTTCTATGTATGGCCTCCTTCTTCAATAGTCAGGTAGTTCTAGGGCTTGAGATGAGGCAACTGCTGTTTCCAATTGTTCAATTGCTTCATCCATCTGTTGCTGTGTGTAGGATGCGGACCGTCCTCCCTTTCAGTGTTGTCATACAATGCTTGCATGTAGACTGATGCTAGAGGTATCCATTCTCTGCAGTATCCTACTAGGCCGAGAAATGATCATCTGACTTGCTTGACACTAGTTGGCATCTTAGCTTGCAGCATGAATTTTTTCCTTCTCACTTTTGTTAGATGTCGGGTACCTTGAGTGTCCTAGGAAGATTACCTCTTGCTTGGCTAGCTGTAGTTTCTCCTTCTGAGGCTCTGCAGTTTTGTCCTTCCAGAAACTTTAATAAGGACACTGTCTCTTCTTGGTACTTCTTGGTACTTTTAGTGGTGGTGGCAATCAGCAGTTCATTCACATCCTGTATTTAGCTGTGTGTCTTGTGGCTAAATCACTTGGTGATGTAGCCCCTCCCTGGGGTACTCTGGTCCTAGTAGTATTGCTTACTTTCTTCCATAACTGGTACTGTGGAAATGAGCCAATACTAAACTTCTATTCTAACTTGCTTCTTATTGGTTCTATTCTTTCCTTTGATAAGTTGCTGGAAAGTTCAACTTCTGCTGGTGTGTACTGTATTCTCACTTGGATAAGCTTCAGTATATTGTGCTCCAGCAAAGTCACTGGACATGTACTCCGAGGTCAAGAACTGGACTGGTATTAGTGACTGTAGTTCTTGCATCTCCTGTCCCTTTAGGAGTTTCTGATGTCACCATATCTTGTGATACCTCCCTCTGCTGTCTTCTGCATCTGCTGGCTCTAGTATGCATTAGACACAACACAATTATGCACGTCCTGCTCCAGTGGGCAAGGTGACTGCAATTATACCTTCCATTTTTTCTTCTGGAGACATTATGTTCACTGGGGAGTACCTGAAGAAGCTTGTACTTCATATTGGCAGAGAAAGCATCATTCATTTGCCTTCTGGGACTTCTTCTGTCTTGTTCCTTATGAGCTGCTGGTGCTTTAAATCTTATTTTCATGGATTACCGCTGTAATCTTGCCATATAATACTGACCACTGTCAGATGTCTTTCTTTAAGCAGACTTCATGTAGTCTTTAAACTTTCATGTAACCTTCTAATTTCTTCTCAACTTTTCTTTTTCCAATCACCTCTCTTTATGATTCATCCATTATTCTTCATACTTTGTCCTTTCTTCACTTGCATATCTTTTTCTTCTGCTGCTGGTATGTTATCTCCTTAGTCCAGGTCCACTAATGCTGGTGTTCAACACAATGATGTGCATGCTGGGAGTTGTTGTTCCTCTTTGTCTTACTTTTTCTGTGAGAGGTAGACTTGTATAGCAGCTTGTATTTCAGGTTACATCCAAGCTGGAATGTTGTAGGTACATCTTACTTTTTTTGCAGGGGGTAGGGCTTGACCTCCCAATCCAGTTGCTTCGATGGCCTGATCTGTAAATAAAAGTGGAGGAATCTGGTTGTGCATAAAAAAAACAGTTCTTGAAGCCCCTGTGTTTATTAAACAGTCAAGTTCCTGTCCTGTGGGTAATGTTACAGTAATGGTACCTTTTGTTGGAATGACAGTTGTTACAGGATACACAGATGCTGCTACTGGCACAGGGGTTGTGGACCTTCATGCGTTGTCATCTTGTGTGTGCTGGTTTACATAGGGCTGGTCAGAAGCCTGTAGCTGTGCCTGGATGTGCTTAAGGTACTTCCTGCAATCCTTTTTCTGATGACCTGGAAGTCTACACCAAAAACATCTGCCAGTCATGTCATTACCTTGTGAATCAAGTTGTTTCCTTGCCTGGAATGGTTTTCTGTGCAGTTTTCCCCTAGCGGTGGGATTCCAAGTTTTATGGGGACCCTGCACCAAATTGACAGTCACTGCTGGGACTTTGGACATGTGCTTTTCCTTCTTTTCTCGTTCCACATTTTCAATGCCTTCAAGAACCTGTAGTATGGCTGCTATATCCATTGTAATGGCATCAGGTCTGATCTGGAAAAACTGAGATCTCAAGTCATTTCTTAGTAAATTTAGAAATTTTGTTTTTAACACTCTTGCTCCTGCAGCGCCATCTACTGGGTAACCTTCATCCTCTTGACTAACCACAAGCTTATCATAATACTGATGTACACTGTCCAAGTTTTGCACAATATCAGGTGCTGCCGGAGCAGTCTCTTGTATTTAAAAACATCTCCATTGCACTCTTGCTAGAAGATCTATATCACTTGCTCTGGAATATCTCCCTTCCTCATCTGGCTTGTCTGTATATACTACACACTTGTGACAGATGCTTGTAAAATGCAGCAGGATGTTTTCTCATATCTGGTAACTTGTTTACAATTCCCAACGCATTTGTCTGACACCATTGTATCTAATGTTCTCAATCAATATGTTTGGAGCTGCAATGTCCAACTCATTTTCCCCTGCATCAAAACTGCATCACAAAACTTTTAGTATTTTAAATAATAATAATAAAGCACTGTAATAATGAGCACTATGCTTACTATCCTAACCTGACAGCTGAGAATTATTCTCAAACCCAAAACTAAAATACACATTGCATATGTAAAAAAATGACTTTATGGAAATATATATAAATCTGCATAATTATGCGTAGTCACCCATTAATATACTTTGCAGTAGCACGTTCTATAAAACTTACTGCTTTCTAATTATCTTTAAAACATTCTAAGGCATTCAGGAATAAAATGACAATTATTTTTCTAATGCAATTTTTGCTTACTGTCATATTATATATATTATATTATATTATCCATATTCCGTAGTCATAAACATTTGTACATCCACATAGTCACATAGAACTAACATCCCATCCACAGCCTGTATATTTACAGAGTACATAGAACAACAGATTATATTTGATAATGTTACTATTACGATAAACCTTGATATATCAGTTATCTATTGTTCAGATTTTGTAATATTTTGGATTTACACACTAGTACTTTGGCTATATGGAATCAGCTTCTGTGGTTTCCCTGACTGATTTACAACATAGATGGGCTGTAGCTGTATGATTATTTTGCCTGTCGGTCCCTTTCTCTTTGCTTATCACATTCACATTTCCAGGAACCCTTGCTTATAGGGAGTAACCCTTAACTTTCCCTCATTACCGCTTCTAGCAGTACGTGCTGTGGGCAGTATCCCAGAATTATTAGGTCTGTATTTTTCAGACCTAGGAACATTACAATTTTGACAATCTCTATTTCCACATTTCCATCCTCATACTTTTGTATAAACCAGGGAACAATTTGGATCCACTGCTCTTGTGGATGACACAAAAACTATTCCTGAGGTTGGGTACAACCAAACCATTAAGTATTTTAACACTCAAGTATATTAAACTTAGGTAACATTTAACACTTAGGTACTTTTCCAAGTATCAATATCCAGGATCCAAAGGATCATAGGATATGCAGCTATGTGCTCGATTTCCTGAACTAGCAAGGAAACTCAGCCACTCTCTACCGATATCACTTGGTTTTGGAATAAAGTGACATCCCATCAATATATAAACACTTTCTACTGAGTCCGTAGTGTTTCTCCACACTCCTGGTTCAGCACAAAACAAAATGGCTCTCAATATAAAAGGGCCCTGCCCTTTTCTATAAATGCCACACAGAAACATTCTGAGCATACGTCTTCTGTTGACATGTGTGTATGCTTTTAACTACTTATTCATGCAGGTGATGTATTAAACCTTATGCCCCTGAAACATTTTGTCAAATTCTTGACAGTGTCAGTAAAACCTTGTTTATCAATTCAGTGTTTGTAGTTTGCTTCAAATCTCCCTCATTAGTAAACACTTCCCTTCCTTTGGGAAGTTTTGCCCCTTACACAAATTGCATCAATAAGTGCCTATTTTTCCTTCCCTAGTACTGACAATTTACTGTGCGGTCCCTTCGCGTGATTGATTTTTTTTCCTTGCAAAAGTGAAACTGAAACTTAGAACTTTAAAATAAAACCACATTTTTCCCTTGCAACAGTGAAGCTAAAACTTATAATCTTTATCAGTGCACACAGACAAATAATAAATATTTATCAAACAGACAATCAGGTCCAAATGATCGAGTATTGCTTACCTAATCAGATGAACAGACCAGAGGATCTGTATACAAGTACTGACAAAGTAATACGGTTGATACATAATGATCAAGCTTCAGACTACTTACCCGGGTATGTCAGCAGTTGCACACATATCCAGCAGTCACGTCGTCATCTGATATTGATAAGCTCATCAATCCCGGCAAGAGCCCCCATGTAACTGTCAGAGATAAACCTCCTACTATCAATCTCCTTCAATTGTCTGTTCATTACCCTTTGTTTACCAATTGATTGGGAATCCCAGGAAGCAGACAACACACGTAGTTATGTCCACCAAAATGAGACTGGCTCTACTTTATTTAGCATGACATTATATAGAGGGAAAAGAGTACTTGCATGAACACTTGATACACGTCACATTTCAAAAACAATACTGCATCTCTTCTCATAACTCCTCTCAGGCTGACACCCTCCTACGTGTCCTTCACCAGAAGTCTAAACACACAGAGACTGTCTAATAACATGTTTTCAAGACTTATAGCTATGGCCTTGCTTCGCACAGAACGTACGAACAGTGAAATGTCAGCATTATTATGATTTATCCTGCAAAGCATACTTATTCTCTACATCATGGCTGCTACTTGACAAAATGGCTGTTACTGCTTAAGCTCAATACATTTATCTTCCTCAGTAACATGACTAAAGGACATGACTGTGTTGATGTAATGTGACTAAGGGGCACTATCGGGGGTAATTCTGAGTTGATCGCAGCAGGAACTTTGTTAGCAGTTGGGCAAAACCATGTGCACTGCAGGGGGGGCAGATATAACATGTCCAGAGAGAGTTTGATTTGGGTGGGTTATTTTGTTTCTGTGCAGGGTAAATACTGGCTGCTTTATTTTTACATTGCAATTTAGATTGCAGATTGAACACACCACACCCAAATCTAACTCTCTCTGCACATGTTATACCTGCCTCCCCTGCAGTGCATATGGTTTTGCCCAACTGCTAACAAAGTTCTTGCTGCGATCAACTCAGAATTACCCCCACTATCGTGTGATATAATGTGAATAAGGTTGTACTACTGTGTGGCATAATTTGAATTGGTACAATTGTGTGGCTACGCCCCTTCCCAGCAAGAACACACCTGTTTTTTGGGACAAGCTCCTTTGCTGGCACTCTCCCTATTTAAAATATAGGGGGGCACCAATGCTGTTGCTGACACAGGACACCTTAATGAGGATTGTTATGGGTGACAGGTGATGGGTGTTGCTGGCTGCTGCTGTGATCTGTTGCGTTGGGTGATGGGTGCTGTGCTTGCAGATGGGGGCTGGGTCAGAGGTGGAACTAGCAGCAGTATTAGAGGGCACCAGCCAAAATGTTGCTTAGGGCATCAAATTGGTTAGGTCCAGTTCTGGTTTGATCAGAGATGTGCAGAAAAGACAGGCTGACCTGCCACAGACTTTTTACTCCACAGTTTTGACTATAAAAATGATTAAAATAATACAAAAAAGATATTTATAAAAATTTTTTTGTATTTTTAGAATAATTGACCTTAACACTCTCCCCGCAGCCTAACCCTACCTGGCATACTTATGTTCAGGATTCCAGCTGTCAGGATTCCTGTGTCAGCATTCTGACCGCCAGCATTCCATCCATTGGGGTGCCAACCACATCCATCAGGATTGAGCAAATGCTAACAAAAACTGGATATTTACCCTGCGCACACTAGGAGCTACAAAAGATTAATTGTGCATGCATGTTCACCTCACATACAAATGGATAAAATAAAAAAAAACAACAGATAACACAGTCACATACTTTTGCGCTCACTAATTGGTACTTTCATTAAATAAAAAATAGACAAAGTCCCTATTTTTGAGTCCTTATTGGGGTATAAGAAAACTTGTGTTCCCCTCCAAGACAGATTTTCCCGGATATTCAAGATGGAAGTTCCTCTGTCTTGTGTTCTCAAACAACAGAAAAAAACATAGAAGAGCAATATAGTGTAGTATGTCTTAAAAATGGAATGAAGTCATTTAAGTACAATGGTAGAGGTATACCAGAAGGCTTTTTCCTCCACTGCTGGGTGTAAAGATAAAATATTGTTTCGTACTCACACCAAAGTGGAGTGAAAATCACTCATAAATGTTTCTTTACGGTTCACCACCACCCGTGGTTATCTCTGCATCATGCTATTCACAGATAGGGCCCAATCCGTGGTGACACCAGACGTGAATGGGTAACTTATCAAACTTACAGCTTAATTAGCTTTAACTTGCACATAAAAGTTTATTTTTCCTTTGTCACACTTCCTTTTCATATGATTATTCAAAGCTTCAAAGCTTTATTATTATTCAAAGCTTTATTATTATTCAAAGCTTCTCACCAATAGTAAGATTTCCAGCCCTCAGTTAAGGAAGGAGGACGAGATGGCTAATGATGCACATGAAGGCCAACATATTAGGGTTGCACAAGATCCTTTACTCTCAACTCCCTGGTTCAGTGCAGCCAATATCCTGTGTCAAAGTCGAAAAATATTGCAGTACACACATCATGTACAAACTACACACAGATGGCCTCCATGCGCGTACTTGCTCTGCTGTGCGTGCGCATATTCGCAATTTGCGTATATGGTCGCTCCCGTGGTCCTGCACATTAGCGCGTGGTATGAGTATTTACGGTAGAGTTTGTGAACGCATGGCAGGCTATCAAAATACATTACATATTTAATCCAAATAGTGCACAATGTACACATAGTCTCCTTGCACCACATCAGAAATTAACATCAGTTTAAATGGTAACAGAACAAAGGGATTCACCTTTACAGGATAGGAGGGGACAGAACAAGGTTACAAGGTGGTGTTTGGTATCCAGCTGTAGGGTATTTTAATGAAACATTCCGGTGTTGGTTTGAGGAAGATCGCATGTTCCTGCGGATAGTTATGTGCAGGAGCAGAATATAGATATAAACTGTATTTACTGTACATTATGTATGCGGTGGGAATCCAGAGGAGACCACCCACAAGAGCAGTGAAAATAGACATCGCCCACCTATTCAAACAGACCTATGACCTCTCCTGTACTGTAAATGACCATCCCTGTGTCCAATGGACAAAGATATTACAGTATCCATTGTGTTATGTTTTGGATGAAGTGAATAAAGAGAGCCTGCAGCAGGCCTGGTCAGACACAAGGCTCACAACGTTATCTATCAGATGGCAGAGGACCGGACCGGGTAGCGCAAGCGAATCCACTCACGTATGTAACATTGACTGTAGCTATTTACTCTGTTATATTGTATTGTATTGTTAGTATTATAACCCCCTTTCAGCAATAATACGCTGTGGTGTCGGAACCCAGTGGTTTAACTACAGACTGGTGTTGTGTATTTCTTTCCCTGCTAAGGTTTAAAGTGTAATAGCATCACACTGCATTGCTGCATAAGGTTTAAAGTGTAATAGCATCACACTGCATTGCTGCATAAGGTTTAAAGTGTAATAGCATCACACTGCATTGCTGCATAAGGTTTAAAGTGTATTCATTGGGTGTGTACGCGCTGTGTGTACTTTGTACCGTCAGCGCGGCGTTTGTACGCAAAGTCCGTACATGATACGGGACTCTGTACGCTAACAGTGTAAAAAGTACGTAAAGTGTGTTTAAGGTATAGTTTTCATGCCTGTATATAAAACGGCATTGTCAATTGGGGGCTCCTCCGGTTTTCCACATACTTACTACCTAACAGGTTACAGCAGACTTAATCTATCAGCAAAGGGTGGACAGAAAGTTATCCTACGTATCCTTTTCTTGGTCGATGGATGCACTGAAAACCCTACTTGATTGCTGATTAGATGGAGTCTGCTCTGTATGGTTTGTAGAGATGCTGGTAGAACTCGTAAGGTAAACAGAAAAAAAGCTATTTAAAATCTGTGATTTTTTTGGGCGCCAAAAAGCGTACACGGCACCCATACTTTGCATACTCTCTCACATTGTTGCAAAACAAGGTTCAAATAAGTCATGTTGTATTTGATTCAGATTGGATTGCTTATCTGTTAAGTAGGGTTAAAAGTACATTTAAAAGTTGCTGCATAGCTTTGATATAGTTTTTATTTTTAACTCAGGCCTAAAATAACTTCAGGGGCTTGTATGATGTGTGATTTCTTTGTGACAAAGGAAGCCGCATGGTCTGTCCTCCATTTTGGACTAACCACATGGCCTGTCCACCATTTTGTGTAACCCTCATGGATGTGGAAGGGGGAGGAGCAGCGGCCATTTTGGGAAGGTCATTTTTCTAAATGGCTGATTTTCACTGCCCAGAATAATCAGCTCTCCTTGGTCACATCAATCACCATTTATGAGTTACCAATGCATTTATTTAACCCATGCCATAGTCAATAACAAATAGTTTCAGCTGGGCCTAGTGAAAGTTAATAGTAAGATGAATACCTGATGTAAGAATTACACACAGATATAAACAAAGTTATTTTTTCTTTTACCTCTAGGATTTAGTTAGAATCTGCTTGCTATAAGATAGCCATTGAAATGCAAATTAACCTGTGTAACTGCTTTTTCTTAGCAGTGAAAAACCACTTTTACAGGCAGGCAAAAGCACATAGCTTTCATATGCAAATTAGAAGCACTGAATGGGTAAAGGAGTCTCAGGAGACCAGTGAATGGTACATATATATAATTATTATAATTATGTGTAAATTTATATCAGTGTATGTTCTGCAAGATAGCTATCCAATCTGAATCATATCATTTAAATTATTGATTATTGCTAGAGTCATTATAGATCTGTGTGAAATAGGATACATTTGTTGCTATATAGGTAAATATATAGGTAAATTTGAAATAACAGTATTTTAAGGAAGCAAGCATAAAGACACAAACGCAGTTCTGCATAAAAGTTTATACAGAACAAGTTTTGTCTAGTGGGCAATAGTTAGTATTGCTCACATTTATAGAGCTGTCTGATTTATTGCGGACGCAGGGTTTTGTACATGTGTCTCGGACAAAGTAAGGGACACGCACAGTCGCGTGTTTGTGCAAAGTGCATAAGAATGCGGGCGCTGAGTACAAATTATACAATAGTGTCGTTTAGTTCAAAGGTGGGATAGTAGACATTTAATACAATAGCACATAACTATCAGATTTCAAAAGCAGGTTACTCTAAATTTAGTTTAAAAAAAACTGTATTGCCTCTGGGGTAAAGCTGCCTATCTGAATGAATTTAAATTTTCTGTACGGAAAAATAAAGTGTATTTGAGTGAGCAAATGCAGGAGTGAGTGGATACTAAACCCAAGAACTGAAGTGGTCTAGGTGGTCTAAGCTAGGTGGTCTAGTGGACACACTGGGTTAGTAGAGGCCCGGTGGCGTAGGGTTCGCAACCCTGCGTTATTAACTAGGTGGTCTTGGTGGACTGAGTGGTATCCCATACAACTCTTAGTGGTCTAGGTGGTCTAAGCTAGGTGGTCTACAGCAATCGTAGGGCATATAGATAACTAGTATCTATAGGCTGTGCTATTGCATCACATGTCCGTTTGTTCTGCACAGCACAACGTGATATTATTGTGTCATATGCGCTGTGGAAGAGCATACGCAGACGTGATTGTATAGACAAAGGGGTTTTTCTTTGATAACTTCGGGAAATCTCCCTGGTGGGCTTCACTGGAAAGGGTGAAAGATAGTTATCTAATTTCTCTGTTTTTCACCCTACAAACAATTCCAGTTGAAAGATACCAAAAAGGAAATTTTCACTGCCTCTCTCAGGAAAATATTCCAAACAGGACTTCCACCGAAAGAAATTACGGTGTAAGGTCTATAGGAGCCCTAAGTTGGGTACATTGCGATCCGCTACCAACAGTGTATCGTTGTACTGGCCAGCGTGGGCGAGAGCGGGTGGAAGGTGCTCGGGTATACTTCCACCGTCTACTTATATTGAGCATTTTGGTGTTTGTGGGAATCTTTTAAAATTATTGGAAGTGACCCACAAATATGGGAGCCAGTTGCTCAAGTAAGAGACATTTAGACAGGGTTCAGGCAGAATTGTGGCCAAAAGGCCCAGCAAGGTTTATCATGTGTGAAAAATATGGTTCACACACAGAAGTTTTATGCAATGAGTGGGTATGTATGACTAACATTGATAGGGAACCATTCACTAAGGTGAGCAGCTTTGAACCAGAGGTATTACAGAACTTAAGGTTAAAGATATGTCTGATTAAATCCAGAAAACAAAGGATTAGACATAATGATTGTTTAAAATTATGGCAGCAAGAGGGGGGTATGCAAAGGGAATTAGCTCGTGCAGCAGGTTCCAAACCTAGCGGGAAAACAATGGCGACCGCACCACCACTACCATATATTGCGGGGGAGAAGATGGCTATAGTCAATGGTATATCCGTAAAATATAGTAGTATGTAAAAACAATGTATTAACCCTAATTATTTTTTGCAAGATGTATCCTGTTTTTTTTAAGTCTTTTCAAGGTTATAGGTCACAAGAGGATGATGGACTTGCTGGCTGGCAGATCAGTTCCTGTATTTATTTACAGAGAGAGAGAGAGAGAGACATAAGATGCATTGGAGGGAATGGTAATTGTATCGCTGGCCTGTAACTGTAATTGTATGTAACTGTATGTTTTAACTGCTTACTGTATGACTTGTAACTATAGGTATACTGTACTTTGTAATATATATATATTGAATCTATATCTTTTTTTTTAATAACAAATATATCCAGCCAAATCGCAGCTCTCATTCAAGCAGTCACCTCGCTGCAGGAAACTCAGGTGGGGCCTGTCCAACCAGGTATAGCAGTAACAATATTCCCCAATGAAAGAACTGGTGAGGTCACAGCTACCGGTAAGTGTGAGACAGTTCATTGCACAGAGACAACAACACCTCACAGTAAACAGATTAGGAACGGAATGGTAGGATTACACCCTGTCTTGGAAATAGTAACCCCTAATGGGGGAACCGATAGTCAGGGAATAATCCTCACCAGGAATAATACAATGTATTGCCCGTGGCCCAGAGATGAGCTGCGATCAATCATTTCAGAATTCCCCGACCCTCGGAAGCATTTAGCCAGATGTCAGAAATTTTTAGAGATCTGGGTAATGCGTATGAACTGACAAACAAACACTGGAGGATATTTTTGAAAGCGTGCCTACCTCCTAATATTGACACCCAAAAATGTATCACTGATTGTAGATTAGAGTCGGATAGTCTTATGACTGACAAAACACAATCAGGAGAACTTAGAGCAAATTAACATGCAACTAGAGTTGTATTTCTCCACAA
Source organism: Pseudophryne corroboree (assembly GCF_028390025.1). Taxonomy (NCBI): domain Eukaryota; kingdom Metazoa; phylum Chordata; class Amphibia; order Anura; family Myobatrachidae; genus Pseudophryne; species Pseudophryne corroboree. The sequence goes on along the minus strand of NC_086444.1, from coordinate 831,073,252 downwards.
CTGTTAAGTGGAGAAAAAAAATTCTCCATAAAACAGAGGGAAAATTAAATGACATCTGAATACTTCCATCAGGACCTGCAAATAATAGATAGATACATGGGGGTATCAGATACAGGGAACGATGCGAATTACAGGAAGGTAGCTGTTTCTGTATTAATGGACAGACTCAATCAGACAGTAAGGGACAGGGTACAAACATTTTTTTTCCTGATTGGAGAGGGGCCACAGTAGCTTGTCGTAGAGAGTGCGCAATTGAACACCATAAGAATATTGCTAGGCGTAGAGAACTGCAGGAGGAGAGGCTCGGGATTGAAAGTATACAGGCTCTTACACCAGAGTCTCATCATCCTAAACCCCAAAAATCCTGGTGGTAAGAAAAGACCGAGAAATTGTTACATTTGTAAAAAAAATAAAGGACATTTTGCTAGAGATTGCGAGAGTAGTAGAGCACATAGCCAATATAGACCCCTAGACAGAGAAAACAAGCCACGTTATTAAACACATAGACGGGATCAAGGGACATATAGTAAGGAGTCACAAGCCATATAGAAAACACAGATTCGGTTAATGGGAAGAATGGAATAAATGCAACTTTACCCTTTTGACAGAACTTACTGGGGTTAGGAGGAGGTCCCTAAACTTCTGCTTCTTTCTCTAGCAGAAGTGACCTCTAATTAATTTAACAGAAGTTTTGTTAGAGATGGTATACATATAGTGTGCTCCCGCCCAGGAAGTACGAATTATGTTGGATACCCATGAAGACTAAGGTTGCATTACGCTGTTCTAGATACATGTCCATCACAGGCAGATGAAATTATCTCAAAGATACCGGGTTCCCTATGAATTTAGAATGGACAGGACACTGGATTGATGGCTGGGATAGTCCCAGTAGAGTTATAACACACATAGGAATTTTTTTTAAGGGAGCAGACCGATTAGAGAATCATTCCCCGTAATGCCCAATCCAAATGTCAAATTTTGTAAAATCTTCTTTGCCTCTACCAACTTATCTTTTACTAAACTCTATGTGATTTGTCTTCAAAGTTTCCTCTCCATCTCTTACGTCCACCGACAGAGTTACAGTTCAGACGCCACAGGCCTACTCGGTCTTTCAGAGTTCTGCCCAAATCCAGTATATCTCACCAGCATAGGGACACCAGTATCAGTTTGCCTGGTCATGCACAAAGGGTGGAGAATGAGAATACTGGTGAAGGGAGACTGTGCATAGACACCGATATGCATGATGGTGTGACAGCCTGATGGTGAACGCAAATCTGAAAAATTTTCTTTTTATTATTTCCTTTTTCTTTTCACTTTCCACAGATGGTTTACTACACACAACTGATAATACACAACAGTTAAACACATTGAAATGCAAGATTTATGTTCCCTACAGAAAGGCCGCTGACCCGGAGAGAACTCGTGACAAAGAGCAGAGTGTAGAGAACCTCGTATCACTGGAGTGTCTGTTCCGGGAAGGTTGAGAGGCAGGACTGTTGAAGGGCATCCGAGCACAGATCTAGAACGGTAGTTCTAGTTGTAGTATCATTCTTTGTTTTCACCTCCCCCTGCAATTTCCTGTCTTTTCCCCTTCTTATTTTCCTCCTTTCCTTAAACGAAATGGATCGATCACAAGAGACTGCGTTTAGGGTTCTGTTAGTAATGCTGGTTCTGATAAGGGCAGTGTGTTTTGGTGAGGGTCCCAGAGAGGTCGAGCAGGGATCTGGAATGGGTTCTGATGGCAAGTATGAATTTGTAGGATCTCAGGATCAGCACATCACTTTAGTAAAGGCTGGCATCAGTAAGCGCTCTGGTAGTCAGGGAGCTCGGAGGCACTGTGAGGGGTTATTGTCTGATGAATATTGTATTTGTAGGAACTGTGAGAATATAGTTGAGGATGGGTGCATCCAGAGATGTCAGTCCAACCTTAATATCAAAATGGACCGTCATCCGTTGAGTGATTACCACTCACTAGTGGGTAAGGTCTTAAACCAGACAGAGTGTTGGGTGTGCTCACAGGTACCTCAAGGTCAGAGCAAGTCAGGATTAGTACCATACCCTTTAGCAATAGATGAGGTACTCGAATTACGGGGTGGGAGACCGGTGGACAAGAAATTCAATATTTCTAGGCCCCCTAGTTTGAAGCTCCACCAGTATCATGTAGACAGGTCCTTATTGTGTTTTAATATTTCCAACTACCGAAAACCCGGGAAATTGGGAAGTGACGTGGAATAACCAGACAATGACCTTTTCACACAGAGCTGATAGGATACCCATAGACTATGAATTTGTACGCCAAATAGCCAACAGTGGGAGGTATTTTCGGTATAGGTATACTCGTGGAAGCAAGACCATGTGGGTTGGAAAAGTATCGCCAGGGTATTGTGCTCATATCATCCAGCCCGATATTTGTACTGAGCAGATGGGAGAACTAGGGATAGGTTTCTTTACTTGGAAAATTTGTAATATGGTGATGTTATATTTTGTCCCCTATGTTCTCCCAGATGATGCCTATTTCATATGTGGGAGGAAGGCGTACAAGTGGCTTGCCCCGAGCTCAGAGGGATTGTGTTATATTGGGAGAGTACTGCCAGAGGTCATGACCATAACCCATGATAAGATGAAAGACGTTCACCGCAGTGCTCAGGCTCCTTATACTCATACTCACTATGAACACATCATCAAGAGACACCTCATAGATAGGACAGAGCACGCAGCCTCTGATTTGATCCACAAATCCACCGGGATTCAATTCCTTCTCGCATTAGACATCACCCATACTGCCAGAGGAATTATAAATTATAGGTATATCCATGCGCTAGCGAGCTTGATAGATAATATCACTGAGATGTATGACGACACCTTCAGGTATACGGGAAGGGAGTTACAAGCTTACAAGCAGGAACTGATACCACGCAATTGGTTCTCAGGTTTAGGAAAGTGGGCTCAAAATGTCATCATGAGTGTAGGGAAGTTTCTCCTTTGGACCCTGGGAGGCGTCATAATTATTGGTTTGATATTTAGGTGTGTTCGAATTCTGACGCAGCGCAAGCACGGCACAAAGTTGATGAGTCTCAGGAGCAAGGGTACTGTTATAGCAGCAGATTTAATTCATGACCCTTCCATAGAGACAGTGATATGATAAGGATTGCAAATGAATTTCATGGCCTGTTTCGTTCACCTGTTTTTCTTTTGTCTCCGCCTCTGCCCAGATACATCCATCCGGAAAAAGACATCAGCCCTACCCAAAATGTTTATGTGAATGTATTTTATTTATATGTCGTATCTTCATCTCTGCAACCGTCAGTTTATAGCACACATAGTCGACAAGTGATATCCACATATAATAGCACTCACTTATGTTTACCCCTCCATGTATCATCAACTAAATGTGCACCCCATTTGTTGGAACAAGAAGCCGAAAAGAGCTCGGTAGTGTTTGTTGGCCCATTTACAGACCCTTAATACGGGATGAGAAGGATTTAATGTATACTTTGCAATACCTCGAAGCTTATGTAGAACATATACGGCACAATGATACATGCCCCTCAGACATGGATTCATACATACATACTTTTACTATCCCACTAGGTCATACATTTCCCACCTACAACTCTCCTCTGACAACTCCAAGCTTCTGTAGATATTGTGTAGATATTTTTCTGTTTTTATTGATTAGATAGTGGCAGTTATTGGTGACTGCCAAAGGGTGGACTTTCAAAGTCGAAAAATATTGCAGTACACACATCATGTACAAACTACACACAGATGGCCTCCATGCGCGTACTTGCTCTGCTGTGCGTGCGCATATTCGCAATTTGCGTATGGTCGCTCCCGCGGTCCTGCGCATTAGTGCGTGGTATGAGTATTTATGGTAGAGTTTGTGAAAGCATGGAAGGCTATCAAAATACATTACATATTTAATCCAAATAGTGCACAATGTACACATAGTCTCCTTGCACCACATCAGAAATTAACATCAGTTTAAATGGTAACAGAACAAAGGGATTCACCTTTACAGGATAGGAGGGGACAGAACAAGGTTACAAGGTGGTGTTTGGTATCCAGCTGTAGGGTATTTTAAGGGAAACATTCCGGTGTTGGTTTGAGGAAGATCGCATGTTCCTGTGGATAGTTATGTGCAGGAGCAGAATATAGATATAAACTGTATTTACTGTACATTATGTATGCGGCAGGAATCCAGAGGAGACCACCCACAAGAGCAGTGAAAATAGACATCGCCCACCTATTCAAACAGACCTATGACCTCTCCTGTACTGTAAATGACTATCCCTGTGTCCAATGGACAAAGATATTACAGTATCCATTGTGTTATGTTTTGGATGAAGTGAATAAAGAGAGCCTGCAGCAGGCCTGGTCAGACACAAGGCTCACAACGTTATCTATCAGATGGCAGAGGACCGGACCGGGTAGCGCAAGTGAATCCACTCACGTATGTAACATTGACTGTAGCCATTTACTCTATTATATTGTATTGTATTGTTAGTATTGTAACCCCCTTTCAGCAATAATACGCTGTGGTGTCGGAACCCAGTGGTTTAACTACAGACTGGTGTTGTGTATTTCTTTCCCTGCTAAGGTTTAAAGTGTAATAGCATCACACTGCATTGCTGCATAAGGTTTAAAGTGTAATAGCATCACACTGCATTGCTGCATAAGGTTTAAAGTGTAATAGCATCACACTGCATTGCTGCATAAGGTTTAAAGTGTATTCATTGGGTGTGTACGCGCTGTGTGTACTTTGTACCATCAGCGCGGCGTTTGTACGCAAAGTCCGTACACGATACGGGACTCTGTACGCTAACAGCGTAAAAAGTACGTAAAGTGTGTTTAAGGTATAGTTTTCATTCCTGTATATAAAACGGCATTGTCACCTGTGAACACACTGGCAGTATCATCGGCAGTATTGGGAAGATTGCGGGCACCAGAAGCTACACTTTCCTATCCAAACATCAATCAATCATTTAACCAATATCCACGGTGCTAGAATGACACCGACCGAAAATATCGTGCCCAAGGCGATGATCCAGCAGAGAATAATGGGAGAGGAGGGGCCGGAGCTACAAAGGCGGTGTCTGCAAGGGAGTGGTTTTCCAGCGCAACGTGTGTGAACCCTGGAGAAAGAAGAAGATAATAGCACTGTTGCAGCCACTTTCAGCTCAGTACATGTCTGTCACAGAAGGAGGCGGCATTGGGCGCATGGGGCGAGCAGGCCGTGCAGGGGCCGGTGGGCGCCCCCCCCCCCCTCTGCTGGGCCTGCCACTGCACCCAGGGCACGCGCCCATGCTAGTTATGCCTCTGTATACGTTCCTGTGTTATTTAGTACTATTGCAAAGCGAATGTGGGAAAATTCTTGTCATCGCAACTGCATCTAAAATGCAGATACATAGACCCACTGGTGGCAGATTTATTAAAGCTTCCAAAGAGTAAAAGTGGAATAAATGCCCATAGCAACTTATCAAATATTAACAATTACTTTATAGATAGAATGTAATTAGACACAAACCAGCACTGTCCAATATTGAAGATAAAACCCCCATTTTTTCCAGTGTTTCAGTCAGACAAAACTTTTGTTTGTACTTGAAAAAAGTATAGAAATTTTTCCCCAATGTGAAGTAGAGAGAACAGACTTATCAGAGATGACCCAGCCTGGGGTAAGTATAGGATTGGGAGGCAGGATGAAGGAGTGAGTGTGGGGTGGTCAGTGTGGAGGGAGGAAGTGACAGAGGGGATGGGACAGGGCCACAATGGAGCAAATGGGGGTAGGGAACAGCAGAGAGGGGGTGGTACCCCAGCATATGCGACAGAGCGATGGGGGGAGGGGAGTACAGTTAGGATGGAGGGGCTGAGACTGAGCTGTGACATAGCAGGCGGGCAAGGCTTAGAGGTGGGATGAGTGGAGCGGGGAACGAAAACTGATGTGACCTGGCAGATGCCAAATTCAAAAGTGTCCCATGTCAGATTCAGAAACAAATATACTAGACATAAATTTAGAGGACACTGAGACAAGTAAAAGACCATAATGCACCTTACAACTAGAGCATATGCCTACGTTTTTGTTACATTGAAGTGATTAAATCTACCAGGTGAGTGATATTTGTATTAATTATGATTTGAATAGACAGCCTCTCTAGAGTTGCCAAATTAATCATCCATATATAAACCACTAGTTCAATTGTGGTATGGGTCACTAGGTCAACTACTATTGGTAGACATGCATAAGGTCGACATGGTCATTAGGTCGACATGAGTTTTTTTAAACTTTTTTTGGTGTCATTCTCTTCGTAAAGTGACAGAGAACCCCAATTAGTTCACCATGTCCCCTCCCATGGCTTGCGAGGGTTACCGTTCCCAATCGTAGTCCATGTGGATCGTAAAGTATGAAAAAGTAAAAAAAATGTGAAAACCTCATGTCGACCTTTTCCATGTCGACCTAATGACCGTAAGCCTTCAATTGAAAGCATAGGTGGCACGAAGACTTTATAAACTCCTTTATTTTAAGACTTAATACATATTTATCTTATGTAAAGTATAATCTGATGCTGTCACTGATACTGTATATCTTGTAGAACAATTATCATAAGTATTAAAAATAAATATAACATCAGCTGGTGTATTATTAAAATAAATACATTATTGCGTGTATTTTTATATCAAACAATTGCATTTTTGTATAACAAAAACAAGCATCTATATAGCTACAGTACATTACACTAAATCCATGCTTGCAAAAAGCAAGATACAATTAAATCATCATTAATCCATCCTGGATTCAATATATGTAATGAATAGATTGAGAAAGATTCCTCAGAATCTGTGTAATATTTTATAGTGACACAAAAAAGGGTGTACACCGACAATGAATGCGCAATAAAAAGAGACTGAGCAGCCTTGCTACTACACCAAGAGGGACAAACACATAAATCCCTAAGAATTCAAATAGTGGGAGAATGTGCAGCATGCACTGGCGCTCAAACCGTAAAATGAATCCCGTTCATCCCTTTAAAATCCAAGGGATTCATCTTACGGTTTGAGCGCCAGTGCATGCTACACATTCTCCCACTATTTTAATATTTTATAGTGTCTCAACACAAGGCTAGCATAAGTTCTACAATTTAGGTAGGAAAATAAGGGATACACCTTGACCAATAGCCCATACTTTGGAATGGATTAGTTTAAATACATAGTTTGATTTAGATTTTTTTTTTTGTATTAAATACCCATTTTAATTGACTGAGATTTGTAATTCTACAGTACATGGTTACAAAATCTGCTCTAGTGTGATATTTTTCATAGTATCCCTCCCTTAAAAGGCTTTACATCTACTTAGCTAACTGTACATTATTTGGAATGCCTTTTACATTACACAACTAGAATTAATTTTAGCACACGTATTGACAGAAAATCGCTGAGATCCTGAGGGTGTACAGTCATTCATTTTTTGTTCTAAGAACTGACCTTTATGTAAACTAATAGACTTTAGAAGCATGATAACTAGTCATACATACAGTGTATTATGGTATTGATAGCTGTGTGTATAAATTTGTTATCGCTCATTGTTGTTTTTTTTTGTAAATACTTTATTTCATTACTCTTAGGGTTCTATTCAGGTTTTTTTTCTAGTTAAAAATGTGGAAACGATTGTTTCCAAATTTTTTATGTAAATCAACTATCCAGCAAAGGGTTAACAGAGAAGATAACAGAAGTATCTTCTATGTTAATACCCATCTCACTGAATATCACACCATAGGGAGCAATTCATTGCTTTCTATTGTGGTTTAACATTTTATGCTGTTCAGCAAACATCAAAACGTTAAACTTCCCGATAATTATTTACTTTATAGAACGCCATTTCGGAATGGCGTTATATGAAAAGTACCTTACATGAAAACTGCAGTGACAGTGGGAAATTTTCCAGTCAGTCCGTGCAGAATTTTGAAACAAGCCACATGTGTACGCCCAGCTCCAGCCTCCCAAAGTGTCTACATTGATTAAAATGTGTAAATAAGCTTCATATTAGTGTATATACATTTATATTTATGTGGTTTATATATCAAATGTATATATAAAACCCACATAAATCTAGATGTATATACACTAATATAATGCCTATGCATACATTTTAATCAATTCGCAGCAATTGAATACTGTAGATTAATATAGCAATTAATTATACGTATCAGTAGATGTACACAATCATCTAACTACTCTTATAACAAACATACTTACCTCATTATATTTCAAAGGCTCAAAAAGGAAACTAAACAAAACAGAGTTTCTAATACAAAAGAAACACTGTGCATGCAACACACACACACACACACACACACACACACACACACACACACACACACACACACACACACACACACACACAATTTTATTTAAACTAGGAAACAAAAGCTTTAGAATTTTTTTCCCTCTCTGTTTTTTTTATTTTGCCAAATGCTTTCTGTTGAACAAATGTAAACATTAAGGAATAAATGGAATTTACCAATTTGATTCCATATGCATGAATGTGAAACTAGTCAAAGGAGACTCCTGAAAATACATGCACAATAAATATTTTATTACATATAGGTTCATGTCATAAAAATGTTACTGTTTACAAACTTAACGCTACATAAGGCCTATGTACGAATGATGCCACATAGACCATATACTATAACATACATAACAAAAGTGTAACAGTTAGTAGATTAGGAAGTTGAAGTTTGAACATGTCGGACATATGTCTGTTATTGTCTCTTCTCTTTTGTATCTTACGGGTTTCACGTTTGATTCCTGTTTTCGCCACAAGGGGGAGATAGAAGTTCAAATATACTGTATACAGATATTTTGGAATATCCATTTATTCATCATCTAGTATTATAAACAGAACATGTTGTTTTAGAATAGAATAACGCTGGCCAATAGTTGTTTACTTGTATTAATTAGACCAGCACTACTAATGAGTAAACTATTTGGCAACGTACATGTGTTAGGCAACATTATAAACATTACAACCAACTGGAAAAGTTTAATATACATATGTAGATTACATACACAGATCCAGATCCCTTTTATCCTTCACGATTTAATAAAGAATAAACCCTTATTAACAGCCATATACAAATATTCTACCAATGAATCATTATTTAAGTAGCCTAATATTTTTTTTCCCATGAGTACTGTATTCAGAAAGGGGGGGGGGGGGGGGATATATTAACTGAACGAGGGATGATGAAAATAACCAACGAATGATTAGGATAAATGTAACAAATGGCAACAATCTAGGAAAACAATAGAAGATTAAATCTAATTATGGATATATTAATACTTGGTTAGACAAACTGTGTCCATTTCGAGTGAAGACTTTGATAATTCATTACAGTCATTGTGAATATTTATTATTTTTCTCATTCCTTTCAATTTACTTTTCAAAACAGAATCACTACTTTTTTTATGATAAAGACATATAACAGCTTTATTATTATAATTTAAGAAAGTAAAGTTATGCCTATACAAAGTTATTCCATTTTACACATTCTTATGATCAGATTTATATTGCAAGCTTTCATAACTAAGTATAGGGTTTATGTCCTGATCACAGAAAAAACTGTGTGTGTATAATAGTATATATATATATGTCTCTGTGTGTGTGTGTGTATATATAAATGCACACACCATATACATATATAGATACATCAATATATATATGCCACACACAATATATATATATATATATATATATACACACACACACACACACACACACACACACACACACACACACACACACACACACACACACACACACACACACGTGTGTGTGTATATATATATATATATAAATATATATATACGTCTGTGTATATATATATATATATATATATATATGTATATATATATAGTATAGTGGTAGAGGCAATGATGACCCGACTGTAGTCAGGCAATTTATACAATGGGAATGGACCTGTGAGCTGGCAACACTGTTGTCTGTTGTGACCACACAGTAATACAAATGGGTATATGAAATAAAAAGCACACAATACACATTCATAGAGCTATTAAATCTCCATCGGGAATTTGTTTCATCTCCATAGTAAACGCTAAAAGCAAGTGCAAGTCATTTAAAAAGTCATTAACATTTAGCATATGCATTCATCTTATCAGTCAATAGAAAATATTAATGCAATATGGACAAATGGCATTACATTTAAGAATAGCATATCCTGCTTGATAACAGACGTCTACATGAATATAAATAAATACAGCGGCTACAAGCTAACAGGTTATCTAGTATACCTGATTTCTTACATGTGTGTTAATATATGCGTGTGTGTAAATTGATCTGAATAATACACATTATTTCAGTTGTATAAGAGTTGCAGCAACCACTGTAATACATTCATTTAGCTTGTATACGTGTTGCAATGCCATATATTTTAAAGGAAGAAGTTCCAGAATCGAAAAAAAGTTGAAGACTTTGATCTCCATCTTGATAATACAACATATATGACAGTACTATATAGCACAGTTGTATTATTTCTAGAATTAGCATTACGATTGAGCCTAGGGTCATGTCTCATAGACCAGCAGCAATTCCCTTCACATATATTTGCATCTTAAACAAGTCATCTAGTGAGACCGGCTCAATATTTGCTTTGATGTTAGAGCAGAGTCAATATTGACTCCTTATATGGAAAAATAAATAAAACTACAGATCCTATAACTACAGTATGATTTAATATTAAGCGGTATAGCTTGTGACAATCAATAAGGAAAAATATCATCGCTGTGGAATCTTCCCCTAACAATACTTGAATGCACTGTACACTTATATATCACACACACACACACACACACACACACACACACACACACACACACACACACACACACACACTCACTCACGCTAGTGTGTGTGTGTGTGTGTGTGTGTGTGTGTGTGTGTGTGTGTGTGTTACTAATTGGGGGTTACAGGCTGACCACATTCGATGATAGTAACGTTAACAAGCTATTACTCCATAACAAATCTGATTAACACGCACATTAGTAATGTCTGATTACAATCATTATAGCACTACCAGTCACAAGTGACCAAACACCACCTCATATGTGCAAATATGTAATCAGTATATTAGGGCTCAGATTCTAGATTGTCCTCCCCAGACCTACATAGAGTGTAGCAGTAGACGCAACATGATGCGATCATACATAAGGCTCCTCTATCAGACAATTACCCCTTCTCCTCTAGCTGTGTAGAAAGCCACAGACATTGACGGGTTAACAGTGCTTTCTTCTTTTGTATTTCATTTTAAAAGCTTGAGATTGATGAAAATTATTTAAAAACAATGGTTTCACTTTCTATGGAGTCACTGATTCTATGTGTGGCTTGAAATTGTAAAAATCTGTAGGAAGCCCTACTAAAAGAAATGCCACCGCTCTAACTCTTGTATATGTACTTATAGCCACTAGAGTATATACTGTATAAAGAGTCCGTGTTTACCTGATAACTATATTTGCCTATGGGAAAATAATTATCAAAATAAATAGAGCTTTACCCACAAGTGTTTAACCTTGCATACGATGTATTATCAGATCATATTAGTTTTTCAACCGAAATGTGAATATATTTCATATTCAGGTAAGTCTCTCTCTCACACACACACACACACACACACACACACACACACACACACACACACACACACACACACACACACACACACACACACACACACACACACACACACACACACACACACACACACACACACACACACACACACACTCTTGTGGTCGACCAGCCATGCATGCAAAAAACCTGTGCAATTAATAGGAGTCCCTGTCCCTGATTAATTCTGCAGTATATATATGCAGAGCAGGAGAGTCAGCGTGCACGTTTGATATTACGAAAGTGCTAGGATAATTAATTAATTAGGCCAATACGGTCTCTGGATTACTCTATCTAGATCTAACTCTCCCTATATATCTTTATACACACACACACACACACACACACACACACACACACACACACACACACACACACACACACACACACACACACACACTATATATACAGTATAAGTATAAACACAAGCCTATAGAAGCAAAGCGGTTGCATTTCTTTTAGTAGAGCACCCTATAGAGTGTGTGATTGTCAGTGATTTAAATTTTTAAAGCAAATCTATAATCAGTATCTCATTCTCCATAGAAAGTGGAATCACACAATAAATAGAATGACCCCATGAACAGTGCGGTCAGCTACTATTCTGCTTTGCTGCGGTGAATGATCGCCATCCTCTACTGCAGGCATTCCCAACCACGGTCCTCAAGGCACACCAACAGTGCAGGTTTTAGTGATAGCCAGGCTTCAGCACAGGTGACTTAATTAGTACCTCAGTTATTTTGATTTAACCATCTGTGCTGAAGCCTGGATATCACTAAAACCTGCACTGTTGGTGTGCCTTGAGGACCGTGGTTGGGAATGCCTGCTCTACTGCATAGGTCTGCAAACTCGGTCCTCAGGACCCCACACAGTGCATGTTTTGCAGGTAACCCAGCGGGTGCACAGGTGTATTAATTACTCACAGACATTTTAAAAAGTCCGCAGGTGGAGTAAATTATTTCACTTGCGATTCTGTGAGGAGAGCTGCAAAACATGCACTGTGTGGGGTAATGAGGACCGAGTTTGCAGACCTATGCTCTACTGCATAGTGCTGGTAGGGAAGCTGCTGCCGGCATCCACAGGACAGAAGTGAGCGGCGGCCCGGGAGCAGTCACCAGGTGACATGTAGGGAGCCGGCCCTGGTGATCACACACGGTACATTGGATGACGGGGCGTGGCTAATGTGCAGATGAGGGGAGAATCGGCGCCGTGTGGGGCCGATCTTTCAGCCAATCAGAAAGCTAGATGGGACCTTCGGAACGTCACTTTCCTGCATCCTCGCAGCCGGTCCTGTGCTATAGGTACGAGCAGCCACGCCCCCACTTGGTGATTGACAGCTGAAAGTTGTGTCTGTGTCCCCTTGCTGTAAGGCGGTAGGAGAGGATGGGAAGCAGTGTATTACCTCTGAGAGCATCGCCCGGGCTGTCAGACAGGAGCAGAGTGAGGAGAAGGAAGGTGAGGCGGTGGCAGTAGATGTGTAACCTGGCTGCTGCCTGTGTTTGGAAAGAGAAGAAGGACATTAAAGTGCCACTTACTCAGAGCAGGTGCCTCACCCTGTAACCGCTGCCTATTAGGAAGAGCGCACTACAGTCCGTGTTTGCTCTAGAAGTGGCTGCATGGAGCAAGTGAGGGGCTGGTAACTGAGTGAGTGCTGTCACATGGAGTGCCCGCATCCCCAGCACTGAGGGAGCCCTCACCGTGTCCCAGGGCACTCTCTACTGAAGAAGGAGAATACTCATCATCACCTTCCCCTCTGCAGTGACCAAGCTCATATCTGCGAGAAGGTGGCCGCTCTGGGACTGTCCTCCCAGCAGATCCTCTGTGCTCCCGGCCCTGGCTGTTGGATAAGAGACTGTTCGTCACTCTGTAGTTGGGAGTCGGGACACGACTGCGATGTGCACTTTTGTCTGAGCTCCCAGCCTCACTGACACAGAGACTTTCTGCCCGCTCCCCAGCAGGAGCAGCTACACATACTTACCCTGTGATATCTCTCTGCTCAGCGCCTGCCTGTACGGCCCGGTGATGTTAGCCTTAGGGCAGATGGATGGCACCAGGCAGAGCGCTTTCCTCCTCAGCAGCCCTCCCCTGGCAGCGCTCCACAACATGGCAGAGATGAAGACTCCCCTATACCCAGCTTATGCTCTCTCCAGCCAGCCCTGTTCCTCCTCCACATCCTCCTCTGCTTCCTCCTCGCCATCTCCCCCCCTGGGGTCTCCCAGTCAGGTGTCCCTGAAGCACTCCTCCTCCTTATCCCCTTCTTCTGGGGGACTTTCCTCTTTGGGGACTCCTCCACCCCAGATCTCAGCAGCCACCCCTCATGGCATCAATGACATCCTGAGCCGGCCTGTGATGCACTGTATACCCTCCTTAGCGGGGGCAGCCCTGTCTCCTGCCACCTCTGTGTCCCCGACACCTGCAGCCTCTACCTCCTCTCCTGCCAGCCTCCTGGCGGGCTTTACCCGCTTCGGTAGTCTTAGTCCACCCCCACCTCCTCACCCTGGTCTCTACTTCAGCCCCAGCGCCGCAGTGGCCGTGGCCCGGTACCCAAAGCCCCTGACAGAGCTGCCAGGCAGGACCCCAATCTTCTGGCCAGGGATGATGCAGAGCCCCCCCTGGAGGGATGCCAGACTGGCTTGTGGCCCCCGTAAGTATCTCAGGAGCTTCTGGTCTACAGAATGTTGGTTACAAAGTTCTTACAACTACTAAGGAGAAACGTAAAAGCCTATCTTTTAGCTTTACGTGGTTGGGTGGAAGTTTCTGTATATAAAGTAACGGGAACACTTATTATATAGATGTAGAATTGTCACACTGATCAGTTTTGTTTAGCTAAGATTATTTCAAAGTATAAGAACAAATAAGGTCGTTTTTTTTTTTTATAAAATCGAGAATGTATATTATAAGAGCATCACAAGCTTTATCTTGGTCATTCTTTATAGATTAAAAAAGAAATATTTGCATATGGTATTATGCCTATTAAACCGAGTATAAATTATAAATTTAATAGATTGGGAAATACTTTTCACTTATCCTATGTTCATACGAACATGCATATATTAGTACTGTAGGTGGGATGTGAGTAAATATTTTCTGGAAACAAATATGTTAAATATTGTTTCTAAAACTAGATTTTAACTACACAGTATATACTCGTGGATTAATTTGGTGCATACATACTGTATAATCTAGTGTGGCCCTATTCCATGCTAGTTAAGAATGTGAATTTCTGTAGCTTTCATGAATAAACGGGCATGAATTTAATGCAGTAGACAGTTTTTATTATATGTATATTTCTATATTTATGTAACTTGAATACATCCACAATTCGATTGATAAATAAGGGCTAGAGAAAATACATGATAATATAATACTCAACTAATACGGACATATTTTTTTTATCATGTATTTAAAAAAGCCAGTGTATTAAATATTCAGTCATTACTATGTACCGTACTTTTGGAAAAAGTAAAATAAATTACAAGCTATTGTTTGCGACTTCTAATGCATATAATAGTAACAGTCTTATAACTGTATATTAATATTTTAAAAATAATTACAACGGTGCTACTACTGTTACTAGTAATATTAACAGTAGTAGCAGTAGTAGTAGTAATAGTAGTAATAATAATAATAATAATAATAATAATAATAATAATAATAATATCCATGGATAAATAGTATACATTTTAACCCTGAAGTGATGCGTAATTACATCAATTGTATCAATGAAAATGCTGTTTTAATGTAGAAATAATGTGTATTATTTTAGAATGATGATGTTTTAAAAGCTTTCTAAAGATAAATGAAGTTTTGCAGTTCTGCCTACGTGTTCTATATTTGGCAAAGTACATGTGTAACAGAAGTGTACTAATTCCATTAGACTGCATCATAGATTATTTGCTAAAATTTATTTATTTATTTATTTATTTATTAACAGTTTCTTATATAGCGCAGCATATTCCGTTGCGCTTTACAATTAGAACAGTAATAGAACAAAACTGGGTAAAAACAGACAGACAGACAGAGGTAGGAAGGCCCTGCTCGCAAGCTTACAATCTATAGGGAAATGACATGTTGTATGTCTTGCTCCTAGACCACGGCTCGGTGTTGCTGGACAAGGACGGTAAGAGGAAGCACACACGGCCCACCTTCTCCGGCCAGCAGATTTTCGCCCTGGAAAAGACCTTCGAGCAAACGAAATATTTAGCTGGACCAGAGCGAGCAAGGCTGGCTTATTCCCTGGGTATGACAGAAAGCCAGGTCAAGGTGAGTGCTGGCCATACACAAGAAGGATAATTGCATATTATAGATAAAAGTAGATGGAGTGTGCGAGAGTGAAGGAGGAAGAGATAGAGATATATGTAACACAACGCCCTGATACAGAAGTTATCAGCAACGGTAAATTTCCAACTTTAAACATATGTATTACAAACAAGATTACATTAATTTATAAGATTTATGTTTATTATAACATATGTTTTGTCTGTTTATTTTTATTCAATTATCTAATTGCAAATTACTATGGTTATTTCGTTTTATATTTGAACCTATACACCGTACACAGAATGTAAAAAATAAGATATAAAAACGTAAATTCAAATTTAAGAGATATATTTATATAAAAAAACACCGAAAAAAACAAACAAACTGATGCAACAAATCTGGTTGTCCCAGGTAACTACACTGATCATTGAAACTTGTGCAGCTTTTGTGTCTCTGTAAAGAACTGCACAAAGAAAAACAACTTTTTTTTTCTCTTTTTCTTTTTCTTTTTTTTTTTATCGGCGAACACAAATGCCACTGTATCACCTGTTACTATTGTGTCTTGTGCTGTGTCCCTGCGTTATCTAGGGGCACTCATTTGTCATGGTAAATGTCTGATAGTGAATACACTACAACCTATTCACTAATCCCACCCAGGATTCTATTCTCCCCCCTAAATTCCCAGGCTCCCACCAGCTAGTACACACACCTGCTGTATGTCACGGTGTAAACCGCTAACACCGAAATGTTTCTAAAACCTGGAAATATATAAATATATGGGATGTTGTCAATACTTATCAGAATGCTAACAAGGAAAACAGGTTATTTATATCGGATTTTATTTCTTGTCATACATCAACTGACCTACAGTATGTATTTACTGAGAATGTTAGATAGATCGTTTATTATTATTAGCTGCATTTTTTTAAAATAAGCGTTTACATAATTCTGCTCAATCACAGAAATTTGTCCCAGGCGTCTATAGCTTCGAGGGAATATGTTCAGATGATGCTGTCTAATTCACAATGACAAAACGAATTATTATATTTGTCGCAATGGATTGTACATTACTTAACTGTATAAAATTACTTTAGCCTATTCATATTATAACATAACACATATACTGTAGCAATAAACAATTAGCGTTATTCAAAGTAGAATCAGTGGTATTCTACAAATAAGCAATAGTACATAGAGACCGAGAAAATCTTGAGTATTGCCACCTTATTACCAGAGAAGTGTGTTGCGAATTGATGCTAGGATTATAACAGGGAGAGCTTCTCATTGGTTGTTGTTACTCCGATCATTGTCACTATATACGCAGGAGGCGTTTGGATGTCTGCTCGTGCTAATCTGTACATGGGAGTCATGTTTTATCATACGTTCACGTAGTACGTGCGTGGGGGCAGCTTGCAAACACCTTTCTGCTTATTGTATCTAAGGGAGTAATTATTAAAGCAATAAACTGAATATTTTTATTAATTTCTTTTAAATGGAAATAACTAAATTAACTTTAAAGAGAGGGATTTATGTATGCAAATAAATGCATTTTCAATTAATAAATATGTAAATGTTACCTAAATTATCAATGAACCCCCCAAAAGATTAATGTACTCTATTCATGTTGAATATGTCCAATTCATTATGTTATGTGGTCTCTATTGCAGGTGTGGTTCCAAAACAGGAGGACCAAATGGCGTAAGAAGCATGCTGCAGAGATGGCTACTGCCAAGAAAAAGCAGGACACTGAGACTGAGAGGCTGAAAGGGGCTTCAGACAACGAGGATGAGGATGATGACTACAATAAGCCCCTGGACCCTAACTCTGACGATGAGAAGATTACCCAGCTGTTGAAGAAACACAAATCAAACAACTCCCTTCTCCTCCCACAGTCTGAAAATGACAGTTCTTCTTAGATGGACAATTCTGGGACTGTAGTGATGGAATACAGTATGGACGGGACATCTTATTCACCTGGTCAATTGGTCCTGGACACTCTCACTTCCCATCATCTACACTGACAGCACTGCACCTGTAGCCAGGGCGAAATAAGACTTTTTATTTTATGAGATGTATATATATTTTTATATGCCAATGAAAGAACACAAGAGTTAAATAATTACAGACGCCCAACACATACATACATATTATAAATACTAACTGCACATAGTGAAAATGGCAAGTGATGGCTGTGACATTTCTGCCCAGTTATTTTCCACTGGGGTGAGACGTTGTCACGTGGAAAAAAAAAAAAATCCTACCCCTGAATCTACACCCAGACTGCTTAGGAATTGGCAGTCCTATGGAAGGATTCATTAAATCAACTCGTTTGAAGGCTCTTGTAAATAAATCGTGAGTCACAGTGACCGGAGGTTACTCCAATGCGAATGTTTAAATGTAAAGTAACCTTCTTTTGTGCTAAAAATGCAGAGGATAAAGGTAGGGGGAAATCACATGGCCCATCTGCAACATCTGTTCTTTTTCCAGCCCTCCTAGCATTCTACCGAGTCGTGGTCCAAACGTAGCACCTCTAAACCCTCATTCTTCTAATGAATCAATTACTTTCTATTCGGCGTTAAGGTTAGACAAGCCTTGCTATTTATTATTAATTTAAACATACATAGGAGAGTGAGGTGGAACTAAGCAGTGACATTAGCTCACACTGCAATCGATGTTTGCACCCACTTGAAGGAGATATTACCCTGACTAGAGACTGTATTGCGATATAAAAGTTTTATTCCCGTTATGACACGATTTGTTATAGGATATGTAAATTACATAATTTTTACGCTAAAATTGCAGCGATATCTTGGCATCTTAACGGTTATTTATATATGTATAAAAAGTGTTTCAGTTTTGGAAAGCAGAGAAAGGACTTTGCAAAATCGTGAGGAATATAATGCACTTTTTACTTTAAACAATAACAACAATACAACTATTCAAGGTGACTAGATCGTAAACGCAGCCACTTGAAATAAAGAACTCTTAATAATCTGATTTTATGAGAGATCTAATAAAACTGATAACAATAGTAATTGTTTGTACATTCTGTTTGCATTTTTTTAATATTATTTTAGCACTTTGTTGTATGTCTATACGTGTCCATTACTCAAGTAAACCAGGCGAACTTTTCGTTTCAATGTAGAGTTGTGAGTGATGTCACCTACTGTATGTTTTTGTACACAAGCCCCTTATGTTTTATTTTAATATCCAAAACCATATGGAAAACGAAAATAAACGATCGACTTAATTAAATTCTCCATGTAATATATCTTAACTATACTTTTAACTGCTAGATATTCCTTTATACTAGTTTATTTCTATGGGAGACCAAATGTGTGTGTGTGTGTGTGACTGTGTGTGTGAGTGTCTGTGTTAACACATGCATACTAATTGGGCGATGCTACTGTGTACAGTATATGTGTATTGCTCGAGCAACTGACATACTTTTGTACTTTTTCATGCTTGTTATCAAAATTACAATATACATATAATAAAAAATATATGAATTAGACGTATAATAGCAAATTATATCTTTACCTGTCTATTTTAGGCCGATTTCTACCCTAAAAAGTGTGTAAGTATTTAAGTTGCAACAGGACATACTTTTTTTTATCAGATAACGCTTCTCTTAACAATATACTTCTATGATTTGCACGGTGATCATAGCACAGTCATCCTGTGCAGTTGTCTTGTTTAAAAAAAGAAAGTGTGTATGGAAAGAAACAATATATATTAATTGATAAAATACATATTGGGGAGCTAATTTTCTTTAGTATAGTAGGAGTACAATATATTTCATGTTGGATTTGTAAAACAACAACACAACAATAGCAAGTACAAGAAGCATAAACACAAAAACTTTTAAAACTACTTTCCTGTACTCTTTGTGGATTTTCTTTTCTTGTGATTTATATTTACTATATATATCCTGTGTTGCTGAAATGGTTTTCGTCCGATAACTGGCTTTAGGACAGTAAACTATTCAAAGCAAATTGTATTGCATGCAGTATATAACTACATTTCCAATAATTCAGCTGCCTAGATATGCCCATCATAAGTCTCGAGCAAGTAGCCAAAAGGTGGGAAACAGTATCTTTACTGTACCCGCAAAAGTGCGTGAATGAAAGCTCTTCATTTTCCTCCTCTCCATACGAAGACTGCCATAAAGCCTGCTTAGCTATTAGATCAACCCTACTGTCTCTTTATCTTATCACAGAGAGCAATGATAAATGTTTATTTTTGTAGCCTGAAATATATCCTTTTTTTTTTTTTTTTTTTTTTTTGCATCATAAGACATCATAGAAGGTTAAGGACCTGTATAAAAATATATACTAATATGCAAACATAAACCCGCCCCATTTGGAAGAGTGTACTAACTGGGGGCGATTTTAATTTTGCATGAACTTCTTAGTACGTACAAGTATTTATTATACACGTGCCATATGAGAACACTATAACCACCCACTACATTCTCATCGCAGAATTTATGCTGTAGTGTTTTATCTATTTAAAAAAAAAAAATCCATTAAAAAAGTTTTGTACTAGTTTAACTTTTGCCATGCTCCTGATATGACCGATATATAAACCCTGTTTATAATTAGGACTTATTTTCACGTTACTTTTCTATACATTTTCTGTAAACCATATGCAAATCTTGTACATAATATTATGGGATGGGATGTTAGAGAAAATAGCTGCAAATGACCCAATAGATTGCAGTGGATTTCAGCCTAACTGGACAAACTACCCTTTAAAAAGTTACTTTTCATTTATGCAAGAAGGCAGGAATTGGATTTTATTTTATTTTTAACCAAGTCAAAATCCTTTTATTTTGTATCTGTATAATGTCCTTTTATACAGTCTAAATTTGGTAATGTGCTGACTCCTCATTTTTTCATGTTTTACTATTGCTAATAGTAATATATGGTTTATTTAGAAATATGCAGTTTAATTAATTGTCATCAATCAGTTAAGGGTAATTAATGCATAATTATTAGACTACTCAAAGGAACAGGAAAGTATTCTGATATCACATTATCATCAAGCACAAAAACAAAATCAGTAGCAATCACCAACTGGCTAAAAAGTAAATGCCCAGAGTACCAACCGTACCAATACACATAGGTTTATATGAAACGTGAAACAGTCACGTGTTTCAGTGATTGTAAGGGAACAATTAGAAACACTATTTAAAAGCATGGTTAGTGTAATGGTTAGTATTACTGCCTCACAGCACTGGGGCACGGATTTGATTCCCACCATGCCTAACTATGTGGAGTTTGTATATTCTCCCTGTGCTTGTGTGGGTTTAAAATATACTTTGTAATGTGCTGCGACATATGTGCGTGCTATATAAGAAACTGGTAATAAAAGGAAAACAAATTGTTGCCCATAGCAACCAATAAGATGTTTGTTTTCATTTCTAATCTTCACTTGGAAAATGAGCTAGAATCATTGGTTGCTATGGACACCCATGCTCTGCAGACTGATTTTGCGATTTTTTGCAACTGCACATTCTATAGTCTGCGCACATTCTATAGTCTGCATGCGCATTTCAGAGAACATGTGAGTGATTCTTATGTATCTCAGCCGCATCTTCACTTGTAGCTTAGAGGGTGTAATTGGGAATTTGCAGGGAGGATTATTGTGCTATTCAGAGGTGAGCGTATACAGAGATCTTTCAGGTAGATATCTTGCACCAAATATAGGGCAGGTGCAAATGTGGATTTATAATATTGACGGCAACTGTAACAAGTGAATAGGTTAGGGAGGTGTGGTCGCATATATACAGCCAAACTGAGTACAGGCTAATATCTCCATTTATTTCTGTGACTGCAATGCTGAATCAGGCCCACAATTTCTCTCACCAGCCCTGAGATGTCGACAGCATGTCCCTCCCTGGGATTGGACTGAAATTCAATGCTGCTTACATGTGTCATTGAACTTCCATCTCTCTCTGAATTAGGCCCTTAGGAGGTCTTCATCTCCTTGCACATTCATAATGTTCCAGCTTATGAGTCAAAATTATTATTATTTTATGATTATCATCATCATCATCATCATCATCATCATCATCATCATCATCATCATCATCATCATCAATTATACTGTGCTAGAGGGTTCAGTAGTAAAGTACATAGGGGTGTATCAAACAGTTACAGACAAGTTCACAAATGTCTATATATGCCATATAAAATACCGGCGTTCAGGAGACCGACACTGAAATCCCGACCATCGGTGAAATGCCGGCAGGATGAAATGCCGACCACCACAGATTATTCCTGCTCGGTTGGTGGGTCCACGTCACCAACCGAGTGGGAATAAGCGTGGCGAGTGCAGTGAGCCAGGGAAGGGACTTGCTGCCTTGCTGCCGGGATTCCGACAGTCGGGATGCCGCTGTAGGTATATTGACAGCCGGTATTCCATCTGCCGGTAAAACATATTTATTCTATAAATACAAACCACAAATTACATAAAGACATAGTGATGGCAAAAGGCCAGAGGGCCCTGTTTGTGAAAGACTACATTCTAGAGAGACTGTGGGCGAACAGGAAAAGAAAGATCAGTGGCAGAAGCTGGCCAGGGGGGTTTAACTCCTGTAGAGAGAAGGTCTTCACATTGCAGCAGCTGATTGGACAGAACCCACAGCCATCCATGTGCCAGGTGCCATATTCACTGGATACCTCTCATGCAAGCTGTTAGAATCAATAAGGCTAGTGATGTCTCCAAGTGCTAAAGGGTCTCTGCTTCTTTTCTAGCTCTTAGATATCCACCTATATTCTGTAATAACAATTATGCATGTATGGAGTACTGTATATAAAATAATCTCTATATGAGACAAGATAAGAATATAAGAATATAGACAAGATAATAATATAATCACAGTTGTGTTCTCATCATAACCTCCCTCCCAGTACTTGTCCTCAGTTATAACTTACTTACTGTACACTAATAGCAAAATGCTTCCCTCTGCGGCCAGTGTATGAAGCGCACCAGAAGTACTTCCCCCACCCCTTCTGTACATACGTTTTTCTGTTCCACTGTCCATAACAGCATCTCTCGAATGACAGCAGGAGTAGGTGCTTGTTGCTGATTTCAAGGGTTTGGAGGTTGGAAGTGGACCAGATGGGTGCATTTGGTCTGGACTGGGGCTTGAAGAGTGGAAGTAGAGAAGTGTTGCTGGAGGTTGAAGTAACAGGGTAGTCCTCAGGGATGGCGGTCCTTAGGTCGACATGGTCATTAGGTCAACAGAGTCATTAGGTCGACATGTACTAGGTCGACATGGAAAAAGGTCGACATGAGTTTTTCACAATTTGTATAAAAATGTTGACCTTTTTCATACTTACCGATCCACGTGGACTACAATTGGGAAGGGCAACCTTGCCCGAAGCATGGCGAGCGAAGCGAGCTATGCGAGAGGACACGGTGCACTAATTGGGGCTCTCAGTCACTTTATGAAGAAAACAACACCCAAAAAAGTAAAAAAACCTCATGTCGACCCTTTTCCATGTTGACCTAATGATCATGTCGACCTAGTGTTCATGTTGACCTAATGCATGTCGACCAAACATGGTCGACCCAATGTATGTCGACCTAATTCATGTCGACCTAATGAACCACACCCAGTACTCAGGTGCCATAGGGCCACAGGACCCCTTACTGTACAGTACCCGCAGTGCACATATTTATTTATCTAAATCGACTATTAAACAAAAATAATTCTCTAGGTTTATATTTCTGAATTCTCTGCAACTTTTTGCCAAATGGCTGAACAGCATAATTTTTCTAATACAATTTGCATTTTATAGAATTACGGTTTTTAATAAGAACAATCCTTCTATTGTTTAAGGCATTGTAATTTATTTTTTCTAGACTTGGTTCTTTTGTATATATCATTTTATTGACGTAAAATCAAGGAATACAATAAAATGATTAAAAATTAAGGAAATAGTATGCTTAGAAAAAAAAGATCTACTTCTGCTGAAGGTTTGGTGGTCATGGCCAGACTAGAAGTTTTTTTTTTTTAGCAACTTATTTATTCCCTTTTATATAGGCAAGAATATATTGAAACTGGTTTGGGTTTTACTGTGTCTTGAGAGTGGGACAATTGTTAATGCAAAGTCAGATAGTTTCACTAAATAAAGGTTAACTTAAAACATCTACTAAGGATACTATAAATATCAAATAATGTTTTGTTCGCTGAAAGCATATAATGTAACCATATATAATAGATACGATCCTCACTGAAGACATTATTTGCCTTCACATTTTATTACATCTCTATAGTGTATTATATGGAGCAGTGATTCTCAAACTCAACCCTTAAGTTTTCACACTAGTGGGTAAATTCACTAAGCACTGGGTGTGGATTTTCTGTGATTTTCCAGTGGATTAGCATATCGGAGATGTACTAAAGGCAAATCCAACAGAAAGTTGCAGATTGATTGGCTGAGAGTGTGGGAGCGGCGCTCTCAGCCAATCAGTGCTTCTCCAGTGATTTCAATGCACAGTGACTGGGCGTGATCTTGCCACATTTGTTGTGGCCCTACTAAGGGATAGTTCCTTGATTTGTTATTTTGCCAAGACCGTGGCTACCTACTTGGACTGAAGAGGACCTCATCCTAGGATTTTGTGAGCATTAACTTGCAGAAAGGGGGATGTGTGGGGTCTCTATTATTTAATAAATGTATACAATAGTCTGTGTGTGTGTTCTGTCTTTGTTTTAATATTTTCTTTACAGGTGGACTACAGGTGCCAGTGAGCCCTTAATGAACAGTCAAACTGGCACTTGTGGTTTGACAAGTGCCATTATGCTGGGCAGGCTTGCTGGGATTTGTAGGCTGCCTGTGAAAAATAAATAAATGAACACTTTTATTACCATTAACCCATGACCCACTGTAACCAGGACTGCGAAGCCCATGAGATGATAACCTTTTTTTGAGGGGGGGGGGGACGGGGGACGGACCCAACTTCTAGGGATTTCAGCCATGGACTAACCAGTTTGGGTCTGGTTAATGGTATGGTAGGGAAATCCCATGCTGTGTTCCCCCTGCTATAGCAGTAATCCCCCCAGCTGGTTCAGCCTGGTGTTGGTTTTCAGAAAATAGGGGGCACCCCATGCTGCCCCCCCAAAAAAAAATTCAATATCAGACCACTCTGAGAGGTCTTAAGATGGTTATTGATTTAGGGGGTGGGGTGCGGGACCGAATTCATAAAAAAGAAACCCAAAAACCCTTTTCAAACATAATCATCATACAAAGCTTGCAGGGATCCTACTGATCTGCACAGTGCTTTAAATCCAACGCAGATTGTTAAATGGGGTAATCCAACCAGATTTTAGACAGAAAATGTATATGAAGGCTATCATTATCAGACTTCTATCGATGGTCAAATTAGTAAAAACTGGATTTTTAGACAGCAATCTGACAACATTGTCCATCAGATTTCAATAAACGGCAAATCTAATATGTAGTAACTTTACCCCAAAGTCATGTTTTTAGGATTTCTGTCTGTGGAAGTCTTTGGGATTATTACTTAACCATTAACATAGATGAACTAACCTGTGCATACATAAAGAAATCTGTAAAACATGATCTGTTGGTGGTACTTGAGGACTGGAGTTATAAACCCTTGATATGGAACATAGGCTTTGTGGTTTATTGGGTGGTTGGTGGCATTGTATGGTTGATTTAGCTGATGGCTGTTCAGGGTTAATGGTTGCTTTGTATAGTTGTGCTACAAGGTCTAGAATAATTTTGTCTTCTAAAAGCATGAAAATTTATAACAATTGCTAACTGTTGAAAAAACAAAAAAATCTGAGATAATAATATATTTTAAGATAGCAAAATATGTAGATATAAAATCACAATTTTCATTAATAGGATATTGAACCTATGGTTATTAATTATTTAACACACACAAAAAAAATCCAAGCTTTAGCAACGTGCATTTTTTATACAGATACTTTTGGTAACTTCTAAAGTGTATGTTTCTGTCACACGTAACAGATTGTGGTGACCGTTGTTTCCCCCTTATACAAGGGAATGAATATTTTCTGTGTAATTCCATTATTCATCCATACTGTGCCAGGCTGGACATATGGTTCATTTGAATGTCACTTTCCATGTGTCCGAATGCTCGCTTCTTTCAGGACAACAGCCTTCAAATGAAAACTAAGGCACCAAACAAAGTACTTTTGTTCGCTATCCTGTTTATTATATTGCACTTGTTTAAGTGGGACAGGAATGCCAGCAACAGATGGATGGGATCTCTCTAGTCTATAGCACTGAGAATGAAAGCAGTGTTAACTGGTGTAATTGTTTAAGAGTCACTAAGTAACTGAAATGATCAGAAAACCTTTTATAAAATTGTATAGAATAGACAGTAGTAAGACATAATAAGCAATCTGTGTCTGTATAAATGTAACATATGTTATCTAATATGGACTGTTCATTGTGAAGCTCACCTAAGAAGACCAGCTTATCTCCCCTTATATGGGTATAATGGTGAGGGAACTAATCTCCATGTCTGCTGTTTCCATATGAATATATATTCTATAACTTCTAATGTGGTCTCAATAAAATCTGTATGTCTTATAACTGCTACTCAGTTCAGTAGTTACTAGGAATAAATATGCACATATTCCAAATAGCCTCCTATTGGCCTCATTTTGTTAAACTGCTTTGAAGTCTTTGTTTTGTGTTGACTTGTATCCTTAGATTTTGTTTAGAAATATATTTTCTTGCATTTCGGAAGTTAAGTCATGTACAACCACCAAATAACAAATAAGTGAAACAAAGTGTATAAGACATGTTTAATGGCATATCTTTTTTATATTGTGAAACTGCTGGGATCTTACTGAAACATATATAAAAACATTGCAGTGGGAAAAGTCCTTGTGGACTTTTATGCAATTAGTGTGACTGCAAACCAGTGGTGTTTCAACAGAGGAGGTGGTCCGTGTACACCTCCGAGTGGGCCCCCTACGCTGCACAGCGCAGTAGGCTCCGTCATTTGCTGGAGTCTACAGCGCATGCGTGACAGCCATTTTGGCTGCAATTTTCCCGCGATTGCAGCTCCGATGCTGGACTCTGGAAAGGTAAGTATTAAAAATGTGTGCAGTGTGGGCCCCCCTTGGACCCAGGGGATTGTGTCCACCACACACATTGCACCGATTATAGAAACGCCAATGTCACAAACCTCTTCCCCATAGGAATACAAAGTGTTTCTCTTCACTAGTACCCCTTTTCCACTAAAGTCGCAGGTCTGACCCGGGATTTGGAACACGGTTCCAAGACAGGTCAGATCCGAGACATCACCCCTTTTTCCTCTGTGGCGCCACTCGGGACCCTTGTCAGTGTTGTTTACACTGCACCCGAGTGCAGTGTCTTCTGCCTGGTGCTTGGAGTTGACATCATCTCCATGAACCAGGAAAACAGTTCACGACTACCCAGGGTGTAGCTTCAGCCCTGTAAGACCACACCCACAATTGGAAGCTGTCCACCATCACGCTGGGGGCAAACCAAGAACTCCAGAAGTTGCTGGGCTGCCGCCAGCCTCCGGAACACTGCTTTTCCAACCAGCGCTACTGTCTGCAAAGCAGGACAGATAGAAGCACTAACAGCCTACCCCATTACCCCAACCTCCGGATCACCCAGAGGACACTGCAGTCAGGGATGTATGGGCTCTAGGGGTGGTATTCAGTATGTCGGCTGTTGGGATCCTGGTGCTCAGTATATCGGCACTGGAATTCCAACACCCACCATACCGACAACTATTCTCCCTCTTGGGGGTCCACGACCTCCCTGGAGGGAGAATAAATAGCGCATTTGCACTCACCCAGCTGCCGGCATGCCGGCGGTCGGGATCCTGGTGCCAGTATGCTGGGTGCCAGGATCCCGACCACCGGCATAACATCCTACTCCTGGCTCTAGGCATGCTGTAAACACTCACCCTTATTCCCAGGTCTGATCCTGGTAGTTACCTGGGTAGGATTCTCAGGTTACTCAACTCGGGTTTTTTTTTTAGGGAGCCGTTTCCACTACCAAAAAAACCTGGGTCAATGCGCACCCCTGTGCAAAACCTCAGGTTTTTTAAGCTAGTGGAAAGGGGTATAGGTCAGTTAAAAAATACAGCACAATAACACCTATATTTCCACCATATTTAAGAAGCAAGATGGAAGTCTTTACTGTTTACAGGAGGAGCAGAAGTTTACAGTCACAGACTAGAGCATGGCGGTGTGAAGGTGTTCTTCTCAGAGTACTACGTAGGTGCATTGGTGCATCTAGTTTTGTGGAACAGTACAAAAAGAGGATTTCAAGCTAGTGAGCGAGATTATTGAAATGAGATAGAGGTGGGGAGACAGTCTTGTAACTGGGTGGCAGTGTACCATGTGCACTCCCCTGAACGCATGCTGTCATGAAGTCACGCCCAAGAGGGTGAGTGGGTCAATGTCTGGAGAGCCCTGAGAATGCTCTGAGCAGCTGTACAGACTGCAGGGCACATGCCTGGAGAGTCCACAGGATACTCCAGACAGCAGAGCAGCAGCGATACTGGCACCATTCCAGAAAACCTGTTATCCAGATGCAGAGGCTGCGGGAGAAGTAGGTTAGCGTTAGGCTGTGGGAGGGGAAGATTAGGGTTATGCTGCAGGGATGAATGGGAGGTTAGAGTTAGGCTCTAAGGGGAGGGGTAGGGTTAGCCTGCAGGAGGGGAGGGTTACTGTTAGACTGCATATGTCGGGATTATGACTGTCTGGATTCCATTGTCGGTATTTTGACCGTCAGCATCCTGTCAGAATGCCGTATTCAACCCGTACTTTTTGCTACATACTAGTAAACATAATTTCTTATTGCCACCTTAACCAGGGATAAGAAATTATAATTATAAGGTCTGAAACTCGATAATTAATAAATAGACCCCTTAATGAGGATAGTAAATGTCCCCTGACAGCATTTATAAAAACACTTGAAACTCCTCTCTATAGTATCCATAATATTATAAATAATAACATCCTTAGTATTATAAATAATAATAATAATAATATTATTATTATTATTATTATTATTATTATTATTATTACTAAGTAACATAAATGTAGATTTCTATCTATAGCTCGGAACGCACTTAATATTTATTATAAATACATTCAAATGTACTGCATACTTCTGTTGAAACTCCTAATTATTATTAAATAACATAATAATAATTACATTTGCAAAAGACTATTTTGCAATAGAATGTCACCAATGTGTTGTGGTAAGTCATTGAACATTGCACACTTTCTGCAGCTGAGCTGGGTTGTGGTGTCGCTCTCATCCAGGATAGAAACGAGTTATACCAGCAGAGGATGCTGTTTGTTATTGACTGAAAAGTAAAACTACTAATCTGTTCATAAGTTAAAACAGTTGGATATTGATTGCAAGGGTGGTTGTGCCCAGCCCCACTGTGCTGGAGTATATTCGTCCATGCTAATTGAGGTCACTGAGGACAATTACCCATTTTACCCCTTGCAGAGGAAAAGAATGCAGTAAATGGCCAGAACATACCACACTAGCAATTTGTTACAACCAGCAGGTCTGAATGACACTTGAAAAGTTTTTTGGTTTGTCCTTAAAAGAACTGTTGCAATACCTGTAAATAGATTTCAAAATTATAATAACTATTTCTTTTTTAATCTTATTTTCATTGACTGTTGAGCTCAAAACTTGTGCACTTTTGTGTAAATAAGACACATAACGTACTAAAGTACAATATAAAACAAGTAATGTTATTCTACTACTACTAATTTTTTTAAATGATGATGATGATTTGTAAAAATAGATACAATTTTCTCACACTATAAAATTATAACTTTACAACTGAAGTTTAACAATATGTAAAATTTGTTTATACAGTTTCCTCTTTTTATACCAACATTCTTGCTTTGTATTTCTTGCTCAGACAATAAGGTAAAGTTGAAGAAAACTGCACATACATGACTGTGGGCTTAATCCATGGTTGTACAGGAATGTATATGTAGCTGCATTGTTTCTAGAATATGGAACTGCTAATCACTACAAGTGAAGCTGCCGCCCAGGAATAAAATAGACACCCACCGGAGCCATCGCAAAGTCCTCTGCAGATGTGTACTCCGCAGATGTGTACTCATACGCAGCACCAATGCAATAATGAGGAACATCAACTACTGGGGTTGACCTATGGCTATGCCTGGCTGTGGTAATAGCGATACCGGCGCAATGTACATGATCACAATTGAGGGGGGCGGGGGAGGGGGTTTGGTGTTAGGGTTAGGCTGTGGGGAGGGGGGAATTTAGGTTTAGGCACCACCAGTGGTGCAAGTAGAAAAAATGTCTTACGGGTACTGTGAGCGCGCGCCGAAGGCGCGCGCGCAAAAAATGGGTGTGGCCAAATGCCACATGGGGCGTGGCCAATGGAAATGGGGGCGTGATACACATATGGGGGAGGGGCAGATACACGTATGACCCCAATAGTGCCAGATACACGTTGCCCCACAGTGCCAGATATACATTGCCCCACAGTGCCAGATACACATTGCCCCACAGTGACAGATATACATTGCCCCACAGTGCCAGATACAGAAATGCCCCCAGAGTGCCAGATATACATTGCCTCGCAGTGTCAGATACACGTTGCCCCACAGTGCCAGATATACATTGCCCCACAGTGCCAGATATACATTGCCCCACAGTGCCAGATACACATTGCCCCACAGTGCCAGATACAGAAATGCCCCCAGAGTGCCAGATATACATTGCCTTGCAGTGTCAGATACACATTGCCCCACAGTGACAGATATACATTGCCCCACAGTGCCAGATACACATTGACTAACAGTGCCAGATACACATTGCCCCACAGTGCCAGATACAGAAATGCCCCCAGAGTGCCAGATATATGTTGCCTCGCAGTGTCAGATACACGTTGCCCCACAGTGCCAGATATACATTGCCCCACAGTGCCAGATATACATTGCCCCACAGTGCCAGATACACATTGCCCCACAGTGCCAGATACAGAAATGCCCCCAGAGTGCCAGATATACATTGCCTCGCAGTGTCAGATACACATTGCCCCACAGTGCCAGATACACATTGACTAACAGTGCCAGATACACATTGCCCCACAGTGCCAGATACAGAAATGCCCCCAGAGTGCCAGATATACGTTGCCTCGCAGTGTCAGATACACGTTGCCCCACAGTGCCAGATATACATTGCCCCACAGTGCCAGATACACATTGCCCCACAGTGCCAGATACACAAATGCCCCCACTGTGTCAGATATACATTGCCCCCCGTGCCAGATACAGAAATGCCCCTACAGTGCCAGATATGCCCCCAGTGCCAGATATCCCCCAGTGCCAGGTATACATGCCCCCCCAGTGCCAGATATCCCCCAGTGCCAGGTATACATGCCCCCCTGTGCCAGATATCCCCCAGTGCCAGGTATACATGCCCCCCTGTGCCAGATATCCCCCAGTGCCAGGTATACATGCCCCCCTGTGCCAGATATCCCCCAGTGCCAGGTATATATGCCCCCCAGTGCCAGATATCCCCCAGTGCCAGGTATATATGCCCCCCAGTGCCAGGTATATATGCCCCCCAGTGCCAGATATCCCCCAGTGCCAGGCTTTATGCCTCCCAGTGCCAGATATCCCCCAGTGCCAGGTATATATGCCCCCCAGTGCCAGATATCCCCCAGTGCCAGGTATATATGCCTCCCAGTGCCAGATATCCCCCAGTGCCAGGTATATATGCCCCCCAGTGCCAGATATCCCCCAGTGCCAGGTATATATGCCCCCCAGTGCCAGATATCCCCCAGTGCCAGGTATATATGCCCCCAGTGCCAGGTATATATGCCCCCCAGTGCCAGATATCCCCCAGTGCCAGATAGAAATGCCCCCCCAGTGCCAGATATCCCCCAGTGCCAGGTATAACCCCCCCCCCTTCCCTGCTCACCGCTGCCGCTGGCCGCTGCCGTCCTGTGTGAGGGAAGGAGAGCGCAGCCTGTGCCTCTCCTTCCCCTCAGTCTCCGGCGGGTGTCTCACAGTTTAATTCAGCGCCGATCCGTGAGCCAATCAGAGCTCGCACCGCGAGCTCTGATTGGCTCACGGATCGGCGCTGAATTAAACTATGACAGCCGCCGGAGACTGAGGGGAAGGAGAGGCACAGGCTGCGCTCTCCTTCCCTCACATCAGCGGCGGTGCGAGGAGCGGCGGCCCGTCGGTGTGGGTACGGCGTACCCACGGCTAAATTCTTACGGGTACGCCGTACCCACCCGTACCCGCCCACTTGCACCACTGGGCACCACCTGGGGAAGGTTAGGGTTAGGCTGCAGGAAGGGAGGGTTAGGGGGAAGGGAGAGGGGGTAACATACTTACCTTATCCCAGTCGGGATTTCACACTTGCGGATTCGGTATTGTCCCAATGCTACCTAAAGCTCAACTCACTCAAATTGAATAAAGATTTACATAGCAAAGTCAGAGTTTCAGGTTAGGTAGGGTACTCATTGCCTTATGCAGTTTGGGAGGCTCACATTCTGTAAACCTACAAAACAACACTCAAGAATGACATGTTTACTTTATCATTTTATCGAAGATCCTTTATTTTTCTTTAAAAAAACATTTAAAAATACCTATTTTTCTGTAGGTTGTTAATCCATTATACAGATCTAGCCGCACTGGTTGTGGCTGTGACTAGCCTCAGGTGCCACTAATTTGGTGTGATGTGCACACAGGCGTATATTTGCGCCAATGATCCATAGGCATTACATTGCCTAGTCGCGGGTGCGAATATACTAAGCTCGGCGTACCAAGTTGCATCTAAGGCACTTATGCCTGGGCGTCCGTGCCGCAGGCTGAATGAGTGTGGCTACATCTGTATGATTATTTTCTATAATGTTTTTTAATCTGCAATTTTAAGGCACTATGTGGATGAGTCAGCTACAGTAAGTGCAAGTTAATTTGCAAATGTTTTTAACTCAAGTGCTATGAGAATTCAATAACAGGTCCCATGATCAGCAGCTCTCATTTTTGTTTTAACCACTAGCCGTTACGCTAATTTTGTGGCCAACTCTGAACCAGCATCTGCGTTGTCTGTATCTGATATTTTTTGCTTAATTAAGTGTGAGTGTGATGGGAGTACCCCTGGCACATATACTGTACTATTGCTGCTGACAGGAATGCATCCCCAACCTCGCATGTACACCAAAATATACTATTTTTGTGTGCATTATTTCTATAGTAATATATTCTGCTTTTGTGACCAACTGTTGGATATGTGCAACTCCAAATAAACACCTAAGTTCACCATTTGTGCAGCACTCAATTTACACATGCACATATGCATTTCGGACCTGAATAGATCCAACACTAAATGATCCCCAATATGCAGGTGGCAGCTCTGGAGCTTAGGTCCTCTAAGATCATAGAACTCCAGAATTTATCACCTGCTATCCCTATAATTATATAATTAAACTACGGGTGCATTATATATATATATATATATATATATATATATACATACAAACAACTGGCCACAAGTGTGTCTATTCTTCTTTGTATGGGCAACAGAATAATAGAATTCACTGAGGTGCGTAGCTATAAAATCATAAATCTATTTTCGTCATGTAATTTCTCTGACATAATTGTCCTTCTTATAATGCAACACATAACCATTTTTATTATAGGTGTAAGGCAATAAATAATGACTATATTGCTAAGTCAGCAAACTATTAAAGGTCACTGCTACTTGCCAAATTTATAGAGAGTCTTCTGACCCCATTAGAGGACCTGCAAACCCAAAACTGAGTTTTATTTCTCAAGACATAATTTACATTCTTACACAGCTTTGATATGGGAAATGCAGTCTTTTATATGCTTCTGTGACATTCCAGCAGAATCTTGCATATTATACATTACACTCTGCATGTTTCTGACACTGTCTCCTAGTGTCACAGGAAAGGAAGAACAGTGAGTTCAACTTCTGCCCTTCAGACACTCCGTATCACTTCATATCTCACAGTGCCACTGAATGTTAATTCTATAGACTGGCGGTAGCTTCAAACCAATGGCATACATTTTGAATTGATCATTGAGAATAAATCTATGCGGTCAGCAAACCAGACATTCCATTCATGCCTGGCCTAAAATATTAAGTACAATGCAAGTAACATAATACTTACAAAAATACTTTAGAGACAAATTAATAAATATATGTTATCTCAGTATTGTGCAAGTAAACCCAACAGCAAGTATAACTTCTCTACTTCACATCAGCAGTATCACTTTTACCTTCTTAGAACCTCCACTTTCTTTATATTAACTTTTTTTTCTTAAAATATGATTTATTTCTTTAATTAATCATCAACTAATCATCAGAGTGAGGGGACATTCGGCTCATTTAACCATATATGAAACGTCATAAGTTGTAAGCCTTTCATTTTTACATTTGGGATTGTGTGCCTGAATGTGTACTTTTACATCAAAGTGCAAATGAAAGGTGGAAATA
Source organism: Pseudophryne corroboree (assembly GCF_028390025.1). Taxonomy (NCBI): domain Eukaryota; kingdom Metazoa; phylum Chordata; class Amphibia; order Anura; family Myobatrachidae; genus Pseudophryne; species Pseudophryne corroboree. The sequence goes on along the minus strand of NC_086444.1, from coordinate 831,038,782 downwards.
TGTCCCATAAAAAGTATAGTATGAGTCCCATCTGCCGTAGGCTTTGAGCTGGTGAGTCAAGTATTTTTGTAGAGAACTCAATGCTGTTTGGGGACTGTTCTGTAAGGAACATACCTAACAATGGACCCTGTCCACTCCTTTATCTCATTCCAAATATCTCACAACACAAAATGAATTATCAAGTCACAAAATTATGTATTAAGGGGTTGAGGGCCCTGCTCGTAAGAGCTTACATTCTTTAGGGGAGGGGCAGACAGAACAGGGGTGACACAGATGGGGTAGAGTATACAGATAGCTGTCATTTAATGGCTGTAAAACATACTGTAAGCACAAAGAGTTTGATACTACTGAAAGAAAAACATTGTTAGTAAGAGAAATAATAGTTCTCAAGTTGGGGGAAGAGAGATGCAGATGCACACTATAAGCACTAAGAACACTGATAGTAAAAAGTATTTAGATAAACCCTCACAATTAACATGGAGTAAAAGTGAAGTTCTTAGCACACATTTGCGCAAATATGTGGGTACATGTACCGCGACCAGGTGACTTCATCACATGGGTCCCTAACATTTCTAATACTATCACATTATATACATTTATCCAGGACTTACCTTTAAATAAAGCCCTTATTAATGTGTGGTCAGCAATGTAGGAACCTGCGCTAATTAAAACACCTGGAGGTAGATGGGAGGGGTGCCAATACCAAAGTGAAGGGACCTTACATTCAAGTGTAAAAAAGGGAGGGACTGGACTTATCAAGCTGTCAGTGCCGAGACACGGTCCTGGGCACAAGGACCATAGGTACCCAGATGGGTAGTGGTTGGACACACATTTCACCCCAAGAATAAGGCTTGTTCACCAAGGTAAGTGTGTGAGGGCCTAGTGCTCCTATTTATACCACATGAGGCCTATGTGCACTTAATTGGGAGGACTGTTTGGGGAGGAGCCAAAAGTTCAGCACATCTGAGAATCAAAATTCCTGAACCAGTAAGGAGAGTAGCTTGTGCATTGCCATGGTGACAGGGGGAGTGGTTAATGGACCTAAGATGGCAGCTGAGAAATGCTGATAGTATTCACACAGAAAGATAATATGGGGATCTACTGGGAGAAATGGATACTTACTCTTAGGTGTATTTATCCGATGACTGTGTATTGTTTTGTAGTGGCATGGAACTCTCCATCTTCCATATAGGACAGATATATAGGCTTATATAACAGCCTGAGATACAGACGTGGGTGCGACACTAGCACAGCTGCCCATATATAAAGTGGCAATCACTATTAGGCAGAGTGGATGTGTAGCAGGAACGTAACAGTCAGGCCTCAGACCGTATTCCTATCATTAGGTAATAGGCGCTTACCCCTGTCACTTCCAGGCTGGCACTTCCACACTCCTCTTGGCGATAGAATTCCAGAAAGTACTACTCATGCTAGAAAGTGACTCCCACCTCTCTCTTCCCCCCACCCCATCCACACAATGGGAGCAGGTGATTTTACAGAACAGGTAACAGGGAAACAACAAAAACATAAAACTACAGGTATAACATGTTATGTGACACAAGTAATAGATGCAAGAGGTCACATAAAGCCGGGATCAGGATACGATGTGTAATGAGAGGTCAGACAGAAAGCTTCCCCCATGCAAACACATTTCCTCTTTTGTATATGTAACTAGATCTGACTCTTGTCATTCTCACCAGTAATAATGTTACTTACATGGTCAAGTCACATTATTATGACCACCTCCTACATGTGGCGAGTAGCCCATGAAGTACGTCACGTGTCGGTATATAAAGTTTGCGATAGGCCGTCTGCACACATATCACTCGTTGCCGTCAGGAGTAAAAGGGGCGATTTATCTGAGCTGCAAAAAGGGATGATTATCTGCTTTTTTTGGTCAAGGGTGGCAGTATTTCTGACACAGTGCAGTTTGTACCCTGTCCGCGTGCTGTGGCAGTGAAGGTGTATCGTGACTGGACAAATGGCACCATTGTGAATAACCGACGTGGAATCTGCGGAGCACCACATGCCATTGAGGTGAGAGGTGAACGTGTACAAAGGTGTGTGAGTGCCGACTGACACGCTGCAGTGTAGCAGCTCAAAGTCACCATGAACCTGGCTACCAGACGTGTCTAAAATGACAATTCAGCCCATCTAGCAAGATGTTGAGGGAGTGGGATCGGCACAATAGAAATGATGGGCGGCTCTACACACTGCAATGTGTGTGCCAAAGGATGCCCAAGCAGCATTGCAACACCTCTACTGGCCACAGGGAGTTGCTCCAGGCAACCTGATAGCCAGATGCAGGGACCACCGGGCAATAACGGTGCTGCCAAAAGGGCCCTGCATCCTGGGTGATGTCACTGCCCGCACAGCCCGCCATATGGCCCTGCTTAACAAGGAACAACACCAACTTTTTGGATTGCCTGAATCGGGAGTTAACGCAATGTGCATGTCTACAGACTATGGGGGTAATTCCGAGTTGTTCGCTCGTTGCCGATTTTCGCAATGGAGCGATTAAGTCAAAAATGCGCATGCGCATGGTACGCAGTGTGCATGCACTAAGTATTTTAGCACAAAAACTTAGTAGATTTACTCATGTCCGAACTAAGAATTTTCATCGTTGAAGTGATCGGAGTGTGATTGACAGGAAGTGGGTGTTTCTGGGCGGAAACTGACCGTTTTCAGGGAGTGTGCGGAAAAATGCAGGCGTGCCAGGATAAAACGCGGGAGTGTCTGGAGAAACGGGGGAGTGGCTGGACGAACGCAAGGCGTGTTTGTGACGTCAAACCAGGAACGAAATGGGCTGAGCTGATCGCAGTGTAGGAGTAAGTCTCGAGCTACTCAGAAACTGCTAAGAATTTTCTATTCGCAATTCTGCTAATCTTTCGTTCGCACTTCTGCTAAGCTAAGATACACTCCCAGAGGGCGGCGGCTTAGCGTGTGCAATGCTGCTAAAATCTGCTAGCGAGCGAACAACTCGGAATGACCCCCAATGTGCAGTTCTAAAAATAATTGTACAGTCGTAGAGGCTCACAATGACAGTATAAACACACTCCAGTGGAGACTGCAGTGTGCAGTGAGCAGGTGTGTACAAATTGGATCAGTGTTTCTGCTATCGTATTGTTGTTTCCCCATGCGTTGGGGAAAAATGTATTGATCACCTTGCCACCCCTTCCCCCGTACAAGAGAAGAGAAACATTGGTCAGTATCCTATTAGCCCAAATGTGATTTTGGCCAATCAAAACGGGTGGATATTGTGATTAATGACTAATGGTTATTATTGCAGTATCCAGTTAGAGGTTGTCTTGATTGGCCGAAATTGGATAAGTCCCCAATCCCATGTGTTTTATGGAGGCTTCGGCGGACTCTTATCACGGATTATGCTTTGGGTGGCAATAATTGCCAGAATTGGGGGGAAAGGATGCCAGCATTGGGGCTAGTAGGTTAGCCCCGTCGATCCCATTAGCAGCGGTAAAGTACTGTTTCCTATTAGCAGCGGTAAAGTACCGCTGCTAATAGCATACCGCCCATTGTCTGAACAGATGTGTTTTCTTTTTACCCAATACCAACAGTAACTGAATGCTGTATTAGCATTCATTTAAACAATTGTTTTGTATACTATCTTGTAAACCAGGTGTTGGAAAACTGTGGTTCACCAGTTACTGTGGAGCGACACTTCCCAGTATGCCCTGCCAGTTTTGCTCTTAGGTTATGCTAAAAGTGTGACACTGAATTCTGGGAAGTGCTGTTGTAAAATATAGAACTTTCATGATAGTCTATGATTTTGCTGACTAAATGTAACAGTTGAAAAGTTGAGAGGCGGGGTAGGAGGTAAGGGGCTGTCTTCTAATATTTGTGTGGTTCTAAGCAAACCTTTGCCACTGGGATTTGGTGGTAATCTAGGCGTATATGTGCCACTCTCAGCCATTTTGTAAAGTTTTCCTCCATTAATTGATGCTGTAAGAAAACTGCATTAAACATGGCAAAAAAGTGTAACCAAATCCTATAATGCAAATATGAGTAACTTTACAGTCCTGCACAATGCATCTAGGCTTAAAACAAGTTAAAACAAGTGTAGGCCCTAGCCAACTGGTGTACAACTGATGGTTCACATGTCGCAGGTGTGACTCTCCTGTGCTACCCCTGCAAACTGGGGCATTTTTTATATGTTTTTTACTCTGCCTTCCCTCAACCGCAGACTTCAAAGTAAAGTAATGGTAAGTAACCTAGAAGTATATTTTTGGGCCGTGGGAGGAAATTCGAGCACCCAGAAAAAAAACTAGGATGGTGTGAAAACTAAACACTTATAGCATCCCAATTGAAAGTGACCCATGGCCCCTGCACTGTGAGGAGCATACTAACTACTGTGCCACCATGCATACACAATGCAGCAATTTTATAGCCTTGTATGAACTTCAGGCCATAAATCTGTTTAAATTTAAAAGGGATTGATACTCATTCAAGAGGTCTTAGGCTATTCTGGGTGGGAAATGCACATTAAAATAGAGAACACAGGAAAGTTTAATTTAAGAATACTTAACGGAAACTGTGTACTATCACAGAAAATTGCATTGTGTTTTCTTAAGTGATTCATTTTATGAGATTTCATTGCAGAGACTGCAAATTGCCCGTGTAGCACTAGCACTAAATAATCACCTCCTCAATAAACCAGCGGCATCATTGGGTCTTTGCATAGACTACACAACATGACTGGAGAAACATGATACTTTTCTTCCATAAGAAACTCCTTCAGTTGACAGTTGATGTTTTATTGTCAGGGTGGAAGCCATTGTCTTGGGTACCTCTGTAGAATCTCTCTTCCTGACAGCTGTCCCTAGCTGATCATATATTCTTTTCCTTGGAGTTCCCTGCTAATATGATTTCAGCATTATTCAGTAAATATCCAACAGTTGGGTGGTATTTCCCGCAATACCACCTACTCCTTTATCAAAGTCAATGTGGGCTCTTCTGGAGAAGTTATTGCGGAATTGGTTCTATACAGCATTTTAGAATTTACCCAGCTGATTGTAAGATTTATTTTTACATTTGTGTAGTAAATACTCTATTAACATCCTAATATTTTAATCTGTAGCGAAGATATACAGAATTAATACTTACAAAGTTGAAAAGTTGCCCATAGCAGCTCTTGGCTATTATTTTTTTAGCACAGTCTTTAAAATGACAGTTAGGGAATTCAGTTGTTTTAAAGTGGCTATTAGTTTTGGGTGCCCGACAGAGCAATTTCAATTGTTGCTCCATTCGGGCGAGAATAGTCGCAGCTGCACACATTTCAGCCCCTGGAGGTGGTGACCTGAAATGTGTGAAAAGATGGCTGTTTTTTCTTGTCGTGCCCAATTATTTAGTCAGATTTAGCCACTTTATGTGGCTACACCCTGACTAACTTGAGGTAATAAGCGCGATAATTAAAGGGTGCCCAAAACAATTGATTGCAACATTGGGTGCCCATTAATTATTGCAACAATTCCACCTTACTGTAGAATCTGATTGGTTGCTTTTGGCAAAGTCTCCATTTTATCTCTTGAAAGTTTGATATGTCTTCCCCTGTGCCGGATCTTTGTTGTTTTCCCCTTTGTCTAGATGTTTCCGCCACATGGCAGCATTTCCCATCAGATTAATATGAAAATGCAGCAAAGATGGACAGATGCCTGGCTACTCAATTATAATTACATTTAGCCAAGTTGTAGTCAGTCAGTATTTCTATCTAAAGCTGATGTAATGTGAAAACAGTGTCATGTCAGACAGCTAAAGGTTCCTCTCAGCCAACACCCTTGTCCTTATATCAGAAACACTTTTATCACAAGATTGAAACAGCAGGTGCAAGGCTCAATACAGGTCAATCTCTTCCGCTGGCCGTGGTTTTATAAGTCTCATCTTCCAATTTCTTACTTTTACTACATGATATGGTGAAGTGTCTAACCCTGTAGTCTACACTGACATCCCTCTAAGATGCCTGGCGTTGTGATCGGTCGGTATATGACACAAAGAAGCTGTCTATTCCGCTTTCTGTAAAATTATCTATTAAATGTAGCGTGAAGTAAGTTACTTTTATGCATGTTAACCCCTTAAAAATGAGTTTACTTTTATATAACATTTTTATTAATAACTTGTAATTTTACTGACACAGTCAGCGAGATTTAAAGTGTCCAAGTTTGCTAGATGTGCAGGATTCTGGCTGAACTCGGATGTTTTTTTTAAAAGTGGCAATTATTTACAATTCATGCTATTACATAGCACTGCTCAAATATGACAGTGTAAACTAAAACTATAGTAACCAATATGCAATTATCTTTTATCTCTCTAGTGAAAATATATCTACTAAGATACTAATTCTTTTTAATATGTTGACAGCTACATTCAACTCATTGATAACTTAATAACTGGAAAATTTAAACCCTAGCAACACTGGGTAATTCAGCTAATATATATATATATATATATATATATATATAAGCACAATGAAGCCGCTTCATTGTGCTTATATCTTCAACCTGCAAAGTTGATTTAGAGGGCACCGGGCAAGCTGACTGTGATGTTTATTTCATGAGTGCCGAATACAGATACTATTTATATATATATATATATATATATATACACACACACTGCTCAAAAAAATAAAGGGAACACTTAAACAACACAATGTAACTCCAAGTCAATCACACTTCTGTGAAATCAAACTGTCCACTTAGGTAGCAACACTGATTGACAATCAATTTCACATGCTGTTGTGCAAATGGAATAGACAACAGATGGAAATTATAGGCAATTAGCAAGACACCCCAATAAAGGAGTTGTTCTGCAGGTGGTGACCACATACCACTTCTCAGCTCCTATGCTTTCTGGCTGATGTTTTGGTCACTTTTGAAAGCTGGCAGTGCTTTCACTCTAGTGGTAGCATGAGACGGAGTCTACAACCCACACAAGTGGCTCAGGTAGTGCAGCTCATCAAGGATGGCACATCAGTGCGAGCTGTGGCAAGAAGGTTTGCTGTGTCTGTCAGCGTAGTGTCCAGAGCATGGAGGCGCTACCAGGAGGCAGGCCAGTACATCAAGAGACGTGGAGGAGGCCGTTGGAGGGCAACAACCCAGCAGCAGGACCGCTACCTCCGCCTTTGTGCAAGGAGGAACAGGAGGAGCACTGCCAGAGCCCTGCAAAATGACCTCCAGCAAGCCACAAATGTGCATGTGTCTACTCAAACGATCAGAAACAGACTCCATGAGGGTGGTATGAGGGCCCGACGTCCACAGGTGGGGGTTGTGCTTACAGCCCAACACCGTGCAGGACATTTGGCATTTGACAGAGAACACCAAGATTGGCAAATTCGCCACTGGTGCCCTGTGCTCTTCACAGATGAAAGCAGGTTTTCACTGAGCACATGTGACAGACGTGACAGAGTCTGGAGACGCCAAGGAGAATGTTCTGCTGCCTGCAACATCCTCCAGCATGACCGGTTTGGCAGTGGGTCAGTAATGGTGTGGGGTAGCATTTCTTTGGGGGGCCGCACAGCCCTCCATGTGCCGCCAGAGGTAGCCTGACTGCCATTAGGTACCGAGATGAGATCCTCAGACCCCTTGTGAGACCATATGCTGGTGCGGTTGGCCCTGGGTTCCTCCTAATGCAAGACAATGCTAGACCTCATGTGGCTGGAGTGTGTCAGCAGTTCCTGCAAGACGGATGAATTGATGCCATGGACTGGCCCGCCCGTTCCCCAGACCTGAATCCAATTGAGCACATCTGGGACATCATGTCTCGCTCCATTGCACCACAGACTGTCCAGGAGTTGGCGGATGCTTTAGTCCAGGTCGGGGAGGAGATGCCTCAGGAGACCATCCGCCACCTCATCAGGAGCATGCCAAGGCATTGTAGGGAGGTCATGCAGGCACGTGGAGGCCACACACACACTACTGAGCCTCATTTTGACTTGTATTAAGGACAATACATCAAAGTTGGATCAGCCTGTAGTGTGTTTTTCCACTTTAATTTTGAGTGTGACTCCAAATCCAGACCTCCATGGGTTAATAAATTTGATTTCCATTGATAATTTTTGTGTGATTTTGTTGTCAGCACATTCAACTATGTAAAGAACAAAGTATTTAATAAGAATATTTCATTCATTCAGATCTAGGATGTGTTATTTTAGTGTTCCCTTTATTTTTTTGAGCAGTATATATATATATATATATATAGTCTTGGAAGGTCCTGCACTCTCATCAAAAGTAATAACGACGGCGGGTGCTCCTAATGACCTGAGAGGCCACCAATATACCACAACAACCACCTAGGTGGAAGGTGCACTCACGCCCAGAAATTAGTCTCTGAAGTCACTTGTAAATTCAGTATATTTTTTATTCGGGTTCACTGTTGATGCCGTATTTCATCGACGTTTCGGTCCTTATGTGGACCTTTATCAAGATTGGCACTTAAATCACCTATACAATCAGAAACAGTTACAATTAATATGTATAAGAACCCAGATTTACTCAACACCAACACCACCAGTGCCTCCCAGGCCCTGAAGACTGTCACAAAAACCAGAAAACGTATTAAAAAGCTGTTTTTTTATATATGTAAAAAAGATACTTGGAAGTAATCCACGTGTGATGAAAGAGACACCTCCACCGTTAGGACTATCTGTTTAGATAGGCAAGTGATTACCTGGACGATATGCCAGATCACTCAGATGCGTGGAATGGCCTTTAAAGTTGGCAACATGCCTGATCACATAATGAAGTTAAAAGGTTATAACGTAGGAAGGTTGCAAGGCGTAGTCACCTATTAGATAAATAACAGAGTAACTACACCATAAGAAAATACACTAACAACGTCATTTAGGAAAAGATCATACCTAGTTACATGTAGAAATAGCTCATGGCAGCTTGTGGGCTCTGTGCATATGTAAGACACTCAGTCTATAAGGAGGCACAACAGGGAAAAAATAATCACCAACCGTAATCATGTGTCAGAAGGGAGCTGCAGGAGAACCATACTCACTGCTCAAGTGTCCAGAGCCAAATGGAAGCTGCATAAAGTTCAGCCTCAGCTGAGCACTATTTAAGGATCAACCACAGGAAGTGCCAATTGGGAAGATTAAGTCTCTCATTAACTTATCACCTCTCAGATAACTCACTCAGACCAACTGGGTAAAACGTTACAGGGTTCACAGGACATGCGGTGGCTATCGCTAACGCACGGCTACTTAAATGAGTGGATTTTAACGATTTAGAAGGGCAACTGCCGGAGACGCGTCTTTTGCGTTCCACCGACCGGAACTCCATGCGTTCCACTCCGCGGAAGTGGCGCTGGCCGGAAGTCTCTGCGTTCCACTCGCGGAGAGAACCGTAATGAGGCTTATCCACTAGCTAATGTTTAAAGGAGGTGTACAACCTAGAGGGGGGCGTTCACAGAAAATGAACACTCCCCCGGGTGGAATCTTCAATGTACAGGTCCACTCATAGCTTACAGGGACTCGGAGGTATACCGAAGGTCACCTCACGTATAATCCTGAATTAACCTATGTGTAGCCTGTCAGTCACCACAGAAAAAGAGTGCAAATGTAAATAATAATTCATAATGTGAAATGTCAAAAAATGTCAAAAAAGACAGATAGGAGGGCACCAAATCAAATGACCACAACTCACCCTATGCATACCAACTAACGTATATCTGATCAACAAAGGCATATTGAATACTGATATGAGTATAATATCTTTATAGTAATACATTGGTATAATGTAGTAAAAGATTTTAAATAATAAAAGGGAATAATGGGTGGTGTGGTCATTGGAATTGGCGAGCCCTCGTGACTAGTATAGGACCTGGGAAGGCTCCGGGAATCAACAGAAAAATATATATAAAAAACATAAGCAAGGACGTGTAAATAACTGTCCTTACTTTCTTAATCTCTATACATAAAAAGAACATACATAAATGAAAAAAATATAAAACATAGAACATGTAAAACACAAATCAAGACCCAGCCTGTATATGCTGATTGCATCACAGTGCCCTATGTCCCTGAAACGTACAAGGTGTGTTCCAAGATATCCAGTCAACGATGGCAAAATAAAATTCTAAAGAAAGATATTAAGGGGGTTGGCCTCATTGAGGCCCCTTGGTGACACTGTATTGAGTTTGTGTATCCAAAAGCTTTCCTTCTGTTTAAGTAACAAGGTGCGATCGCCTCCACTAACAGGTGGCGGCACCCAGTCAATCAGCTGACACTTCAGGGCAGCTACTTGATGTCTAACTGACAAAAAGTGCCGTGCTACCGGTTTGTCAGAAAAGCCCACATTGAGGGCAGTGTGTATGGATGACCGATGGTTTGCCATCCTGTCGCGAAAGGGACGCGCAGTTAATCCGACATAACATAACCCACATGGGCACTTCAGAAGGTAGACGACATGATCCAGTCGACAGTGGAGATGATATCTGATGTAGATTTTTTTCCCTGTGTGTGGGTGATACAAAAAAGGACCAGTGATCATAGATCTGCACGTTGTGCACCCCCCGCAAGAAAAACTGCCAGGTTTGGCTTGCATAAGCTGGATTTGAGATGTGTTCTGTTCAGGGAAAATCGTGGGTCTCATTAGTAATTGCTTTAGGTTGGCCCCTCGTTTGTATGCAACCATAGGAGCAGGTGTTTTAAGAAAAGGCAAACTATTGTCGGTGGCTATTATTGGCCAATGTTTCCGTAGGGCCTTTCTGGTTGCACTTGTGGAACCATCATACTGAGTGGAACAAATCATCCGATTATTACGAATGGGGTTTTTAACCTGTTGTCCATGAAAAATGCTGTTTGCTTTATTAAGACAGCGAGTAAGTACACTACTGGTGTACCCTCGCTCCAGAAAGCGAGAAGTGATCTCGTTACATTGTTGATCTTTGAGTGCTGCGTTGGAATTGATCCTCATGGCTCTGAGGTACTGGGATATGGGCAATCCTTCCTTGAGGGCTGGGGGGTGGTGGCTGCTTGCATGCAAGGTCAGATTGCGATCCGTGGGTTTACGGTACAGCGAGGTGTCCAGTCGGTCACCATTTCTGGTGATACTGACATCCAGGAAAGTAATGTTGGTAGCCGATACTGTGTATGTGAACTTGATAGGATTATCCAAAGCATTCAATTGGTTCACCATGTCAAGAAACTCAGACTCGGTACCCTCCCACAGCAAGAAGACGTCATCAATGTACCGTTTAAAGAAGGCAATCTTATGCCCATACCTAGGTAACAGGTACGTATGTTCATAGTGCGCCATGAACAGATTAGCGTAGGCGGGGGCCAAATTGGACCCCATCGCGGTTCCGGCGATTTGAAGAAAATAATCGTTTTTATACATAAAGTGGTTGCACGTAAGAACCAATGAGGTCAGTTCCAACACAAACTCAGTAGGGTAGTCTTTGCAGGGACTGTTGGAAAGAAATTGACGAATAACATCCAAACCTAAGTGGTGTGGTATGACGGTATAAAGAGACCCCACATCCATAGTAGCCAGAAGAGTGCCTTCACTAAGACGGGTAAATGTCCGTAGGTGTGTGAGGAAATCCCCAGTGTCCTTTAAATAGCTATCAGTTTTTAATACCAAAGGCTGTAGGATACTGTCAATAAAGACAGCAATTGGCTGTAACAGAGAGCCTTCCGCGGCAATAATGGGTCTGCCGGGAGGGTGAACTAATGTCTTATGAATTTTGGGCAGAGTGTATAGGATAGGACACCTGGGTGAATTGATGGTCAAATATTTTAATGTGTCTTCACTTATGTAACCCTGCTCAAAACCTAACTTCAGAAATTGATCGATTTTAGATTTAATTTTAGGAACCGGATTGGTGGTTAATTTCTGATAGGTCATGTCATCTGCTAATTGTCGGTTGATCTCCATGTCATAGTCTGTCCAATCTTGGACGACTATTGCTCCTCCCTTATCCGCCGGGCGGATAACTATATGGGGAGAATCCTTTAAAGTTTTTAATGCTTTCCTCTCGGCTATGGACAGGTTATCAAACATCCTTTTGGGATATAATCACATACATATATATCAAACAAAAAAGTTCATAAACACTATAGACGGGATGTACTATATTTTGCATCCATGATGTGGCACATCCCACCTCTTATTATGTGCATAACAGCGTTAATTAAGTGTGCCAAGGTGGATGTTTGCAGGGATCTCACAGGGAATTGAATTTGGGTAACTCCATATAAACATGGCATTATGCACCCGCTCCAAGTGAGCTTGGTACACATGGGAAATTCTGTCAAATTATGTAAACAGCAGTATTCAGATTTTTGTCCACATTTTCCCTTTGGTGTATCTGTAACACCCCTGGGGTTGGCATGGTATGTCTAAGTGGTTGAGAGAGGTATCACAGGTGTTGAGTGGCTATGTGATGGGTCTCGTAGCAACATGATCAGATAAGTAGGAAAGATTGATACAAATCAGGAGTGAGTCAGCAATTCCAACAGGAAGTCTTTTTATTGATCTGCAATAAACTCTGGATTAGGGATGATTGGTTTGCTTGTAAATCACAAAAAAAGAAGACATTGACCTACAGGAGTAACTGAAATATATAATTGTCTACAATTCACACCATAAAAGATCATCCAATATGCAGGAGATAGGCAATTAGTATCACAGAAGAAGAAGAATTGGAATCCGGATGAGAAACAATTGGAATCACAAAATCAACATAAAATCATTGGAATCATGAAATCATATCAGACACTGTGCATTCCATTCTACAATTTGATAATAAGAAAAATAATGACAATGTGTTCAGTAATTTTTTTTATTTTTTTATTGAAGCATGGATAAAAAATACAGAGTTCACAGAGCATTATGGTACACTGTGGAAATAGTAAAGCTGTGGCCTGACATCAATTAAGGTTACTAGTGATAGTCATTATGTATCAGCCATTAAGAAAAATAAAAAGGTAACAGAATAAAAGAGATCTCTTAGCAATCATAATGTATAGATACAAATATACAGTTCAAACCCTCAATAGAATGTGTGGCTTTCACCTCCCATCTCAAAAAATAAATAAAAAAAATTGAACAAAAAATGATAAGAAAAAACAAAAATTAGGACGATGGATCATCCAAGGCAACAGGGGGTCCCCATCAAGGACACGTAGCCCATACCACGAGGTCAAACGCAGACTTTTATAGATTCCCTCCCGTACTGATAAAGATTGTGTTGCTATGTAACTTTCCCATACATCGAAAAAAGGACCCACCCGTCTTTCCTTATCAAACATGGTTTCCACCCAGTCCATCCTAAAAATGTTATGAAACTTTTCCTTGTATAAGGAGAATGAAGGGGGGCTGGGATGAATCCAGTTTTGCAAAATCTTTTTTTTTGCTGCTGAGCTTATGGCTAGAAGCAGCTTTCTCCCTCCCTTGGTAACACGCTGGGACCTTGGGGGAAATCCAAAAATGGCCCACTCGGGGATAAAAGGGATAAAATTTATTAACTTGAGTTCCGCGTCTCGCTTAATCCTCATCCAAAAACCTCTGATTATTGGACATTCCCAGAAGCAATGAAATTAATCTGCAGAGCCCCTGGAGCATTTGGGACACCTATCAGAAGGGATTAAGCCCATAAGGAACTGTCTATTAGGAGAAAGATATGTTCTATGTATGACATTGTAAAACAGTTCCTGATACGTGTTTGAAGAGAGGAGCTTACATGAATTGTTGAGAAATTTCAAAAGATCATCGGTAGAAAAGGTCGGAAAATGAACCAACCATTGACTCATTCCAGTTCGTATTTTTGTATGATCAATAGGATCATTAAGAAAGGTATAGTGATAGGAAATTGCACTTTTTTTTGAGGGACCCTTCCGTATTAAAATATCCAAAGGGTTATCCCAGTCCAAGCTTTTAAATTCTCTCAACACATGGGCAATATAATGTTGGGCCTGTAAAAACGCTACTGGATAGTATTGAAGTATGTCAAACCTAGCCATTGCTTCCGAAAAGGTGAGAGGCCTTTTATCCTTGAAATGGATCAAGTTCCCTATTGAAGAGATTCCCCCAACCCGCCACAAGGTGAAGGGGTGAGCCGCCATGCCGCCCTGAAAGTCTGGATTTTTGCAAAAAGGGAGGTGAACCGATAAATGAGCATTAAAACCGCACTTATGTCTCAAAATATGCCAGACCTTCCTCGTGTTCCACAAAAGGAGATTATCTCGAAGAGCAATCGGCATATTTTGGTCCTGGATGTGAAGAAAACTAACTATATCAAAGTCTCCCAGGAATTGAGATTCTAGTGTCATTTTCACATAAGTATTGGTACCATGAATCCAATCAATTATATACCGTAGGTGGGCTGCATGAGTATAACGCACCACGTCTGGGAAATTAATGCCTCCACGTTCCCTTGTCTGGCATAGTTTAACAAAACTGATACGAGGCCATTTACTTTGCCAAACAAAGGAGCGGAATAGACTGTTAATGAGTTTTGCATCTCTATGGGTGAGTAGCAGAGGGAGAACCTATAACAAGTAGAGCAGTCTAGGGAAGGTGACCATTTTGATCAAATTCGCTCTTCCTAAATAGGAGAGAGTTAAATTTTTCCAACCGCTCAGTTCGTTGGAAATATTGGATATAGCTTTACTAATGTTGTGTTTGTATAATTGAGAAGGATTTCTAGACAAAGTTATGCCTAAGTAGTTTATAGAGGAGGAGGACCATTGGATGGGAAGCAGGCCACTCCAATGCGTAATAGATCTACCAGGACCTAAAAGCATTCCCACTGACTTGTCTACGTTGATAACCAGTCCAGAGACCCTGCCATAGGAATTAATTTTGTCCAACATGAGAGGGGCCGTAATACTAGGATTATTAATATATAGCAAAAGATTGTCCGCAAAAGCCGAGATTTTTACCTCACTCGACCCAATGCGTACTCCTTTAAATTGTGGCCAGCGCTGAAGGATCCGTAAAACAGGGTCCAAGGATAAATTAAAGAGCAGGGGGGAAAGAGGACATCCCTGACGGGTGCCTCTCTGCAAGGCCAATGTGCTACTTCTTAAACCATTAATCAGAATTGAGGTAGAGGGAGATTGATAAAAAAAAGGAAATAAGTTTTATAAAATTTTCATCAAAGTCCCTACGTTCTAAAACAGAAAACATGTGTCGCCAGAGTACTGTGTCGAATGCTTTATGAGTGTCTACACTGAGTACCATATTGTCTGAGTTAGAAGATTGCATAGAGGAAATGGTCGCTGTGATCGCAGATCGTAAAGCCCGAACCGAATGTCTACCTGCTACAAAACCCAGTTGATGGTCAGTGAGTAAATTCGGTAAAATTTGTTGCAAGCGATTAGCCATAATTTTAGACAAAATTTTAAAATCGGTATTTAATAACGTAATGGGCCTATAAGACCCCAATAATTGGGGATCCTTGTCTGGTTTTGGTAATAAAATTGTGTGTGATTCGTTAAACGACGGGTAAAGTGGAGAGTCTCTATATATAGTTTGATAGAGCTCATGCAAGGCCGGAATAATATTGTCATGAAGAATTTTGTAATAGTCTCCGGACAGGCCATCCGGTCCCGGGGCTTTTCGTGGTGGAAGCTTTTTGATAACTTGAGAAATCTCCTCTAAGGTAACCACCCCACTAAGTTGTTCGTTTTGGGCCTGTGACATTCTAGGGAGGTGTGCTTCCTGGAGAATTCTATTTTGTAATTCCATGTCTATTTCCTGATCAGCATACAGGTTGCTGTAGTATTCATGAAATAGAAGCAGAATTTGTTTTGAGTCTGTGACGACAGTACGGTAATGCAGGTTTTTAATTGCCACAATATGAGTCTTAGACCTCCAGGGGCGTGACATATTAGCAAAAAGTCTACCCGCCTTGTTCCCCCATCTATAATATTTGTGTTTAGCTATTTCCAGTGAATGTTTAGCCTGAGTGAGAAGAAAAGATTCCAACAGTTGCCTGGCTTTTCTGTATGTGTCTAAATTGCTGTCACTCGGATTTAAAGAATATGCGGCAAAGCTGGAAGAAACTTCCTCTCTCAGGGCATTGTACATTGCTGTAGATTCTCTCTTTTTTCTAGCTACATAACTTATTATGTGTCCCCGTAATACCGCCTTCGAGGATTCCCAGAATAGAAGGGGAGAGTCCCAATGCTCAATATTATCATCTGTGAATTCTGCCCATCGAGCGTTAAGAAAAAGTTCGAAGTCTTCAGAGTCAATTAAGTCAATCTATCCGGAGATGGAGCGGACCCCACAGTCAATGCAACGGAAATCGGGGCATGGTCCGAGACCAGAATGTCATGTAGATTTGTGTTGGAAAGATTAGACATAAGAATATCCGAATTCATAAGGTAATCTATTCTAGATAAAGACCTATGTACGCCCGAATGGAACGTGAACGATCTATCTGAGGGGTTAAGCAAGCGCCATGGATCCGACAAGTGCCGAAATGTTGCGAATGTTGAGACAATTCCCCATTGGGAAGAATGTGGGTTAGTAGCCGGTGGGGATTTGTCTAAAGTAGGATCCGCAACCGTATTGAAATCCCCTCCAATTATTAGTGGGAAGTTATCTCTCTGATTAAGGATCTGTAATATATTATTAAAAAAAGTGTGTGTATCCATGTTTGGAGCATAAATATTGACTAAAGTGTAATTGCAGTTATGAATTTGAATGTCCATTATAATAAATCTTCCCTCCGGATCAGTAAGCTGATTCAATATAGTAAAAGGTAATAATCTACGTAGCAATATGGCAACACCTCTGGACTTGGTACGATAGGGTGCATCGACACACAGACCTATCCAAGGGGCTCGAAGAGAAGCTCCCTCCCCAGTCTTCCAATGGGTTTCCTGAAGAAACATTATGTCAGCAGTAAATTTACGTAAGTGGTTTACGCTTCACTGGGCTATTAGCACCACTCACATTCCAGGACAAAATTTTTAGTCGGGAAGGGGCATTGGGACTCGTGCTCTCTCCGGGCGGCATGACTAACCCACCCACCCCCGGGGCAAACGAGGGCATGCAGACATTAGACATTTTTGAAGAGACCGAGACAATGTGAAAAAAAATGGGTCGGGGAAGGTTTACACCCCAATTCCGTTGCAATAAGAGTGACAGCCACACATCCTGTACCAGAAATTAACAACATATATGAACATCCATGCTTCAAATCAACACTTTTTCCAATTTTCCTATAGCAGTAACAAGTATCATTAGGGCCCCGCAGCATAATAGCTACTTGGGACCACAAATCTCCCAAAAATAAAAAAATGGAAACGGGTAGGCCGAAGGAAGAAGAACAATAAAATACCACACACAAAGAAACAAAACCAGTAAAAAAAAAGAAGAAAAAAAAGGGGGGGGGGGGGCGGGGGACATAATTGGAAGTGAAAATCATTTTGAAGTGACTCTAGCCACATGCAATAATACAAATGTTATGAATCTACTAACCCAATCCATCGCCCCAGGAGGCCCTCTGAATTATAAACCTCTCTGGGCAATACTAGTAAACAGAAAGACCAAGGAGCTCTCCGGGTCCAACCAGATCCCTCCAACCAATTTGAGCAAATAATAAAGTGTTACTTCCTCATAGTGCGTTAATGAAGAAGAAAAAAAAAGGGGGGAGGGGGAACAAGAGTGTTAAGCTAATTGTGACTAAGTACTCTTAAGCTACTGATGTTTCGGGGATCGAGACGGTGAACGGTTAGGCATAAGTTGGCGTTTCGCCAATTGAGGGTCATCAAAATATACGGGTTGGCCATCTATCATCACCCTGAGCTTGGCTGGATATAGCAAAGCAAATCGACGTTCGTGATCATGTAGATAGCGACAAATCTCCGAGAATGCTTTACGCTTTTGGGATACACTAGCGGAGAAATCCTGGAAAATTAAGATTTTATGAGTTTTAACAGTTAATGGTTGTGAGGTACGATATTGGGCCAAGATTTTTTCTTTGACTCTGTAGTCTAAACATTTGGCCACAACCGGTCTAGATCTACCCTGGATATTTCTTTGAATAGGGCCAACTCTATGGGCCCTTTCAATTTGGGGTACCAGGAAATCTCCACCCAAACCCAAAGCCGGAGGGAGGTCAACACTGAGGAATTCTATCAGTTGAGCATCATGAATCGACTCCGGGATCCCTATAAATCGAAGATTGCTTCGCATGTTGCGATTTTCTAAATCATCGATTTTATCTTGGAGGGTCTGCAAGACATTGGAGTGCGAGTGTCCCTGTTGTTGAACTACCAGCAAGGAATCCTCTACATCACTAGTCCTCTGCTCTAGGGTATCCAGGCGGGAAGAATGGGAGTCAAGCCTAGCCAATGCTGTATCCAATTTAGTATTTAAGTCCTCAAGAGGCTTATTCAAGAGGGGCAAGATAATTTTGGACATTTCTTTCGCCATTTCAGCTAGTGGAAGAGATTCCACGGGGATAACCTGTAAGGTAGTGGGTGTATGAGAATCTTGTGAGTCATCCGACACACACGCAGAGGGAGGGGGAGCCTTTTTGTCCCCTTTATTTTTGTTCCTAACCATGTCTGAGGTGGAGGGAGAATGGTGTGTAACCGATAATTTGTCCACAAACTTATCCATGCCCCACCTAGGGCCCACCGAATAGAACAGAGTACCTCAATCACACGATACCAGAAAAGTAAATAGAAATAAAATTAACACCTGTAAATTGTGCTGTGGTCACATATGAGCAATAATAAGTATCCTTCAGCCTGCCTACTCATCGATCCTCCCACATCACATATCTGTGTGGTGGACAGGTGAGAAACCTCTACAGTATTGGAGTATGAAAGGAAGAAAGTTACCTCCTTGAGAGAGACAACGCAATTCTGAATTAAACTGGCAAAAAGAACAAAACATAAAATGAAAACAGAAAATGGCGCTAATGAATGCACTGCCAGTTGAGAGAATAATAGAAAACATGTTACGGTGGTACCATAATGATAACAAAATAAGCCTATACACTGTATTAAATGTAAAAAATAATGAATAAGTGTGGAAAATAAACAGTGTTGCAATGCCAAAACTAGACACTAGGTGGTGTCAGCGCCTCAGCTATGTATCTGTTTAGTACATCAATTGCATAACCAAAAATAAAGGGCATAGGAACTAAACAAAATTTACTCCCAGTAGTGCGCCACTCAAGTATTACCTGATTACGAGGGAGAGGTATAAATCGAACCAGTAGTAAGGATAATCGTTGTGGCAAAGCTACGGAGCACTACTTGAGGATAATGAGTATAAGGTCTATACAAAAAGTAATATACTCCCTATACTCATGCCCCTCCTGGTTACATAGAAGAAGAACAGTACAGGTTGTACTAAGAACAGCGTCCCTTCCTCCCCAGCACAAATGCAGCCGTGGTAGAAGTATAGGGCTGTATACCCAGTGCAGTTATTATTCTTAAGGAAAAGGGGATCAGCAGAAAGAAAAGGAGGATAAGGAAAATAGCTTAGGAAGAGCTGAAGGGAGAATGCTTATAGAGAGGGAGCAGACCGGTATATGAAAGAAGGAACTAGAATAGGAAGAGGGAAGAACTAGAGTGGTAGCAAAGAAAGGAGGTTGTCACAGACTCAAACAATACCGAAGAGATATTACGGCAGGCAAATCTTCAGTGTTCCGCAAGGAAGTCCCAAACACCAACTGCTGCTATACTATTAGTGGGGGTTATTATCAGTCCTAACGTAGCTTGTTCCTCGGCAGCAGAGGAGAGAAAGACACCAACGCACAGAGCCAGGTAATCTAACCACAGCAAGCGGTCAAGGATCAACACTGCAGCCCAGCCCACCACGGGTATGATTTTCCACCCACAAGTCACAGTGCCGTCCACCAGCCGGGGTCCGGGAGGGTCAGTCCTCGATCAGGGCCACGGAGACGAGTCCAATGTCCAAGGCGGGACGAGATGGTATGGGTCTTCACCGCACCGCGGCCGCCGTCAATCTGCACCCCACCGCACAGCAGCAAAGAACAGGACCGAGAGCTGAAGGAATATGTGCGCCTCAGATCTACCCGAGCGGCACACAAATGAGTCGCGTCCGTGGGACCCGCGTGTGCTGAAGCACCCTCCACCAGCCGGAGTCAAGAAGGGTCAGCTCTCAACCTGGGCCACAGAGCCGCCCCAGACAGCCGATGCAGGACAGACTGGCAAGGGACCTCTTCGCGCTGTAGCCTGCTGCTGATCTGAGCTGTGTCCTCACCACCCTGCACAGCAGTAGGGACTGGGATCAGGAACCGACGTATGTGCCCTGGATCCTCCTGCGCGGCTCACAAGTAGGTCGCGCTCGTGGTTTTCTCATTCTTCGAGGCGGATCGCTGATGTCGCCGCCAGCAGAACAACCGAATGCCTATCCACCTGTAGTAAGTAGTCGTTGTCCACAGGATGTTTAAGAGGCAGGGGGAGCCACAGTAAGCCCGTTACAATACATCCACCGCTCTCCCTTTCGCGCCAAAGCTGGCGTACATGAAGGCCGTCACCTGCCGCGGCCAGACTCCGGTGTATTTGTATATTCCAGAGGGGATAGAGGGGTTGTCTGGTTCCACCACACTTCAGGAGTCTAATAAAGTAGTAAGCGCCCCCAAGATCTGCTGTAAAACGGTGGATGTAGACCGATTACAATTCTCAAGCCCGGAAGGGAAACTAAAATGCGGCCATACTTGATGCCCCACCCACCGGAAGTGTGTTCAGTAATTCTAAATACTGACTTTCTACTACTCCCTAGCCAAGGTAACAACTTCAAAGGCAAATATTGTTGGAGCTCTTGTTAAAGTCTGCTGTGCCACAGAGTGTCAATGGGGGAATGGGCACACAGTTACTGGGAGGATCCTGGGATGGAAAATATCAATGCTACTCAGTTCTTTATTGCAAAAATGATGTAACTAGTGAAGGAATAGCAATAGCTCCAGACAACGACACTTATGTCACAATATGGGGGATTTTTTGTGGAACAAACTCTACAGTTGCAGGGCTTGATTAACTCTTGAATAATTAGCTCAGTCCTTCCAGCAATACCTATCTATCTGTGCTGCACAATCTCAGTCCTTTAGCATCAACATGTCTCTTTTCCGTGTATTTAAACTCAGCCCTTGAACAATACTTCTCTTGAAATTGTAATAAACTCAGTCTTTGTTTTAGCTCTCTTTCTCTGGGTCTTAACTGGCACAATATGGTGCTACTTGCTGCTTCTTAAACACTGGTTGGTCTGTAACACAGGTGGCAGAGGCTGAAGGCACACTTGCCTGTGGCTGGCTGTCAGTCACCCAGAGAATGAAGTTTCAGGTTGGCTGTTCTTGCTGTAATGGTTCGTCACTCTCCCTCATGATGGCCTTGGCATCCACGCCTCTCAATAGACCTTACGGTGTCTAGTCCTCCGGCTGCAGCATCTCAACACCGGTGCTCTGGCAACAGTCCCTGGCAACACTCTGCTGCTCTTACTTAGCAGTGCTGCACTCAGTGCCCTGCGGCTGTCTCCAACATACAACTCAGGATTGATGACATGGGCACACGTGCTTATATTTATGTAAGCTTTTTCCATGAAAACTCAATAAAAAACAACTCAATTTAAAAAAATAAAATAAAAACTTGACATAATAGTGCAACAGAAAAATATGTAAAAATTAGTAGAGTACTGCGCAAATATAGGAATAAAAGGTCATTTAAAAATACCCTGTATCCGGCTAACACTTTTTGTAGATTATTGATAATATTGCTGAAATATATATTGCTAAGCAGTACAGATTGCAAAATGCGAGGGCTTAGAGGGACATGTATTAAGCAGTGATAAAAGTGGAGAAGTGAGCTGGTGGAGAATTTGGCCATGGCAACCAATTAGCATTGACGTAACATTTATAATTTGCATAAAAAGTATACAGAGCAGCTGCTTGGTTGCCATAGACAACTTTTCCACTGGCTCACTTCTCCACTTTTATCACTGCTTAGTACATATCCCCCTGAGTCAGACATCATATCTGCTGTAATTTATTTATTAAGTAGTGAATAATATGTATGATAAAAGGTTTTTAGATATAAAGGCTCTAAAATATCTTGGTCACGGGAACGGGCTTGTTGTTACTTTTGTTATTAGTATTGCATCCTTGTGTTTATTAGATAGTTATTGTGTGTACATGGCAACATACATTACAAATATGTGTTGAAACATTCTTATCTTAACAGAGAGATTGTTGTAGATACTTATGTGTCACAATGGTACATATACATTATATACTTTCTAGCCAAGGAAATATGATGATGTATAGCCTTTATTTGTGTTGTTACTGAAAATGAGAATCAAAATGTTATGTTCCTATACCTCTACACAATTATACTAATAACGTATGACATGTCTGTTCTGTTGGTCTTCTATTAGATGGATCTAGGATCTAGAATAATAATGATCAGTAGGCATATATATACTCAGGTAAACAAACAGGTAATTTCAACTTTAAACTTGTCATTTATTTTGTACAGTCTGGACATGGCTACTAATAACAAATGCACAGACAAAATTCTTAAAGCTATGTGTGCAAATGCTAGGAGCTTAGGAGCCAAAATTCCAGAGCTAATTGCGATAATGACAAGGGATAACCTGGATTTTGTGGCAATTACAGAGTCATGGTGCAATGAAAATCATGACTGGGACATAGGTATTTTGGAAAAAGGTTCAAAATACAGTGCGCAATGAAACAGTAGTGCAGCTACACAGTAAAACACAAGTGTGCATCCAAAAACACACTGAAGGTACAAATAAAACAAAGAAAGTGAATACTAGTGAAAGCGCTCTCCAGTAACCATGTTTTATATATCACCCATGTGTAAGTGATATAATAGGGTTTGATTCACCATATATTGCAAATAGAACCGTCCTCTGAATTCCTTAGTGTACACCCACAAAGGGTTACTCCACCGTTCTTCCTTCCCAGAGATAATTCGAGTATGTTCATATGTAATTGAACCACCATAGACCTATGGGAATAAATATAAGCCACCCCTAATCCTCTTGCAAGGATATTTGTGGGAGGTGCTTATAAATAGAACACAAATATAGTGTAGCAAGTCTTAAAAATGGGAACGTATTTAATGGGTACAAAATGCACGTACAGCAAGACAATTTTAAAACAGCATATCATGTAACTCCATGTAACATCACCATCGCTGAGATCTTGTACAGGGAATCCAATGGCGCCAGATGTCCCGTTTGGAAGGTGAATGAGCTCCGGATGCCCACCGCCACACCATGAATATTTCCCTCTTACAGCAGATTGGTCAATGTAGGAGTCCACGTGAAAATCACAACCACGCTTAACGCGTTTCGGACGAGATCCGTCCTTCGTCAGAAGCATGGTTGTGATGTATAAAACTCAGGTATTTAAACCCCCTTAATGAGAAAACAACAGCTGAAAATCATTACAACATCAGGAGTCCTCCCGCATCGAAGACCGGCGTTGCCGGAAGCGGAAGTTCGTCATGCGGGTCACAGATTCCGTCACTTCCGGTATTTGCGTTCCAGATGGCATTCTCGAAAACCGGAAGTCACTTTATTTTCATTTCCAATGACGGAATCGTTCCTGTTTATCCTTATCATAGATGCACGCTGGACGTGTTTACAAACTCCAGCTATAGCATTATCTCTGCATCATGGGCCCACATAGTATTTCTTCCAGTACCATAAACATGTGTGAAAAACAAAATAAATACAGCACATTACCATAAAACACAAAAAATAATAACATGATTCTGCTATTAGAACTAAGTGAATTAAAACCTATAAGAACACAGAAAAGTCAGTAAGTGAGACGCAGAAAGATAATTAGATAAGAAAACATTTTAACTCGAATTCACCGTTTAGGCCCCTAGGTGTCAATGTATTTAAACGGTGAATCCATCGGTTTTCAACTTGTGATAACCTTTTCTGTACGTCCCTAGTCCGCCATTTGGGTAAAATCATCTGAATCCCGCAAAATGATTTCAAATGACATTCTCTTGATCCATGTACCTTTTTAAAATGCGAGGAAACGGTATGGGTATCTAGACCCTTACGGATATTATAGATGTGTTCGGCCCATCTGACCTTAACACATCTCCCCGTTTTCCCCACATAAAAAAGTCCACACGTGCACTCCAAGATGTAAATGACATTCTTGGAGTGACACGTAATGAACTCCTTTATTGGATACGTTTGTCCATTTACTGTGAAATCTGAAACTTTTCTCAAAGGTGATTTTACAGATCTGCACATTAGACATTCCCCGCAGCGGTGGAACCCCTTAGTTCTGATACTTTGTCTGGGATTATTTTCCACACTGCTTTTAACTAACTGATTTTTCAGTGTAGGGGCTCTTCTGTAAATAAATATTGGTTTCTCAGGTAACAATGGACCAAGAACTGTATCTTGCTTAAGGATGTTCCAATTGCCACTCACCACTCGTTCTATACTTTTAAAGGATTTGTTGTACTGACTGATGAAAGCCCACCTAAAACGTTCATCTTTAGGTTTGGGATGGTTTTTGACTTCTAATAGCTTCTCCCGTTCTATTGTTCCTACTCTCGATCTTGCCTTATCTAGGAGATTATCAGAGTACCCTTTCTTCCGAAAAAGCGTGGACATTTCATTAAGTTGTTGATCACATATACTTTGATCCGTACAGTTTCTTTTTATTCTAGCAAACTGGCTGAACGGGATTCCATCCAGCCAGTTTGCATGGTGCTGGCTTGTTTTTTAGATAAAACTATTCGTGACGGCGGGCTGGTGGCGGGCCTGGTGTCCTGGCAGCGCTATATCGATGACATTTTGTTTGTCTGGCGGGGTGATGCACATTCACTCGAAAATTTTTGTCATAGTCTGAATCAGAATGACATGGCAATACAATTGGTATTTAATAAAAGCCAGAAGGAAGTTTCCTTTTTGGACTTGTGCATATACATTTCTGGGGGCCAAGTACACACCAAAACCTACAGAAAGGCCACAGATTCGAATAGTTTTATCGAAAAAACAAGCCAGCACCATGCAAACTGGCTGGATGGAATCCCGTTCAGCCAGTTTGCTAGAATAAAAAGAAACTGTACGGATCAAAGTATATGTGATCAACAACTTAATGAAATGTCCACGCTTTTTCGGAAGAAAGGGTACTCTGATAATCTCCTAGATAAGGCAAGATCGAGAGTAGGAACAATAGAACGGGAGAAGCTATTAGAAGTCAAAAACCATCCCAAACCTAAAGATGAACGTTTTAGGTGGGCTTTCATCAGTCAGTACAACAAATCCTTTAAAAGTATAGAACGAGTGGTGAGTGGCAATTGGAACATCCTTAAGCAAGATACAGTTCTTGGTCCATTGTTACCTGAGAAACCAATATTTATTTACAGAAGAGCCCCTACACTGAAAAATCAGTTAGTTAAAAGCAGTGTGGAAAATAATCCCAGACAAAGTATCAGAACTAAGGGGTTCCACCGCTGCGGGGAATGTCTAATGTGCAGATCTGTAAAATCACCTTTGAGAAAAGTTTCAGATTTCACAGTAAATGGACAAACGTATCCAATAAAGGAGTTCATTACGTGTCACTCCAAGAATGTCATTTACATCTTGGAGTGCACGTGTGGACTTTTTTATGTGGGGAAAACGGGGAGATGTGTTAAGGTCAGATGGGCCGAACACATCTATAATATCCGTAAGGGTCTAGATACCCATACCGTTTCCTCGCATTTTAAAAAGGTACATGGATCAAGAGAATGTCATTTGAAATCATTTTGCGGGATTCAGATGATTTTACCCAAATGGCGGACTAGGGACGTACAGAAAAGGTTATCACAAGTTGAAAACCGATGGATTCACCGTTTAAATACATTGACACCTAGGGGCCTAAACGGTGAATTCGAGTTAAAATGTTTTCTTATCTAATTATCTTTCTGCGTCTCACTTACTGACTTTTCTGTGTTCTTATAGGTTTTAATTCACTTAGTTCTAATAGCAGAATCATGTTATTATTTTTTGTGTTTTATGGTAATGTGCTGTATTTATTTTGTTTTTCACACATGTTTATGGTACTGGAAGAAATACTATGTGGGCCCATGATGCAGAGATAATGCTATAGCTGGAGTTTGTAAACACGTCCAGCGTGCATCTATGATAAGGATAAACAGGAACGATTCCGTCATTGGAAATGAAAATAAAGTGACTTCCGGTTTTCGAGAATGCCATCTGGAACGCAAATACCGGAAGTGACGGAATCTGTGACCCGCATGACGAACTTCCGCTTCCGGCAACGCCGGTCTTCGATGCGGGAGGACTCCTGATGTTGTAATGATTTTCAGCTGTTGTTTTCTCATTAAGGGGGTTTAAATACCTGAGTTTTATACATCACAACCATGCTTCTGACGAAGGACGGATCTCGTCCGAAACGCGTTAAGCGTGGTTGTGATTTTCACGTGGACTCCTACATTGACCAATCTGCTGTAAGAGGGAAATATTCATGGTGTGGCGGTGGGCATCCGGAGCTCATTCACCTTCCAAACGGGACATCTGGCGCCATTGGATTCCCTGTACAAGATCTCAGCGATGGTGATGTTACATGGAGTTACATGATATGCTGTTTTAAAATTGTCTTGCTGTACGTGCATTTTGTACCCATTAAATACGTTCCCATTTTTAAGACTTGCTACACTATATTTGTGTTCTATTTATAAGCACCTCCCACAAATATCCTTGCAAGAGGATTAGGGGTGGCTTATATTTATTCCAATAGGTCTATGGTGGTTCAATTACATATGAACATACTCGAATTATCTCTGGGAAGGAAGAACGGTGGAGTAACCCTTTGTGGGTGTACACTAAGGAATTCAGAGGACGGTTCTATTTGCAATATATGGTGAATCAAACCCTATTATATCACTTACACATGGGTGATATATAAAACATGGTTACTGGAGAGCGCTTTCACTAGTATTCACTTTCTTTGTTTTATTGGGACATAGGTATACCAGGATACAATTTATTTAGGAAGGATAAAATAGGAAGAATAGGAGGAGGGGTAGCAATGTATGTGAAAAAAAGCATAAATGCTACCTTAATACAAAATACTGAAGACAAAACTGATGCCCTTTGGGTCACCATAGAAACCGGGGAGAAGGACATTATTCGCATTGGGGTGATCTATAGACCACCAGGCCAGGGGCAGGATTTGGACAGGAGCCTATTGTTGGACATCACTAAAATGGCTTTAAAGGGAGAAGTCATAATCATGGGAGACTTTAATTTACCTGATGTAAATTGGGAGGGGTCTTTTGCAAGTTCAGCTACAAGTGGCAAATTTCTACATTCCTTGCAGGGAGCATCTCTCAAGCAATTGGTGAGGGAGCCCACTCGCAAAGACTCAATATTAGATTTAATTCTTACAAATGGTGATAGGAT
Source organism: Pseudophryne corroboree (assembly GCF_028390025.1). NCBI lineage: Eukaryota > Metazoa > Chordata > Amphibia > Anura > Myobatrachidae > Pseudophryne > Pseudophryne corroboree. Next base: position 831,011,363 of record NC_086444.1, on the reverse strand, counting down.
ATCCGACATATATGTGGGTGAGCACCTGGGATCCAGTGATCATCAAGCAGTATTGTTTAGTATAAAGACAGGATCCAACTCCTGTCACACAAAAACAAAGGTGTTGGATTTTAGAAATGCTGACTTTGCAAAAATGGGGAGATGTTTAAGTGATTCATTGGCGGACTGGTGGAACTTGGAAGGAGTGCAGGAGAGGTGGGAAAAACTGAAAAGTTTGTTTATACCATCTGTGCACAAGCATGATTAGCCTTAAAACCTGGACTGTTAGCGCTCATTGAGGACCGAGTTTGGGAGACCTTGTCCTAGGGGAAGTGAAGATACCCCAAAATTGGATCTGCCTTCTCTAAGTCCTGGTCCTTGGATGGTCCAAAGTTTCTTCGGCCTCTTAATATGTCAATATTAATTCACAAAACACTTTCAGTTGTGTCAGATTAATCTGGTCCAAATGGGAAATAGGTTGTAAGGGGTTATATAGGAAAAAGTACTGCTGAGCGAAATCCGACTTTGGCTAGCTGTGCATTCATTGAGGATTACCCTAATTAGTACAGCTTTTCCAGCCAAAAAGATCCACATTTTGCACCTTCCTCGACTACGACACAACAATCTGCATGGTCACCCGTATAAACCAGCATAAATAGGTGCAAAGCATAACAAAAATGGATTTTGCGCTCCGGGGATGGAAATCTTGTAGGATTTTAAAATGAACATTAATGACTACTGTTTCAACTAATTTGATTATACATGAAAAAAATTAAGTTTACCACAAGTGTACATTATGGATATTTATTGTAGAATATAACCATAATCCACATTAATTTTAAACCTCCAATATTGCAAACACTCTGGAATAACGTAAAATATTTTTTTTCCTTAGAAATACCTGTGAAAAGATATGAAATTGTTCTATCACGCAATAATATCATACTCGGACACAGAAAGTAACGCATACTTTAAATTGTGCTATAAAGAAATACTATCATACTCAGACACAGTAACACATACAGTACTTTACTTTGAAAGCAAATTATTACATGCTCTGTACTTTCCGTTAGGATCAGGTCAGACCATCAGATGTTACTGAGCTGTAGGCTGATGGAACTGTATGATAAGCTCAGTCAATGAGCTGTAACCTATAGGTAGAAAAGGCACATTACTATTCAGTTTATCTTTCAATTCTCAGTGACACGTATCATTTCTGTTCATTGCAATTTGCGTTCATAAATCTGAGCATTGCTTAACAAACAGCTAAAAAAAGCAATGAGCCCACAGCTTCATTTAGTAACTCAGCAAACAGATTTATCCATCATAAAAGAGAATTTGCTATATTCCGTTGTAATTGAAGGGCTACAACTTACATCTAAAATATAATACTTGCACTGTAAATCTCAACATCAGTGATGGACATTGATAAAAATTGGTTCCAGCAAAAATTGTATTGAAGATGTATAATACTGTGTGTGCTCGGAGCGCCATATCTTGCATATGATTATTTTTTCTTATTAAGTCAATACATTTGTCATTCGGCGAGTATCAATGGAATGAGTCTTAATTTGTAAAATAGTTATAACATTGTTTTTAAAATGTTGTACATTTGCTTTATTTGAAGGTGCAAATACAACTACCAAAAATAAAACTGACTGCATATTTATTTTAGACAATAAGGGTGTTATATTTTTTGTGTGAATATGAATATATTTTTCATCTTTTTGTCTCTTTTTTCATATCCCTAGCAGTGACCCTGGTGAGATGACGTCACTGTGCATGCGGGACCTGGTTCGTGTCACTGTGTTGAGCATCACGGTGCTGCATAGCTGGGCAGTACTTAGCTCATCAGAGGTGAGACCATATATCGCTAATATTACCTGCTATGGTATACCTCTAATGTAGCTACCGCTGTGACTCTGCATTACCACTGGGTATGCCGTTGTTACTAATAAACCCGCAAGCCTTGTTAGGGATCACTGTGTGGCCTAATGTCCATTTTTTACATTCTGCTGTTACCTATTGCAAACTACAGAGGTTCAAGACCAATAAATCATATCAACAGTTTTATGTTTCACATTTTTGTTATTAATCTTTATATCATGCTTGTACATTTTTCCCCTGTTTTACAGTGTTACATATAAAAATCTGTAGCCATTCATATTGTCACAATGTTCACAGTGGCACAGATCATTCCAATAAGAGAGCATGTGGTGATTTTACTGATGACAGTGACTGCATGTGATGGGCAGTGTTATACACAGGAATAAAAGCCAGCAGGAAGCCACAGCAGCGGTGATAATGGGGGAGGCGTGGGGTGGGGTGGCGATCTCAGTTTGCTTATTCAAACTACTACAAATGACTGATAATTTTACACATTTTCCACAATGTCATTTGACTATCATGGCAACCACAGTCACATGGCACATATTTATTGAGTACAAAGGCTTTGAAATACTCATTTGAGCTCAATTTTCACTGTGAAATATAGTTCTTCCCCACATCATCATTATCACATGCTGTGTAAAAGATACATAAATGTCTGTCCCCAAGTGCGGTGCCCTCAGCACCATCTGAGAAGTATCCAAGTCTCCCAAGACTCATTAGGTAATCCTAAGAGTCTATAGAAGGCAATGTTAAGATCTTGCCACTCTGACTCATGAATGGGGAGGATAAAAATGTAAGCAACAATTTCTTGAAGGTACCTAAGACTTGGCTCAAGTGCCTTGAAAAAGTTGCCTGTGTAATACCTAACACTAGAGCTTATAGACTTGAAGAGGAGTGTGGGTATAAAGTGCAGTACACGGGTGCTGCATAGTTACTGCCAGACAAAGGTTATAGATCATATATAACATGATTATAGAAGTCAAGGAGGTTTGTACGATTCAGCCTAAACTGCTGAACCACCTGAGTGGGAGTCCAGGGCCATTTTGGAATTGTATGTGCATGCAGCCTATGTTGACCCTAGTTCTGGTGTAGATGTTATGGCCTCCTCCTTCCATGCTTCTTACTGACAGTGAAGATTATTGCAGTCTAGATGGGCAAAGTGGTTCTTATCTGTCATCAAATTCTATGTTTCTAAGATCTCACTGTAAACACTGAAAGGCATTGTCGCAAACAGCCATGACTGCAGCCACACACAAGGGAAATGGTCTGTGGGCTGTTTTATAGTAGATATAAGCAGATTCAGTTCTCTGAGAAACAAGCCCACTTGAACTTATCCTATCTCCCTGCAGATTCCGAACTTTGAGGCAAAACATAATCATCCAGTGCCAGATTCTCACAAGTTTTGGATTCTTTATAAGTTCCTGCAGGAGTGATTCAGGCATCATTTCACACCGTGATGATGCCAGTGCACACTGCTGTGCTGTGTCCAGTGGCTGATGTACTGTGTCCATCCACTCCAGTAACATAGTAACATAGTATCTAAGGTTGAAAAAAGACAATTGTCCATCGGGTTCAACCTATTTGTGATCTCCTATGCACAATTATTTTGTGTAAAATTTTGACTGAAATTGCTGACTGCCGTTCCGATTAACCCCTCTTTTTTATAATAACCATAGTGCGTGACTATGCCCCGTAACCCTGGATATCCTTATCCATTAGGAATTTATCTAACCCATTATTAAAGGTGTTGACTGAGTTGGCCATTACAACTCCCTCAGGCAGGGAATTCCAAACCCGTACGTCCTTACCGTAAAAAAGCCTTTATGCCGTATTGTGTGGAATCTCCTCTCCTCTAACCTGAGCGAGTGTCCACGAGTTCTCTGTTGATCTAACCAAAAACAGGTCCTGCGCAAGATCTGCATATTGTCCCCTTATATAATTGTAAATGTTGATCATGTCCCCTCTTAATCTCCTCTTTTCCAGTGTAAACATGCCTAGTCTTGCAAGCCTTTTCTCATATATTCCAGCGTCTCCATACCCTTAATTAGTTTGGTCACCCGCCTTTGAACCTTTTCTAGCTCCAGGATATCCTTTTTGTACTAAGGTGCCCAGAATTGTACACAATATTCAAGGTGTGACCTCACAAGTGATTTATATAATGGGAGTATTATACTCTCGTCCCTAGCATCAATTCCCCGTTTTATGCATGCTAATATCTTATTAGCCTTCTTTGCTGCAGTCCTACTTTGGGTACTGCTGCTTAGTTTGCTATCTATGATGACACCTAAGTCCTTTTCCAGTACAGAATCCCCTAATTTTACCCCATTTAGTAGGTATGTGTCATTTTTGTTCTTGTTACCACAGTGCATTACCTTACACTTGTCTGTATTGAAGCGCATACTCCATTTCACTGCCCAAGCTTCTAATTTAACTAAGTCATTCTGAAGCGACTCAGCATCCCCCTCCGCATTTATAACTTTACACAATTTGGTATCATCTGCAAAAATTGACACCATGCTCTCTAGACCTTCTGTTAGGTCGTTAATGAAAATATTGAATAATAGCGGTCCTAATACTGAGCCTTGCGGCACACCACTTAGCACTTCAGTCCAAGTTGAAAAAGATCCATTAACCACAACGCGCTGCTCCCTATTATCTAACCAGTTTTTGACCCAAGTGCATATTGTGCTTCCTAGACCTGATTCTTGTAGCTTGTAGATAAGTCTCATGTGTGGTACAGTATCGAGTGCTTTGGCAAAGTCTAAAAAGATTACATCCACCTCTTTACCCTGATCTAGGTTTGCGCTTACTGTTTCATAAAAGCCAAGTAAGTTGGTTTGACAGGATCTGTCCTTCATAAACCCATGTTGATTCCTTTTAATGACCTTATTGACTTCAAGGAACTTCTGAATACTATCTCTTAGAATACCTTCCAATACTTTCCCTACTATAGATGTAACACTAACTGGTCTATAATTACCTGGTTCAGCTTTACTTCCCTTTTTGAATATAGGCACTACTTCCGCTATACGCCAGTCTTTGGGAACCATACCTGATATTACTGAATCCTTAAAGATCAAAAATAGCGGTTTTGCAAGTTCAGAATGAAGCTCCATTAGAACCCTTGGGTGAATACCATCGGGACCTGGTGACTTATTAATCTTTAAATGTTTTAAACGGTCACAGACTACTTCCTCGCTTAAATAAGTACCTATCAGTGGGATATTCTCATTATTGAGATTACATGTTAGTCCCTGAATTGGGTCCTCTCTAGTAAATACTGTTGAAATAAACTCATTTAGTGTGTCCGCTATGCCATTATCATTTTTGCTTAAGACTCCCAACTTGTCTTTTAAAGGGCCTATACTCTCTCTTGCTATTAATGTATTTAAAGATTTTTTGGGGATTCGCTTTGCTTTCCTTTGCTACTAGTTTTTCAGTTTCTACTTTAGCCGCTCTTATTTCCTTTTTGCATATTTTGTTACATTCCTTATAGTGCTGAAATGACTCTGCTTCCCCGTCAGATTTGTATTTTTTAAATGCTCGCCTTTTCTTGCCCATAAATTCCTTAATCATTTTGTTAAGCCACATCGGTTTATGATTTTTATTCCTTTTTTTGCTGCTCGTAGGAATAAATTTGAGTGTATTTTTAGCTAGCAGGAATTTTAGTACCTCCCATTTCTCCATAGTATTTTTTCCTAAAAACAAACCTTCCCATTCAATATCCCTGAAAAATACCCTCATCTTTTCAAAATTTGCTTTGCTAAAGTTTAGAGTCCTAGTTGAGCCAGTATAGGGCTGTTGATGGAAACTGATATTGAATGTGACCATATTGTGGTCGCTGTTTCCTATGGGTTCCCCTACTATAATACCTGATACCAAATCCCCATTGTTTGTTAATACCAGGTCTAAGATTGCATTGTACCTAGTTGGTACCTCAATTAGTTGAACTAACTAGTTTTCATTAAGTGTGTTTAAAAACATATTACCCCTAGCAGTATCACATGAATCGTTTTTCCAGTTTATGTCTGGATAGTTAAAATCTCCCATCACTACTATGTCTCCTACTCCTGCTTCTCTTTCAATTTGCTTTAGTAACAATTCCTCATCAGATGCGTTGATACCAGGCGGCCTATAGCATACACCCAATACTAACTTTTTTATTCCTTTTTCCCCGCATGCAATTTCTACCCATAATGTCTCGACAGTGTCTACAGTCCCCTCCTGAATATCTTCCTGTATATCAGGTTTTAAAAACGGCTTTACGTAAAGACACACCCCTCCACCCTTTTTATTTAGTCTGTCTCTCCTAAACAGTGTATAGCCCTCTAGATTGACTGTCCAATCATGAGATTCGTCCCACCAAGTTTCAATAATGCCTATAATATCATACTGTTTGCTTGCTGCAAGTATTTCTAGTTCACCCTTTTTACCAGTAATGCTTCTGGCGTTTACATACATACAACTAAGATAAGTATTTTCCCTTGCGTTAGGGACATCTTTCACCTTATGTAGCAATGATGACCTGTAATCGTCATTGGTTAGTGCTTTGGTAAAATCTCTTTTAGTACCCATGTTAGTAACCTTACCGCCTGCTCTTACTCTCCCCCCAACTTCTCCCCCATTTCATTTACTACCGCCATCCCCACTATTCTCACTGCATGACCCGTAGTTTCTAGCTAAACCCTCCCCCCAGGCTCCTAGTTTAAAATCTCCTCCAACCTTCTAACCATCCTTCCCCCCAGCACCGCTGCCCGTTCCTCAGTCAGGTGCAATCCGTCATGACAAAAGAGATGGCGCCTGACTGAGAAGTCCGCCCAGTGTTCCAGGAACACAAACCCCTCTTTCCTGCACCAATCCCTAAGCCACACATTTACCTCCCTAATCTCCCTCTGCCTCCCTGGACTAGCGTGTGGCATGGGTAATAATTCCGAGAATATTACCTTAGATGTCCTTGCCTTCAGTTTCTTTCCTAAGTCCCTATAGTCTTTCTTAAGGACATCCCACCTTCTGCTAACTTTGTCATTGGTGCCAACGTGCACCAAGACCGCCGGGTCTTTCCCAGCCCCTCCCAACAATCTATCTACCCGGTCCGCGATGTGCCGTACCCGAGCACCCGGGAGACAACAGACTGTACGGCGATCACGGTCCCGGTAGCAGATTGCCCTATCTGCCTTCCTGATGATAGAATCCCCTACCACCACCATCTGACTAGGTACCTCACTATCTTTTATCCCAACCGCGCCTGAGGGACTGCTCCTCTGGATGCTAGAGGGAGCAGTATCCTCCGACACCGTCATTTCTTCATTATCATCCTCCGATTCCTCGTCCAGTCGGGCAAATTTGTTCGGGTTTGATAGTTCGGAGATGTCGAGCCTACCCCTCTTTTTCTTCCTTCTAACTGTGACCCAGCTGGCTACCTGATCATCATCCTCTTCTACCAGTGACCCCTCCCGCAACTCCTCCACCGTTCTGTCTAAACTTTGCTCGAGATTGTGAATCTCCCTCAGTCGCGTAACGGTTTGCTCTAGATCAGTTACCTGGGCTTCCAGGGCAACCGTTCGCACACACCTCGTGCAGATGTAATCACACTGGGCCGGTAGCTCCAGGTGTGCATACACCTTGCACGACATGCACTGAGTGAGGTCCCCAATCACAGCCCCTCCCATATTGTTTGTAAGGTCTAACTCCCTGTTACTCTCAATGAAAAAGCAGCAAAAATAAAAAGTAGAAGACAAACAATCTCACTTATACAATAATTAAGCTGGCTTATACTTATCTATCTTTGTGCAGTTCTTGGTCCTTCACTTTTATGCAGCCGTAGTACTCTCTCCTGCGGCACCTATACTCCACTTAGCAGTTGCAGTTGTTCCAGCTCACTGCACCTCCTTTTCACTCGGCTTCCAGCTCCTGCTAAAAAGAAAAAAATGCCCCTCACACATGCACACTCACAGCCCCTCTGCTACTCCAAGTAAGAGACCCTCTCACTCGCTCACAAGGTCATCCCCTTACAGCCTCACCAGAAGTTTAATGGTACTGCAAATATGTGTGTTCCTGATCATGTATTATAAAACTCACCTTTTTCTGTATTCTAACTCACCTTTTTCTGTTACCAACTCACACTTACAAATCCAAGCAGCACTTTAAAATACAAGCCCTTACAAAGAGCAAGCTCCTAAGAGTCTAATCACTGATTATATAGGCTCAGCCAGCTGCTTTAGTCAGCCCCTCCTCCACCTGATTACTCACACCTGATTTAACCCCCTCCCTCTGGCTTTTCACCTCACACTTTTTTTCCCTCCAAAAAAAATCCCAGCACAGATACAAACACAAAAAAAAACCAGTATAGATACAAACAATCAGATTCAGATTAACTTCCTCACAATATTACTATCCCTATATGGCTAGACAGAGAATAATCAGAACTCACCTTTTTCTGTTACCAACTCACACTTACAAATCCAAGCAGCACTTTAAATACAAGCCCTTACAAAGAGCCAGTAGCTGCTGCTGTAATGTGTCTATCCACTGCTGTGTCCATCCACTTCAGTGTCTGCTGTGCTGTGTCCATCCACTCCAGTGGCTGATGTGCTGGGTCCATCCACTCCAGTGGCTGCTGTATATGTCTATCCATTCAAGGAGCTTCTGCGCTGCATCCATCCAATCCAGAAGCTGAGCTGATATGACATGACCTATCAAGCTATCAACTGTGTCCATCCTTACCAATGCTGCTAATGTATCTGTCTAGTGTCCATCCACTCAAGTGCTGCTGACGTACCTGTCCAGTATCCATACACTCCATTGCTGCTGATGTGCAGTATCTGTCCAGTGTCCATCCACTCCAGTGCTGCTGATGTATCTATCCTGTGTCCATACTCTCCAGTGCTGCTGACATATCTGACCAGTGTCCATCTACTCCAGTGCTGAGCTGACCTATCTGTCCACTCCAGACCCTGCAGGCTTCTTAGTGTTGTTAATATTGGCCGAGCTAGATTACAGTACAGGCAGTTAAAAATCATTGTTTATTATTTTTTATAACTTAGTTACATCTATTGTCTAAGTGTGTCACACTGGTTATGCAACATAACATATACAGTAAGCACTTTTACTCTGAAGACCATGCCCACCTGCATTCACATAGAATATAAGTACAGAGAATCCACCATGAGTGGTTCAAGTAAATAAATATTATTATACTGTAGTTGTTTTTGTACAACTTGTGTGTTTTCATCGATATGGATCATGATGATCAGTTGAGAGAAGAGTAGGAGCAGCAATGAAATACTAGCACTGAAGCTGCTGCAACCAGTCATGATGATACTAGTCCTTTTACATCATCTACTAAAGCTGATGCCCATGTGCATAGTGGGTTTAAGTCAGGGCATCTGAAATAAAAAATATATATTTTGCGGTGATAATGGAAAAAAATCACTTCTAATAAAGGGAAAGTTTACAGCAGCAAAACACAAAATTGTCAACATGCCATTCACCACATGGCCTTGGCCTTTATTTCTGAGTAGTGATTCTACAACTGTCACTGATGCATCTACTTAGTCCTTTCATGATGATGCAAAACCAGAAAATCAGTGCTGAAAATCCCCACTAAGGCAGTAGTGGGTGTTCAGAAACATCACAAATGCCTGAGGAGAATTTAAGTGTATCCACGAGTGCTATGTATAAGCCCGACCTTTCTGATACCATACTTATAAAGAAACCTCCTTCCACCATTTTCTGCACTCTCTGCAAATGGGGGGAGGAGCATCAGAAGTATAGCTGGTGACATAGAAATCGAGAATGCCACTGTGGTAGTGCAAAAGGATGAGGGGGATATTTGTGTAGCTGACGCCAGTGATAATGAGGATGTTGATGATAAGAATGTTGTTTGTGTAATTCAGGAACCAGTGGAAGCAGTCCGTGCCCATGATAAGACCAAAAAATCCACTTTTCATGTGTGGAATTACTTTTACCCAAATCTTGACAACACTTATCTAGCCATCTTTAGTAATTGTAAAGCCACTGTATGTAGGGGGTAGGGACCTTAAGCATCTAGGCACCTCCTCACTGTTACATCATTTGCAGCAAGTTCCTGGGATTTTTTTGGAAAATCAGAAACTTATGTTAAAAAATAACAACAAGCAGCCCAGCATTAGCTAGGTCCATTCTCTTAGCTAGATCCCAACACTTACAATCTCCACTGCCAGCATTTTCATCATCAACATCCTCACTACTGGTCGAAGGTAGTCTTGTATCCAGGATAAGGCTAAATGGCTCCTCTCCTATCCTGGATTCCTTTAGTAGAACCTGAAAGCACTAAACCTGCTGCTACTGCTGCTACTGGGGGTGGTTCTTCATCCCAGAAGGGGACTAAGAAGACTACTAGTAGTTTCAAACAACTGATTGTTAAACAACCCTTTGCAAGAAGAAGCAAGTATGACAGCTGTCACCCAGTAGCACACCGGATCACTGATGCTATGATATGTCCAATATCCGCCATTAATGCAGCGGGACAATTAATTGAGGCCCTGTTCCAAATTCCAGCTCGGTTCCATTATACTAAACAAGCAATTCATCGGCTATTCAAGGATTTTAAAAAAACAAACATATTATTATTGGCCTACAAAATGCCATTGTAACCACTGTCCACTTAACCACAGAAATGTGAATAAGTGGAACTGGGCAAACTAAAGATTTCATGACTGTGACAGCCCACTAGATGGGTGAATTGTCTTCTGCAGCAGGAACAGCAGCAGCATCTAACAAACAACACCAGCTCATTATGAGGCACGCTGCTCTCTGTATCACCAGCTTCACTAAGAGGCATACCGCTGACAACCTCTGTCGCCACTCTGAAACGCCCACATGCACATTTCACATAAGCTTTGTCAGGGCCTGACGTGCGGGGCTCCCTGTGCCTGCCATGGCTGGGTGTCCCTGGGGCATCGCAATTTAACACTATTTCATCACTCCATGGCACTTATAGTTTGTTTTATATATATGTAACACCTTCACATCATTTTCTTTTACTCCTCACATTATTCACACATGCAGCAACAGCTGCTCCTACCTCTTTAACCCTATATTTTTATCACTCCTGCGATGCCCTGGGGTTGTCTGGCTGGGTGGCTCTGGGGTGTCCTGCCCCCGGACCTGAACCCCTATAGCTAGTGTTAGGGACTTACCCAATGAGAGGCTACCTTGATGCGGTGGGTAAGCTCATAGCCCTGGCCAGGAATATGCTAAGTGCCTCTGGTTACTACAGGTTGAGCTAGTGTGAGATAGTGCACCTGCTACCTTTTCCCTCTGTACACTTTACTAAGTCTCAAGCAGAGTAGCACCTCCCTACCTAATTAAGGTGTGCAAATTAGGGCCCTTTTCCCTTTTTTTCTCCCATAAATTAAGCAATCAAAAATTGATGGTTGGTTTCATGAATTTTCTGCACACACATAAGAATTAAAAATTAAAAATTATATAAACACAATAAAGACACATAAGTGGATTTGATATTCATTTTATTCAATGTATCGTTTGTAATCTTTGTCTTGCATTTTTTTCACATTATCAGCCATTTTAATCATATTACATTAAAAGTTAAATTTTAGATATACTCACCTTCTTCCTAAAATTGCGCCAACAAAGACAATCCTTTCCTTTCCAGTGTTTTCTTCTACTTCATTGTCTATGGCAGCACCTCCTAGATAATATCGTGAATAGATTCATAATTTCAAACTTGGGGAACTATATCCTTTACTATAAGTATTATCAACTTGATAAAAGTCTAGTGCAGAGGATTTCCCTTTTTCCCCCTTCCCTTAATCCATTTCCATTGAAGAGGTTAAAGTGAGCCGGAATGGGGCAGAACTGCGTTCCATCAGTTCCATTTGGAGACGGATACCAGTTCCGCCTCCTCCAACTCACCTAACCCACGATGTCAGCCGGCGGTGCAGGGAGATACAGGGCACCCGCTGAGACTTTATTTCCAGCGGGCACCCGGCTTCCTCTTCACAGCGGCAGCCGGAGCTTACTCCTGAGCTCTGGCTTCTGGCTTTTGCAGTGTACGGCGTGTGCTATGGGTGAGACGTCATGACGTCTCTCTCAGTTCTGAGGAGGAGCGGGCAGAAAGGAAGAAGGATGTTAGTGGTCGGACGCAGGAGCTGGGCTTAAGGTGAGTATACTGTGTTTTTTTTTTTTCTGTGTAAGCGGCACTACTAAAAGGGGCATAGCTACAAGGGGCATAACCAAAGGGGGCATAGCTACAATGGGCATAACTAAAGGGGGCATACCTACAAGGGGCACTACTAAAGGGGGCATGTAGCTACAAGTGGCATAACTAAAGGGGACATACTTACAAGGGGCACTACTAAAGGGGGCATAGCTACAAGGGGCATAACTAAAGGGGACATGCCTACAATGGGCAAAACTTAAGGGGGCATATCAACTGGGGCAAAACTTAAGGGGGCATATCAACTGTGGGCATAGCTACTGGGGGCATATCTATGGGGGGCAAAACTAAAGGGGGCATATCTACTGGGGACATAACTAAAGGGGGCATATCTACAGGGGGCATAACTAAGGGGGCATATCTACAAGGGCAAAACTTAAGGGGGCATATCAACCGAGGGCATAGCTACTGGGGGCATATCTATGGGGGGCAAAACTAAAATAAGAATTTACTTACCGATAATTCTATTTCTCGTAGTCCGTAGTGGATGCTGGGGACTCCGTAAGGACCATGGGGAATAGCGGCTCCGCAGGAGGAGACTGGGCACAAAAGTAAAGCTTTAGGACTACCTGGTGTGCACTGGCTCCTCCCCCTATGACCCTCCTCCAAGCCTCGGTTAGGATACTGTGCCCGGACGAGCGTACACAATATGGAAGGATTTTGAATCCCGGGTAAGACTCATACCAGCCACACCAATCACACCGTATAACTTGTGATCTAAACCCAGTTAACAGCATGATAACAGAGGAGCCTCTAGAAAAGATGGCTCACTACAGCAATAACCCGATTTTTGGTAACAATAACTATGTACCAGTATTGCAGACAATCCGCACTTGGGATGGGCGCCCAGCATCCACTACGGACTACGAGAAATAGAATTATCGGTAAGTAAATTCTTATTTTCTCTGACGTCCTAGTGGATGCTGGGGACTCCGTAAGGACCATGGGGATTATACCAAAGCTCCCAAACGGGCGGGAGAGTGTGGATGACTCTGCAGCACCAAATGAGAGAACTCCAGGTCCTCCTCAGCCAGGGTATCAAATTTGTAGAATTTTACAAACGTATTTGCTCCTGACCAAGTAGCTGCTCGGCAAAGTTGTAAAGCCGAGACCCCTCGGGCAGCCGCCCAAGATGAGCCCACCTTCCTTGTGGAGTGGGCATTTACAGATTTTTGGCTGTGGCAGGCCTGCCACAGAATGTGCAAGCTGGATTGTACTACAAATCCAACGAGCAATAGTCTGCTTAGAAGCAGGAGCACCCAGCTTGTTGGGTGCATACAGGATAAACAGCGAGACAGATTTTCTGACTCCAGCCGTCCTGGAAACATATATTTTCAGGGCCCAGACAACGTCTAGCAACTTGGAGTCCTCCAAGTCCCTAGTAGCCGCAGGCACCACAATAGGTTGGTTCAGGTGAAACGCTGAAACCACCTTAGGGAGAAACTGAGGACGAGTCCTCAATTCCGCCCTGTCCGAATGGAAAATCAGATAAGGGCTTTTACAGGATAAAGCCGCCAATTCTGACATGCGCCTGGCCCAGGCCAGGGCCAACAGCATGACCACTTTCCATGTGAGATATTTTAACTCCACAGATTTAAGTGGTTCAAACCAATGTGACTTTTGGAACCCAAAACTACATTGAGATCCCAAGGTGCCACTGGAGGCACAAAAGGAGGCTGTATATACAGTACCCCTTTTACAAACGTCTGAACTTCAGGGACTGAAGCTAGTTCTTTTTGGAAGAAAATTGACAGGGCCGGAATTTGAACCTTAATGGACCCCAATTTCAGGCCCATAGACACTCCTGTTTGCAGGAAATGTAGGAATCGACCCAGTTGAAATTCCTCCGTCGGGCCTCACTGGCCTCGCACCACGCAACATATTTTCGCCAAATGCGGTGATAATGTTTTGCGGTTACATCCTTCCTGGCTTTGATCAGGATAGGGGTGACTTCATCCGGAATGCCTTTTTCCTTCAGGATCCGGCGTTCAACCGCCATGCCGTCAAACGCAGCCGCGGTAAGTCTTGGAACAGACAGGGTCCTTGCTGGAGCAGGTCCCTTCTTAGAGGTAGAGGCCACGGATCCTCCGTGAGCATCTCTTGAAGTTCCGGTTACCAAGTCCTTCTTGGCCAATCCGGAGCCACGAATATAGTGCTTACTCCTCTCCATCTTATAATTCTCAGTACCTTGGGTATGAGAGGCAGAGGAGGGAACACATACACTGACTGGTACACCCACGGTGTTACCAGAGCGTCTACAGCTATTGCCTGAGGGTCCCTTGACCTGGCGCAATACCTGTCGAGTTTTTCCCAACGGTTTATAATCATGTGGAAGACTTCTGGGTGAAGTCCCCACTCTCCCGGGTGGAGGTCGTGTCTGCTGAGGAAGTCTGCTTCCCAGTTGTCCACTCCCGGAATGAATACTGCTGACAGTGCTATCACATGATTTTCCGCCCAGCGAAGAATCCTTGCAGCTTCTGCCATTGCCCTCCTGCTTCTTGTGCCACCCTAACTGTTTACGTGGGTGACTGCCGTGATGTTGTCCGACTGGATCAACACCGGCTGACCTTGAAGCAGAGGTCTTGCTAAGCTTAGAGCATTGTAAATGGCCCTTAGCTTCAGGATATTTATGTGAAGTGATGTCTCCAGGCTTGACCATAAGCCCTGGAAATTCCTTCCCTGTGTGACTGCTCCCCAGCCTCGCAGGCTGGCATCCGTGGTCACCAGGACCCAGTCCTGAATGCCGAATCTGCGTCCCTCTAGAAGATGAGCACTCTGCAACCACCACAGGAGGGACACCCTTGTCCTTGGTGACAGGGTTATCCGCTGATGCATCTGAAGATGCGACCCGGACCATTTGTCCAGCAGGTCCCACTGGAAAGTTCTTGCGTGGAATCTGCCGAATGGGATTGCTTCGTAGGAAGCCATCATTTTTCCCAGAACCCTTGTGCATTGATGCACTGAGACTTGGCTCGGTTTTAGGAGGTTCCTGACTAGCTCGGATAACTCCCTGGCTTTCTCCTCCGGGAGAAACACCTTTTTTCTGGACTGTGTCCAGGATCATCCCTAGGAACAGAAGACGAGTCGTCGGAACCAGCTGTGATTTTGGAATATTGAGAATCCAACCGTGCTGCCGCAACACTACCTGAGATAGTGCTACACCGACCTCCAACTGTTCTCTGGATCTTACCCTTATCAGGAGATCGTCCAAGTAAGGGATAACTAAAACTCCCTTCCTTCGAAGGAGTATCATCATTTCGGCCATTACCTTGGTAAAGACCCGGGGTGCCGTGGACCATCCAAACGGCAGCGTCTGAAACTGATAGTGACAGTTCTGTACCACAAACCTGAGGTACCCTTGGTGAGAAGGGTAAATTGGGACATGAAGGTAAGCATCCTTTATGTCCAGAGACACCATGTAGTCCCCTTCTTCCAGGTTCGCAATCACTGCTCTGAGTGACTCCATCTTGAATTTGAACTTCTGTATGTAAGTGTTCAAAGATTTTAGATTTAAAATCGGTCTCACCGAGCCGTCCGGCTTCGGTACCACAACAGTGTGGAATAATACCCCTTTCCCTGTTGCAGGAGGGGTACCTTGATTATCACCTGCTGGGAATACAGCTTGTGAATGGCTTCCAAAACTGCCTCCCTGTCGGAGGGAGACGTCGGTAAAGCCGACTTTAGGAAACGGCGAGGGGGAGACGTCTCGAATTCCAATTTGTACCCCTGAGATACCACCTGAAGGATCCAGGGGTCTACTTGCGAGTGAGCCCACTGCGCGCTGAAATTCTTGAGACGGGCCCCCACCCTGCCTGAGTCCGCTTGTAAAGCCCCAGCGTCATGCTGAGGGCTTGGCAGAGGCGGGAGAGGGCTTCTGTTCCTGGGAACTGGCTGATTTCTGCAGCCTTTTTCCTCTCCCTCTGTCATGGGGCAGAAATGAGGTACCTTTTGCCCGCTTGCCCTTATGGGAACGAAAGGACTGCGCCTGATAATACGGCGTCTTCTTATGTTGAGAGGCGACCTGGGGTAAAAACGTGGATTTCCCAGCTGTTGCCGTGGCCACCAGGTCTGAAAGACCGACCCCAAATAACTCCTCCCCTTTATAAGGCAATACTTCCATATGCCGTTTGGAATCCGCATCACCTGACCACTGTCGTGTCCATAACCCTCTTCTGGCAGAAATGGACAACGCACTTACTCTTGATGCCAGTCGGCAAATATTCCGCTGTGCATCACGCATATATAGAAATGCATCTTTTAAATGCTCTATAGGCAATAATATACTGTCCCTATCTAGGGTATCAATATTTTCAGTCAGGGAATCCGACCACGCCAACCCAGCACTGCACATCCAGGCTGAGGCGATTGCTGGTCGCAGTATAACACCAGTATGTGTGTAAATACATTTTAGGATACCCTCCTGCTTTCTATCAGCAGGATCCTTAAGGGCGGCCATCTCAGGAGAGGGTAGAGCCCTTGGCCCTCATTCCGAGTTGATCGCTCGTTATTTTTCATCGCATCGCAGTGAAATTTCGCTTAGTGCGCATGCGCAATAGTCGCACTGCGACTGCGCCAAGTAACTTTGCTATGAAGATAGTTTTTTTACTCACGGCTTTTTCTTCGCTCCGGCGATCGTAGTGTGATTGACAGGAAATGGGTGTTACTGGGCGGAAACACGGCGTTTTAGGGGCGTGTGGATGAAAACGCTACCGTTTCCGGAAAAAGCGCAGGAGTGGCTGGAGAAACGGGGGAGTGTCTGAGCGAACGCTGGGTGTGTTTCTGACGTCAATCCAGGAACGACAAGCACTGAACTGATCGCACAGGCAGAGTAAGTGTGGAGCTACTCTAAAACTGCTAAGTAGTTTTTGATCGCAATAATGCGAATACATCGGTCGCAATTTTAGGATGCTAAGATACACTCCCAGTAGGTGTAGGCTTAGCGTGTGTAACTCTGCTAAATTCGCCTTGCGACCGATCAACTCGGAATGAGGGCCCTTGTTTTTACAAGCGTGTGAGCGCTTCATCCACCCTAGGGGGTGTTTCCCAACGCACCCTAACCTCTGGCGGGAAAGGATATAATGCCAATAACTGTTTAGAAATTATCAGTTTTTATCGGGGGAAACCCACGCTTCATCACACACCTCATTTAATTTCTCAGATTCAGGAAAACTACAGGTAGTTTTTCCTCACCGAACATAATACCCCTTTTGGTGGTACTCGTATTATCAGAAATGTGTAAAACATTTTTCATTGCCTCAATCATGTAACGTGTGGCCCTACTGGAAGTCACATTTGTCTCTTCACCGTCGACACTGGAGTCAGTATCCGTGTCGGCGTCTGTATCTGCCATCTGAGGTAACGGGCGCTTTAGAGCCCCTGACGGCCTATGAGACGTCTGGACAGGCACAAGCTGAGTAGCCGGCTGTCTCATGTCAACCACTATCTTTTGTAAAGAGCTGACACTGTTAATTCCTTCCAACAGTTCACCCACTCAGGTGTCGACCCCCTAGGGGGTGACATCCCTATTACAGGCAATTTGCTCCGCCTCCACATCATTTTCCTCCTCATACATGTCGACACAAACGTACCGACACACAGCACACACACAGGGAATGCTCTGATAGAGGACAGGACCCCACTAGCCCTTTGGGGAGACAGAGGGAGAGTTTGCCAGCACACACCAGAGCGCTATATATATACAGGGATAACCTTATATAAGTGTTTTTCCCCTTATAGCTGCTGTATTGTTAATACTGCGCTTAATTTGTGCCCCCCTCTCTTTTTTAACCCTTTCTGTAGTGTAGTGACTGCAGGGGAGAGCCAGGGAGCTTCCCTCCAACGGAGCTGTGAGGGAAAATGGCGCCAGTGTGCTGAGGAGATAGGCTCCGCCCCTTTTTCGCTGACTTTTCTCCTGCTTTTTTATGGATTCTGGCAGGGGTTAAAATTCATCCATATAGCCCTGGGGGCTATATGTGATGTATTTTCGCCAGCCAAGGTGTTTTAATTGCTGCTCAGGGCGCCCCCCCCCTAGCGCCCTGCACCCTCAGTGACCGAAGTGTGAAGTGTGCTGAGGAGCAATGGCGCACAGCTGCAGTGCTGTGCGCTACCTTGGTGAAGACAGGATGTCTTCTGCCGCCGATTTTCCGGACCTCTTCTTGCTTCTGGCTCTGTAAGGGGGCCGGCGGCGCGGCTCTGGGACCGGACTCCATGGCTGGGCCTGTGTTCGATCCCTCTGGAGCTAATGGTGTCCAGTAGCCTAAGAAGCCCAATCCACTCTGCACGCAGGTGAGTTCGCTTCTTCTCCCCTTAGTCCCTCGATGCAGTGAGCCTGTTGCCAGCAGGTCTCACTGAAAATAAAAAACCTAAACTAAACTTTTCACTAAGCAGCTCAGGAGAGCCACCTAGTGTGCACCCTTCTCGTTCGGGCACAAAAATCTAACTGAGGCTTGGAGGAGGGTCATAGGGGGAGGAGCCAGTGCACACCAGGTAGTCCTAAAGCTTTACTTTTGTGCCCAGTCTCCTCCTGCGGAGCCGCTATTCCCCATGGTCCTTACGGAGTCCCCAGCATCCACTAGGACGTCAGAGAAAAGGGGCATACCTACTGGGGACATAACTAAAGGGGGCATATCTACAAGGGGCATAACTAAGGGGGCATATCTACAGGGGCAAAACTTAATGGGGCATATCAACTGGGGGCAAAACTTAAGGGGGCATATCAACTGGGGGCATAGCTACTGGGGGCATATCTACGGGGGCAAAACTAAAGGGGGCATATCTACTGGGGACATAACTAAAGGGGGCATATCTACAAGGGGCATAACTAAGGGGGCATATCTACAGGGGCAAAACTTAAGGGGCATATCAACTGGGGGCATAGCTACTGGGGGCATATCTACAGGGGGCAAAACTAAAGGGGGCATATCTACTGGGGACATAACTAAAGAGGGCATATCTACAAGGGGCATAACTAAGGGGGCATATCTAGAAGGGGCAAAACTTAAGGGGCATATCTACAGGGGGCAAAACTAAAGGGGGCATGTCTACTGGAAGCATAACTAAATGGGACATATCTATTGGGGGCACTACTGAGGGCATTGCATAAGGTCCACTTCATAAGGGGCATCACTTCTGGGGACATAAGGGGCACTACTTCTGGGGGCACTGCATAAGGGGAATGAATACTATGGGCTCTACAAAAGGGTCACTGCCACTGTGGGCACTACCACTACAGTGGGCATTGCATAAGGGGCACAAATACTATGGTCTCTACAAAAGGGGCACTGCCACTGTGGCAACTACCACTACAGTGGGCATTGCATATGGGGAACTACTACTGTGGGCATTATGGGGGTCATTCTGAGTTGTTCGCTCGTTGCTGATTTTCGCTATACTGCGATTAGTCGCTTACTGAGCATGCGCAAGGTTCGCAGAGCGCATGCGCTTAGTTATTTTACACAAAAGTTAGGTATTTTACTCACGGCATAACAAAGCTTTTTCATCGCTGTGCTGATCGTAGTGTGATTGACAGGAAGTGGGTGTTTCTGGGCGGAAACTGGCCGTTTTATGGGAGTGTGCGGAAAAACGCAGGCGTTCGAGTTCCAAAACGCAGGAGTGGCTGGAGAAACGGGGGAGTGGCTGGGCAAACGCTGGGTGTGTTTGTGACGTCAAACCAGGAACGAAAAGGATTGAGCTGGTCGCAATGGCTGAGTAAGTCTGGAGCTACTCAGAAACTGCGGGGTAATCGTTACGAGAAAATTAGCAAAGCTTTTGTTCGCAATTCTTCTATGCTAAGATACACTCCCAGTAGGCGGCGGCTTAGCGTGTGCAATGCTGCTAAAAGCAGCTAGCGAGCGAACAACTCGGAATCACCCCCTATGTGTATTTGGGGTGCTACTACTGTGGGCTTTCTGTATAAGGAGCACTAATGTGTGTCATAACATGAATAAGGGACACTACTATGTGGTGTAATGTGAATAGGATTGTGCTACTGTGTGGCGTAATTTGAATTGGGTATACTACTGGGTGACCATACCCCTTTCTTTTTTGAGACCACGCCCCTTTGTGTGGTGCGCGCCACAGGCGCATGGGCGGTGGGGGGATGTGAGTTCCACCACCTCCCTAGAACCACTTTAAGCACTGTATATATATATATATATATATATATATAGAGAGAGAGAGAGAGAGAGAGAGAGAGAGAGAGTGAGAGAGAGAGAGAGAGAGAGAGAGAATTTAATAAAGGATATGCATCAGGTTTTTAAACAGCAAATATGTCTGTTTGATAATAGAGACCTTTCCCTTACCCTTTTCAGTTTGAAAGGCTCAAATAATCCTCAGTATACTTTGGTTTAATGTATACCTATTGTTCACTGATATTAAAACAAGAGAAAATTAACACCTATAATGTGGGACAGAAAACTCTCAGTTTCTCTGATGTGTTGACCTCACTAACCCATTCTTATGCATGTATGCATTTTATGAACTAGTGAAATTCCATTAACATGCTTCACATAGCCAACACCTGACTGTGCCATTCATTTGTATCAGCTACATATTACAAACCATTCTCTGCTGTTGTTCTTTTGTTGCATGATATGTGCTTAATTGATTCCCAATGACAATATAATGTATTCTCACCAGTAAACCTGACAATTAGTCTATATGTCTTTATCTCTCAATCTTGTTTTAATATACCCAGTTCAATGAAAATTGATCTAAGTAATACTCATATTATATGTGTTTATGTCACAGTCATTCTGTTACCCATATTCTAAATTAAATTTGAAGGTTGGCATCATAGTATTTAAATGCAGCATCAGTAATCTATTTATTGTTTTTAGACTTGTAATTTCCTTTTTTTGTAACTGAGAATACAAAAGGCTTCCTCTCAATGTGTGAATAAATAAACAGCTATTTATGGGTTATAGTAATATACTGTATTTAGTAAACCAGCACATGAAAACTGAAGACTGATCTGAACAATTGGTTGCAGCTATGTTAAAATAATTAAGACGTGCTTCAGCAAGGAAACAGGGGAAATGAGACCTGGAAGCTATAGGACAAGCACCTACAAGCAACCCAAACATCTTATTTCACGGCCTGACTTTTATTGGCCTATTATCTCATCTGCAGCAAGGAAGATTGCATGGGGCCACCGTAGCAGTGCATTAGCTGATATAATTGATGGTCAATTTGAAAACACAGTACAAGGATAATTAGACAACCATAAAATATCAGACCAGCAAAGTGACTTCTAAGGCATAGAGTTAGGTGTCATGCAGGAACAAATAAAGGGAACTACTATAATTCTATCCTAAGACATTTTTTTTTCTCAAAACTCATAGTTTATAGCTTTTCTTGAGAAACAGCAAGCCTTAAATGGTGAACAAATTCCTATCTGAGGAAATACTAATATTAATATCCAGCCAGTGCTATTTTGCACTTTCTGACTCAACCATCATTCACATTCATTTTTT
Organism: Pseudophryne corroboree; assembly: GCF_028390025.1. NCBI lineage: Eukaryota > Metazoa > Chordata > Amphibia > Anura > Myobatrachidae > Pseudophryne > Pseudophryne corroboree. Next base: position 830,989,802 of record NC_086444.1, on the reverse strand, counting down.
ATTTGATCTATCACCAAGCAAAGAGAAAATAAAAAAGAAACAGCTATTTATAAGTAGCATTAGACACAAAATTATATTATATTTCAAACAGCATCACTTCTCATGTTATATTCTGCAAGGAACAAAGAGATAGTGGCATAAAACTCAGGTGAATTATGAGTTTGCAAAAAGGAAAATACATGGTTAGAATTAAGTTTGTAATTGATAACAGTTGGTTACTGTGTTACATAATTTTTTTTGAGATTATAAAATGTATACAAATGATGGTTGTTTCACAAAAAACAATACGGTATATATACAGTAATGTATAATGTTCAGTGAGTCCAATCTCAGCAAAAATTGTCACTCCTATATATTGTATGCACAATACTTATGCATGACTAAATCATGGACCGCTATACCACATTGGAGCATATTTAAATGACCGCGAGATTTTAGCGGCAGAAATTAATATCACTATCAGGCACAATTTCTGATTACAAAAGCTATGCGTACTCCAGAAATTTCGCACTATCCAATTGAAAAAAATTGGGCACTATAATATTAGTGATGAGCACCGGAAATTTTTCGGGTTTTGTGTTTTGGTTTTGTGTTCGGTTCCGCGGCCGTGTTTTGGGTTCGTACGCGTTTTGGCAAAACCTCACCGAATTTTTTTTGTCGGATTCGGGTGTGTTTTGGATTCGGGTGTTTTTTTCAAAAAACCCTAAAAAACAGCTTAAATCATAGAATTTGGGGGTCATTTTGATCCCAAAGTATTATTAACCTCAATAACCATAATTTCCACTCATTTTCAGTCTATTCTGAACACCTCACACCTCACAATATTATTTTTAGTCCTAAAATTTGCACCGAGGTCGCTGGATGGCTAAGCTAAGCGACCCAAGTGGCCAACACAAACACCTGGCCCATCTAGGAGTGGCACTGCAGTGTCACGCAGGATGGCCCTTCCAAAAAACACTCCCCAAACAGCACATGACGCAAAGAAAAAAAGAGGCGCAATGAGGTAGCTGTGTGAGTAAGCTAAGCGACCCTAGTGGCCGACACAAACACCTGGCCCATCTAGGAGTGGCACTGCAGTGTCACGCAGGATGGCCCTTCCAAAAAACACCCCCCAAACAGCACATGATGCAAAGAAAAATGAAAGAAAAAAGAGGTGCAAGATGGAATTGTCCTTGGGCCCTCCCACCCACCCTTATGTTGTATAAACAGGACATGCACACTTTAACCAACCCATCATTTCAGTGACAGGGTCTGCCACACGACTGTGACTGAAATGACGGGTTGGTTTGGACCTCCACCAAAAAAGAAGCAATTAATCTCTCCTTGCACAAACTGGCTCTACAGAGGCAAGATGTCCACCTCATCATCATCCTCCGATATATCACCGTGTACATCCTCCTCCTCACAGATTATCAATTCGTCCCCACTGGAATCCACCATCTCAGCTCCCTGTGTACTACTTTGTGGAGGCAATTGCTGCTGGTCAATGTCTCCATGGAGGAATTGATTATAATTCATTTTAATGAACATCATCTTCTCCACATTTTCTGGATGTAACCTCGTACGCCGATTGCTGACAAGGTGAGCGGCGGCACTAAACACTCTTTCGGAGTACACACTTGTGGGAGGGCAACTTAGGTAGAATAAAGCCAGTTTGTGCAAGGGCCTCCAAATTGCCTCTTTTTCCTGCCAGTATAAGTACGGACTGTGTGACGTGCCTACTTGGATGCGGTCACTCATATAATCCTCCACCATTCTTTCAATGGGGAGAGAATCATATGCAGTGACAGTAGACGACATGTCCGTAATCGTTGTCAGGTCCTTCAGTCCGGACCAGATGTCAGCATCAGCAGTCGCTCCAGACTGCCCTGCATCACCGCCAGCGGGTGGGCTCGGAATTCTGAGCCTTTTCCTCGCACCCCCAGTTGCGGGAGAATGTGAAGGAGGAGATGTTGACAGGTCGCGTTCCGCTTGACTTGACAATTTTGTCACCAGCAGTTCTTTGAACCCCAGCAGACTTGTGTCTGCCGGAAAGAGAGATCCAAGGTAGGTTTTAAATCTAGGATCGAGCACGGTGGCCAAAATGTAGTGCTCTGATTTCAACAGATTGACCACCCGTGAATCCTTGTTAAGCGAATTAAGGGCTCCATCCACAAGTCCCACATGCCTAGCGGAATCGCTCTGTGTTAGCTCCTCCTTCAATGTCTCCAGCTTCTTCTGCAAAAGCCTGATGAGGGGAATGACCTGACTCAGGCTGGCAGTGTCTGAACTGACTTCACGTGTGGCAAGTTCAAAAGGTTGCAGAACCTTGCACAACGTTGAAATCATTCTCCACTGCGCTTGAGACAGGTGCATTCCACCTCCTATATCGTGCTCAGTTGTATAGGCTTGAATGGCCTTTTGCTGCTCCTCCAACCTCTGAAGCATATAGAGGGTTGAATTCCACCTCGTTACCACTTCTTGCTTCAGATGATGGCAGGGCAGGTTCAGGCGTTTTTGGTGTTGCTCCAGTCTTCTGTACGTGGTGCCTGTACGCCGAAAGTGTCCCGCAATTCTTCTGGCCACCGACAGCATCTCTTGCACGCCCCTGTTGTTTTTTAAATAATTCTGCACCACCAAATTCAAGGTATGTGCAAAACATGGGACGTGCTGGAATTTGCCCATATTTAATGCACACACAATATTGCTGGCGTTGTCCGATGCCACAAATCCACAGGAGAGTCCAATTGGGGTAAGCCATTCTGCGATGATCTTCCTCAGTTGCCGTAAGAGGTTTTTAGCTGTGTGCGTATTCTGGAAAGCGGTGATACAAAGCGTAGCCTGCCTAGGAAAGAGTTGGCGTTTGCGAGATGCTGCTACTGGTGCCGCCGCTGCTGTTCTTGCGGCGGGAGTCCATACATCTACCCAGTGGGCTGTCACAGTCATATAGTCCTGAGCCTTCCCTGCTCCACTTGTCCACATGTCCGTGGTTAAGTGGACATTGGGTACAACTGCATTTTTTAGGACACTGGTGAGTCTTTTTCTGAGGTCTGTGTACATTTTCGGTATCGCCTGCCTAGAGAAATGGAACCTAGATGGTATTTGGTACCGGGGACACAGTACCTCCAACAAGTCTCTAGTTGCCTCTGCAGTAATGATGGATACCGGAACCACGTTTCTCACCGCCCAGGATGCCAAGGCCTCAGTTATCCGCTTTGCAGCAGGATGACTGCTGTGATATTTCATCTTCCTCGCAAAGGACTGTTGGACAGTCAATTGCTTGGTGGAAGTAGTAAAAGTGGTCTTACGACTTCCCCTCTGGGATGACCATCGACTCCCAGCAGCAACAACAGCAGCACCAGCAGCAGTAGGCGTTACACGCAAGGATGCATCGGAGGAATCCCAGGCAGGAGAGGACTCGTCATAATTGCCAGTGACATGGCCTGCAGGACTATTGGCATTCCTGGGGAAGGAGGAAATTGACACTGAGGGAGTTGGTGGGGTGGTTTGCGTGAGCTTGGTTACAAGAGGAAGGGATTTACTGGTCAGTGGACTGCTTAGGCTGTTGCCCAAAGTTTTTGAACTTGTCACTGACTTATGATGAATGCGCTGCAGGTGACGTATAAGGGAGGATGTTCCGAGGTGGTTAATGTCCTTACCCCTACTTATTACAGCTTGACAAAGGCAACACACGGCTTGACAAATGTTGTCCGCATTTCTGTTGAAATACTTCCACACCGAAGAGCTGATTTTTTGGGTATTTTCACCAGGCATGTCAATGGCCCTATTCCTCCCACGGACAACAGGTGTCTCCCCGGGTGCCTGACTTAAACAAACCACCTCACCATCAGAATCCTCCTGGTCAATTTCCTCCCCAGCGCCAGCAACACCCATATCCTCCTCATCCTGGTGTACTTCAACACTGACATCTTCAATCTGACTATCAGGAACTGGACTGCGGGTGCTCCTTCCAGCACTTGCAGGGGGCGTGCAAATGGTGGAAGGCGCATGCTCTTCACGTCCAGTGTTGGGAAGGTCAGGCATCGCAAACGACACAATTGGACTCTCCTTGTGGATTTGGGATTTCGAAGAACGCACAGTTCTTTGCTGTGCTTTTGCCAGCTTGAGTCTTTTCATTTTTCTAGCGAGAGGCTGAGTGCTTCCATCCTCATGTGAAGCTGAACCACTAGCCATGAACATAGGCCAGGGCCTCAGCCGTTCCTTGCCACTCCGTGTGGTAAATGGCATATTGGCAAGTTTACGCTTCTCCTCCGACAATTTTATTTTAGATTTTTGAGTCCTTTTTTTACTGATATTTGGTGTTTTGGATTTTACATGCTCTGTACTATGACATTGGGCATCGGCCTTGGCAGACGACGTTGCTGGCATTTCATCGTCTCGGCCATGACTAGTGGCAGCAGCTTCAGCACGAGGTGGAAGTCGATCTTGATCTTTCCCTATTTTTGTAACCTCAACATTTTTGTTCTCCATATTTTAATAGGCACAACTAAAAGGCACCTCAGGTAAACAATGGAGATGGATGGATACTAGTATACTTATGGATTGACGAGCGACTGCCGACACAGAGGTAGCTACAGCCGTGGACTACCGTACTGCGTCTGCTGCTAATATAGACTGGATGATAATGATATAAAAAATATATATATATATATATATCACTACTGCAGCCGGACAGGTATATATTATATAATGACGGACCTGCTGGACACTGTCAGCTCAGCACTGCAGACTCCTAAAGTAAGCTACTAGTATCAAGAAGATAGAAAAAAAAAACACCACAGGTAGGTGGTATACAATTATGGATGGACGAGCGACTGCCGACACAGAGGTAGCTACAGCCGTGGACTACCGTACTGCGTCTGCTGCTAATATAGACTGGATGATAATGATATAAAAAAAATATATATATATCACTACTGCAGCCGGACAGGTATATATTATATAATGACGGACCTGCTGGACACTGTCAGCTCAGCACTGCAGACTCCTAAAGTAAGCTACTAGTAGTATCAAGAAGATAGAAAAAAAAAAAACACCACAGGTAGGTGGTATACAATTATGGATGGACTAGCGACTGCCGACACAGAGGTAGCTACAGCCGTGGACTACCGTACTGCGTCTGCTGCTAATATTGACTGGATGATAATGATATAAAAAATATATATATATCACTACTGCAGCCGGACAGGTATATATTATATAATGACGGACCTGCTGGACACTGTCAGCAGAATGCGTTTATAGAATAAAAACACCACACGACGAGTGTTTAACTTTTTCAGGCAGACAATCACAATATACTGGTGGTCAGTGGTCACTGGTCAGTCACACTGGCACTGGCAGTGCACTGTTAAAATATGTACTCCTGCTATAACTGCTCCCCAGTCTCCCCCACAATTAAGCTGTGTGAGCAGTGAGCACTCAGCACAGTCAGATATACAGTATTACATAGATGATGCAGCACACTGAGGGCACACTGAGGCTGAGCACAGATATGGTATGTGACTGTGTCACACTGTGTATCGTTTTTTTTCAGGCAGAGAACGGATTTATTAAACTGGTGGTCACTGGTCACACTATCAGCAAGTAGTACTCCGTCCTAATATGCTCCCCAAAATTAGTAAATCAAGTGTCTCTACTCTCTACTCTACTCTAAACGGAGAGGACGCCAGCCACGTCCTCTCCCTATCAATCTCAATGCACGTGTGAAAATGGCGGCGACGCGCGGCTCCTTATATAGAATCCGAGTCTCGCGATAGAATACGAGCCTCGCGAGAATCCGACAGCGGGATGATGACGTTCGGGCGCGCTCGGGTTAGCCGAGCAAGGCGGGAAGATCCGAGTCTGCCTCGGACCCGTGTAAAAAGGCTGAAGTTCGGGCGGGTTCGGTTTCCGAGAAACCGAACCCGCTCATCTCTATATAATATGAATACTTGCAGTAATACAAAAATGAATAAATACTCTAATAAAACAAAAAATGCAGGACAAGATTGTGTAAACTGTGCCATTATCTTAATATCTCTTGTAGGTTTTAGTATTTTTAATTAAAATCATATTGGCTGTAGTGGAAGAGGGGGCGCGGGTCTTGTCGACTCTGAAATTTTATTGTCATGTGATCATTCAGAGCCTATCAGTAGCCTCTGTTGTATATACAATTTTCACCTGCCACAAAAAGAGTCGGAGCATACTTCTGCTAATAGACGTCAAGCTTATGCTTTGATTATTAATATTCATAAACTCTTAATACCTGCTCAGAAGATTGTCCTTATCACGAAGCTGAATCAGATGCTGAATCTTTGGACACATCAGCCGATTACAAAAACATGCAGTGGGCGTCGTTCTACTACAGACCCCTCCGGCTGCTTTTATATATTTTAGCACAGCTGCTGCATACACAGACATAGCGGTTATGCTACTGCATCCATCTCTGAATATGTTAATTTTTGAGATTATAACCAGAGGCATCACAAGGAGGTGTGGGTACCACCATGGGTATCACCCTTCCAGGGGGTGACACCAAAAAATCAGAGTGGTGAGTGATGTAACTGGGGGGTCTCCTGAAATCCCATGCCACCATAATGATGCAAATGGGGGACTTCTGTGAGGCTGTGTCCCCTTTCCGTGAAGCAATGGGTGTCACTGAACCTGGTGCAGCCTCAGATTATTATAATGATAACACTATAACTTGTTTTTGAAGATTTGTGTTGTCAGATAAGAGCAGAGAAAGTATTTTTTTTTAAACGATCAACATGATCAGATACATGCTGCTCTCAACTCAACATGCTTTCAACATGGAGGAAGGGAAAGAAAGAAAGAAAGAAAGAAAGAAAGAAAGAAAGAAAGAAAGAAAGAAAGAAAGAAAGAAAGAAAGAAAGAAAGAAAGAAAGACAACTTCTGTATCAGTTTGGATAAAAAACCCCCTCAGCTACCTTAGCTACCTTGATTAATCTAACTTTATGAACAGCTGAAAACTGATATCTGCATGTATAATAAACAAGGAAAGAACAGTGGTTGATAATATCAATGACACATACAGTATCTAACACCCTAACTCAACAACAACTGCTTCTCAAACTAGTCCCTTCTTGATTATAATTTCCTCAAACTTTGGCCTTGAGATTGGTTTCGGCAAAACATCTGCTAACATATTCAATCTCACAGTACAGTAGGTAGCAGAATCACATCTTACTCCACTAAATCATGAAGAGAATGATGCTTCACTTCAACATGTTTGGTTCTAGCATTCATCTTTTCACTGTTTGCAAGCTTTATACATACTTGTCCTCAAACAAAACGTTCGGCTGAGTTACTGACTCCCCTAAATCCTGTGGTAGATGATGTAACAAAACAACTTCTTGACTGGCAGTGGCCACTGAAATGGATTCAGCTTCTCTTGATGATAAATTTATAGAGATGTGCGGCTGGCACTTTTCGTGTTTTGTGTTTTGGTTTTGGTTCTAATTCCACTTTCGTGTTTTGGTTTTGGCCTGGTTTTGCCAAAACCACCCTTTCGTGTTTTGGTTTTGGATCTGGATGATTTTTGTAAAAAACATAAAAACAGCTAAAATCACAGAATTTGGGGGTAATTTTGCTCCTACGGTATTATTAACCTCAATAACATTAATTTGCAGTCATTTCCAGTCTATTCTGAATACCTCAAACCTCACAATATTGTTTTTAGGCCTAAAAGTTGCACCGAGGTGGCTGAATGACCAAGCTAAGTGACACAAGTGTGCGGCACAAACACCTGGCCCATCTAGGAGTGGCACCGCACTCTCAGACAGGATGGCACTTTTCAAAAACTATGCCCCACTGGAATTATACGTCCAAATCACTGGAATTATATGTCCAAATCACTGGAATTACACGTTCAAATTACTGGAATTAAATGGCAAAATTACTGGAATTATATGTCCAAATCACTGGAATTAAATGGCAAAATCACTGTAATTATACTGCAAAAACACTGGAATTATACTGCAAAATCACTGTAATTATAATTCCAAATCACTAGAGTTATACGTCCAAATCACTGGAATTAAATGGCAAAATCACTGGAATTAAATGGCAAAATCACTGGAATTATACGGCCAAATCACTGAAATTAAATGGCAAAATCTCGGTATCGCCTGCTTAGTGAAGCGGAATCTAGATAGGATTTGGTACCGGGGACACAATACCTCCATCAATTGTCTAAATCCCACTGCACTAATGGCGGATACCGGACGCATGTCTAACACGAACACAAGTGTCAAGGCCTCAGTTATGGGGGCTTCCATCGTCATGTGAATCTGAACCACTAGTCATGAACATAGGCCAGGGCCTAAGCCATTCCTTGCCACTCCGTGTCGTAAATGGCATATTGGCAAGTTTACGTTTCTCCTCAGACCATTTAAATTTATTTTTTTGGGTCTTTTTACTGAACTTTGGCTTTTTGGATTTTACATGCCCTCTACTATCACATTGGGCATCGGCCTTGGCAGACAACGTTGATGGCATTTCATCGTCTATGTCATGGCTAGTGGCAGCAGCTTCAGCACTAGGAGGAAGTGGTTCTTGAACTTTCCCTATTTTTTCCTCCAAATTTTGTTCTCCATTATTTTTTTGGAGTTATATAACACATTATGCGGCACAGGAATGACTGATGGCTGATGGCCAGGACACTACACTGTAAGGGACTTCTTGTTGTTGTTATTATTATTATAATACGGCAGCAGTGGACATATACCACTGTGACTGTCTGGTCACTGGAATGACTGATGGCCAGGACACTACCACTGGTCTGATGCAGGACAACACAGCAACACTGTAAGGGACTTATTATACAGCAGCACTGGACATATGGCAGCAAAGGACACCACCACTGTGACTGATGCAGCACAACACACCACCACTGAACTGATGCAGCACAACACAGCACCACTGGACAGCACTGGACATATGGCAATAGAGGACACCACCACTGTGACTAATGCAGCACAACACACCACCACTGAACTGATGCAGCACAACACAGCACCACTGGACAGACCTGGACATATGGCAGCAGAGGACACAAGCACTGTGACTGGACAGATTCAGCACAAGCCACGGACACTGAGGACACTGAGAGAACGGAGACATGTCCTCTCTGTACTAGAGATGAGCGGGTTCGGTTTTACTCAGATTTACCGAACCCGCTCATCTCTACTCTGTACACTCTCCAATGCCAGAGTGAAAATGGCGAGGACGCGCGGCTCCTTATATGGAATCCAAACCCAGCGAGAATCCGACAGCGGGATGATGACATTTTGCCTCGTTCTGGTTTCCGAGTCAGGCGGGAAAACTCGAGACTGGCTCTGAACCGGACTCGAATGGTGAAGTTCGGTATGGTTCGGTTCTCTGAGAACCGAACCCGCTCATCACTAATGATAATGCAACTGACATTTGTTTGTTACTGGACCATGAGATTGGACTATTCCCAAGTTTGAACAACTAACCACTTGTTGACTTGAAATCCCCGTATTCACCTGTCCAATCTGCATCTACATATCTTGCAATTAACATTTACCTTCTGCTGACAATTTCAGGTTAAGTTCTGCATGTGTTTAAGGTACTGCATTAATCTCTTAACTGCATTCCAATCTCTTTGACAAGGGTTAGTCTCACGTTTACAAAGATGAGACATATGTAATGTCCCAAAGGTATTTAACAGGGGTATACTGTAAGTGATGGTTATGCGCTTTATCAGGGAAAGTTCTAGATCAAGCGGAGCCCAGGGCAAAAACTTTGGACACCCCAATGCCCCCACAGAAAAAAAAGAAACGTAATAGATCTCAGTTTGAGCATAACGATATGTGGTGCATGCAGGGTGGCAGTGTGCAGATTGTGTTGAATCTTTGACCTTTTCCCTCCTTTTAGTATTTTTACTGACCCCTCTGTACCCTACACTACATCACTGGCCTCTCTATAACCTACACTACTCTGTACCCTGTATTACTGACACCTCTATATCCTACACCACATCCCTGTCCCCTCTATATCCTACACTACATCCCTAACACCTCTATACCCTGCACTACATCCCTGACCCCTCTATACCCTACACTACATCACTGGCCCATCTACACCCCACACTACTGACCTCTCTATACCCTACATTACTGACTCCTCTATACCCTACACCACATCCCTGACCCCTCTATACCCTACACCCCATCCCATACACCTCTATACCCTGCAATACATCCCTCACCCCTCTATACCCTACACTACATCACTGGCCCCTCTACACCCCACACCACTGACCCCTCTATAACCTACATTACTGACTCCTCTATACCCTACACCACATCCCTGACCCCTCTATATGCTACACTACATCCCTAACACCTCTATACCCTACACTACATCCCTGACCCCTCTATACTCTACACTACATCCCTGACCCCTCTATACCCTACACTACATCAGTGGCCCCTCTACACCCTTCAGTTCTGCATGGCTGCAACTAGGGGGAGCTAAGGGGTCACGCGCCCCAGGAACCGGACTTAAGAGGGCACTGGGAACTCTGCCCGGCTACCTCAGCCAGCTGCTCTTGCCCACCTGGCCATCGTGATCACCTAATGCAGCCACATATGGTGCCGTAACGGTCCCACCACTGCTGCAAGCCTCCATGTCTCCCTCTGCCTGAGCAACCGCCAGAGCCTCCCTCTGCCCTCCCACCCGGAAGCACTTCCTGCAAACTCTCCTGCCCAGCTGTACGTATATATATATATATATATATATATATATATAACCTTTTGTGTAGTGGCACTCGAAGGATCTTGAAGTAAATATTCAATAAAATTAGGCGACTCATGCCATGCAGCAGGTTAATGTTTCAGTTTATTTTTAAACTTTTGTCAGAACAAAGAACAAGTGTACATGATCTTACCTTTATAGAGAATCCACCATGTGAACATGCAGGCAAGAGCTCTGTGCTCGGCGCTGAGCTGGTGACGTCACGTGAGTGCGACGTGCGCTCTGCAGCACTACTTCTGGTCGCGCCATATCTAAGAGACAAACTAAACAAAACAGTGCCGTCACCATAGCAACTCAATGCAGGATGGCCAGAAACCAACACAGAACATGAAATCTGCTAGTGGCTTAAAAAAGCAATTAGTCTAACCGCAGAGAACAGAAATAAAACAAAATCATTAGCGAAACGGAAAACTGTATAGGAAACAGGGAACAAAAACATATATGCAGCATTAAAGAAAACAGTTCCAATTCAGTTGCTCATTTAGCCCCTTTGGTGTAACAGTATGTAAAGTGTAAATCCAGCTTGCCTCGAGTTGAAGCAGTTTTTTGGATTGATCTCCGCCTCTAATGCTTTGGGGAACATGATCAATGATTTTATAACGGAGAGTGGCAAGGCTATGTTGAAATGCTTTGACATGCCTGGTCACTGGTTGCTCCGAATCTGTTCCTTCAAATGCATGCCTGATCGACATTCTGTGGGTAGCCATCCTTTCCTTGAAGGTGCAGGTGGTCTTTCCAATATAAAACAGTCCACAAGGACATTGGATGAATTAAATAACATGTTTACTGGTGCAGGTAAGAATGTGTTTAATTGGTATATGCTTCCCTGTGTGGGGATGCGAGAATGTCATTCCTGGCTCCAAATAACCACATGTTGTGCAGCCTGTGCATCTGTAACAACCGGGCTTACGTAATCGAAAATTGGTTTGTGGAGCTGATTGTAACCTAGTGATATCATTCACTACCAGTAAATCTTTAAAATTTTTACCTCGTTTAAAACTGGGCATGATCTTGGTATTTTTTAAACCCTTTAAGTCAGCATCTAAGGTGACAATGGGCCAAATTTATTTGGCTTTCTTTACGTTGTGTCTACTGTTCGAGTGATATTGCTGGAAAAACACCATCTTGTCCTTGATGTTCTTTTTCGGTGTGGGGGTCATTAGTTGGTGCTTTGGCATAGACGGGCTGCTGCCAGGCTCCGGATGTGGCTGTGAGGGTGCAGAATAGTGGGTGGGGGCAGTGTGGGAAAAGGGCTGATTTATGTTAGGATATAATGCGCTCTGTACCTGTCTCCTTCTGTGTACCAATCTATGGGTGCATTCTCTAGCATTGGACCTCTAGTGCCAGGTGTCAATGGGAGGCGGAGTTATATGATGTTACTTCCTGTTCCTCCATCTCTCAGAGAGATAGGGTGGAGAGTGTGACACACAGAGACTGAGAGACAGAGGGCCTAATTCAGACCTGATCAATTCAGACCTGATCATAGCAGCAACTTTGTTAGCATATGGGCAAAACCATGTGCACTGCAGGGGGGGGGGGGGGGAGATATAACATGTGCAGAGAGAGTTAGATTTGGGTGGGGTGTGTTCAGACTGAAATCTAAATTGCAGTGTAAAAATAAAGCAGCCAGTATTTACCCTGCACAGAAAGAATATAACATACCCAAATCTAACTCTTTTTGCACATGTTATATCTGTCACACCTGCAGTGCACATGGTTTTGCCCAACTGCTAACAAATTTGCTGCTGCGGTTAACTCTGAATTACTCCCAGAGTCCTGTGTGAGTGTGTACAAATGTGCTGAGCTGAGACTGGAAGCAGATCTCAGCTACAGAGACTCACAGTGTTCCAGTGCATGCATCATCTTCTCTACAGCTAGAGTCAGACTGCATGGCTCCATGCTTCACCACCACAGAAATCTCCTGATAAGTACCACTCCCTAATGCTGTTACCTTGTGTGATATATGGGCTCCTGATTACAGCTATCAGTGTTACATCTGTGTCAACTGTGTTCACTAAATTAACCTGCATTACTGTTTAAGTCACACAGTGTGTGGACTGACGTCACTGCACCAGATAGCCCAGAACACTCTGCCATCAATTTAGGGGTAATGGCTGCCCCCTCTCAAATAAAAGTCTCTTACTGTTATTTCCCTTCATATCTCCCCATAGCGTTCTCATTACCCCTTTTATTGCCCTCTCCAGTTCCCTCCATATCTTCCTGCCCTCCCCCTTCCCCAGCTCAACTCACACTTTCCCCCCTCACGCCTTACCAGTCCCCCCACTGCAGCACACTACCGCATCATACCTTATTGCCCACATTACTGCTCTGCCACCCTTCACTGCCCCCTACTACTCACATTGATTTAATTAATACAGTGAAAGGGGTACTGTTTAGGTTATACACAAACCCCAATTACTGTTTAGGTTATACACAAACCCCAATTGCTTTCAGAAAAAGGGCCAGATCACAGTGTACAGTAGGTGACCCAACAAACTCCCCTCCACCTGGCCAGGGGTTTGGCTTTTGATGGCAGATATAGGCAGGGGGCCTTTGTTCTTTAATTAGTGGTGTGTCTTATATTGAATTCTGTCCCTGCTGTGGTGAATGGGCAACGACATCTGCAGCTGTGAAAATTGTTAGTTGCAGGTGTGCGACTGACCGTTCATACATTGCCTGGCATATCAGTGTGCTACCTTGAAGTTAGCAGTGCTGATAAAGACAGTGGTGCACAGTGCCTCTGTCATTGAGCACACACTGCCACAGTCATGCATGGGGACAAGCGGTATCAACGTATACATAACATGCGCTGATACCTCTTCTCTCCCATACCGACAAATCATACTTCTACCCGACTATTCCCTATTTTTCTGAATAGCTTTTGTCTTGTATATTTTGTCCCATTATCTGCACATAGTGTTTTTGGAAAACATCCAAATTTGTTCTTTTCTTGAGCAATATATTTTTGAAGTTTATCTGATACTTCATCCTTAATGTGCAGCAGGTAAGCTGTTGTGAACTTTGAATAATCATGAATTAATGTGAGGAAATATTTATTTTGTCCTAGGGACATATTTTTCTTTGGTCCGCATACATTTGTGAGAATTAGGGGCCTAAATCAGACCTGATCGCAGCAAAATTGTTCTCTAATGTGTAAATCCATGGGCCTAATTCTGACCTGATTGCTAGCAAGCGATTTTTGCACTGCTGCGATCAGATAGTCATGCCTACAGGGGGAGTGTATTTTAGCTGTACAAACAGATTTTGTGCAATCTCTGCACAGCCCAGGACTTACTCAGCCGCTGCAATCACATCAGCCTGTCCGGAACCGGAATTGACGTCAGGAACCCTCCCTGCAAACGCATGGACATGCCTGCGTTTTTCCAGACACTCCCTGAAAATGGTCAGTTCACACCAACAAACGCCTTCTTCCTGTCAATCTCCTTGCGATTGCCTGTGCCAACGGATCCGTTGCACAAACCTATTGCTGAACGGCGATCTGCTTTGTACCCGTGTGATGTGCATGCGCATTGCAGTGCATACGCATGCGCAGTTTGGACCTGATCGCCCGCTGTGCAAAAACGCACAGCAGCGATCAGGTCTGAATTATCCCCCATGTGCACTGCAGGGGGGACAGATATAACATGTGCAGAGAGAGTTAGATTTGGGTGGGGTGTGTTCAAACTGAAATATAAATTGCAGTGTAAAAATAAAGCAGCCAGTATTTACCCTGCACAGAAACAAAATAACCCACCCAAATCTAAATTTCTCTGCACGTTATATCTGCCCTCCCCTGCAGTGCACATGGTTTTGCACATTAGAGAACAAGTTTGCTGCTGCGATCAGGTCTGAATTAAGCCCTAGGTCTAGACATTTCTTAGCTCTGCTATTACTAATTTTTGGGAAAAAACCCCAACAACATTCTTGTCGTTTTCCCTTTTAAACAGATTGCACATTTCTTTACTTGCAAGTTTGGGGCTGCATTTCAGCAAATAGAGTTGGGGATTTAAGGGTCTATTTACTAAGCCTTGGATGGAGATAAAGTCGCTGGAGATAAAGTACATACAGCCAATGTCATTTTCAGCATAAAGAAGAACAAGGAGCCCTGGAAGTGATGATATGGCCCCCACAGAGTCCATCTCAACATCATCGAGTCTGTCTGGGATCACATTAAGAGATAGAAGGACTCGAGCAAGCCTACAGCTACAAAAGATCTATGGTTAGTTCTCCAAAATGTTTGGAACAACCTCCCTCATGAGTTCCTTCAAAAACCGTGTGCAAGTGTACCTAGCAGAATTGATGCTGTTTTGGAGGCAAAGGTTGGCAACACCAAATATTGATTTGATTTCTCCTCTGTTCATTCACTTTGCATTTTGTTAATTGCTAAAAACAAAATTAGCAATATTATTTTTAAAGCATTCTTACTTTGCAGTATTTTTTTTCACACCTGCCTAAAACTTTTGCACAGTACTGTATAATATACATAATAAATAATATATTTTCTGGTAAATATTTAGAGATACTGGACAGTAAATATAACCTTTTCCTATTTTTTTCTGAGATCATATAATGACCATTAACTGTGGCTATTCTTTTTGAATTCCTTTGGTCTAACCAAGTATACGGCCAGCGGCAGCGACAAACAACTCCCGGCCAGCCGCAGGAGCTGCGCTGGCCGGAAGTTACTCCTGAAATACAAAAGCATCGCCGCTGTGCGATGCTTTTGTATTTGTGGGAGGGCGGCACTGGCATGCGGGGTGGACTAGCCCTGTGCTGGGCGTCCCCCCGCATGTCAGGGAAGATGATCGTAGCTGTGCTAAATTTAGCACAGCTACGATCAACTCGGAATGACCCCCTTTGCTTTTTTTCTTTGCATCTTTTTTCTTTAGCTGATTCACTCTGGCTTTCCCAGTATCCCAGTATGTGCCCATGCAGACTTGCATGATTTGCGTGACTATTACACTGATACCTGGCTGCATGTGGTTGGTAAAAATAGGAGCATTGTAATGTAGGTAATTAGTTACAGTAAGGACATGACCAGGCACTATAATATTCCTGCAGAATAGAAAATAAGATGCATATGCACCTGACAGAGCTGGTTTATTTGCATGCAGTCAGTGGCAGGTGTAGATTGTATATTATGATGATGGCTGGTGGAATTAGTGTTGACTGTGACTGTACTCTGGCAATGATTTGCTCATGGTACTTTTCTCATTGCTAAGGCATATATTATGCACTTGTGAACAGTTTTATGCAAAATGTATTTGTTTTTTTTTTTAATGTGAGTTGGGGAGGTATTTCTGCTGTAATTTTTGCAGTTTCAGTGATGACTAGTAGTGACTGCTTGTGTTACAAATAAAACAGAGGATTTAATATGTGGGTAAAATTGGGATGTAAGTGTCTGTGACATGTGTCTTGCATAAGACAGGCACATGTGCTATTCTAGCTGGAAGGAACACATCTTGAACTGTGCATAGGGCTTGGAAATGCACTATTTAGGCATGCAACTTTTTACATTTTAAATTATGCTCATTTGCATTCAGCTCTGCATTATCCCTGATAGATGTAACTCAAAAAATGGTATAAGACTTAAAATATAGTGGCTTGCAAAATAAACTTTTATTTAAAAGCCTTCTCTCCTCCTAACCAGCACAATTGTGGGAAATCTCTTGAATGGTTTTACAAACTGGAGTGAGCGATGGAAATCTGAAATCAGGGAGGGGAATATCTGTTTATTAGTAGAACCCCCTATCTTTGATCTTCTTATTGCTCCTTGTACTATTGAGAGTTATTGTTTGTTGATCACAAAAAAATAAGAAATAAGAGGGGGCTAATTGTTTTCCCCCCAAAGCCATTGAAATCTATTTATGGTCTTCCCATGACTTCAATAACTGTTTCTTGGATTTCTGGTGAATGCTCTTTGATCCTCATGACAAAGCTCTTGCTTGGAAATTCACTAACCAACGGTGGGACGTCTCACCTACAGGTATATTTATGTTTAAATGCATTTTAATGGTACACATTTGTGCTGTATTTAATTCAATAAGTGATCAACTTAATGCCCCATGGCAGGTGGGCCTGTGTATAGTCTCCATGTGGCCTCCCATCTCTTGCCAGTGCAGAAGTCGAGTAGACTCTGTCATTTTCCAAGAGTCTCCTGTGAATGAGCAGATCTCCTGGACCATGGCACCTATACCATTTTCCCAGTGAGTCCTCTACTACGGCGCATGTGCAGATGTTGAGTGTAATGGCACTTGTACCCAGGGCTGTCAAGAGAAATCCTGGGCCACGGTACAACAACTTCCTGCCCCCCTTAACCCCCTTGGAGGGGTTGTAACCACAGCATGCCACACCTATTTGGGGGCGTGTTTAGCTCATTAGAAGCACCCACTCACAGGAGCATGGCATGCCTCCCAGCCAGGGCAGTAGAGAGCCTGGCTGGGCCCAGGTACTTTTTAGGGGGCAAGGTGTAATCATGGGAGGCGTGGTCCTGGGCCCCCACTGGAACCTTCTATCAGACCTGGCCCAGGTAATTTGTACCCTCTCCCCCCTCTCTCAGCACCACTGCTCGTACGTTTCCTGGTGACTTCTGTGGCACCGATGGACAGGTAAGAATTGTCCATTATCTGAAAAGGAAGAATCCATTGCGTCTGTTATTTATTTGAATTAAATACCAAACTTAATTTTTTTTTTTATAATTTGGCATGTCAGAGCATTTTTTGCTGATCATGATGGAATAGGTGTGCACTTTTGGCGGTATTAGTGATGGTACACATCAGCAGATGCCCTGAGTCAGTGAACTACCCAGTTCTTACCCAGTGGGATGGTTTATTCAGCAGTAATGTTATTTTGTCAGCCGGTGACTGTATGTGGGTAGCAATGCAGGATGCAAGCAGTACCAGCATTTGTAGCAGCATGGAACTAGTAGTGATAGCATGATCTCTCTTGGTTAGGGATTTAAGCTTCCCTATAGGAGCCAAAATGGAGTATGTGCAGTAGCGTTCTCTGGCTTAAACAGATCACTGGTACAAATGCATAGAAAAAAAATTGTCACTATATATCCCTTTCTCTTTTGATTCCTTCTGAGCCCATTAATTTGAGCAGTCCAAGAGATTTTGGGAAACAAGGGAATCCATCAATCAAAAGGATTGGTGACATGCTTTTACATATTTATAGCTGTCTAAGTGATTTTCATTTTTTTCTATACATATGTCTTGGTAAAGGTGAGAGGGAACCTTCTTCTTGGAGATTCATTTTATTAGCTACTTATTGTGCACTCAGCACTTTAAGGGGTATATGCAATTCACAGCGAATCGCGGCAAATTATCGCCGTTTTTTAATTCGACACAATTCGACAGGTGAATTCCGGCAGGTGGCTGCCGGAATTCACCATATTCAATGAAAAACGGATTCGACAGTCCCGCGGGCGAAAAACGGCCGATTTGCCGGATTTTGCCGCGATTTAAAGAAACGGGAAAAAACGGGAAAAACCCGGAAAAAAATGGCGCGGGGTCCCCCCTCCAAAGCATAACCAGCCTCGGGCTCTTCGAGCTGGTCCTGGTTTTAAAAATCCTGGGTCAAAATTGACAGCGGATCCCCCGTATTTTTAAAACCAGCACCGGGCTCTGCGCCTGATGCTGGTGCAAAAAATACAGGGGACAAAACGAGTAGGGGTCCCCCGTATTTTTTACACCAGCATCGGGCTCCACTAGCTGGACAGATAATGCCACAGCCGGGGGTCACTTTTATACAGTGCCCTGCGGCCGTGGCATTAAATATCCAACTAGTCACCCCTGGCCGGGGTACCCTGGGGGAGTGGGGACCCCTTCAATCAAGGCCCCCCCCCCCCAGCCACCCAAGGGCCAGGGGTGAAGCCTGAGGCTGTCCCCCCCATCCAAGGGCTGCAGATGGGAGGCTGATAGCCTTGAGAAAAATGTCTGATTATTGTTTTTTTCCAGTAGTACTACAAGTCCCAGCAAGCCTCCCCCGCAAGCTGGTACTTGGAGAACCACAAGTACCAGCATGCGGGAGAAAAACGGGGCCCGTCAGCGGGGGGGTTACCCGCGGTCAGCCGCTGACCGGCGGGTGACCCCACCGCTAGCCGCAAAGTTCCCACCATTGAATATAATGGGGAGGCTTTGCGATGCGCTGTCACAGCACAGACAGCGCACAGCCAATCAGGTGAGCGCCACGTAGTAGCGCTTCCTGATTGGCTGAAGGGACCTCAGTGACAGGAGTCACGTGGTGTCCCGGCACATTCGGGGAAAGGGGTCTCATGTGTCAATATGGGACCCCTTTCAGTCTGCAGGATCGGGTCATTGCGTTTTTTTTTTTTTGCCAAGTACCTGGATTATTTTCTGGACGTGGATGTATCTCTGGACACTGGAAGGTGAGTATAATTATCTTTTATTTTCAGGTATCCGTGGATTCTACTTGGAGAAGAGGACCGACTGCTTCGTGTCAACATAGGTAAGTATGTGTGTGTCGGCAGTATGTAATAAAGTTGTACTTGTCACGGTGTGTGTGTCCTGTTTTTATTTGGGTATTTTTTCCCCCAGTAGTACTACAGGTACCAGCGGGCCCATTTTTCTCCCGCATGCTGGTACTTGTGGTTCTCCAAGTACCAGCTTGCGGGGAGGCTTGCTGGGACTTGTAGTACTACTGGAAAAAACAATATTCAGACATTTTTCTCAAGGCTATCAGCCTCCCATCCGCAGCCCTTGGATGGGGGGGACAGCCTCGGGCTTCACCCCTGGCCCTTGGGTGGCTGGGGGGGGACCCCTTGATTGAAGGGGTCCCCACTCCCCCAGGGTACCCCGGCCAGGGGTGACTAGTTGGATATTTAATGCCACGGCCGCAGGGCACTGTGTAAAAGTGACCCCCGGCTGTGGCATTATCTGTCCAGCTAGTGGAGCCCGATGCTGGTGTAAAAAATACGGGGGACCCCTACTTCTTTTGTCCCCCGTATTTTTTGCACCAGCATCAGGCACAGAGCCCGGTGCTGGTTTTAAAAATACGGAGGATCCTCTGTCAAATTTCCCCCCGCATTTTTAGAACCAGGACCAGCTCGAAGAGCCCGAGGCTGGTTATGCTTTGGAGGGGGGACCCCACGCCATTTTTTCCCTTGATTTTACCGTTCCAGCTATATAAAAAAAAAAAATATTTTTTTTTAAATATATAAAAAATACTTGTGCAACCAAAAAAGACAAACCAAGTACCTAATCCCTTCTAATAAAAATAGATATGCTATTCCCCCCAAAAAAAACACCCAAAAAAACATGTTTTAAATTTTTTTTATTGGTTTCACCCTCCAAAGTGTGGCGGATTGAAAATGACGAATTTACTGTCTAAAAGCACTGTTGTCGAATTTCCAAACTTGAATTGAATACACTTTGGCCGAATTGCAGCACTTGTATCATTGCAGAAAAGTCGAATTTGACAAAAGTCGAATTTCAAAAAGTCGAATTTTGAAAGTCCGTTTTTTTGACGGAAAGCACTGAATTGCATTGACAAATTTTTTTTTTTGGTGAAAAAACCCCGAAATTCGACAATTTCGGGAATTCGACCGCAATTGCATATACCCCTAAATCTCTGATTCCAGATCATTGGTACAAAGTCACAAATAAATCCATTTTGATTCCATGGTGTACAAAAATAAAACAAAATAGAGGGATCATTTTTTTTATAGCCATTGTATACATAAATATTGATTCCTGGATAGTGCGGGATTTATTTAAACTGCATAGCTGTTATATAAAAATAATAATAATCATCATCATCATCATCAGCTAAATCTTTAAAACATTCAAATATTTTGGATGCGGATCGAGAATTATTTTGAAAGATACTTATTACATATATTCCATCATAGCACAGTAGCAGATTTTCCTTCAACTCGTGAGATGTTATTAAAATCCATCAATAAGTTTAGTAAACAGCTTATGAGCATGCAGGTATATAGCATTTATGTATAACCGGAGACATTCGCCAGCTGTCTTGAACATCACTTACAATTCTCTAGGAGCAATGGAAACATCTGTTCCTGATCAGAATATGAGAGCCTGTGGCGGGTGTACGGTTGATGCAGGGGCACAGCACAATCAGAAACTAAGTACCGAGGGACAATACATCTCATCCTGACTGCTGTGAGCTGTATTATTTATTATACAGTGATATAACAATTTTGCAAACATCCATTAATCAGCTTCTCCACCAGGGTACTATAATCCAACAATCATACACGCAATCAACCTGTGTTTATACTACAGTATGTTCTGAATCTGATATTGTTTATTTACTATTAAAGCCATAGTTGTCAAAAATATCCCTTCATCGTAGTTTTTGTGTCCCCTAATTTTATATAATTTTTAAAGGAGTCATCCCTATTAGAAAAGCCTGGTCAGCACTAATCTAACATACAATATTAAAAGTCTAATGCCTTAATTCCTAAATCTATCTGCTTAATAAAATAGTCTGTCATTACATCTACTGTATGTGCATGTGTAATGTATGCATTATACACGTGTTTATGCAGTTTGCTTGCAGTCCATTTTTGGCTCATAGCTATCCACCACTTCATCTCACGTATGTTTTCACAACCTTTTGTTTTAGAGGTCATGCCATCTCCTCATCAATGTTAGTGGGCTCATTTTGGTTACATTGGGGAACTGGCATAAAACTTTGTGATGACTTGGGCTGTTATAAGGGGAGGAACACAATTCTTTTCAGTACTGAAATATACATTAAGATGATCAGGAACGGACTGGAGTTTAAAATAGGCGTAACATTCTTTCCATGTGAGCATGGGAAAAGTGGGTGTGACCACATGGCAAGAGGGCATGTTGTGGGCCTCACATCACACCACATTTAAATATGCCGGCTGAGCAGAGCAGTGGGAGTCAGAGCTGCTCAGCCAGGCCTCCAGATGACTGGACAGGCCCATTAGACCATTGGCCCTTCTGGCATTTACCAGTATTGCCAGATGGCTATTCCAGCTGTGAAGATGATCAGTTGTAATGTATTATTTAAATATTAAAAAAATATTATTTTCATCATTCTGTATTTTAACAAAAAAATGAAATATTTCTTAGCACATTAACAAAGGTTGTACCCATCTGTATGGTTTTTAAAGCTACCATTTATTATTTTGCTTGCCTCTATTTCAGTAATGTTGCATGATCCTATTTCAGTAACGTTGCATGCCACTATTTCAGTAACGTTGCTTGCCAATATTTCAGTAATGTTACATGCCACTATTTCAGTAATGTTGCATGTCCCTATTTCAGCAACATTGCATGCCAACATTTCAGTAACGTTGCATGCCAACATTTCAGTAACGTTGCATGGTCCTATTTCAATAGCATTGCATGCCCCTATTTCAGTAACGTTGCATGCCACTATTTCAGTAATGTTGCATGTCCCTATTTCAGCAACATTGCATGCCACTATTTCAGTAACGTTACATGCCACTATTTCAGTAACATTACATGCCACTATTTCAGTAACGTTGCATGGTCCTATTTCAGTTTTGTTGCATGGTCCTATTTCAGTAATGTTGCATGGTCCTATTTCAGTTTTGTTGCATGGGCCTATTTCAGTAACGTTGCATGGTCCTATTTCAGTTTTGTTGCATGGTCCTATTTCAGTAACGTTGCATGGTCCTATTTCAGTTTTGTTGCATGGTCCTATTTCAGTAATGTTGCATGGTCCTATTTCAGTAACGTTGCATGCCCCTATTTAAGTAACGTTGCATGCCACTATTTCAGTAACGTTACATGCCACTATTTCAGTAACGTTGCATGCCCCTATTTCAGTAACGTTGCATGCCACTATTTCAGTAATGTTGCATGCCCCTATTTCAGTAATGTTGCATGCCACTATTTCAGTAATGTTGCATGCCCCTATTTCAGTAACATTGCATGCCACTATTTCAGTAACGTTGCATGCCACTATTTCAGTAACGTTGTTTGCCCCTATTTCAGTAACGTTGCATGCCACTATTTCAGTTTTTGGTGGCAATTTCCGCTCCCGGTGCTGGACTCCAGAAAGGTAAGTATTAAAATGGGTGCAATGGGTGCGGTGTGGGCCCGTGTGCACCGCACCCATTGCACCCATTATAGAAACGCCAATGTTGCCACTATTTCAGTAACGTTGCTTTCCCTTATTTCAATAATGTTACATGGTCCTTTTTCAGTAACGTTGCATGCCATTGCCAATATTTCAGTAACATTGCTTGCCCCTATTTCAGTAATGTTGCATGGTCCTATTTCAGTAATGTTGCATGGTCCTATTTCAGTAAAGTTGCATGTCCCTCTTTCATTATCATTGCATGCCACTACTTCAGTAACTTTGAATGCCACTATTTCAATAGCATTGCATGCCCCTATTTCAGTAACGTTGCATGCCCCTATTTCAGTAATGTTGCATGTCCCTATTTCAGTAATGTTGCATGGTCCTATTTCAGTAACATTGCATGCCCCTATTTAAGTAACTTTGCATGCCACTATTTCAGTAACATTACAGGCCACTATTTCAGTAACGTTGCATGGTCCTATTTCAGTTTTCTTGCATGGTCCTATTTCAGTAATGTTGCATGGTCCTTTTTCAGTTTTGTAGCATGTGCCTATTTCAGTAACTTGCATGGTCCTATTTCAGTTTTGTTGCATGGTCCTATTTCAGTAATGTTGCATGGTCCTATTTCAGTAACATTGCATGCCCCTATTTAAGTAACGTTGCATGCCACTAGTTCAGTAACGTTACATGCCACTATTTCAGTAACGTTGCATGCCCCTATTTCAGTAACGTTGCATGCCACTATTTCAGTAATGTTGCATGCTCCTATTTCAGTAATGTTGCATGCCACTATTTCAGTAATGTTGCATGCCCCTATTTCAGTAACATTGCATGCCACTATTTCAGTAACGTTGCATGCCACTATTTCAGTAACGTTACATGCCCCAATTTCAGTAATGTTGCATTGTCCTATTTCAGTAAAGTTGCATGTCCCTCTTTCAGTATCATTGCATGCCACTACTTCAGTAACTTTGAATGCCACTATTTCAGTAATGTTGCATGTCCCTATTTCAGCAACATTGCATGCCAACATTTCAGTAACGTTGCATGGTCCTATTTCAGTAATGTTGCATGGTCCTATTTCAATAGCATTGCATGCCCCTATTTCAGTAACGTTGCATGCCACTATTTCAGTAATGTTGCATGCCCCTATTTCAGTTATGTTGCATGCCCCTATTTCAGTAACATTGCAAGCCCCTATTTCAGTAACGTTGATTGCCCCTATTTCAGTTATGTTGCATGGTCCAATTTCAGTAACGTTGATTGCCCCTATTTCAGTTATGTTGCATGGTCCAATTTCAGTAACGTTGCATGGTCCTATTTCAGTAAAGTTGCATTCCCCTATTTCAGTAACATTGCATTCCCCTATTTCAGTAACATTGCATGCCACTATTTCAGTAATGTTGCATGCCACTATTTCAGTAACATTGCATGTTCCTATTTCAGTAACATTGCACGCCACTATTTCACTAATGTTGCATGGTCCTATTTTAGTAATATTGCATGGTCCTATTTCAGTAATGTTGCATGCCTCTATTTCAGTAATGTAGCATGCCACTATTTCAGTAATGTTGCATGCCCCTATTTCAGTAATGTTGCATGGGGATACGGGCGTTAGGTCGACACAGCTTAGGTCGACAGTCATTAGGTCGACCACTGACGATCGACATGCATTAGGACAACATGGTCAATAGGTCGACCTGGTCATTAGGTTAACATGTACTAGGTCGGCAGGTCAAAAGGTCGACATGAGTTTTTCACATTTTTATTTTTTTTATTTTTCCATACTTGACGATCTACGTGAACTACGGTTGGAATGGTAACCTGTGCTGAGCAAAGTGAGGCACCTTGCCCGAAGCATGGCGAGCAAAGCGAGCCATGCGAGTGGACACGGTGCACTAATTGAGATTCACCGTCACTTTACGAAGAAAACGACACCAAAAAAGTACAAAAACTCATGTCGACCTTTTCACCTTTCGACCTAGTACAAGTCGACCTAATTCCCATGTCGACCTAATGCCCATGTCTACCATCAGTGGTCGACCTAATGACTGTTGACCTAAGTTGAGTTGACCCAACGACCCATACCCCCAACATGGTCCTATTTCAGTAATGTTGCATGGTCCTATTTCAGTAATGTTGCATGGTCCTATTTTAGTAATGTTGCATGGTCCTATTTCAGTAACGTTGCATGCCCCTATTTCAGTAATGTTGCATGCCCCTATTTCAGTAACGTTGCATGCCACTATTTCAGTAACGTTGCATGCCCCTATTTCAGTAATGTTGCATGCCCCTATTTCAGTAATGTTGCATGCCCCTATTTCAGTAATGTTGCATGCCACTGTTTCAGTAATGTTGCATGCCACTATTTCAGTAATGTTGCATGCCCCTATTTCAGTAACGTTGCATGCCCTATATCAGTAATGTTGCATGCCCCTATTTCAGTAATGTTGCATGCCACTATTTCAGTAATGTTGCATGCCACTATTTCAGTAACATTGCATGCTCCTATATCAGTAACGTTGCATGCCCCCTATTTCAGTAACGTTGCATGCCCCTATTTCAGTAACGTTGCATGCTCCTATATCAGTAACGTTGCATGCCCCTATTTCAGTAACGTTGCATGCCCCTATTTCAGTAACGTTGCATGCCACTATTTCAGTAATGTTGCATGCCCCTATATCAGTAATGTTGCATGCCCCTATTTCAGTTATGTTACATGCCCCTATATCAGTAATGTTGCATGCCCCTATATCAGTAATGTTGCATGCCCCTATATCAGTAATGTTGCATGCCCCTATTTCAGTAATGTTGCATGGGGATACGGGCGTTAGGTCGACACAGCTTAGGTCGACAGTCATTAGGTCGACCACTGACGGTCGACATGCATTAGGACAACATGGTCAATAGGTCGACCTGGTCATTAGGTTAACATGTACTAGGTCGGCAGGTCAAAAGGTCGACATGAGTTTTTCACATTTTTATTTTTTTTATTTTTCCATACTTGACGATCCACGTGAACTACGGTTGGAATGGTAACCTGTGCTGAGCAAAGTGAGGCACCTTGCCCGAAGCATGGCGAGCAAAGCGAGCCATGCGAGTGGACACGGTGCACTAATTGGGATTCACCGTCACTTTACGAAGAAAACGACACCAAAAAAAGTACAAAAACTCATGTCGACCTTTTCACCTTTCGACCTAGTACAAGTCGACCTAATTCCCATGTCGACCTAATGCCCATGTCAACCATCAGTGGTCGACCTAATGACTGTTGACCTAAGTTGAGTTGACCCAACGACCCATACCCCCAACATGGTCCTATTTCAGTAATGTTGCATGGTCCTATTTCAGTAATGTTGCATGGTCCTATTTTAGTAATGTTGCATGGTCCTATTTCAGTAACGTTGCATGCCCCTATTTCAGTAATGTTGCATGCCCCTATTTCAGTAACGTTGCATGCCACTATTTCAGTAACGTTGCATGCCCCTATTTCAGTAATGTTGCATGCCCCTATTTCAGTAATGTTGCATGCCCCTATTTCAGTAATGTTGCATGCCACTGTTTCAGTAATGTTGCATGCCACTATTTCAGTAATGTTGCATGCCCCTATTTCAGTAACGTTGCATGCCCTATATCAGTAATGTTGCATGCCCCTATTTCAGTAATGTTGCATGCCACTATTTCAGTAACGTTGCATGCCCCCTATTTCAGTAACATTGCATGCTCCTATATCAGTAATGTTGCATGCCCCCTATTTCAGTAACGTTGCATGCCCCTATTTCAGTAACGTTGCATGCTCCTATATCAGTAACGTTGCATGCCCCTATTTCAGTAACGTTGCATGCCCCTATTTCAGTAACGTTGCATGCCACTATTTCAGTAATGTTGCATGCCCCTATATCAGTAATGTTGCATGCCCCTATTTCAGTTATGTTGCATGCCCCTATATCAGTAATGTTGCATGCCCCTATATCAGTAATGTTGCATGCCCCTATATCAGTAATGTTGCATGCCCCTATTTCAGTAATGTTGCATGGGGATACGGGCGTTAGGTCGACACAGCTTAGGTCGACAGTCATTAGGTCGACCACTGACGGTCGACATGCATTAGGACAACATGGTCAATAGGTCGACCTGGTCATTAGGTTAACATGTACTAGGTCGGCAGGTCAAAAGGTCGACATGAGTTTTTCACATTTTTATTTTTTTTATTTTTCCATACTTGACGATCCACGTGAACTACGGTTGGAATGGTAACCTGTGCTGAGCAAAGTGAGGCACCTTGCCCGAAGCATGGCAAGCAAAGCGAGCCATGCGAGTGGACACGGTGCACTAATTGGGATTCACCGTCACTTTACGAAGAAAACGACACCAAAAAAAGTACAAAAACTCATGTCGACCTTTTCACCTTTCGACCTAGTACAAGTCGACCTAATTCCCATGTCGACCTAATGCCCATGTCAACCATCAGTGGTCGACCTAATGACTGTTGACCTAAGTTGAGTTGACCCAACGACCCATACCCCCAACATGGTCCTATTTCAGTAATGTTGCATGGTCCTATTTCAGTAATGTTGCATGGTCCTATTTTAGTAATGTTGCATGGTCCTATTTCAGTAACGTTGCATGCCCCTATTTCAGTAATGTTGCATGCCCCTATTTCAGTAACGTTGCATGCCACTATTTCAGTAACGTTGCATGCCCCTATTTCAGTAATGTTGCATGCCACTATTTCAGTAATGTTGCATGCCCCTATTTCAGTAATGTTGCATGCCCCTATTTCAGTAATGTTGCATGCCACTGTTTCAGTAATGTTGCATGCCACTATTTCAGTAATGTTGCATGCCCCTATTTCAGTAACGTTGCATGCCCTATATCAGTAATGTTGCATGCCCCTATTTCAGTAATGTTGCATGCCACTATTTCAGTAATGTTGCATGCCACTATTTCAGTAACGTTGCATGCTCCTATATCAGTAACGTTGCATGCCCCCTATTTCAGTAACGTTGCATGCTCCTATATCAGTAACGTTGCATGCCCCCTATTTCAGTAATGTTGCATGCCCCTATTTCAGTAACGTTGCATGCTCCTATATCAGTAACGTTGCATGCCCCTATTTCAGTAACGTTGCATGCTCCTATATCAGTAACGTTGCATGCCCCTATTTCAGTAACGTTGCATGCTCCTATATCAGTAACGTTGCATGCCCCCTATTTCAGTAATGTTGCATGCCCCTATTTCAGTAACGTTGCATGCTCCTATATCAGTAACGTTGCATGCCCCTATTTCAGTAACGTTGCATGCTCCTATTTCAGTAATGTTGCATGCCCCCTATTTCAGTAACGTTGCATGCTCCTATATCAGTAACGTTGCATGCCCCTATTTCAGTAACGTTGCATGCTCCTATTTCAGTAATGTTGCATGCCCCTATTTCAGTAACGTTGCATGCTCCTATATCAGTAACGTTGCATGCCCCTATATCAGTAATGTTGCATGCCCCTATATCAGTAATGTTGCATGCCCCTATTTCAGTAATGTTGCATGCTCCTATATCAGTAACGTTGCATGCCCCTATTTCAGTAACGTTGCATGCTCCTATTTCAGTAATGTTGCATGCCCCTATTTCAGTAACGTTGCATGCTCCTATATCAGTAATGTTGCATGCCCCTATATCAGTAATGTTGCATGCCCCTATATCAGTAATGTTGCATGCCCCTATTTCAGTAATGTTGCATGCCCCTATATCAGTAACGTTGCATGCCCCTATATCAGTAATGTTGCATGCCCCTAGATCAGTAATGTTGCATGCCCCTATTTCAGTAACGTTGCATGCTCCTATATCAGTAATGTTGCATGCCCCTATTTCAGTAACGTTGCATGCCCCTATTTCAGTAACGTTGCATGCCCCTATATCAGTAACGTTGCATGCCACTATTTCAGTAACGTTGCATGCCACTGTTTCAGTAACGTTGCATGCCCCTATTTCAGTAATGTTGCATGCCACTATTTCAGTAATGTTGCATGCCCCTATTTCAGTAATGTTGCATGCCCCTATTTCAGTAATGTTGCATGCCACTGTTTCAGTAATGTTGCATGCCACTATTTCAGTAATGTTGCATGCCCCTATTTCAGTAACGTTGCATGCCCTATATCAGTAATGTTGCATGCCCCTATTTCAGTAATGTTGCATGCCACCATTTCAGTAATGTTGCATGCCACTATTTCAGTAACGTTGCATGCTCCTATATCAGTAACGTTGCATGCCCCCTATTTCAGTAACGTTGCATGCTCCTATATCAGTAACGTTGCATGCCCCCTATTTCAGTAATGTTGCATGCCCCTATTTCAGTAACGTTGCATGCTCCTATATCAGTAACGTTGCATGCCCCTATTTCAGTAACGTTGCATGCTCCTATATCAGTAACGTTGCATGCCCCTATTTCAGTAACGTTGCATGCTCCTATATCAGTAACGTTGCATGCCCCCTATTTCAGTAATGTTGCATGCCCCTATTTCAGTAACGTTGCATGCTCCTATATCAGTAACGTTGCATGCCCCTATTTCAGTAACGTTGCATGCTCCTATTTCAGTAATGTTGCATGCCCCTATTTCAGTAACGTTGCATGCTCCTATATCAGTAACGTTGCATGCCCCTATATCAGTAATGTTGCATGCCCCTATATCAGTAATGTTGCATGCCCCTATTTCAGTAATGTTGCATGCTCCTATATCAGTAACGTTGCATGCCCCTATTTCAGTAACGTTGCATGCTCCTATTTCAGTAATGTTGCATGCCCCTATTTCAGTAACGTTGCATGCTCCTATATCAGTAATGTTGCATGCCCCTATATCAGTAATGTTGCATGCCCCTATATCAGTAATGTTGCATGCCCCTATTTCAGTAATGTTGCATGCTCCTATATCAGTAACGTTGCATGCCCCTATATCAGTAATGTTGCATGCCCCTAGATCAGTAATGTTGCATGCCCCTATTTCAGTAACGTTGCATGCCCCTATATCAGTAACGTTGCATGCCACTATTTCAGTAATGTTGCATGCCCCTATATCAGTAATGTTGCATGCCCCTATTTCAGTTATGTTGCATGCCCCTATATCAGTAACGTTGCATGCCCCTATATCAGTAATGTTGCATGCCCCTATTTCAGTAATGTTGCATGCCCCTATTTCAGTAACGTTGCATGCCCCTATTTCAGTAACGTTGCATGCCACTATTTCAGTAATGTTGCATGCCCCTATATCAGTAATGTTGCATGCCCCTATATCAGTAATGTTGCATGCCCCTATATCAGTAACGTTGCATGCCCCTATATCAGTAATGTTGCATGCCCCTATATCAGTAACGTTGCATGCCCCTATATCAGTAATGTTGCATGCCCCTATATCAGTAACGTTGCATGCCCCTATATCAGTAATGTTGCATGCCCCTATTTCAGTAATGTTGCATGCCCCTATATCAGTAACGTTGCATGCCCCTATATCAGTAATATTGCATGCCCCTATATCAGTAACGTTGCATGCCCCTATATCAGTAATGTTGCATGCCCCTATATCAGTAATGTTGCATGCCCCTATTTCAGTAATGTTGCATGCATACGTGTTTAGAATGATCAAAACATTGAAATATTCTTCAGTTATTCATGTGTAAAGATAAACTTTATAATTTTATTCCATAATAGATATCTTTAAACAGATCTTTTAGGCGATTAAAGTTTTACCTTTTTTATTATTGAAGTGCATTCTTTTTTTTTTCTCCTCTCAGTAAAATGCAAGCCCTATTGCTCAGGAGTTATTGCAACTATTAGAGTAACATATGGGTAACGTGAACTCAGAAAATAAAAACTCAACAGATAAAGTGGCTGAGTCACACCGGGGAGCAAACACTTAACAAAATGCCAGTGGGGTAATAGATTTTCTTTCCATGTCTCTGCCAATGGGGTGTCACAGGAATCAAAACAGTTTTATTGGCAGAGTCTGCAGTGATATGACAAAGTGCAATGTAAAAATAGATCTCATCCAGAGATGGATTTAAATTGTAGTAAGTATTGTACCATCAGGACTCGCTGGATGTTCTCTGTGATTACATTTGGCATGTCATGGCTGCTTGACTGCAGCACTGTAAGAGTAATTAACTATTTTTCATTCATAAAAGAATAGGTTTCTGGTTCAGGTACAATACAATCTCTGTAACAGTAATACCATTGCCTGTCTCATACTGCATTACCATTTTTATATTTTACAATAACAACAAAAAAACAGGAAATCTACTTTTATAAAGTACACATTCTTTTCCTGCGGTAGCTACCAAAATTAGGCTGATTTACATATGCTAAAACTGCTTGTATTTGGCATAGTTGATCCTACCTATTTATAACATGGGTTCAGTATGATTTACCGATGGACACAATACCGATGGTCATAATCCCAACAGCTATTGACCTACAGTCAAAATACCAACATGGTCAAAATGTCTACATTCATTATGCCGACATGTTAAAAATGCTGACATAGTTAGAATACCAACGTTTGAAATGACGACATGTCAAAATACTGACATGAGGTTTTCTGTTTTTTGTTGTTGTCAATATTGAGAAAGGTCGACATGGACACTGTCTAAGTGTACCGCGTCCCCTCATATGGCTCGCTGCGCTCGCCATGCTGCGGGCATGGTGCCTCTGTTTTGGGGCAAAAAATCCTTAAAAATGCATGTCGGCATTTTGACATGTCTGCATTTCAAATGTCGGTATTCTGTCTGTATCGGCATTTTGAACATGTCGGCATAATGAATGTTGTTATTTTGACTGTCGGTCAATGGCTGTCGGGATTATGACCGTCGGTATTGTGTCCGTCGGTAAATCAACTGCTACCCCATAATGATTATGAATATGTGATCAAAATGGCATCAATTGTAATAAATTATGCTCAATTTGAAATATTCTGAAGAAAATGCTGTTACGTAGAGGTGAGATGTTCCGGGGAACCAATCTCAAAGTTTTGCTTTGTTACTCCCTTCCAGGGGCCAGATGAAATACCACCGAGTTTGGTGGCCATGCGGGATGTTAAAAAAACATCCAAGTTCGTCCGGCATCCCGCACGCCCGCCGACCTTGGGCGGCATTACATCCAGCCCCTAATTTTGCAAATTATGTGTGTGCAGGTTGTTGATATTGCAGTGTTATATAGGCACACACCAGCGGATGACTCAAACTATGAACAGCACAGTTGGTTTTTTGAAAGATAGCAGATACAGCTGTATTTAACGTTACAAAGTGGTGATTGAGCGTAGCTTGAGCAGAGCGAGGTGTCACGCAGATCAGAAGCTGGTGAGTGTTAACTGCACATAATACCCCTTTTACACTCACAGAAAAATCCCTGGATATTGCACGTGAACGCGCATCATCCTGGGATTTTTGTGAGTGTGAATGGGTACAGGGACAATTTACCGGGACGAGCATCCCGGAATTTCAACCCAGGTCTCGACCTGGGTTGAATCCGGGACCGTCCCGGGAAGCTGTGCAGTGTGAACGGGTATACCGGGTCAAGGCGACCCGGCACCCGTTCCCTGCATAGGAGGAGGCGGTGCTTGGAGAAGATTATCTCCAAGCACCACCTCCGGTAGCATCAGCGGTGACGTCACCGACTAGGCAATATGCCAGGTCGGGCCGCGAATGTAAAAAGGTCATTCCCGGGAATGTGTACCGGCAAATATACCGGGACACATTTCCGGGAATGACCCGAAGCTGCGAGTGTAAAAGGGGTATAAGTAACAGTACAGGGATGCTGGAACAGCTTCTGGATTGCAGGCAATCAAAGGTCTCTCTGGAGATAAGAAGGAGACTGCTGTCTCCAACAGAGTCACACTACACAGTCTCACACACAGTTCCAAGAAGGCCCCTGCACATGCTCAGTAGAGATCTCTGCTATCTTGGGATAGGGCATGAAGCCTCTCTGGCGAACAGGAAGACTGGAGTCTATCAAAACCTAATGCCCATCTCTACTGTTTTGTA
The DNA here is from genome assembly GCF_028390025.1 of Pseudophryne corroboree. NCBI lineage: Eukaryota > Metazoa > Chordata > Amphibia > Anura > Myobatrachidae > Pseudophryne > Pseudophryne corroboree. Next base: position 830,956,924 of record NC_086444.1, on the reverse strand, counting down.
AATTTACATTTAATGGAATTTATAGTCTACAAATAGAACGGGATAACAATTTATTCTCTTTTGTGTTGTGGCTGAGGATGGACTTGAACACTTAAAGCCAAATTGGAAAAAGTGCATAACGGAGCAAATATTCCCATGGACAAATTAAGAAAATTTAGCATTTCTCTTAATGAGCTCTAAAACAAGTTGTGTGATAAGAACATGCATCTTTGTGATTGCCACTGCTGAGACGTCAAACCAATCTAGTAGAGACATTTAATGTTTAAATTCCCTAATAACAAGTGTATGGGCAAATATGTACTTTAAGGGTTTACAAATATGTTGTTCATTAATAAACGTTTAGTAAAATATTTTGTAAAAAAATATATAATTTATAAAACTTATTTGTCCCAGTTCTTTTAAAAAAAATATTTAGAGTGACATTTGTGACATTAAACACTGGAGACTTTAGTTTGGAAAATGTGGCTATTGTAAGACTACAAAGATATGTGTGCACAAATATATGTGTCCTTACACAAGAACATATGAGAACACTTTAAAAATGAATTGGGATACTCCCCTTACCCCACCCCCTCCCTATATAACAGAAAAATATCATGCAATGAAATAGCTATTGGCTTAAGCTGCCATAGGCTATGGTTAGGCCCTTCTAATTTACTCTTTCTCATCATGCAGATGAAGGGTGCAAGTTGGGCTGCACAGGGCTCCGCTGGCTGGGGGCACATGATCACTGCACCTATTGTGCATATGCCACTGTTAGAGATCATCAATCTCTGTGAAGAGAAACACTAGTTTGCCTGCAAACTCTCTTTGTTCTAGGGAATAGGATTGCCACCTAGCAACAGCTGGTGGGTTAGGTGCAAGCCTCCCGACGATCGCTGGAAAGGTATAGTGAAAGAAAACTTTCACTTACCTTTCCACAGCCTGGGGGAAGCGGGGACAGAGCCGTGGGTAGCGGCTGCTCCCGGACCCATTCGCGCGTATCGTGTGCATCACGGGAGCGCGCGTGCGCAGCCGGGCACACGCGTGCACGCTGTGCACAAACACATGCGCGGTCACCATATAAGGCGCTAGGCCCGCCCACAGTTCAGATTTTACGGAAGCTTACAGATGGCAATCCCAACTAGAACAAGAGAGTAATTTTTTTTTTTTTAAAGGGGGGTAAAATCACCCTAGCTCCTGTAACCTAGTAACAAAGGACACGGGAGACCATATATATGCAGAAACTAAATGTGTTTACTAGAAACCCTTTAACAGTAATACAGGTGATAAGAAAAAACAACTGGCGATGGCCAAGAAGGAACTGTTATGCTGCTGTGAAACTAGCATATAAGCAAAACTCCTGCAACTTGCAGAGCTTAACAAAGATATTTGTAAGGCTATTTTTGATCTTTAGGCTGCTGCGTCTACGGCTGCTTCTTCGGACCTTTCGGAGCGCCTGAAATTCAAAGAGATAAATAGGCATAATTAATGACTGTTGTTAGAGATTACAACCAACAGACCTAGCAAGGTATAGGGTGGGTAGGGTGGGAGCTGTTGCTAGGTGGCAATCCTATTCCCTAGAACAAAGAGAGTTTGCAGGTCATAGATTCCTGCAAACTAGTGTTTGTTCGTCGGGAGGCTTGCCACCTAGCAACAGCTGGTGGGTAGACTACCACATACCTGGTGGTTGCTCTAATGAATTCTATCCTTTGAGTATCAGAAGGCCTCCAATAATGTTTCACGAAGGTACGAGTGGACGACCAATGTGCGGCCTGCATTATGGATTGTAAGGTTAAGCCTCTCGCCGCTGCCGATGTGACGGCGGCTCCGCGGATGGAGTGTCCCTTGAAAATGGAGGTATCTATTCCTGAGCTTTGCATGACAGAAACTATCCATCCTCTGATTGTAAAGGGTCTGGCCGGACGAAAAGGCTTTCGGCATGTGATAAAAAGGTTAGAAATGTTATCTCTCCATGGAGCTGTTGTTGTGAGATAAGCGGATAAGCACTGAACTATGCAAAGATCCGTGTCTGACTGGTCACTGACTAGGTCAAACTCTACCAAAGGGTTTTGAATGGAACTGGTTTTTGTGTGACCTTTAAGGACGATACGGAATCCCATTGGAGTGGTTGTCATCCAGGGTTCAGATGTGTCTATTAAGGAAAGTTCGGCTCCTCTGGCTGCGAAAGCTAGTGCTAGTAGAGAAGCCAGTTTTCTTGAAAGATTGGAGATGTCGGAATCTGAAGGTATTGTGGCTAAATAATTTAAGAAAGGATTAATGTCCCACGTGGAAGAGTATCGCGGACATGGAGGCCTAGACAAGAAGATACCTTTGAGTAATATAAGGTACATCTTGTTTTCCGTAAGCCCTGGAATGAGAAGAGCTAGGGCTGAGCCATAAGACCGTATGGTGGCGGATACCAGGCGCCTGACTCAAACTTAACGGCTAGGAAGTCTATCGCTAAGTAAGGTTCGGAAAAAGAAGCTAAAGGAAGATTTTTAGAAGCTTGCCAAGACATAAACTCATTTATGATGGACTGGTACCTGGATTTTGTTCTGGGTCTAAGAGAAGCATTGATCAAGGTTACTGAGGCGGTCGAAAGGTTAGTAGTGGTCAGCAACCGAGTAATGTCGCTATCCACATGCAATGTGGAAGTTCCTGAAGGAGGTCGGGAGTCCCTTGGAAACAATCCTTGGACATGCCTAGGGGTAGCTTGGGTCCCTTGCGAAGAGGGTTGATCAAGGGGAACCAAACTCGGGAAGGCCAAATGGGGTAAACCAAGATGAGTTGAGGCACTCTGTCTGTCTTGATCTTGTGAAGTACCTTCAGTAGCATAGCTGGGGGGGGGAAGCATATGGGAGAACTAGATCTGTCCACGGAAAGGACATTGCATCCGAGTGGAGCGCCCCTTGAGTCTAGATTTTGGACACGAAGGTTGGGACCTGTGTGTTCGATGGAGTTGCAAACAGGTCTACTTGCGGTTGACCAAAGGTTCTCACGATACTGGTGAAAATTTTTGGTCTCAGAGTCACCCGATCCAGTGTTAATTTCTTCCTGGATAATGAGTCGGCTAACTCGTTTAGCTCTCCTGGGATATATGTTGCAGAGAGGAGTATGGATCTTTCCACCGCCCAGTTCCAGATGTCTATAGCTTCTTGACAGAGTGTCAGGGATCGAGTGCCCCCATTCTGTTGAGGTAGGACACTGCAGTCCTGTTGTCTAGACATAGAAGAACTGAGTTGTTCTGGAAGGTCGGGAGAACTAGAGAGGAAAGTGCTAACTTCGCCGCCTTCAATTCTAATAGATTGATGTGCGCTGACGATTCTTGAGTGGACCATCTTCCCCTTACCGCTCGGTCTCTTATAAAAGCTCCCCAACCCGAGAGGGACGCATCTGATGTGATGACAATGTCTGGAGGAGGAGGTAGGAGAGGTCTGGGGGGTGGTAGCCGAAGGTCCCTCCAACTGCGAATCTCTTTGAGAACCAAGGGTCTCAAGATGATCTTGTCTGACCAAGTCCATCCCTGACGAAGGAGAGCTGAAAGAAGAATCTGAGAGTGTCTGCAGACAAGGGGAGCGTGGAGAAAACCAGGATCTAAAGATCTCATCTTCCCTATGATTCTGGCCAAGTCTCTCAGCGAGAACCGGTGTTTCAGGGTTCGAGTTACGAAGTCTTGAATGTCTCTCCACTTGTCTGGGGGAACTACTATCGAGAAAGAAGGGGTATCTAGTAAGAAACCCAGAAAAACAATTGACTGGGTGGGTGTTAATATGGACTTGTCGTAATTTATTGTAAACCCTAGGTTCTGGAGGAGAGAAAGAATTAGTTCTTTGTGAAGCAGAAGGGTTTCCTGGTCTGCATGGACTACTAAGAAGTCGTCTAGGTAGATTATGCAACGGATCGTTCTCTGGCGTAGGTGAGAGATCACTGCTTTCATAAGACGAGTGAACGTGTAGGGAGCGTTGGAAAGGCCGAAAACCATGACGGTCCACTGATAGAGAACGTCTTTCCACAGGAACCTTAGAAGTCTTCTGTGGTTTGGGTGCATTTGAATTGTGTGAAAGGCCTCCTTGAGGTCTATTTTGTTACAGAAATCGTTCCTTGTTAGTAGGAAAGCTATGTCGGCTAAGCCCTCCATACGGAAAGAGCGAGGTTTTATGTGTCGGTTGAGAGATTTGACATTTAAGACTGGTCTGTATGAACCGTCCTGTTTCCTGACGGGAAAAAGGTGACTGACCCAGCCTCTTGTGGAAGTGTCTGCCAACTCTATCTTGCCTAACTGTAGGGCAAGGAACAGTACTCCATCTAATAACGGACTGGCATTTTTTTAGCAGGGGAAAAATTGTCGTGGAAAATGTAAAAGGGGGAGGGATAAACCTTTTTCCACGATTCTTAGTAACCACCTGTCTGTGGTAATCTGCCTCCAGGAGGCTATTGCCTGGGAAAGACAAGGAGGAGGTTGCAAAGTAAAGTGACTTACTATATCCTCTGTCTTTCCTGGGGGCGTATGTGCCGCCGGACCCTGCGCCTCTTGCGGTCCGTGTTTGGGAAGGTCCACCTCTGTGAGCTCTGGGAGCGCCTCTGTAGTCTCGGGTCGAGCTGCTGGCTCCCGCAGGACGACCCTCCTGATGAAAGGGCCGCCTGGAAGGCTGAGGTCCTTAAAGGTCCGCGAAGGATTTGCGAGCTTTATAGTGGACCTTCACTTCGTCTATGAAATCGGGTCCGAAAAGGTCAGAATCTATCAGATTGGGGACATCTACTGGTCTGGGTGCTAGGTTAGTTAGCCCTGCATTAGCTAGCCAGCGAGTTCTACGTGAGTTCGATATGAAATCAAATGTCTGACCAATTATTAAGGTAGCCCTACTAATAGCCTTTATGAGTGCCATTTTAGAAGCTACCAGGGAATCTAGGGAGCCCCCTGAGACGCCTTCTTTTTCTGCTTTGTCAAGGACAAATAATAAAGGACCGGCGGCGTCTGAAACCTTAAATTGGATTTTTCTTAGCAATTTATCCATAGTGTCACTCTGGACTTTTTTTACCCCACGAGTGAAGTTAAGGCCGGGTCGATGTCAGGGGCAAATAGGGCCGGAATATCTGGGATGCCAGTGTGGTTACGGAGAACCATGTCATCCTCCTTAACTAATGCCGTTCTAAAGGCTAACTGGGCAAAACTGTATACTTGGGAGCGTTCGCTCAGAGCCCAGTGGGCTGAATATATTTTAGAAGGTGGCATTCTACCCGCTAAGGCTACACGGGCCATCTGCAAGTCACTATATTCGCCTCTGCGAGAGGATGCGCTAGTCCTGGTTACTTCCTCTGATTCCCAATCTACTGGAGGGTAACCAGTTTCCCTAAATGCATGGGAAAGGGGGGTTGTATGACTATGAGTAGTCCCCTTATGAGTGCGGTCCTGTGCAGGTTGCCAATCAGTGACAGGGAATGTATGTCGGCTGTGGGCAGGAGAGGGGGGGTCTGCTATGGCCCTTAGAGGTATTCCAAGCACTGGCAATACCTGGGAAAGAGACCTGGGAAATACCTGGGAAATACCTGGGCAATACCTGGGAAATTTTTACCTGAACAGGCATCTCTAGAAGAAACATGGTCAGTGTGTTTCTTTTTACTTGTGCACTTTCTCACCACTCTGTGAGAATATGCAGGAGGAGAAGGAGTCTCAGCATTCTGACTGACTTCTCCCTCCTCAGAGCTGTCCCTGTTGTCATCCGACCTGACAGGGTTAATGATTTTCCTTCTTTTAAATATAATGTCCTCATCTGAGGAAGTTGTGTCAGCAGCTTCTCCTAGGCTTTTCCTAGAAGGCTGCCTGCCTCTTTTGCTGCGCTGTGGGGACACTATGAGGGTGTCTGTAGCTGACACAGACACTGTGTCCTCCATCCTACAGCGCTGAGGTAAAATCTAACCTGGGGGCGGGGCCTAGCGCCTTATATGGTGAGCGCGCACGTGCCCAGCGTGCGCATGCCCGGCTGCGCTTGCTTGCTCCCGTGACGCGCGCGATGCACGCGAACGGGTCCGGGAGCGGCCGCTACCCGCGGCTCTGTCCCCGCTTCCCCCGGGCTGTGGAAAGGTAAGTGAAAGTTTTCTTTCACTATACCTTTCCAGCGATCGTCGGGAGGCTTGCACCTAACCCACCAGCTGTTGCTAGGTGGCAAGCCTCCCGACGAACAAATAGGAATACTGTATATTGGTGATTGACTAAAGATGGAACAGTGATTTTATGAAGTACATAAAAATCCTACAGTATTTTATTCATCTGCCCCTGTTCTGTTATCTGTTATGGTAAGCACCAATCGTCAAGAATAGTCATGCATTTTCCTTGCTAACAAAATGTTTCTTTCTTACACAGAAAACTGTTTCTTTAATTTACAACATTATTTCAAAAATAATTCTAAAGTTGTAAAAGAGGAAAAAATAATATTATGCTGTTTATACAGCACAATTTAAATAGTAGCACTTTGGGACTTTATATTTTCATTACAGTAATATTACTATTATTATTAGTGTAACTACAAGTACATATTGGCAGCTTCTTGTACACCACATAGTTGCCTACCCTCCCGCATTCTACAGGAGACTCCCTGAAAAAACAGCAATCTCCCTGACTCCCTGAATAGTCCAGCAATCTCCCTGTTTGTACCTTATACGGGTTCACTACGATATGCCGGCGGTCGGGCTCGCCACGCTATTTTATTCTCCCTCCAGGGGGGTCGTGGACCCCCACGAGGGAGAATAAGTGTCGGTATGCCGGCTGTCGGGATCCCGGCGCCGGTATACTGTGCGCCGGGATCCCGTCAGTCAGCATACAGAAGACCACCCCCTTATACCCATTGTGCAGCTGTTACATTCTTGGAAAAAACTGAAACCAGAGATACACACATTAAAATGGGATCATCAGTCCCATTTCCCTGCATTGCTTATAAGGCACAATGATCCCTATAGCTACATACATTTTATGTAAGGTTTCTCGTGGCCACTTACAGTATATGGAACCTCTTGTAAAACACAATACACAAACAAATCCTGAAAAATATCAGTGTCTTTTCTTCAACAAGTAGATCTTACTAACTTTGGGCCTCATTTACATTTGGATGTAAGTCATTTTTATGACACGCTTGATAGGTGTTACTTTCATAAGTATGGTATACCATGACATTACACACTAATAAAAAAGAGATGCCGTGCTACTATTCATGATGAGAGAAAGTACAAATCTGTCACAACCCACAGAAATCAGTCATATATTTAGTGAGTAACGTTCTCTGGATCAACACAGCTAGGCCGTATTAGATGAGTTTTTGCTGGATTCTAACTGTACCCTCTACAGTGGCGTGCGGCGAGGTCAGTGGCTGGTGAGGCACTACAGCCATATTGTCTGACGAATCCTGCCGAGCCAGTGCCCACTACTGCCCCTGAGCCGATGCCCACTGCCACCTCCAATGGCTTACAAATTCACCCACCCTCAACTGACCCAGCCCTCTTCCACTAATTTGCATCTCAGTCCAATGCCGCCAATGCCCGCTGCCTGCCTGCTCATCATACTTGTGATATATTGTACATTTTTATAGAAAAATAAAATATTAATTAGTGTTTGGGACTGGGAAGGGAGTGGGAGGAGGACATGAATGCAATCTTGTTGTCCAGGGCTTCCATTAACTTATTGGAAAAGGGACTGAATGGGTTAAAAAAATTAAAAACAATGCGTTAGGTCCCCCCTCCTAAGCATAACCAGCCTAGGGCTCTTTGAGCCGGTCCTGGTTGTTTAAATACTGGGGGAAAAAATTGTACCGGGGTTCCCCGTATTTAGACAACCAGCAGCGGGCTCTTAGTCCGGTCCTGGTTCCAAAAATACGGGGGACAAAAGATGTAGGGGTCGCCCGTATTTTTAAAACCAGCACTGGGCTCCACTAGCCAGGGAGATAATGCCACAGCCGGGGGTGCACATTTATGTAGATCCCTGCGGCCGTGGCATTACCCACCCAACTAATCACCCCTAGCCGTGGGTACCCTGGAGGACCCCTTAAATCAAGGGGTCCCCCTCTACAGTCACCCAAGGGCAAGAGGTGAAGCCCGAGGCTGTCCCCAGCACCCCTGTCTGATAGCCATAAGTGTGTCAAACAAATGAATATTGTTTTTTGTTGTGGAACTACAAGGCCCAGCAAGCCTTCTCTGCTTGCTGGTACTTGGAGAACCTCAAGTACCAGCATGCGGGGAAATAACGGGTTTGCTTGTACCTGTAGTTCTAAAAACAAAAACAAATAAAAACACAACACACACACACCGTGAAAGTAAAAATTTATTAAAACACACTTACACACTTACACATACTTACCTACATCCCACGCCGTCCATGTAGAATCCAACAGGGGTACCTGTAAAAATGAAAATTATATTTACAAACCTTGTTCTAATCCACAGGAGGGGAAAAGGAGAGAGAGAGAGAGAGAGAGAGAGAGAGAGAGAGACCTGGTTATGCTGCTGCCTGGGAGGAAGGAGCCGGCAGGAGTCACTGACCTGGTTATGCTGCTGCCTGGGAGGAAGGAGCTGGCAGAACACGAAGGAGAGGGGAGAGCCGCAGAGAGTTATGCTGCTGCCTGGGAGGAAGGAGGCGGTGGAACACGAAGGAGAGGGGAGAGCCGCAGAGAGTTATGCTGCTGCCTGGGAGGACGGAGCCGGCGGAAGACGGAGAGGAGAGATCAGCACTCAGACGCTGCGACTGCTATGCACGTCCTTTGCCCCGTACAGCACTGCCAGTGACAGCTGAATGCAGTCATTGTCAGTGCTGCAGCTGCTGCCCAGTGCCCAATCACAGTGACAGGGGCGTCCTTTTAGATAGGCTGAAAGCACGTCCCTACTGTTCTGCGGCACTTGGGCAGGTGCAGCTTCCATTACTTTTTTCAATGGGCTTTTACAGCCCTTTGCTTGGCCCCGCCCCCTGATTTCCGGACGATTACAATGCACAGCGGGAAGCACCGTTCTCAATGCCGCACAAATGTATTTAAAGAGATATTTACAATCTAAAAAAAATAACATTATCTAAAAAATATACTTATGACACAGAATCTGTGTCATAAGTATCTTCTTTGTATTATTTTAATCAGAAATGACAGGGGAGGCACTGCCACCCCTGCCTCCCCTGACTGCACGTCCCTGACCCGCTAGCAGTGTCGGGCTTGGACATGAAGGGCCACTGGGGAATGCTGTGGTAGGGGCCCACTTTTAGAGGTGTGGCCAGTCTCCAAAGGGGAAGGGGAAGGAAGGGGGGGATGGCCAAACACAGCAGAGATATGGCTAACCATTAGAGAGTGCATGCTCTGGCTCTTTGATTGATATATATATATATATATATATATTGTCATGCCGCGGCCGCCGTACTTACCCCTCCGGGCACGCAGGGTCTCCGTGCGGCCGTCCTCGCTGGCGGTCTCCGGCTCCCGGTGCTCCGTCCCGCGATCGTGAGTGTGGACGTCGCGGGTACGCCCGGCGTCCACTGAAGGTGCGGGTGACGTCATCACCACTTCCCACCAATCAGGTACTGGCGGGAAGTTCAAATTCAGACGCCGGGCTGAGCTCCGGCGCCTGAGTATCATCTTTTCTACTTAGAAGTTGTGATCTCCAGTGCTCCTGTATTGCTGTGGCTCTCTGTGCCCCAAGTACCTCAGCGTCTCCACGCACCTCAGTGCCTCCAAGCACCTCAGCGTCTCTATGCACCTCAGTGCCTCCAAGCACCTCAGCGTCTCCACGCACCTCAGTGCCTCCAAGCACCTCAGCGTCTCCATGCACCTCAGTGCCTCCAAGCACCTCAGCGTCTCCACGCACCTCCATGCCTCCAAGCACCTCAGCGTCTCCACGCACCTCAGTGCCTCCAAGCACCTCAGCGTCTCCAAGCACCTCAGCGTCTCCACGCACCTCAGTGCCTCCAAGCACCTCAGCGTCTCCACGCACCTCAGTGCCTCCAAGCACCTCAGCGTCTCCACGCACCTCCGTGCCTCCAAGCACCTCAGCGTCTCCACGCACCTCAGTGCCTCCAAGCACCTCAGTGTCTCCGAGCACCTCAGTGCCTCCAAGCACCTCAGTGCCTCCCAGCTCCTAAGTATCGCTCTCGGTGAGCTCACGGTATTCTTCACCAAATTCATCAGCGCCTTTTCAAGTCTTGTCTTTCAGGAGACCTTCCGCATCCACACGTGCCTCCTGCCTGTCATCCAAATCCTGCATGAGGAAAACCTACATTCGGCCATCTCTGCTGCGGCCCAGTTGCGGTTCCTCTTCCCGGTCATTGGAAGAAACCCCGAGTCCACAACACTCCCAAACCAGGTCAGTGATAGTATACTCAGGCCTCATGGACCTGGGGGATCGGAACACAGAGTCGAGCGCCATCCAAAGTTTGGCTTCCCGAGTTCAGACTCAGGAGGCGACACAGGGCCAGGTGATGCAATATCTCCAGGAATTGTCCGGCCGATTGGATCAAATTCAAGCATCCTTAGCTTCCGTAATTCCGGTTTCAGTTCCCGTAACTGCTCCAGTTGCCGTTTCCAGTAACGTCCAACCTCCGGCCGGTACCAGGTCACGCCTTCAGCTTCCTACTCCTTCCCGCTATAATGGGAATCCAAAGAATTGCCGTGGTTTTTTAAACCAGTGCGAGGTGCACTTCAAGCTTCTCTCTCATAATTTCCCTACGGATCGGTCTAAGGTGGCGTTTATTATTTACCTGCTCGAAGGGTCAGCGTTGGATTGGGTGTCTCCGTTATGGGAACGATCTGATCCCGTGGTTTCCAACTACACCAACTTCATCACGTCCTTTCGAAGAATCTTCGACGAGCCCGGCAGGATGACCACTGCTTCTTCTGACTTGCTCCGTGTCCGTCAGGGCTCCCGCTCCGTGGGTCAGTACGTGGTTCATTTCCAGACCATTGCCTCTGAACTTCGCTGGAATAATGACGCCCTGAGGGCTGCCTTCTGGAACGGTCTCTCCGACCGGCTGAAAGATGAGTTGGTCACTAGGGATCTGCCGGATCCATTAGAAGAGTTGATCTCCCTCTGCATCAAGGTGGATCTTCGGATGCAGGAGCGTGGAGGAGAACGTAGTCATTCAAATCGTTCCAGGTTCCGGCTTCCTCCTCCTAGGCCGGCGGCTGTGCCCAGTTCGGACGAACCCATGCAAATTAACCGGTCCTGACTGTCTCCGGAGGAACGACAGCGTCATCATGAGGGTAAACTTTGCCTTTACTGTGGAGCCGCAGATCATTTCCTCAAGTTTTGTAAATCCCGTCCGGGAAACGGGCAGGCCTAGCTTGTTCCGGAGGAGTCAAGTTGGGAGTCACGTCCAAATCTTCTCCGACTTTGGATTGCTTACTTTCCATGTCTTTGACCTCCAAGTCAGTTGCCAAATCTTTTAATGCCCTATTGGACTCTGGGGCTGCTGGGAATTTCGTTTCTTTCTCCTGTGCCCAAGGTCTGGATTTAAAGTTGCGGTCTATCAAACGGCCTATTTCTTTGACTGCTATTAATGGAACCAGAATATCCAATGGCCTCATTACATATCGCACAGAGCCCGTTAGGCTGCAGGTCGGAGCGCTACATCAAGAACATCTAGAACTCCTAGTGATTTCGGAGATGCCTCACGACCTTGTCCTCGGGTTGCCTTGGCTCAAAACCCATAATCCCCACGTCGACTGGAAGTCTTCACAAATTCTGTATTGGAGTTCTTTTTGTCACGCTAACTGTCTCACTCCTGTCTGTCCGCTCCGTGTCTCTTCTAAGTCGGATGAAGAGCTTATTCCGTAGGCGTATCAAGAGTACAAGGATGTGTTTTCGGAACATGCGGCTGACCAGTTACCACCCCATAGGCCTTGGGACTGTCCCATTGACCTAATCCCAGAGAAGATTCCGCCCCGTGGCCGCACATATCCTTTGTCACTTCCCGAGACTCAAGCCATATCGGACTATATTAAGTCCAATCTTCTCAAGGGATTCATTCGCCCCTCTACCTCCCCGGCTGGAGCAGGTTTCTTTTTCGTGAAGAAGAAGGACGGGGGGTTAAGACCATGTATCGATTACCGCGGCCTAAACGATATCACCGTCAAAAATAAATACCCCTTGCCACTAATTACAGAGTTATTTGATAGGGATCGTGGCGCCCACGTTTTCTCCAAGCTCGATTTGAGGGGAGCCTATAATCTTATACGTATCCGAGAAGGGGATGAATGGAAGACAGCCTTCAATACGAGGGATGGGCATTACGAATATCTGGTGATGCCTTTCGGCCTTAGTAATGCCCCCACCGTCTTTCAAGGATTCGTCAACGAGATCTTTCGAGACATGTTATATCGAAGTGTTGTGGTATATTTAGACGACATACTGATTTTTTCCAAAGATCTTACTGAACACAGGACACAGGTCAAAGAGGTGCTCCACCGTTTACGAAAGAATCATCTCTATGCTAAGATCTCCAAATGTACCTTCGAAGTAACATCAATTCCGTTCCTCGGTTATATCATCTCGGGGAAGGAGCTTCGCATGGACCCGGAGAAACTTTCCGCCATTCGTGACTGGACTCAGCCCCTCTCTTTGAAAACAATACAAAGATTCCTGGGCTTTGCGAATTATTACAGGAAATTCATTAGGGGTTTCTCCACCATAGTCGCACCCATTACCGCCTTGAACAGAAAGGGCTCCAACCCGGGGTTGTGGTCTCCCGAGGCCATAGAAGCTTTCACCTATTTAAAATCAGCTTTTATGTCAGCCCCGGTCCTCCAACAACCAAATTTCGAAGAACCTTTTTTCCTGGAAGTTGATGCATCCTCGGTCGGAGTCGGAGCCGTTCTCTCCCAGTACTCCTCGGATAAGAAATTGCATCCATGTGGCTTCCACTCTTGTAAATTCTCTCCGGCCGAACGGAATTATTCTATTAGTGATCAGGAACTTTTAGCAATAAAATCCGCTTTGGAGGAGTGGAGGTATCTTTTAGAAGGGGCCAAACATGTAATTACTATCTACACCAATCACAAAAATTTGTTGTACATCAAAACCGCACAGTGTTTGAATCCTCGTCAAGCTAGATGGGCGCTTTTCTTCACTCGATTTTCTTTTGTTATCAAGTACCGGGCCGGGACTTTCAATACTAAAGCGGATGCGCTTTCTCGTTCACAAACTCCCACAGATGAAGAGAATTCTTTTGAGCGGAGTTTAATTCTGAATCCAATTTCTGTTTCCGCTGCTTCCACTACTCTGAGTCCTCCCCCTGGAAGGATGTCTGTACCAACTAAATTCCGGCCAAAAATACTGCAGTGGGCTCATAACTCCAAGTTCTCCGGTCATCCTGGTGTCCAGAAGATGTTCAAGTTTCTGCAAAAATCTTACTGGTGGGACACCATGAGGAAGGATGTACAGGATTACGTTAACTCTTGCCCACAGTGTACGCAGCATAAATCTCCTCGTCTGCCTCCTGCCGGGTTGCTTTGTCCTCTCTCCATTCCTTTGAAACCCTGGACTCATATTTCCATGGACTTCATTACCGAGTTGCCCTGTTCCAAAGGTTACAATACCGTCTGGGTGATTGTCGACCGCTTTTCTAAGATGGCGCACTTCATTCCATTGACAGGTCTGCCGACAGCTCCCAAATTGTCTCTATTATTCATCCAGGAACACTTTCGGTTGCACGGTTTACCTCAAGAAATAGTCTCTGATCGAGGGGTACAGTTTACTGCAAGGTTCTGGAGAGCCCTCTGCTCAGCCTTACAAATTAAACTTAAATTTTCGTCTGCCTATCATCCCCAAACGAATGGTCAAATGGAACGAGTCAACCAAGATTTGGAGACTTTCCTCCGCCTTTATCTCTCCCCTTCACAGGACAACTGGGTGGAGTTGTTACCTTGAGCGGAGTTTGCCCATAACCATTCATTTTATTCTTCCACTGGCGAATCTCCGTTCTTCATCAACTATGGGTTCCACCCACGAGTTCGGGAATTGCCAATCCTTCCGACAGAAGAGGTTCCAGCTGTGACTTCCACTTTATCACACTTTAGACAAATTTGGAGTAAGGTTCATGCAAGTCTTAAAAAGGTTTCTGTCCGATACAAGTACTTCGCGGACAAGAAACGGCAAGTCACTCCTCAATACAAGGTTGGTGATAGGGTATGGCTATCCACACGTAATCTCCGGTTAAAGGTACCCACTATGAAGTTTGCTCCAAGGTTCATCAGTCCTTATCCTGTGCTACAAGTTCTGAATCCTGTGGTCTGCAAGTTGGGTTTACCTTCTCATCTACGTATACCAAATGCCTTCCATGTTTCTCTTCTTCGTCCTCTCGTCCTTAATCGTTTTCATTCAAAGTCTTCATGCCCCACCTCAGTAGAAACTGAAACCGGTACAGACTTCGAGATCAAAACTATTCTGGACTCTCGTTATCATCATAAGAACCTGCAATATCTGGCAGAGTGGAAAGGTTATGGTCCTGAGGAGAGAAGTTGGATAAAAGCTTCTGAGGTCTCAGCTCCTCGACTAATCCGGATTCTCCATTCTAGATAACCTACGAAGCCAGGGAAGTGTCCAGGGGCCACTCCTAGAGGAGAGGGTACTGTCATGCCGCCACGGCCGCCGTACTTACCCCTCCGGGCACGCTGGGTCTCCGTGCGGAGTCCTCACTGGCGGTCTCCGGCTCCCGGCGCTCCGTCCCGCGATCGTGAGTGTGGACGTCGTGGGTACGCCCGGCGTCCACTGAAGGTGCGGGTGACGTCATCAACACTGCCCACCATTTAGGTACTGGCAGGAAGTTCAAATTCCGACGCCGGGCTGAGCTCCGGCGCCTGAGTATCATCTTTTCTACTTAGAAGTTGTGATCTCCAGTGCTCCTGTATTGCTGTGGCTCTCCGTGCCCCAAGTTCCTCAGCGTCTCCACGCACCTCAGTGCCTCCAAGCACCTCAGCATCTCCACGCACCTCAGTGCCTCCAAGCACCTCAGCGTCTCCACGCACCTCAGTGCCTCCAAGCACCTCAGCGTCTCCACGCACCTCAGTGCCTCCAAGCACCTCAGCGTCTCCACGCACCTCAGTGCCTCCAAGCACCTCAGCGTCTCCACGCACCTCAGTGCCTCCAAGCACTTCAGCATCTCCAAGCACCTCCGTGCCTCCAAGCACCTCAGCGTCTCCACGCACCTCAGTGCCTCCAAGCACCTCAGTGTCTCCGAGCACCTCAGTGCCTCCAAGCACCTCAGTCCCTCCCAGCTCCTCAGTATCGCTCTCGGTGAGCTCACGGTATTCTTCACCAAATTCATCAGCGCCTTTTCAAGTCTTGTCTTTCAGGAGACCTTCCGCATCCACACGTGATTCCTGCCTGTCATCCAAATCCTGCATGAGGAAAACCTACATTCAGCCATCTCTGCTGCGGCCCAGTTGCGGTTCCTCTTCCCGGTCATCGGAGGAAACCCAGAGTCCACAACACTCCCAAACCAGGTCAGTGATATATATATATATATATATATATATAGGAAAAGTGCAGGTGCGGCACTCGGGTTCACAGCAGCATAAAAACAGACGGAGACTGTATTCTTCAATCAATCATTGTTTCAATATAGAAATATTGTCATCAGGATTCATATATATACACATATATATATATATATATATATATACACATATATATACACATATATATATACACACACACAAAATAAAACCACCATGCGCTTAATTATACCAAACAGCACCTGTTGTGTGCTGAAAACAAAAGAACACAATCCCCTGGTCTCCGAACAGTGTCAAGTGTCAGCAAACAGTTCAGCACGAGGAATCAGTCTTTATGTATGATCCACTGCTCCTCCTTTATCCCTGAACCCACTGGGATTAGAAATCTGTATAATAAAATAAATAAGAGCCACTTATCTGTAGCCGGCAGCACACCGGGACCGGGAGCCGCAGGAGGACGGAGAGGAGAATACACCAGATGAAAGCCGCGTCAGCACACCACGCCCCGACTGGTTTCATCAGGAGGCTGGTTTTGCTGACTCTAGAAACAAATTTATACTCAATGCGGCTAATTAGTGTACACAGGTGTTAATCAAATAACAAACATATATACATATAATTAGAATTACGGAGATCTCAGTATACTAAAAAAGCATTTTCCATCTGGCACCAGCATTTCTAAATATTTATAAATAAACTCATATATACAATAAACAAACATTTGCTACAATATAACAATATATAGCAAAGTCTGAATAGATACATTATTTCAGCTGTCAGAATGTCGGTATTCATTCTTCAGACCTGCCATGAGAACAAAGAAATTAATAAAATAGGGATACATTACTCGATGAAAGGGATGATTTCATATCCTTCATTCAAGCACCTAGGATATTGTGTATCTAGTGTAATAATCCAGAAAGTTGTTTAATCAACAGTTTCTCCCTATTACCACCCATTTTAAGAGGGGCAATATATTCAATTCCCATACATTTTAACCCTTGGGGTTACTATTATGACACTGCTTAAAATGGCTCGAGACACTGTGGTTCAGAAATCCATGTTTTATATTCCTAAAGTGTTCCAAAAGTCTGATTTTTAGCATATGCTTTGTTTTTCCTACATATTTTAGCCCACAAGGGCAAATTAAAACATAGATCACATGAATCGTATTACAATTAATATAGCTATTAATATTATTTATCTTAGAACCCCTACTAAAAGTCTTAGTTTTAATTCCATAAGCGCACATTTTGCATGATCTACAAGGAAAAAAACCTTTTATAGTCTATTAAAAGTCCTTTTCCTTTGTTTTATTATCACAAATGCTAAGTCTACTTCTTGATACCACAGATGTAATATTCTACGCCCTTTTAAAAATCTTGTCAGGATGATCAGGCAAATAGTTTGTAAAAACCGGGTCCATTTTCAAGACATGCCAGTTCTTCCTAAGCATACCTCTAACAGTTTTTTCAAAACTTGTATACTGTGTCACAAAGGGACAAAATAACTTTTTAGATTTTGCTGTAACAGACATATGGTGTGTACACACGGTGAGATTTTTTATTTCCATTTTGACTATATAGTCAAAATCGCAAGAAAAGTTAGTGCAAATCGCAAGGTGTTATGTCACTTGCGATCCCGATTCGATCCCGATGCGCGGTCCCGCTAGGTCGGTATTGCAAGAAAAGATAGACTGTGCAGGCAAGTCAATCCTTGCTAGATCGGTGTACTATCTAGTTCATCTCACATGTCAATGACATCTCACGTTAGCCAAAATAGTAAGCACACATAGTCCATATCTCAAGAAAAGTTAGTCAAAATTGGGGGTGCTGGGCTTTGAGGAGTTCAGGGGAAATCGTAAAGTGAAAATCGGGCATAGCAAGGATCTCACCGTGTGTACACACCATACTCTTATTTTTATATTCTAATAAATCCAATCTATTTCTATTTCTTGCTTTTTGATTGGAGTTATCAATAATTTGCAATGGGTAACCCCATTCTTTAAATCTTGTCATATATATTTCTGAGTGTTTGTCATACATTTCAATACGAGTGCAATTCCTCCTTAATCTGGAAAATTGCGAATAAGGAATATTGTGTTTCTACTGTGCAAGATGACAACTGTTCAACTCTAAGTAACTGTCACTATCGATGGATTTGAAATATGTATAAGTTTCAATGGTTTTATAAATCCCAAAATTTCAGTGTCAAACATTAGATCTAAAAATTCTATTTTCTTTCCACGAAACTTAGATGTAAATCTAAGGTTATAAGCATTTACATTAATTTGCTCCATGCAAATATCAAATCGTTGTTTATCACCATCCCAGACTATTAATATATGATCTATGAAACGCTTGTATAAAATCACGTGTTCTTAAATCCTCTGTGATGCTATTCGTTTCCCACTCACCCATATAGAAGTTGGCAAGACTTGGTGCCCAAACTGTGCCCATCGCCGTGCCACACACCTGAATGTACCATTCATCAAGAAATTAAAAATAATTATATTTGAGAACAAAATACAAACAATCATGTATGAAGTTAACTGTCACCTCAGATACAGTACTATTACATTCAAGGACCTTCCTAATGGCAGATATAACCGTATCATGTGGAATTGCGGTGTTCAAACTTGTACGTCCACTGTACACCAATTATAGGTTTCCTTCCATTCTAATTTATTGATAAATTGTAAAATATGGGTGGAGTCCCTAATATACGATTCAAGATTAGGTATATATTTCTTGAAATTGATATCAACAAACTCCGAGATTCTCGATGTAAGTGATCCAATTCCTGCCAGAATTGGGCGGCCTGGAGGATGCGTCTTATTCTTATGTAGTTTCGACAGATGATAAAAAGTAGCAATATTTGGGTATTCATTAAACAGATAATTATATTCCTCTTGGTTTATACATTTATCATTAAGACCCCTTTATAACAGGCTTTTGAGATCTATCAAAAATTTAGATGTAGGGTCAATTAAGTTTCACATATGACTTAACATCCTGGAGCAGTTTGTTAGTCTCTGCAATATAATACCCTCTATCTATGATAACAATCCCCCCCCCCATGTCAGCATTTTTAGTGACAATTTCATTAGATGCTAAATCTTTCAGTACTGGGGAGATTTTTAGCCTTATTCTTTAATGAGGTGTCAAGTTCCCGTTTTTCATTTTTAACCAAATTAGAGAACAGTTGGTGGTACCAACTGCCTCCCAGTTTTTCACTACAGCATCATTCTTCCTTAAAAATGTACGTTTTAAGGTGAGATTTCTAATATATAAATTAAGATCTATGTACAACTGGAATTTATTTATCCCACATGTGGGAACATAAGACAGTCCCGTTTTAAGGCTTTGACTTGAGTCTCAGCTGGGGAAAGAGTAATCTTAGACAGATTAAAGATATTAACTACTGTTTCTATCTGAGGTTTCTTATTTTTGTTTCCCTTTTTGGCAGCTCTTTTTCTCCCCATTGCTATTTCTGTGCCATCGGGGTAGGAGGGTTCTCTGTTTTGTCTCTGACCCTTTTGTACACATCCCTGGCTTCCGCAATATACCCTAAAAAATGTTTTGGGTATTGTTTTACATCATCGTGATTACGCAATGGTTAAAACCTGTTTCTGTGAACAAAATTTTGTCTACCTTGTCTGATAGGAGTTTTTACAAATCTCACTGTTTTCCTTGGTGTTTGCCAGTGATTATCACCACCATTATATCTCGTATTAGTCCTATATGGGTGATTGTTAGTACCCTCAAAGTTTGACTCAACATTTCTTATATTTCTATGATCAGGAGATCGTCTATTAGAGCCAGGTCTAGCATTATATATATTAGTTGCATTCTGGCCATTTTTAATGTGCCACGTGCGCACCTGGTCCCTTTCATAGTCCATGTTATCTCTTTGAAATTTACGGGATTTAGTATCAATTATTTTCTCCTCAAACGTTGGACACCTTTTTATCTATTTCTAATTTAACTGTCACAAAATGGTCTGAGGTTTTTATATAATTTAATTCTACATCCAACAAGGCCAGTTCCTTTTCCACTTCCTTTAAAATCTTTTTCTTTTCAAATACAAGCAGTCTCATCAACTCAAACGCACATTCAACCAAGATTCTATGCCAATCTTTCATGAATTTAACATTATCATGACCCTTTGTCGGGTTTTAATTTATCCTTAAACCACGCGGGATCCTCCCACATTTTAAATAATTCTCTAGACCCCGAAATGTCCCACCAAGTTTTAGTTTCTTGTATTAAAAGTTTTTCCAGTATATATATATATATATATATATAACAACAAATTATTTGATCGTCTCCCACTAGCAGGGAGATTTTTCAAGAGGTGCTGCCCTACTCATAGTACAGCGCAAATTAAGGGTATTGTTGTTTTATATATATATATATATACACACACACACACACACACACACACACACACACATCTATATATATATATATATATATATATAAAGAAAAATACTGCTGGTCCATTCATGATAATGTACCAGATTGATAACAGTAATGCACTGTATAAAATACACCACAGTCATGTGCAATATAAGGTAACATATGTCTAATGTATAATTCAAGTGCACAGTCTTGAAACCAATCCCTAGAGGAGGAGGTGCCCCCCCCCAACCCCAGGCAGTGGGGCCCACTGGGGGGTTCCCTGTACCCCTGTGTGCCAGTCCAACCAGGACAATTAAATCTTAGTGTAGTCATGAAGCAGGAGATAAAAAAAAAATTGGCGTTAAGCTCCCTCACTGACCCTGTCAAAGTATATAATATCATTGGCATATATATTAAATAATTAATGAAAGAATGAATTATTTAATTAAATAATGTCCAATGTACCCTGTCCTTCCCTGATCTCAGAGTGGGAGAGCCTTGCTGTGATGATAAAAATTGAAGAGTCAGTTTTGAGGTGATCCATGGAGGGAAATGGGCGTGCTGCCAGTAGTCCTGCTGGGATCGGTATGAAATGCCAGTGGACAGGATCCCGACTGTCATGATCCCGACAGTTGGATCCCATCCGCCGTAATGCTGGCAGTAGGGTGAGTGTTAGAAAGCACCTTGCGGGCTTGATGCACTCATCATGCTGCAGGCACGGTGGCATGCTGCGCTCACCACAGGTTCTATTCTCCCTCTATGGGTGTCGTGGACACCCACAGAGGGAGAATAGCCTGTGTCGCTAGTATTCCAGTGGCGGCATTTCACCGCTAGTCGGGATCCCGGCGTCAGCATTGTGAATGCTGGGATCCCAACTAGCGGTATTTTAACCGATTCCCGTCCTGCTGTGCATGTCTGTCTGCTGCACTCTCAGCCGCACCACATCCTTCACTGATATCAGACTAGAGTGAGAGAAAGGGGGGAGTCTTGCTGTGATAATACAGTGCTTCTGTAGGACTCCTGCAGGACCCATTCTATTTGAGGATATTTCTATTTTTATGTACAGTATTTATTGTATTTTATATCATTTCTCTATCCTGCTCATTTGGTACTGTACTAGTGATCTCCTGATACTGCTTGCTACTGACAGTTATATCGCCTGCAAGATCACCACTTATTTTTTAAATTGGAGTGGCATGCTTTCCAACAACTACCATTTTTGGGTTACAGATGTAACCCCCCCGGCACTACCACTTGGTATTAGGGGCCTAATTCATGTTTGTATGTAACGGCTGATGTTCCCGCAATGGAACGATTATCAGCCGACTACGCATGTGCTGCAATCACATTGCTGTATACAGTCTGCGTAGCCATAGGCCTACCCTTAACCTCGATGTTCCTTGTATTTTCGTATAGGCTGCAAAGGCTCTGGAGAGCATCTCTTTTCATTTCTGGGCGGCAGCTTTACTTGCTAACATTAGCAGCTCCATAACCTAGAAAATTGCAATTGCATCTGTGTACAAACTAGAGATGTGCACTTGAAATTTTTCGAGTTTTGTGTTTTGGTTTTGGGTTCGGTTCCGCGGCCGTGTTTTGGGTTCGACCGTGTTTTGGCAAAACCTCACCGAATTTTTTTTGTCGGATTCGGGTGTGTTTTGGATTCGGGTGTTTTTTTCAAAAAAACCCCTAAAAAACAGCTTAAATCATAGAATTTGGGGGTCATTTTGATCCCAAAGTATTATTAACCTCAATAACCATAATTTCCACTCATTTTCAGTCTATTCTGAACACCTCACACCTCACAATATTATTTTTAGTCCTAAAATTTGCACCGAGGTCGCTGGATGACTAAGCTAAGCGACCCTAGTGGCCGACACAAACACCTGGCCCATCTAGGAGTGGCACTGCAGTGTCACGCAGGATGGCCCTTCCAAAAAACACTCCCCAAACAGCACATGACGCAAAGAAAAAAAGAGGCGCAATGAGGTAGCTGTGTGAGTAAGCTAAGCGACCCTAGTGGCCGACACAAACACCTGGCCCATCTAGGAGTGGCACTGCAGTGTCACGCAGGATGGCCCTTCCAAAAAACACCCCCCAAACAGCACATGATGCAAAGAAAAATGAAAGAAAAAAGAGGTGCAAGATGGAATTGTCCTTGGGCCCTCCCACCCACCCTTATGTTGTATAAACAGGACATGCACACTTTAACCAACCCATCATTTCAGTGACAGGGTCTGCCACACGACTGTGACTGAAATGACGGGTTGGTTTGGACCCCCACCGAAAAAGAAGCAATTAATCTCTCCTTGCACAAACTGGCTCTACAGAGGCAAGATGTCCACCTCATCATCATCCTCCGATATATCACCGTGTACATCCCGCTCCTCACAGATTATCAATTCGTCCCCACTGGAATCCACCATCTCAGCTCCCTGTGTACTTTGTGGAGGCAATTGCTGCTGGTCAATGTCTCCACGGAGGAATTGATTATAATTCATTTTAATGAACATCATCTTCTCCACATTTTCTGGAAGTAACCTCGTACGCCGATTGCTGACAAGGTGAGCGGCGGCACTAAACACTCTTTCGGAGTACACACTTGTGGGAGGGCAACTTAGGTAGAATAAAGCCAGTTTGTGCAAGGGCCTTCAAATTGCCTCTTTTTCCTGCCAGTATAAGTACGGACTGTCTGACGTGCCTACTTGGATGCGGTCACTCATATAATCCTCCACCATTCTTTCAATGGGGAGAGAATCATATGCAGTGACAGTAGACGACATGTCCGTAATCGTTGTCAGGTCCTTCAGTCCGGACCAGATGTCAGCATCAGCAGTCGCTCCAGATTGCCCTGCATCACCGCCAGCGGGTGGGCTCGGAATTCTGAGCCTTTTCCTCGCACCCCCAGTTGCGGGAGAATGTGAAGGAGGAGATGTTGACAGGTCGTGTTCCGCTTGACTTGACAATTTTCTCACCAGCAGTTCTTTGAACCCCAGCAGACTTGTGTCTGCCGGAAAGAGAGATCCAAGGTAGGTTTTAAATCTAGGATCGAGCACGGTGGCCAAAATGTAGTGCTCTGATTTCAACAGATTGACCACCCGTGAATCCTTGTTAAGCGAATTAAGGGCTCCATCCACAAGTCCCACATGCCTAGCGGAATCACTCCCTTTTAGCTCCTCCTTCAATGCCTCCAGCTTCTTCTGCAAAAGCCTGATGAGGGGAATGACCTGACTCAGGCTGGCAGTGTCTGAACTGACTTCACGTGTGGCAAGTTCAAAAGGTTGCAGAACCTTGCACAACGTTGAAATCATTCTCCACTGCGCTTGAGACAGGTACATTCCACCTCCTATATCGTGCTCAATTGTATAGGCTTGAATGGCCTTTTGCTGCTCCTCCAACCTCTGAAGCATATATAGGGTTGAATTCCACCTCGTTACCACTTCTTGCTTCAGATGATGGCAGGGCAGGTTCAGGCGTTTTTGGTGGTGCTCCAGTCTTCTGTACGTGGTGCCTGTACGCCGAAAGTGTCCCGCAATTCTTCTGGCCACCGACAGCATCTCTTGCACGCCCCTGTCGTTTTTTAAAAAATTCTGCACCACCAAATTCAAGGTATGTGCAAAACATGGGACGTGCTGGAATTTGCCCATATTTAATGCACACACAATATTGCTGGCGTTGTCCGATGCCACAAATCCACAGGAGAGTCCAATTGGGGTAAGCCATTCCGCGATGATCTTCCTCAGTTGCCGTAAGAGGTTTTCAGCTGTGTGCGTATTCTGGAAACCGGTGATACAAAGCGTAGCCTGCCTAGGAAAGAGTTGGCGTTTGCGAGATGCTGCTACTGGTGCCGCCGCTGCTGTTCTTGCGGCGGGAGTCCATACATCTACCCAGTGGGCTGTCACAGTCATATAGTCCTGACCCTGCCCTGCTCCACTTGTCCACATGTCCGTGGTTAAGTGGACATTGGGTACAGCTGCATTTTTTAGGACACTGGTGAGTCTTTTTCTGACGTCCGTGTACATTCTCGGTATCGCCTGCTTAGAGAAGTGGAACCTAGATGGTATTTGGTAACGGGGGCACACTACCTCAAGAAATTGTCTAGTTCCCTGTGAACTAACGGCGGATACCGGACGCACGTCTAACACCAACATAGTTGTCAAGGCCTCAGTTATCCGCTTTGCAACAGGATGACTGCTGTGATATTTCATCTTCCTCGCAAAGGACTGTTGGACAGTCAATTGCTTGGTGGAAGTAGTAAAAGTGGGCTTACGACTTCCCCTCTGGGATGACCATCGACTCCCAGCAGCAACAACAGCAGCAGCGCCAGCAGCAGTAGGCGTTACACGCAAGGATGCATCGGAGGAATCCCAGGCAGGAGAGGACTCGTCATAATTGCCAGTGACATGGCCTGCAGGACTATTGGCATTCCTGGGGAAGGAGGAAATTGACACTGAGGGAGTTGGTGGGGTGGTTTGCGTGAGCTTGGTTACAAGAGGAAGGGATTTACTGGTCAGTGGACTGCTTCCGCTGTCGCCCAAAGTTTTTGAACTTGTCACTGACTTATGATGAATGCGCTGCAGGTGACGTATAAGGGAGGATGTTCCGAGGTGGTTAACGTCCTTACCCCTACTTATTACAGCTTGACAAAGGCAACACACGGCTTGACAAATGTTGTCCGCATTTCTGTTGAAATACTTCCACACCGAAGAGCTGATTTTTTTGGTATTTTCACCAGGCATGTCAACGGCCATATTCCTCCCACGGACAACAGGTGTCTCCCCGGGTGCCTGACTTAAACAAACCACCTCACCATCAGAATCCTCCTTGTCAATTTCCTCCCCAGCGCCAGCAACACCCATATCCTCCTCATCCTGGTGTACTTCAACACTGACATCTTCAATCTGACTATCAGGAACTGGACTGCGGGTGCTCCTTCCAGCACTTGCAGGGGGCGTGCAAATGGTGGAAGGCGCATGCTCTTCACGTCCAGTGTTGGGAAGGTCAGGCATCGCAACCGACACAATTGGACTCTCCTTGTGGATTTGGGATTTCGAAGAACGCACAGTTCTTTGCGGTGCTTTTGCCAGCTTGAGTCTTTTCATTTTTCTAGCGAGAGGCTGAGTGCTTCCATCCTCATGTGAAGCTTAACCATTAGCCATGAACATAGGCCAGGGCCTCAGCCGTTCCTTGCCACTCCGTGTGGTAAATGGCATATTGGCAAGTTTACGCTTCTCCGATGACAATTTTATTTTAGATTTTTGAGTCCTTTTTTTTACTGATATTTGGTGTTTTGGATTTTACATGCTCTGTACTATGACATTGGGCATCGGCCTTGGCAGAAGACGTTGCTGGCATTTCATCGTCTCGGCCATGACTAGTGGCAGCAGCTTCAGCACGAGGTGGAAGTCGATCTTGATCTTTCCCTAATTTTGGAACCTCAACATTTTTGTTCTCCATATTTTAATAGGCACAACTAAAAGGCACCTCAGGTAAACAATGGAGATGGATGGATACTAGTATACTTATGGATGGACGAGCGACTGCCGACACAGAGGTAGCTACAGCCGTGGACTACCGTACTGTGTCTGCTGCTAATATAGACTGGATGATAATGAGATAAAATTTAAATATATATATATATCACACTAGTACTGCAGCCGGACAGGTATATATTATGTAATGACGGACCTGCTGGACACTGTCTGTCAGCACTGCAGACTCCTAAAGTAAGCTACTAGTATCAAGAAGATAGAAAAAATAAATAAACCACGGGTAGGTGGTATACAATTATGGATGGACGAGCGACTGCCGACACAGAGGTAGCTACAGCCGTGGACTACCGTACTGTGTCTGCTGCTAATATAGACTGGATGATAATGAGATAAAATTAAAATATATATATATCACACTAGTACTGCAGCCGGACAGGTATATATTATGTAATGACGGACCTGCTGGACACTGTCTGTCAGACTCAGCACTGCAGACTCCTAAAGTAAGCTACTAGTATCAAGAAGATAGAAAAAAAAAAAAAAACCACGGGTAGGTGGTATACAATTATGGATGGACGAGCGACTGCCGACACAGAGGTAGCTACAGCCGTGGACTACCGTACTGTGTCTGCTGCTAATATAGACTGGATGATAATGAGATAAAATTTAAATATATATATATATCACACTAGTACTGCAGCCGGACAGGTATATATTATGTAATGACGGACCTGCTGGACACTGTCTGTCAGACTCAGCACTGCAGACTCCTAAAGTAAGCTACTAGTATCAAGAAGATAGAAAAAAAAAATAAACCACGGGTAGGTGGTATACAATTATGGATGGACGAGCGACTGCCGACACAGAGGTAGCTACAGCCGTGGACTACCGTACTGTGTCTGCTGCTAATATAGACTGGATGATAATGAGATAAAATTAAAATATATATATATATCACACTAGTACTGCAGCCGGACAGGTATATATTATGTAATGACGGACCTGCTGGACACTGTCTGTCAGACTCAGCACTGCAGACTCCTAAAGTAAGCTACTAGTATCAAGAAGATAGAAAAAAAAAATAAACCACGGGTAGGTGGTATACAATTATGGATGGACGAGCGACTGCCGACACAGAGGTAGCTACAGCCGTGGACTACCGTACTGTGTCTGCTGCTAATATAGACTGGATGATAATGAGATAAAATTAAAATATATATATATCACACTAGTACTGCAGCCGGACAGGTATATATTATGTAATGACGGACCTGCTGGACACTGTCTGTCAGACTCAGCACTGCAGACTCCTAAAGTAAGCTACTAGTATCAAGAAGATAGAAAAAATAAATAAACCACGGGTAGGTGGTATACAATTATGGATGGACGAGCGACTGCCGACACAGAGGTAGCTACAGCCGTGGACTACCGTACTGTGTCTGCTGCTAATATAGACTGGATGATAATGAGATAAAATTTAAATATATATATATATATCACACTAGTACTGCAGCCGGACAGGTATATATTATGTAATGACGGACCTGCTGGACACTGTCTGTCAGACTCAGCACTGCAGACTCCTAAAGTAAGCTACTAGTATCAAGAAGATAGAAAAAAAAAATAAACCACGGGTAGGTGGTATACAATTATGGATGGACGAGCGACTGCCGACACAGAGGTAGCTACAGCCGTGGACTACCGTACTGTGTCTGCTGCTAATATAGACTGGATGATAATGAGATAAAATTAAAATATATATATATATCACACTAGTACTGCAGCCGGACAGGTATATATTATGTAATGACGGACCTGCTGGACACTGTCTGTCAGACTCAGCACTGCAGACTCCTAAAGTAAGCTACTAGTATCAAGAAGATAGAAAAAAAAAAAGAAACCACGGGTAGGTGGTATACAATTATGGATGGACGAGCGACTGCCGACACAGAGGTAGCTACAGCCGCGGACTACCGTACTGTGTCTGCTGCTAATATAGACTGGATGATAATGAGATAAAATTAAAATATATATATATATATCACACTAGTACTGCAGCCGGACAGGTATATATTATGTAATGACGGACCTGCTGGACACTGTCTGTCAGCACTGCAGACTCCTAAAGTAAGCTACAAGTATCAAGAAGATAGAAAAAATAAATAAACCACGGGCAGGTGGTATACAATTATGGATGGACGAGCGACTGCCGACACAGAGGTAGCTACAGCCGTGGACTACCGTACTGTGTCTGCTGCTAATATAGACTGGATGATAATGAGATAAAATTTAAATATATATATATATCACACTAGTACTGCAGCCGGACAGGTATATATTATGTAATGACGGACCTGCTGGACACTGTCTGCAGAATGCGTTTATAAAAACACCACACGACGAGTGTTTAACTTTTTCAGGCAGACAATCACAATATACTGGTGGTCAGCAGACAATCACAATACTGGTGGTCAGTGGTCACTGGTCAGTCACACTGGCAGTGGCACTCTGGCAGCAAAAGTGTGCACTGTACTTAAAATATGTACTCCTGCTATAACTGCTCCCCAGTCTCCCCCACAATTAAGCTGTGTGAGCAGTGAGCACTCAGCACAGTCAGATAATGATATACAGTATATGATGCAGCACACTGGGCTGAGCACAGATATGGTATGTGTGACTGTGTCACACTGTGTATCGTTTTTTTTCAGGCAGAGAACGGATTAATTAAACTGGTGGCACTGGTCACTGGTCACACTATCAGCAGCAAGTAGTACTCCTCCTATATGCTCCCCAAAATTTGTGTCTCTCTCTAGTACTAGTCACTCTAAACGGAGAGGACGCCAGCCACGTCCTCTCCCTATCAATCTCAATGCACGTGTGAAAATGGCGGCGACGCGCGGCTCCTTATATAGAATCCGAGTCTCGCGATAGAATCCGAGCCTCGCGAGAATCCGACAGCGGGATGATGACGTTCGGGCGCGCTCGGGTTAACCGAGCAAGGCGGGAAGATCCGAGTCGCTCGGCCCCGTGTAAAAAAAACTGAAGTTCGGGCGGGTTCGGATTCCGAGGAACCGAACCCGCTCATCTCTAGTACAAACATGAATTAGGCCCCACGTCAGAAGTGAGGGGTTAATGCAGCTGACACAGGTATGAGGTGATTTGAGGAAAAGATACCACAGCAACCCAGAAGGAGTTATAAATAGCAGTGATGCAAACAGAGCAATAGTTGGTCTGAGATAACTGACTGAGCAGGAAGTCTGGGACAGTTCCTCCAACATACAGTGAGGGGAAGATAATAAGAAAGAGGACATTTGAAGCAAGATGTTTTCCTAGCCCTAGGGAGAGAAAAGCAAATGGTAGGAAAATCTCAGCTGTATTGGCTTAGAGCAGTGATGGGCAACAGGTGCAGTCCTCCAAGCCCTCTCCTACAACCCCTAGCTCCTTACTGTTTGTTGTTGTATTTGTTTATGATAGTTTGACTGTTTAAATGTCTGCTGATATGGTATTATATATAGGCATCTCTATCATTGATTGCATCTATTTAATTTACTACTGATACTAAAAATAATGTGAAACCCCTTTTTTTCCCCGGGAGATTGCTGCCTAGCAACAGCTGGTGGGCTTGCGTAGCAAACATCCTGATTCTCCTCTGACAAGCAGGGGAGTGACATTTTTCCATCACTAACCTGCCAACACTAACAGTGACACTGCCCAGCAGGCTAGGTTGTGCACATGTTAGGGATGGCCATCGACCAGCAATGATTTTAAATAATTAATGGTCTATGCCCTATTTTGAATACTTTTACCATCGATGGAGGAGAACCAAATGGTTTCCTGCTATCTATAATACTGAAGCACCAAATCTTTTTTTTACTTAAAGGTGGTGGGACACGGAGCCTAGCGTGGCACCCTGAAGCACCTGTGCAGCCTCATCCCTGGCTCTGAATGGCCTGCAGCCCATTGAATCTGTGGCTCCCTTTCAGATGGTTTCACACCATCAAGGTTTGCCAATGGTATCATCATTGATGGTTAACCCACGTTGACCATCCTAGCACAGGTAACATGCACACTAGCAGCTTGGGGGGCACAATGTTTTCTCCTCATATATTGTTAAAATGGACATAACATCCCTTGGCAAATGCCACTACTGTTCCCTCATCACCAGAGGGAATGGGAAATCCTTCAGCCATGATAAATGATGACCAATTGTTTTCAGATTCTGAGGTGAAACCTTGACCATCATCTAATCATTAGGTTTTGTATGTTACTATCAAAAAGAAATAAAATAAATATGGATTTCTAATAAAGATGCCTGTTAAGCCATATCTATTTTATCATTCCCTGGAACTGCAAGTAGCAGGCAACCATATTGTGTCTGGGACAGAACGGTATTGCCTATAGCTGGCATTGTACCTCAGCCCAGTGCTGGCATCAGGTGGAGACCCGAAATGTTGCCATTAATTTAATTTGTCAACAAAAGAATATAGGGTGATTCTCTGTGATGCATGGGACAGCTATACAAATTCAAACTAGTAATGTGCACCGGACATTTTTCGGGTTTTGTGTTTTGGTTTTGGATTCGGTTCCGCGGCCGTGTTTTGTATTTGGACGCGTTTTGGCAAAACCTCCCTGAAATTTTTTTTGCGGATATGGGTGTGTTTTGGATTCGGGTTTTTTTTTTACAATTGCTGGTGAATGTCTCCACGGAGGAATTGATTATAATTCATTTTGATGAACATCATCTTCTCCACATTTTCTGGAAGTAACCTCGTACGCCGATTGCTGAAAAGGTGAGCGGCTGCACTAAACACTCTTTCGGAGTACACACTGGAGGGGGGGCAACTTAGGTAGAATAAAGCCAGTTTCTGCAAGGGCCTCCAAATTGCCTCTTTTTCCTGACAGTATACGTACGGACTGTCTGACGTGCCTACTTGGATGCGGTCACTCATATAATCCTCCACCATTCTTTCAATGGTGACAGAATCATATGCAGTGACAGTAGACGACATGTCAGTAATCGTTGTCAGGTCCTTCAGTCCGGACCAGATGTCAGCACTCGCTCCAGACTGCCCTGCATCACCGCCAGTGGATGGGCTCGGAATTCTTAGCCTTTTCCTCGCAGCCCCAGTTGCGGGAGAATGTGAAGGAGAAGCTGTTGACGGGTCACGTTCCGCTTGACTTGACAATTTTCTCACCAGCAGGTCTTTAAACCTCTGCAGACTTGTGTCTGCCGGAAAGAGAGATCCAACGTAGGCTTTAAACCTAGGATCGAGCATGGTGGCCAAAATGTAGTGCTCTGATTTCAACAGATTGACCACCCGTGAATTAAGGGCTGCATCCACAAGTCCCACATGCCTAGCGGAATCGCTCCGTTTTAGCTCCTCCTTCAATCCCTCCAGCTTCTTCTGCAAAATCCTGATGAGGGGAATGACCTGACTCAGGCTGGCAGTGTCTGAACTGACTTCACGTGTGGCAAGTTCAAAGGGTTGCAGAACCTTGCACAACGTTGAAATCATTCTCCACTGCGCTTGAGTCAGGTGCATTCCCCCTCCTTTGCCTATATCGTAGGTAGCTGTATAGGCTTGAATGGCCTTTTGCTGCTCCTCCATCCTCTGAAGCATATAGAGGGTTGAATTCCACCTCGTTACCACCTCTTGCTTCAGATGATGGCGGGGCAGGTTCAGGAGTGTTTGCTGGTGCTCCAGTCTTCGGCACGCGGTGGCTGAATGCCGAAAGTGGCCTGCAATTCTTTGGGCCACCGACAGCATCTCTTGCACGCCCCTGTCATTTTTTAAATAATTCTGCACCACCAAATTCAATGTATGTGCAAAACATGGGACGTGCTGGAATTTGCCCACATGCAATGCACGCACAATATTGGTGGCGTTGTCCAATGTCACAAATCCCCAGGAGAGTCCAATTGGGGTAAGCCATTCTGCGATGATGTTTCTCAGTTTCCGTAAGAGGTTGTCAGCTGTGTGCCTCTTCTGAAAAGCGGTGATACAAAGCATAGCCTGCCTAGGAACGAGTTGGCATTTGCGAGATGCTGCTACTGGTGCCGCCGCTGCTGTCGTTGATGCGGGAGGCAATACATCTACCCAGTGGGCTGTCACAGTCATATAGTCCTGAGTCTGCCCTGGTCCACTTGTCCACATGTCCGTGGTTAAGTGGACAGTGGGTACAACTGCATTTTTTAGGACACTGGTGACTCTTTTTCTGACGTCTGTGTACATTCTCGGTATCGCCTGCCTAGAGAAGTGGAACCTAGAAGGTATTTGGTACCGGGGACACAGTTCCTCAAGCAATACTCTAGTTCCCTGTGAATTAACGGTGGATACCGGAAACAGGTTTAACACCGCCCAGGCTGCCAATGCCTGAGTTATCCGCTTTGCAGCAGGATGACTGCTGTGATATTTCATCTTCCTCGCAAAGGACTGTTGGACAGTCAATTGCTTACTGGAAGTAGTACAAGTGGTCTTCCGACTTCCCCTCTGGGATGACGATCGACTCCCAGCTGCAACAACAGCAGCGCCAGCAGCAGTAGGCGTTACACTTAAGGATGCATCGGAGGAATCCCAGGCAGGAGAGGACTCGTCAGACTTGACAGTGACATGGCCTGCAGGACTATTGGCATTCATGTCTAAGGAGGAAATTGACACTGAGGGAGTTGGTGGTGTGGTTTGCAGGAGCTTGGTTACAAGAGGAAGGGATTTAATTGTCAGTGGACTGCTTCGGCTGTCACCCAAAGTTTTTGAACTTGTCAATGACTTCTGATGAATGCGCTGCAGGTGACGTATAAGGGAGGATGTTCCTAGGTGGTTAATGTCCTTACCCCTACTTATTACAGCTTGACAAAGGCAACACACGGCTTGACAAATGTTGTCCGCATTTGTGTTAAAATAATTCCACACCGACGAGGTTATTTTTTTTTGTAATTTGACCAGGCATGTCAATGGCCATATTCGTCCCACGGACAACAGGTGTCTCCCTGGGTGCCTGACTTAAACAAACCACCTCACCATCAGAATTCTCCTTGTCAATTTCCTCCTCAGCACTAGCAACACCCATATCCTCATCCTGGTGTACTTCAACAGTGACATCTTCAATTTGACTATCAGGAACTGGACTGCGGGTGCTCCTTCCAGCACTTGCAGGGGGTGTGCAAATGGTGGAAGGCGCCACCTCTTCCCGTCCAGTGTTGGGAAGGTCAGGCATCGCAACGGACACAATTGGACTCTCCTTGGGGATTTGTGATTTAGAAGAACGCACAGTTCTTTGCTGTGCTTTTGCCAGCTTAAGTCTTTTCATTTTTCTAGCGAGAGGATGAGTGCTTCCATCCTCATGTGAAGCTGACATACTAGTCATGAGGAACATAGGAGAGGGCCTCAGCCGTTCCTTGCCACTCCGTGTCGTAAATGGCATATTGGCAAGTTTACGCTTCTCCTCAGATGATTTATTTTTTATTTTTGTGTCATTTTACTGAACTTTTGTTTTTTGGATTTTACATGCTCTCTACTATGACATTGAGCATCGGCCTTGGCAGACGACATTGATGGCATTCATCGTCTCGGCCATGACTAGTGGCAGCAGCTTCAGCACGAGGTGGAAGTGGATCTTGATCTTTCCCTATTTTACCCTCCACATTTTCTTCTCCATTTTTTAATGTGTGGAATTATATGCCAGTAATATATCAATAGCAATGGCCTACTGTACCATACTGCTATATATTATATACTGGTGGTCAGCAAAATTATGCACTGTCCTCCTACTATATATACTGCGCAAAACTTAAATGCACCACAGGTATAGATGGATAGTATACTTGACAACACAAAGGTAGGTAGAGCAGTGGACTACTGTACCGTACTGCTATATATTATATACTGGTGGTCAGCAAAATTATGCACTGTCCTCCTACTATATTTACTGCGCAAAACTTAAATGCACCACAGGTATGGATGGATAGTATACATGACGACACTGAGGTAGGTAGAGCAGTGGACTACTGTACCGTACTGCTATATATTATATACTAGTGATCAGCAAAATTATGCACTGTCCTCCTACTATATATACTGCGCAAAACTTAAATGCACCACAGGTATGGATGGATAGTATACTTGACGACACAGAGGTAGTTAGAGCAGTGGACTACAGTACTGTACTGCTATATATTATATACTGGCGGTCAGCAAAATTATGCACTGTCCTCCTACTATATATACTGCGCAAAACTTAAATGCACCACAGGTATGGATAGATAGTATACTTGACGACACAGAGGTAGGTAGAGCAGTGGACTACTGTACCGTACTGCTATATATTATATACTGGTGGTCAGCAAAATTATGCACTATCCTCCTACTATATATATACTGCACAAAACTTAAATGCACCACAGGTATGGATGGATAGTATACTTGACGACACAGAGGTAGGTAAAGCAGTGGACTACTGTACCGTACTGATATAATACTGGTGGTCACTGGTCAGCAAAATTCTGCACTGTCCTCCTACTATATACTACAATGCAGCACAGATATGGAGCGTTTTTCAGGCAGAGAACGTAGATATTTTCAGCACACTGAGCACAGATATTTGCAAGCACACTGAGCACAGATATTTGCCGCACACTGAGCACAGATATTTGCAGCACACTGAACACAACAGAGAGAACGCTGCACACGTCCTCTCCCTATCATCTCCAATGCACGAGTTAAAATGGCGGTGACGCGCGGCTCTTTATATAGAATACGCATCTCGCGAGAATCCGACAGCGGGATGATGACGTTCGGGCGCGCTTGGGTTAACCGAGCAAGGCGGGAGGATCCGAGTCTGCCTCGGAACCGTGTAAAATGGGTGAAGTTCGGGGGGGTTCGGATTCCGAGGAACTGATCCCGCTCATCACTACTATATATACTGCGCACAACAACTAAAATGCACCACAGGTATGGATGGATAGTATACTTGACGACACAGAGGTAGGTAGAGCAGTGGCCTAATGTACCGTACTGCTATATATTATATACTGGTGGTCAGCAAAATTATGCACGGTCCTCCTACTATATATACTGCGCACAACAACTAAAATGCACCACATGTATGGATGGAAAGTATACTTGACGACACATAGGTAGGTAGAGCAGTGGACTACTGTACCGTACTGATATAATACTGGTGGTCACTGGTCAGCAAAATTCTGCACTGTCCTCCTACTATATACTACAATGTAGCACAGATATGGAGCTTTTTTCAGGCAGAGAACGTATAATACTGGTGGTCACTGGTCAGCAAAACTCTGCACTGTCCTCCTACTATATAATACTGGTGGTCCCCAGTCCCCACAATAAAGCACACTGAGCACAGATATTTGCAAGCACACTGAGCACAGATATTTGCAAGCACACTGAGCACAGATATTTGCAGCACACTGAGCACAGATATTTGCAGCACACTGAACACAACTGAGAGAACGCTGCACACGTCCTCTCCCTATCATCTCCAATACACGAGTGAAAATGGCGGCGATGCGTGGCTCCTTATATAGAATACGAATCTCGCGAGAATCCGACAGCGGGATGATGATGTTCGGGCGCGCTCGGGTTAACCGAGCAAAGCGGGAGGATCCGAGTCTGCCTCGGAAACGTGTAAAATGGGTGAAGTTCGGGGGGGTTCGGATCCCGAGGAACCAAACCCGCTCATCTCTAATTCAAACTACATACTTAATAGTATACATACTTAATACCGAGATTTTAGTGGGTCTTAAGTTATAGAGTAAGGCATTGCTACTAAGCAATTACGTTTTCATATAACAACAATTTCTTAACAGACCAGTTCAAGGGAAAAAAAAAATTAAAAGCGTGTGATGCACGGGACTTTGTGTACACTTTCTGGAGAATCACCCTATACATTGTTTGAGTTGCATCCAGACTGAACTAAATTTTACAAACAAAACCCTGACCAGAATAAAGTTTAGTTTGCAAACCCATTTTTGAATAGCTGACCAGTCACAACTTTTCTATAAAAAGCTTTTCAAACCCAAAAGATTCCATATAGAGAGTTCCATTGCTTTTTTACTAAACCAGATTGGTTACTAATATGTAAAATAACAGAATACTTTCCTTTCCAACTCCATACATGTAAACAGTAGAGATGAGCGCCTGAAATTTTTCGGGTTTTGTGTTTTGGTTTTGGGTTCGGTTCCGCGGCCGTGTTTTGGGTTCGAACGCGTTTTGGCAAAACCTCACCGAATTATTTTTGTCGGATTCGGGTGTGTTTTGGATTCGGGTGTTTTTTTCCAAAAACACTAAAAAACAGCTTAAATCATAGAATTTGGGGGTCATTTTGATCCCAAAGTATTATTAACCTCAAAAACCATAATTTACACTCACTTTCAGTCTATTCTGAATACCTCACACCTCACAATATTATTTTTAGTCCTAAAATTTGCACCGAGGTCGCTGTGTGAGTAAGATAAGCGACCCTAGTGGCCGACACAAACACCGGGCCCATCTAGGAGTGGCACTGCAGTGTCACGCAGGATGTCCCTTCCAAAAAACCCTCCCCAAACAGCACATGACGCAAAGAAAAAAAGAGGCGCAATGAGGTAGCTGTGTGAGTAAGATTAGCGACCCTAGTGGCCGACACAAACACCGGGCCCATCTAGGAGTGGCACTGCAGTGTCACGCAGGATGGCCCTTCCAAAAAACCCTCCCCAAACAGCACATGACGCAAAGAAAAAAAGAGGCGCAATGAGGTAGCTGTGTGAGTAAGATTAGCGACCCTAGTGGCCGACACAAACACCGGGCCCATCTAGGAGTGGCACTGCAGTGTCACGCAGGATGGCCCTTCCAAAAAACCCTCCCCAAACAGCACATGACGCAAAGAAAAAAAGAGGCGCAATGAGGTAGCTGACTGTGTGAGTAAGATTAGCGACCCTAGTGGCCGACACAAACACCGGGCACATCTAGGAGTGGCACTGCAGTGTCACGCAGGATGTACCTTCCAAAAAACCCTCCCCAAACAGCACATGACGCAAAGAAAAAAAGAGGCGCAATGAGGTAGCTGTGTGAGTAAGATTAGCGACCCTAGTGGCCGACACAAACACCGGGCACATCTAGGAGTGGCACTGCAGTGTCACGCAGGATGTCCCTTCCAAAAAACCCTCCCCAAACAGCACATGACGCAAAGAAAAAAAGAGGCGCAATGAGGTAGCTGTGTGAGTAAGATTAGCGACCCTAGTGGCCGACACAAACACCGGGCCCATCTAGGAGTGGCACTGCAGTGTCACGCAGGATGTCCCTTCCAAAAAACCCTCCCCAATCAGCACATGATGCAAAGAAAAAGAAAAGAAAAAAGAGGTGCAAGATGGAATTATCCTTGGGCCCTCCCACCCACCCTTATGTTGTATAAACAAAACAGGACATGCACACTTTAACCAACCCATCATTTCAGTGACAGGGTCTGCCACACGACTGTGACTGATATGACGGGTTGGTTTGGACCCCCCCCAAAAAAGAAGCAATTAATCTCTCCTTGCACAAACTGGCTCTACAGAGGCAAGATGTCCACCTCATCTTCACCCTCCGATATATCACCGTGTACATCCCCCTCCTCACAGATTATCAATTCGTCCCCACTGGAATCCACCATCTCAGCTCCCTGTGTACTTTGTGGAGGCAATTGCTGCTGGTCAATGTCTCCGCGGAGGAATTGATTATAATTCATTTTAATGAACATCATCTTCTCCACATTTTCTGGATGTAACCTCGTACGCCGATTGCTGACAAGGTGAGCGGCGGCACTAAACACTCTTTCGGAGTACACACTTGTGGGAGGGCAACTTAGGTAGAATAAAGCCAGTTTGTGCAAGGGCCTCCAAATTGCCTCTTTTTCTTTTTCACTGTGTGACGTGCCTACTTGGATGCGGTCACTCATATAATCCTCCACCATTCTATCAATGTTGAGAGAATCATATGCAGTGACAGTAGACGACATGTCCGTAATCGTTGTCAGGTCCTTCAGTCCGGACCAGATGTCAGCATCAGCAGTCGCTCCAGACTGCCCTGCATCACCGCCAGCGGGTGGGCTCGGAATTCTGAGCCTTTTCCTCGCACCCCCAGTTGCGGGAGAATGTGAAGGAGGAGATGTTGACAGGTCGCGTTCCGCTTGACTTGACAATTTTGTCACCAGCAGGTCTTTCAACCCCAGCAGACCTGTGTCTGCCGGAAAGAGAGATCCAAGGTAGGCTTTAAATCTAGGATCGAGCACGGTGGCCAAAATGTAGTGCTCTGATTTCAACAGATTGACCACCCGTGAATCCTTGTTAAGCGAATTAAGGGCTGCATCCACAAGTCCCACATGCCTAGCGGAATCGCTCCCTTTTAGCTCCTTCTTCAATGCCTCCAGCTTCTTCTGCAAAAGCCTGATGAGGGGAATGACCTGACTCAGGCTGGCAGTGTCTGAACTGACTTCACGTGTGGCAAGTTCAAAGGGCATCAGAACCTTGCACAACGTTGAAATCATTCTCCACTGCACTTGAGACAGGTGCATTCCACCTCCTATATCGTGCTCAATTGTATAGGCTTGAATGGCCTTTTGCTGCTCCTCCAACCTCTGAAGCATATAGAGGGTTGAATTCCACCTCGTTACCACTTCTTGCTTCAGATGATGGCAGGGCAGGTTCAGTAGTTTTTGGTGGTGCTCCAGTCTTCTGTACGTGGTGCCTGTACGCCGAAAGTGTCCCGCAATTTTTCTGGCCACCGACAGCATCTCTTGCACGCCCCTGTCGTTTTTAAAAAAATTCTGCACCACCAAATTCAAGGTATGTGCAAAACATGGGACGTGCTGGAATTTGCCCATATTTAATGCACACACAATATTGCTGGCGTTGTCCGATGCCACAAATCCACAGGAGAGTCCAATTGGGGTAAGCCATTCCGCGATGATCTTCCTCAGTTGCCGTAAGAGGTTTTCAGCTGTGTGCGTATTCTGGAAAGCGGTGATACAAAGCGTAGCCTGCCTAGGAAAGAGTTGGCGTTTGCGAGATGCTGCTACTGGTGCCGCCGCTGCTGTTCTTGCGGCGGGAGTCCATACATCTACCCAGTGGGCTGTCACAGTCATATAGTCCTGACCCTGCCCTGCTCCACTTGTCCACATGTCCGTGGTTAAGTGGACATTGGGTACAACTGCATTTTTTAGGAGACTGGTGAGTCTTTTTCTGACGTCCGTGTACATTCTCGGTATCGCCTGCCTAGAGAAGTGGAACCTAGATGGTATTTGGTAACGGGGGCACACTGCCTCAATAAATTGTCTAGTTCCCTGTGAACTAACGGCGGATACCGGACGCACGTCTAACACCAACATAGTTGTCAAGGACTCAGTTATCCGCTTTGCAGTAGGATGACTGCTGTGATATTTCATCTTCCTCGCAAAGGACTGTTGAACAGTCAATTGCTTACTGGAAGTAGTACAAGTGGGCTTACGACTTCCCCTCTGGGATGACCATCGACTCCCAGCGGCAACAACAGCAGCGCCAGCAGCAGTAGGCGTTACACGCAAGGATGCATCGGAGGAATCCCAGGCAGGAGAGGACTCGTCAGACTTGCCAGTGACATGGCCTGCAGGACTATTGGCATTCCTGGGGAAGGAGGAAATTGACACTGAGGGAGTTGGTGGGGTGGTTTGCGTGAGCTTGGTTACAAGAGGAAGGGATTTACTGGTCAGTGGACTGCTTCCGCTGTCACCCAAAGTTTTTGAACTTGTCACTGACTTATTATGAATGCGCTGCAGGTGACGTATAAGGGAGGATGTTCCGAGGTGGTTAACGTCCTTACCCCTACTTATTACAGCTTGACAAAGGGAACACACGGCTTGACACCTGTTGTCCGCATTTCTGGTGAAATACCTCCACACCGAAGAGCTGATTTTTTTGGTATTTTCACCTGGCATGTCAACGGCCATATTCCTCCCACGGACAACAGGTGTCTCCCCGGGTGCCTGACTTAAACAAACCACCTCACCATCAGAATCCTCCTGGTCAATTTCCTCCCCAGCGCCAGCAACACCCATATCCTCCTCATCCTGGTGTACTTCAACACTGACATCTTCAATCTGACTATCAGGAACTGGACTGCGGGTGCTCCTTCCAGCACTTGCAGGGGGCGTGCAAATGGTGGAAGGCGCATGCTCTTCACGTCCAGTGTTGGGAAGGTCAGGCATCGCAACCGACACAATTGGACTCTCCTTGTGGATTTGGGATTTCAAAGAACGCACAGTTCTTTGCGGTGCTTTTGCCAGCTTGAGTCTTTTCAGTTTTCTAGCGAGAGGCTGAGTGCTTCCATCCTCATGTGAAGCTGAACCACTAGCCATGAACATAGGCCAGGGCCTCAGCCGTTCCTTGCCACTCCGTGTGGTAAATGGCATATTGGCAAGTTTACGCTTCTCCTCCGACAATTTTATTTTAGGTTTTGGAGTCCTTTTTTTTCTGATATTTGGTGTTTTGGATTTGACATGCTCTGTACTATGACATTGGGCATCGGCCTTGGCAGACGACGTTGCTGGCATTTCATCGTCTCGGCCATGACTAGTGGCAGCAGCTTCAGCACGAGGTGGAAGTGGATCTTGATCTTTCCCTAATTTTGGAACCTCAACTTTTTTGTTCTCCATATTTTATAGGCAGAACTAAAAGGCACCTCAGGTAAACAATGGAGATGGATGGATTGGATACTAGTATACAATTATGGACGGACTGCCACGGTTAGGTGGTATAAAAAAACCACGGTTAGGTGGTATATAATACAATTATGGATGGACGGACTGCCTGCCGAGTGCCGACACAGAGGTAGCCACAGCCGTGAACTACCGCACTGTACACTGGTTGATAAAGAGATAGTAGTATACTCGTAACAACTAGTATGACGACGGTATAAAGAATGAAAAAAAAACCACGGTTAGGTGGTATATAATACAATTATGGTTGGACGGACTGCCTGCCGAGTGCCGACACAGAGGTAGCCACAGCCGTGAACTACCGCACTGTACACTGGTTGATAAAGAGATAGTAGTATACTCGTAACAACTAGTATGACGACGGTATAAAGAATGAAAAAAAAACCACGGTTAGGTGGTATATAATACAATTATGGTTGGACGGACTGCCTGCCGAGTGCCGACACAGAGGTAGCCACAGCCGTGAACTACCGCACTGTACACTGGTTGATAAAGAGATAGTAGTATACTCGTAACAACTAGTATGACGACGGTATAAAGAATGAAAAAAAAACCACGGTTAGGTGGTATATAATACAATTATGGTTGGACGGACTGCCTGCCGAGTGCCGACACAGAGGTAGCCACAGCCGTGAACTACCGCACTGTACACTGGTTGATAAAGAGATAGTAGTATACTCGTAACAACTAGTATGACGACGGTATAAAGAATGAAAAAAAAACCACGGTTAGGTGGTATATATTATAATACAATTATGGTTGGACGGACTGCCTGCCGAGTGCCGACACAGAGGTAGCCACAGCCGTGAACTACCGCACTGTACACTGGTTGATAAAGAGATAGTAGTATACTCGTAACAACTAGTATGACGACGGTATAAAGAATGAAAAAAAA
This sequence comes from Pseudophryne corroboree, assembly GCF_028390025.1. Taxonomy (NCBI): domain Eukaryota; kingdom Metazoa; phylum Chordata; class Amphibia; order Anura; family Myobatrachidae; genus Pseudophryne; species Pseudophryne corroboree. The sequence continues at coordinate 830,915,952 of NC_086444.1, read as the reverse complement.
ACCACGGTTAGGTGGTATATATTATAATACAATTATGGATGGACGGACTGCCTGCCGAGTGCCGACACAGAGGTAGCCACAGCCGTGAACTACCGCACTGTACACTGGTTGATAAAGAGATAGTAGTATACTCGTAACAACTAGTATGACGACGGTATAAAGAATGAAAAAAAAACCACGGTTAGGTGGTATATAATACAATTATGGTTGGACGGACTGCCTGCCGAGTGCCGACACAGAGGTAGCCACAGCCGTGAACTACCGCACTGTACACTGGTTGATAAAGAGATAGTAGTATACTCGTAACAACTAGTATGACGACGGTATAAAGAATGAAAAAAAAACCACGGTTAGGTGGTATATATTATAATACAATTATGGATGGACGGACTGCCTGCCGAGTGCCGACACAGAGGTAGCCACAGCCGTGAACTACCGCACTGTACTGTGTCTGCTGCTAATATAGACTGGTTGATAAAGAGATAGTATACAATACTACTAATATACTGGTGGTCAGGCACTGGTCACCACTAGTCACACTGGCAGTGGCACTCCTGCAGCAAAAGTGTGCACTGTTTAATTTTAATATAATATTATTTATCATGTACTCCTGGCTCCTGCTATAACAACCTGCAGTGCTCCCCAGTCTCCCCCACAATTATAAGCTTTATATACAATACATTGATGTGCAGCACACTGGGCTGAGCAGTGCACACAGACTGAGTCACTGTGTGACTGTGTATCGTTTTTTTCAGGCAGAGAACGGATATATTAAATAAAACAAACAACTGCACTGTCTCTGGTGGTCACTGGTCACTGTGGTCGTCAGTCACTAAACTCTGTCTGCACTCTCTTCTAATCTACAGTATCACAGCAATCTCTCTCTCTCTCTCTCTTCTAAATCTAATCTAAATGGAGAGGACGCCAGCCACGTCCTCTCCCTATCAATCTCAATGCACGTGTGAAAATGGCGGCGACGCGCGGCTCCTTATATAGAATCCGAGTCTCGCGAGAATCCGACAGCATCATGATGACGTTCGGGCGCGCTCGGGTTAACCGAGCAAGGCGGGAAGATCCGAGTCGCTCGGACCCGTGAAAAAAAAAGTGAAGTTCGTGCGGGTTCGGATTCAAAGAAACCGAACCCGCTCATCTCTAGTAAACAGCAGAAGATTACTGTTTAATTAGAAAATGCTAGTATACCAGCATTCTGTCATGTTATTTTTCTTCTCAAATTATCCTTCTGCCCATTGGAACGAAAGTAGTCACCTCATCTCTCCACCTGCATGGAGCCCAGCGAGTGGTACTGTATATATGGATGATTTGTTAATAGCAAAAAATTCTACACCAAATGGACATAACCTTAACCTTCATAATATTATTGTCCTTTACCATAAACTGCCCTAATAGCTCAGTCAGCAGAGCAACAGCCTCTAGAGACAAAGGGCCTAATTCAGACCTGATCGTAGATGTGCTAAATTTAGCACATCTACGATCAGGCACTCAGACATGCGGGGGGACGCCCAGCAACGGGCTAGTCCGCCCCGCATGTCAGGTTCCCCCTCCCGCACAAGTACAAAAGCATTGCACAGTGGCGATGCTTTTGTACTGGAAGAGTAGCTCCCAGACGGCAGCCAAACAAAGCCGGACCGCCCCCTTATGCCCAGTGACCCCTTCTGCATGTCAATCAGGTAGAGGCAATTGCAGGGCTAAGACAGCCATCGGCGCCTGCGCATGCGCAGTTCAGACCTCGGGGGTAATTCAGACCTGATTACTCGCTAGCTGTTTTTTTGCAGTCCTGCGTTCACATAGTCACCGCCCACTGGAGAGTGTATTTTAGCTGTGCAAGTGTGCGATTGCATGTGCAGCCGAGCGGTACAATAAAACTTTGTGCAGTTTCTGAGTTGCCCAGGACTTACTCAGCCACTGAGATCACTTCAGCCTGTCCGGGGCCGGAATTGACGTCAGACACCCGCCCTGCAAACGCTTGGACACGCCTGCATTTTTCCAACCACTCCCTGAAAAAGGGCAGTTGCCACCCACAAACGCCTTCTTCCTGTCAATCTCCTTGCGATCGGCTGTGAGAAAGGATTCTTTGTAAAAAACCCATTGCATAGCAACGATCTGCTTTGTACCCGTGTGATGCGCCTGCGCATTTCGGTGCATACGTATGCACAGTTCTGACCTGATCACAGCACTGCAAAAACCGCTAGCGAGCGATCAGGTCTGAACTACCCCCCTGATCGCTGCTGTGCGAAAACGCACAGCAGCGATTAGGCCTGAATCAGACCCAAGCTCCCCATGTTTTAATCCTGATAAAGCAACCCTCCTTCTAGCACATACTTTGGGACCTGACTCTTGCAGAGAAATGGTTAGTGATATAGAGTATGGCTCTGACTTTCTTGCAAAAGCCCTCACTGGGACAATGACAATGATCTCTTCAACTTTCTTCCATGTTCCTCTTCTATGCAACAACTCAAAAGGGCTCTTCAGGTTTTTTTTATTACAAACCTGTCATTGCTAGTCAGGCAAGATGGACCTATTCCCCCATGTTATATGGACGATTTCCAATTGGAATTCACTTCCAATTACAAATTACAGGCCTGTGTTAGATCATTTGATTTTAACATCATATGTGTCTCCAATGTGATAGGAAGATTTCTTCCAACACAGAGCTAGATGAGGAAAATGGTCAAGACATGAAAATAGGAATCATAAAGGAACTTTAGAATGGAGAGCTGTAAAAATTACTTTTCAATTTCTTTACCCTCCTGAGACAATGGCCCTCATTCCGAGTTGTTCGCTCGTTCTTTTTCATCGCATCGCAGTGAAAATCCGCTTAGTACGCATGCGCAAAGTTCGCACTGCGACTGCGCCAAGTAACTTTACTATGAAGAAAGTATTTTTACTCACGGCTTTTTCTTCGCTCCGGCGATCGTAATGTGATTGACAGGAAATGGGTGTTACTGGGCGGAAACACGGCGTTTCAGGGGCGTGTGGCTGAAAACGCTACCGTTTCCGGAAAAAACGCAGGAGTGGCCGGGGAAACGGTGGGAGTGCCTGGGCGAACGCTGGGTGTGTTTGTGACGTCAACCAGGAACAACAAGCACTGAACTGATCGCACAGGCAGAGTAAGTCTGGAGCTACTCTGAAACTGCTAAGTAGTTAGTAATCGCAATATTGCGAATACATCGGTCGCAATTTTAAGAAGCTAAGATTCACTCCCAGTAGGCGGCGGCTTAGCGTGTGTAACTCTGCTAAATTCGCCTTGCGACCGATCAACTCGGAATGAGGGCCATTGTTCTAGTTCTTCTCTGTACAATATGACAGCTATGTCCTACATAAACAGAATGGAGAAAACTTTTAATGATCCTTTGCATGGAAGCTTAGGACATCTGGCAGGAGACCATAGAAAGGAACACATGGGTAAATGATGTATGAACAGTCGGAATGGAGGAGAAGCGGTATTAGCGCACATTTTGTGCGCTATACCGCTTCTCCCCCATGTATGATAGATACGGACTGTGCACACTGTCCCTGCCCATATCGGTGCTGCTATCTAAAAGATAGCAGGTCGATATGCGCTGGCAATGTATAAAGGGTCAGCATCACTGACCGTTCCGACACATAAGCTGTCCCTGCCTTTGGCGAGTGTCGGCTCCTGACAGCGCTGGGGATCTCGCTTGAGTAGCATGCGCAGAGGAACTGGACAGGAAGGAGACACATTGCGTCAGTGCTGTGAGCTCAGGGGGACATCGCTGGAGGGCTTCAGCAGACAAAATGTTAATACATCTTGTCGATGTCCCCTTCCTGCTTTGCCTTGGTAGTGAGGCGAAGCAGAAAGTGTTATAGTGGCACATTGCGTGCCGCTATAATACATTTACCCCATAATTTTAAAAGCAATAAACCTGCTTGGAAATATTAACTAACTTGAGATTCCCTTTCCTTTCTTGGATTACCGTGACGTCCTTATCATATGTCTATTTCTAAGACACTGGCTTTCCTCTTAGCTTTAGCATTTACAACAAGGGGATTTGAGCTTACCTTATTAATTTTCTCATACCCATGCTTTCTCAACCCCCAGAAGTGTAGCACATTATTCTGAAGGGTCATACCACAACATCTCTTTGTTTCCTGTTGTAAACGTCGGTTTACTTACAGGACTAAAAGCAACACTGAAATCAATCCTTAGCCTACGTACTTTTTACACCATTAGCGTACAGAGCCCCGTACAGTGTACGTACTTTGCGTACAAACGCCGCACTGGCCGTACAAAGTACACGCAGTGCGTACACACCCAAAGATACACCGTGAGCACTTAGCAGCTGCACGTGTGACTGAAATACACTTATAACCTTAGCAGGGAAAGGAGACACAACACCAGATTGTACTTAAAATGCCGGGTTCCGACACACCAACATATAATTACTGAAAGGGGGTTACAATCACAAAACAATACAATACAATAGAATAATGGCTACAGTCAATGATACATACGTGTTTGGTTTCGCCTGCGCTTCCCAGTCTGGTCCTCAGTCATCAAGGTAGATGACCTTCAGAGTCTGTGTGTCTGACCGGGCATGCAGCTGGCTCTTTTATACAATAGTCCAAAACCTAACACAATGGATACTGTAATCTGTTTGTCCATTGGACACAGGGATGGTAATTTACAGTACAGGAGAGGTCATAGGTCGGTTTGAATAGGTGGGCGATGTCTGTTCCAGATACACTTGTGGGTGGTCTCCTCTGGGTTCCCGCCGCATACCTAATGTACAGTAAATACAGTTTATATCTATATTCTGCTCCTGCACATAACTATTCACAGGAACGTGCGATCTTCTTCAAACCAACACCGGAATATTTCCCTTAATATACCCTACAGCTAGACACCTAACACCACCTTATAACCTTGTTCTGCCCCTCCTATCCTGTAAAGGTGAATCCCTTTGTTCTGATACCATTCAAACTATTGTAACTTGCTGGTGTGGTGCAGGGAGACTATGTGTGCATTGTGCACTATTTGGATTTAATATGTAATGTGTTTTTATGGCTTTTCCATGCGATCACAAACTCTACCGTAATTACCCATATCAGAATACCGACGTCAGAATCTCAAAAAGGTCAGGACACCAATGCTGGAATTCCAAATGCTGGCATCCCGACCATGAGTACAGCCAGGGCCGGTGCTAGGGTGTTGGGCGCCCCCTGCAAACTATAAATTTGTGCCCTCCCATACTTTACAAAGGGACAGCGCACATAATGCGCGCTAATATGCAGGACCGTGGGAGCGTCCATACGCAAATTGCGAATATGTGCACGCATGGCAGAATAAGTACGCGCACGGAGGCCATCTGTGTGTAGTTTGTACGTGATGTGTGTACTGCAATATTTTTCGACTTCGACACTGTTTACCTACTTATCTTTCTCTTACCCCACTTGTTTATACAGTAATTAATTATTACGTGTAAAAAGCCTCACTGTACAGCTAAACCCTCTACCCGCACAGGGTTATTTTTTTGTTAAATGGTAATGTATGGTAATGAAATGTCTCAGTTTAAGGGCCACCCTTTACTGGTTGATGCAGCATCTAAAGCTGCCTCAAAGTGTAACCTCTTCAACAAGATCCGATCAAGGTGCCAGCTGTCGGGATCCTGCCAGTTGGAATACTGATGCCGTCAGAATACCGACATCAGAATCTCAAAAAGGTCAGGACACCAATGCTGGAATTCCAAATGCTGGCATCCCGACCATGAGTACAGCCAGAGCCGGTGCTAGGGTGTTGGGCGCCCCCCTGCAAACTATAAATTTGCGCCCTCCCATACTTTACAAAGGGACAGCGCACATAATACATAGTAGTGACACTTACACACATAACGCCCCTTTACCAGTGACGCTTACACACGTAACGCCCCCTGTACCAGTGCCACATACATGCGTAACGCCTCCTGTACCAGTGCCGCTTACACACGTAATGCCCCCTGTACCAGTGCCCTTACACACATAACGCCTCCGGTACCAGTGCCGCTTACACACGTAATGCCCCCTGTACCAGTTCCGCTTACACACATAACGCCCCCTGTACCAGTTCCGCTTACACACATAATGGCCCCTGTACCAGTGCCACTTACACACATAATGCCCACTGCACCAGTGCTGCTTACACACATAACTCCCCCTGTACCAGTGTCGCTTACACACGTAACGCCCCCTGTACCAGTGCCACTTACACACGTAACGCCCCCTGTACCAGTGCCGCTTACACACATAATGCCCCCCTGTACCAGTGGCGCTTACACATGTAACGCCCCCTGTACCAGTGCCTCATACACACGTAACGCCTCCTGTACCAGTGCCGCTTGCGCACATTATGCCGCAGTCACACATACGCACACAGATACACACACCACATACATATATATATATATATATATACATACACACACACATACATACTGTACATACATTACACACATACACAGTCACACATATATACAGTATACACAAATACTGGGGTAAATTTACTAAGGTCCCGATTTTGACCGAGATGCCGTTTTTTCATCAAAGTGTCATCTCGGTAATTTACTAAGCAATAATCACGGCAGTGATGAGGGCATTCGTAATTTTTTGCAAGTCTAACAAAAAAATTACGAATGAATACACCATCGGTCAAAACGCGGCTGTTTAAGTATGAATCTCGGTAATTAACTAAGAAGTGCAAAGCAAAAAAAAAACAAACACTGCCGTGAAAAATTACAACTCGTAAAAAAGTGCTAAAAAAAAACAGACCTGCTTTTTTTCCCCGTGATTGGATAGGCATGCAGGGATCCATGAGATCCGTGCATGTATATCAGTGGGAAGGGGTGGGAAAGTGGTTATTTTCTGTAAAAAAATTGCGTGGGGTCCCCCCTCCTAAGCATAACCAGCCTCGGGCTCTTTGAGCCGATCCTGGTTGCAGAAATATGGGGAAAAAATTGACAGGGGTTCCCCCATATTTAAGCAACCAGCATCGGGCTCTGCGCCTGGTCCTGGTTCCAAAAATACGGGGGACAAAAAGAGTAGGGGTCCCCCGTATTTTTAAAACCAGCACCGGGCTCCACTAGCTGGACAGATAATTCCACAGCCGGGGGTCACTTTGATATAGTGCCCTGCGGCTGTGGCATCAAAAATCCAACTAGTCACCCCTGGCCGGGGTACCCTGGGGGAGTGGGGACCCCTTCAATCAAGGGGTCCCCCCCCCCAGCCACCCAAGGGCCAGGGGTGAAGCCCGAGGCTGTCCCCCCCCATCCAATGGGCTGCGGATGGGGAGGCTGATAGCCTTTTGTGATAATGAAAAGATATTGTTTTTAGTAGCAGTACTACAAGGCCCAGCAAGCCTCCCCCGCATGCTGGTACTTGGAGAACCACAAGTACCAGCATGCGACGGAAAACCGGGCCCGCTGGTACCTGTAGTACTACTACTAAAAAAATACCCAAAAAAAGACAAGACACACACACCGTGAAAGTAAAGATTTATTACATACATGCACACAAACATACATACATACTTACCTTATGTTCACACGCAGGTCGGTCCTCTTCTCCAGTAGAATCCAAGGGGTACCTGTTGAATAAATTCTACTCACCAGATCGCGGGTCCCAGGCTCCTCGTAGCATCCATTTGTAATCCACGTACTTGCATAAAATAAGAAAACGGAAAACCGAGCCACGAACTGAAAGGGGCCCCATGTTTTCACATGGGACTCCTTTCCCCGAATGCCAGAAACCCACTCTGACTGATGTCTAAGTGGGTTTCTTCAGCCAATCAGGGAGTGCCACGTTGTAGCACTCTCCTGATCGGCTGTGTGCTCCTGTACTGTATGACAGGCGGCACACGGCAGTGTTACAATGTAGCGCCTATGCGCTCCATTGTAACCAATGGTGGGAACTTTCTGCCCTGCGGTTGACCTAAAGTGACGTCACCGCTGAGCAGAAAGTTCCCACCATTGGTTACAATGGAGCGCATAGGCGCTACATTGTAACACTGCCGTGTGCCGCCTGTCATACAGTACAGGAGCACACAGCCGATCAGGAGGGTGCTACAACGTGGCGCTACCTGATTGGCTGAAGAAACCCACTTAGACATCAGTCAGAGTGGGTTTCTGGCATTCGGGGAAAGGAGTCCCATGTGAAAACATGGGGCCCCTTTCAGTTCGTGGCTCGGCTTTCCGTTTTCTTATTTTATGCAAGTACGTGGATTACAAATGGATGCCCCGAGGACCCTGGGACCCGCGATCTGGTGAGTAGAATTTATTCAACAGGTACCCCTTGGATTCTACTGGAGAAGAGGACCGACCTGCGTGTGAACATAAGGTAAGTATGTATGTATGTTTGTGTACATGTATGTAATAAATCTTTACTTTCACGGTGTGTGTGTCTTGTCTTTTTTTGGGTATTTTTTTAGTAGTAGTACTACAGGTACCAGCGGGCCCGTTTTTCCGTCGCATGCTGGTACTTGTGGTTCTCCAAGTACCAGCATGCGGGGGAGGCTTGCTGGGCCTTGTAGTACTGCTACTAAAAACAATATCTTTTCATTATCACAAAAGGCTATCAGCCTCCCCATCCGCAGCCCATTGGATGGGGGGGGACAGCCTCGGGCTTCACCCCTGGCCCTTGGGTGGCTGGGGGGGGGGACCCCTTGATTGAAGGGGTCCCCACTCCCCCAGGGTACCCCGGCCAGGGGTGACTAGTTGGATTTTTGATGCCACGGCCGCAGGGCACTATATCAAAGTGACCCCCGGCTGTGGCATTATCTGTCCAGCTAGTGGAGCCCGGTGCTGGTTTTAAAAATACGGGGGACCCCTACTCTTTTTGTCCCCCGTATTTTTGGAACCAGGACCAGGCGCAGAGCCCGATGCTGGTTGCTTAAATATGGGGGAACCCCTGTCAATTTTTTCCCCATATTTCTGCAACCAGGATCGGCTCAAAGAGCCCGAGGCTGGTTATGCTTAGGAGGGGGGACCCCACGCAATTTTTTTTTTGATTTTACAGTGTTTAATTTAAAAAAAAAAAAAAAAAATGAACCCCAGCACGGATCACACAGATCCGGCCGAGATTCATTGTAAAAAAGTCGGCAGTGTTTTGCTAATCACTGCCGTAAAAAACTGAAAAAAAAAAACGAATGACATCGACATCGGAAAACCCGAAAAGGCAAAATACGGCAGCTTAGTAAATCCATCGTAACAAATTCAAAAAGTTGCAGTTTTATACTTTCGATGTCATTCGTGATTATTCTCCCACCAAATCGGGAGAATTACGAATCTTAGTAAATTTACCCCACTGTATACACATACACACACTCACTCTCTTTCCAGACACTTACCTAATGAAGTCTGGCTGGCCGGAGCTGTAGCAGCTCATCTTCCTGCTGCAGCCTGGTCCAGTCTAGCTCTGCCCCTTATTCCTGTCTAGCCCCGCCCGGCCACTGAACTGTCACACAGGGGAGGGGAGGGGAGTAGAGGAGGCTTTGTGCTGCCGACACCGAGGGGGAGAGGATGCTTTGTGCTGCCAGTGCCGCTGCATGTCATAGAGTGTGACAGCAGGCGGCAGCAGCAGCAGCAGGGACAGCAGCAGCAGCAGCAGCAGCTCAGCACAGGGATGCAGAGCAGGGATAACGCCTCTCCAGTCTGTAGTATCTATGAAGATAGTTTATGTGCATTAGCTAAATGATGTAGTGTACCTTTAAAAATCTGGTTGCACAGATGAACATGTGATCAGGAAGTAGAAGGAAGTAGAAGAAGAGTAAGTAGAAGGAGAGCAGCATGTGCAGCAGATGTCTATCTGTAACCATGCAAGTATTACTTACTAATAAGAAATAAAATACATAATCTTCATACTGCATGATTCATTGAAATAAAGAGATGTACATCAGGACATAACAACTGGTGACGAGGATAAACTTTTAACTACTTCCACTCAGCTACTGTACATTCCTCTTAGTCACCATGGCTGACATGCTAGCATTAATCCCTCAGTTTCTGCATACTGATGCCCCTCATGCAGCAGAGTTATGGAGAAAATGGCTTGCCCAATTTGATCACTATATTGAAGCTATGGGGGTTACTTCTTATAGCAAAAAGAAAAGCATGCTTCTTCTCAGTGCTGGCTCCAAGATTTATGAACTGTATGATACTTTGCCAGAGGCAGACACCAGGGATTATAACAAATGCAGGGACTCTCTGACTGCCTATTTTGCCCCAAAATGCAGCCTGTCACATTCAAAATACCTATTCAGGACAGCTATGCAACTGCAAACTGAATCTGTTGATGCATACATTACTAGATTACGGATTCTTGCCAAAACTTGTCAGTTCCATGATGTAGAAGATGAAATTAAGCAGCAGCTAATCGCATTTGGCACATGTGGAAAGTTGCGTAGACGTGCTCTTTAATCTGAAATGATGCTGACTGAGCTGCAGCAATATGCTAGAAGTCTAGAACTTTCAGAGACACATGCTAAAGACATGGAGAGGGGCATGACCCAGCTGCAAGTGTGCAATAAATTACACACTGACACAAGTACCATTCTGGAGACAGGGAAATCTAGATCATGTTACAGGTGTGGACGCTCCTATCCACATTCAGGAGACTGTCCTGCCACAGGTAAAATTTGCACTGCATGTGGCAAAATGAATCACTTTTCCTCTGTTTGTAAATCTAAGGAAATCAAGTCTACACCTAGACAATCTTCACAGCAGTTTAAATCCAGGCGAAAGACAGTGCTTTGTGTGGATCAACATTCTACAGTGGATCTGCCTGCAGAATCATCTGACAGTGATGACAAGTCAGATGGATTTATCTACATGATTCATCAAGTTGGAAAAAACAAGGTCAGTCCAAAATCTGCCATCACTCTAGAACACACTTCTGTTGACTTTCTCATAGATTCCGGTGCTTCTGTAAATATAATGGATGCTACCAGTTACAAGAAGCTGCATGGCAGAGTAATTTTGAATCCAACATCTGTGAAAATATTCACCTATGGTAATAAACGACCTCTTCCACTAAAGGGTTCTTTTGACATAATTGCACGCAAAAATGACAAAATGACAAAAGCTGTATTTTATGTCACTGAGCATGCAAGAGGTAATCTTTTGGGATTGGATACTGCATCAGAGTTGGGTCTTATACAAATTGTGGCACACACTCATGATTCCGCTCATATCTTACATGACCCTCCCAATCTCACTCCTATCCTACATGACCCAAAACCACTACGAAGTGATAATGTCAGTTATTACCTTTAAACATAAGCAATATACTATTTACGGACTAAGTACGCTATTGGCGCACAGAGTACCGTATGGGTACGCACTTAGCGTAGCAGACGCTAGGCCGTGGGCGCGACGCACGAGCGACACGTACGCTCACAGACTCACGCTTAGTATCGAACACGCTAAAGGCGTCCCGAGTACCGCAATGCTACGCTATCGGCGTAGCGGACGCTGCGCCGTGCGAGTGAGACACGAACGGCGCAGACGCTCACAGAATGACACACAGTAAACCTTGTTAACAACACACAGTAAGGGTATGCTTATACTCAAAACCTTAGCAATGTAATACTACAATGATGTAATGCTTATTAACCTTGATAATATGAAAGCTGTTTGAGCGATTGAGACGCTAAGAAAACCCTTTACAGTAACTAGTGAAAACACAAGACCTGGTTTGGATTTAAAAACCACTCCGGCTCTAACACCTTCGTGGATGATTCTTTAGAGTAAAAAGGGAAAAACAGTACAGCTTATACACTACAAAACTAACATCAAAATCTAAACAGAATAACAAGGAATAATATGAACAATAGCATACAATTACAAACACAAGCAAACAGAATGAGAATAAATGGCAAACACTAAGGATAATAAAATGGCTACAGAGAACAATACATACGTGGGAATGATTTGCAAGCGCTTCCTGGATACAGCCCTCAGCATTCAATGAGAAAGCCTTTCAGAGAGAGTGAGTGACTGGCCCAGGCAATGGTGGTCCTTATATACACAGCATACAGTAACAATACAATGGTCCCTATAATCTCATTGTTCATTGGACACAGGAATGTGTCTCTGCATTATAACAAAAGGTCATAGGTGGGTTTGAACAGGTGGGCTGTGTCTTTCTCCAACTGCTCAGGTGGGAGGTATCCTCAGGATTCCCGCCGCATGGATAATGAACAGCAAATACAGTAAATGTCCATAAACTACTTTTGTACATAACTATACGCAGGAGCGAGCAATCTTTTCCTAACCAACACCGAAATGTTACCATTAAAATACTCTACAGCTGGATACTAGACACCACTGTTCAACCTTTATCTGACCCTTCCTATCATGCAAAGAGGGATCTCTCTGTCCAAGAACCGTTTAAACTAAACATACTTGCTGACATTGTTAAGGGGAATATTATCTATTAAACACACTATATGGGTTAAATATGTTGAGATCGAGTCGCTCGCTAGACGCTTACAAACTTCGCCGTAAATACACATCTCCATGCGCAGGAGACGTTGGAGCGTCCCCTACGCAACCTGAGGGGATGCGTACGCACGGGGGAGTGGGTGCACGAGCAGCGGGCATGTGCATTGGGGTTAGTACAAGGCATGTGAATCATGATATTTTTCGACTTTGACAGTCCACCCTTTGGCAGTCAACAATAACTGCCACTATCTAAACAATTAAGCAGAAAAATATATATTACCATGAAATACCTATATATGATTGGGTGTAGGGAGGAGAGGAGAAGGTGGAAAATATATGACCTAGTGGGATAGTAAAAGCATGTATGTTTGAAACTCATGTCTGAGGGGTCATGTATCATTGTGCCGTACATGTTCTAAAATAAGCTTCGAGGTATTGCGAAGGATACATTGAATCCTTCTTATCCCGTATTAAGGGTCTGTAAGTGGGCTAACAAACTCTACCGAGCTCTTTTCGGCTTTTCAGTTCCAACAAATGGGGTGCACATTTGTTGATGATACATGAAGGGGGGAAAATATGTGAGTGCTAATATATGTGCCTATATTACCTGTCGACTATGTGTGTCACTACCTGAAGATAGTAGAGATGAAGATAAGAAACATGCATTATAAATGCATTCATATGATATTGTATGTGATTGTCCTTGGATGTCTTGTTGAAGTCTTGTTGATGTCTTGTCCGGGTTGCTGTATCTTTGCTGTAGATGGCAAGCAAAGTTTTTCAAGTGTCCATAAAGTTAAAGTCTCTAAAAGTTCATCAAATGTCTGTATAAAAGTTCATCAGTGGTTTGTATAAAGGGTCATCAAAATCTTCTTCCGAGTCGGTGTCTTTTTTTTACCTTGGAGAAAAACAAAGGAGAAACAGGTGAAAGAAACGGACCGTGGAATCACATTTTATCACAGCAATGTCTCGATTGATGGGTCATAAATTAAACCAGTTGTTGTTACACTGCCCTCGCTCCTTAAACTCATCAATTTGGTACTACGCTTGCAATTCATTAAAAACACATCTAAATATCAAACCAATCATTATGACAACTCCTAGGATACATAAGAGAAATTTCCCTACAGTAACAATAACATTTTGAGCCCATTCTCCTAAACCTGAGAACCAATTGTGTGGGTTCAACCATGATACCCTGCCGGTCAGTTCATTACTCACAGAAGTAAGGGTAAGGTTGTGCCTCCTTCGGAACTCCCAGTTCAATTGCAAGATATCGTCCATCTTTTGATCTATGACCTCGGTTGGGTCATCAGTGCTGTTTGTGATATACGTACAGCACTTTACACCATACTGAGTTGCTAGGGTGACACAATACCCGCCTGTCACTGCTGTGATGTAATTTAGAACCATCCTGTGCTGGATCAGTTCCATTTTGTAAGCTTGCAATTCTCTCCCAGTATACCTGAAGGTGTCATCATACATCTCGGTGATATTGTCTATCAGGTTCGCTAGCACGGTAATGTACCTAAAATTTATAACTCCTCTGGCGGTACGGGTGATATCTAGCGCGAGCAGGAGTTGAATCCCGGTGGATTCGTGGATCAAGTCAGAGGCTGCATGCTCTGTCCTATCTATAAGGTGTCTCTTTACAATGTGTTCGTAATGAGTGTGAGTGTAAGGAGCTTGAGCATTGCGGTGAACGTCTTTCATTCTATCATGGGTAATGGTCATTACTTCTGGTAACACTCTTCCAATGTAACACAATCCCTCTGAGTTTGGGGCAAGCCACTTATACGCCTTCCTTCCACATATGAAATATGCATCATCGGGGAGGACATATGGGACAGAATATGACATCACCATATTACAAACCTTCCAGGTGAAAAATCCTATCCCTAACTCTCTCATTTGTCTAGTATACGTATCAGGCTGTATGATATGCGCACAGTATCCTGGTGATACTTCTCCAACTCGCATGGGCCTACTTCCTAGAGTGTACCTATACTGAAAATATCTCCCACTGTTGGCTGTTTGGCGTATAAGCTCTGAGTCTACGGGCATTCTATCGGCTCTGTGTGAAAATGCCATGGTTTGGTTGTTCCATGTCACTTCCCAATTTCCCGGCTTTCGGGGATTGGAAATGTTAACACATATTAGGGACCTATCCACATGATATTGGTGGAGCTTCAAACTAGGAGGCCTAGAAATATTAAATTTCTTGTCCACCGGTCTCCCATCCCTTAATTCAAGTACCTCATCTATCGTTAAAGCGTATGGCACTAGTCCTGACTTTTTATGACCTTGAGGTACTTGTGAGCACACCCAGCATTCCGTTTGGTTTAAAAACTTACCCACTAATGAGTGATAGTCACTCAATGGATGACGGTCCATGTTGATATTAATGCTGGACTGACATCTCTGGATGCACACGTCCTCAACTATATTTTCACAATTCCTACAGATACAATTCTCTTCAGCTAACAATCCTTCACAATGTCTCTTAGTGTCATGGCTACCAGATCGTTTTCTGATACTCGCCTTTGCTCGGTGATTGTGTTGCTCTCGGAATTCTACGAATCAATCCTGGTCATCAGAACCCATTCCAGATCCTTTCTCGACCTCTCTGGTACTCTCACCGAAACAGATTGCTCTGGTCAACAACAGGGTCAACAGGAAAACACGGAATGCAGTCTCTTGGGGCAAGTCCATCTTGCAGGGGAGAAAGAAAGAGTTGTAATGGGGGAAAGAAAATAATTAGGAGGGAGAGAAAACTTGGCGCGACAACCGCCTCTGATCCTGTAGTTCTCTGTGCTCAGGTGCCGTGACAACAGTCCTGCCTCTCAATCTTCCCGGAACAGACACTCCAGTGATATGGTTTCCTCCACACTCTGCTCTTTGTCACGGGCTTTCTCTGGGTCAGCGACCTTCTAACAGTGGGACGAGTGGACCCAAGTCTCCCTCTCGGCAACCTTCAATGCTGTTGTGCTGGTCAGTAAGACTTGGTACGGTCCTTCCCACCGGTCAATCAGGCAACCTGAGCGTAGAAAATTGCGAATCATTACATAATCCCCAGGTTCAATGTCATGACAATTGCTGTCTGGCAGATCAGGAATCACTAGCTTTAGATTGCTGTTTTGATTCCTCAACTGCTTGCTCATCTTAACCAAATACTTTACAGTTACTTCATTGTTACATTTCAAATCATCCTGGGGGTCAATCATTACATGGAGTTGTCGACCAAAAAGAATCTCAAAGGGTGACAAGTTAAGAGAGGACCTGGGAGTGGTTCTGATGCTGTACAGTACAAGTGGCAAAGCTTCTGGCCACAACAATCCAGTTTCAGCCATCACTTTGCTCAACTTGTTCTTAATAGTGCTGTTTACTCTTTCCACTTTCGCACTCGCCTGTGGGCGGTACGGAGTATGCAGCTTACTAATAATTCCCATTAATTTGCACATTACCTGAAAGACTTCACCTGTAAAATGGGTACCCCTATCACTTTCGATTATCCTAGGGATACCATAGCTGCACACAAATTCCTGTACAATTTTCTTTGCAGTAAACACAGCAGTATTTGTGGCAGCGGGGAACGCTTCAACCCAATTTGAAAACACATCAATACAAACCAATACATACTTTAAATTTCTACAAGGTGGCAATTGTATGAAATCAATTTGTATTACCTGAAAAGCGCCATCCTTTGGCAGGATATGGGATGGTTCAGTTGGTATCGCCTTTCCAATATTCTTCCTCAAACAGGTGAGGCATGTCATTGCTCTCTTGCCCGCATGAGAAGAAAATCCTGGCGCGCACCAGTAGGCTCTTACCAACTTGCACATACCTTCTTTGCCTAGATGAGTCAGACCATGTGCCGCCTCAGCTAAACTTGGAAGGTATGCTCTGGGTGCCACTGGCTTACCCTGTCCATCTGTCCAGAGTCCTGAGGACACCTGGCCATATCCTTTTGCCCTCCAGACTGCCTTTTCCTGTGGGGAACACAAATTTTGCATTTCACTCAATTTCTGTGTGTTGACGGTATTGAATACCATCAGTTGTGTGATGTCTGTCTGTATGGGGGTACTGGCTGCTGATTTAGCAGCTTTGTCTGCCCGGCTGTTACCAAGTGACACTGGGTCTTGGCTGTATGTGTGGGCTTTACACTTGATAACAGCCACTCTGTCAGGTTCCTGTATCGCTGCTAGAAGTCTTTTGATGTGGGTCGCATGCGCCATGGGTGTGCCAGCTGCCGTCATGAAATTTCTGAGGCGCCATAGGGCCCCGAAATCATGTACTACTCCAAAGGCATACCTAGAATCCGTGTAAATATTGGCTGACTTTCCCTTAGCCAATTCACACGCTCTGGTTAGGGCGACCAGCTCAGCAACTTGTGCTGAGTGTGGTGGTCCCAGGGATTCCGTTTCTATGGTACCTTTGTCATCTACGACTGCGTATCCAGTACACAAGTCTCCCGAGTCCGTCTGTCTGTGGCAACTACTGTCAGTGTAAAAAGTAAAATCTACACCTTCCAGAGGGTTGTCACTGATGTCAGGCCTCGCAGTGAAATTTTGGGTCAAATATTCCATACAATCATGAGGCTGGTGATCAAGTACGGTTGTGAAACGTACGTACAGCTGGGACGTAGTGCTCCACAGTAACAGCTCCTCACTGCAGGAGGATGCTGTGTAAGACGGCATGTGAAACCGCTAATTTGGATCCGGCAAAACAGCCGTGGTGAGCGGCAGTGGAAATCTTTTCAGACGCATTCGCTGGAGAAGTCGTACAAGACAGCAGGTTAAACCGCCAATGAGGAGCCAGCAAGACAGTCACGGCAGGGGGCAGCGGTAACAGCATCCAGGGACGGATTGATGGGAGAAGGTGCACGGCGTCAGAGACTCCCCTTGTAAATGCGGTAATTATATACAAACAACGCTGTCTCAAACAGGGGAGGCATGTTAATAGCCTTTCTCTAGCAATCAGCTAATTACAGCATCGTTTTGAGGCATAAAAACTGCAATATCTAGAGGCATGCTAAAACGACTTTAATAATTATGGTAATACACTACTGATGAATCAACAGTCTTGATTAAAATAATAATCAAGCCGCAGGGTGCGGCGCAATATACACCCCCTATTCTTCTATGTTTCTAGACTGCAGTGACTGTTTCCTATCTCACAGAACAATTCTCAAACTAAACACATTTTTTTGATACTTTTTTTCTTTTTGAATTTTGATTGTTGCTATAGTATCAACTGTTATCAACCCCAATATAGAAGAGACTCTTTTGGAATAAAAAAAATGGACATAAAACGGCAGCAGTTTAGCTGCAGGGAGCGGCGTAAGACACGCCCACTTCTTTCCCCTTTTTTTCCTCATACCTATGACTGCAGTGTCCTGCTTCCTTTATTGAATGTTTACGGCTTTAAATTCTGCCTATGGTGTTAAGCTCAATTGCCCTTGGACTATATTTTGCACGAAAGACACATCCCCTTTTTTATATGCTATGGAGAGACCAAAAACCACGGATCATATCCATGCAGTACAGATATCCTCAGCGTCACTGAGCATCTAACTATTCTAAGGTGTTTTAAGATCACACACACGCCCTCTCTTCCCTTCTCTTTCTTATTTCGCAGGTATCTCGCTGGTCTCCGCGGCGCATTGCAAGTCCTGCAATGCTTAAAGCAACAGGTCTGCTCTAACACCGGAGATGGAGATACCAGGAGATATTGTTGTTATTTTTCCATCAATCCATCAGTACCCCTACTCTCACCCTTCCTCCGCTCTTTTTTGATGAGGATGGGCAGCAGATGGGGGTATCTGTATATTGGATCGTACTTCATCTTTTTTCTTCACCTTACATACTAAGATAATCGACTTAATCCATACATAGAAATTCAAGTTTGAGGCCTCAAAATAAATTATTTAATAGAGGTGCACCCATGGTCCTAATTGACCAAATGTTTTCCAGACTGATCATACCAGCATAACGGTGAATGTTAAGGAGACATATTGTCCCTCACCGCATACTGTATGTGATCCAGTCCAGGTACACGATCTCCCATGTGGTTATTTACGAGTTGTGATGCCTTTATTGTAATTTGATAAGGTGATAAATGTCTGTGAGAAAGATGGTATTTTACAATATAAAGGGGCGTTGATATGTCCAAGTGCCATGCATTACAGGTCAAAGGGTTAAGTGTCTGTAAAATTGTGAGGCTGAGTGTGGTCTGATGCCAAATTTCATTGAGGAGAAATCTTCATAGACATATGTCTGCCAAACTGCAACATAGTTCCAATGTGAGCTTAGTGATATTGCAGGGTTGATGCAAGCAAGTGAATATAAGAAGAGTCTGAAAAAAACGTCCTGAGTTATTTCAATTGGATGTTATTATTGACCTGCATGTTACAAGAATTACACGACATTAGCATGGTATCCACCCAAGGATAAGTGAAAATCAGTAAGATTGAATATTTAACACAGTTTATTTGTCTGTAACCACAGTATTTTGAAAACATCCAATGTGTAACAGTGTGTGATATGGTTACTAAGTTTCAATCATACTGAACATGTGTGCCATGCATTACAGGTCAAAGGGTTAAGTGTCTTTAAAATTGTGAGGCCGAGTGTGGTCTGATGCCAAATTTTATTGGGGAGAAATCTTCATAGGCATATGTCTGCCAATTTGCAACATAGTTCCAATGTGAGCTTAGTGATATTGCAGGGTTGATGCAAACAAGGGAGTATAAGAAGAGTCTGATAAAAACGTCCTGAGTTATTTTAATTGGATGTTATTATTGACCTGCATGTTACTAGAATTATACGACATAAGCATGGTATCCACCCAAGGATAAGTGAAAATCAGTAAGATTGAATATTTAACACACAGTTTATTTGTCTGTAACCACAGTATTTTGAAAACATCCAATGTGTAACAGTTTGTGATATGGTTACTAAGTTTCAATCATACTGAACATGTGGTTAGTAATATTGCTGAGCCAGTGGAATTGATGGTTCTCATGTAAATAATAGCCAAGGAGTGGATTACAATTAGATGCCAATATAAGAAGTGCATCAACGTCTTTCCTCTATCAATCAAGTAGGCAATTCATGCATGTTCACATAGTGAGTGCGTTTGAATTAGGACAATCAGTCCTAGAGACATATAAGTTATATGCCGAGATCTTATTATTTATGATTTAACATTAGTAATAACGCAACTGTTTATTTATTTATTTCTGGATTTGACATTGGGAGACATGGATAATTATTGAACACATGTGATACCTATGACAGTGTCTGATATGCAATGTGTTTGAACACTCTCCTTTTTATTTTAGATTGGTAAGAAATAAAAGTTAAGTTTTAATATCATTCATCAATTCTCTATATATTATATCACTTATCATTTCAAAAGAGTGCTCCAAAACAGGAATTTTCTTTGAGGCTAGTCCTCACAATATTTTGATACAATCATGTGTGTCAGTGTCTGTACTAAATCCTCCTTCACCATCACTCTCATCCCCCACCCTTTGTGCCTGTCCAGGCACACCTGGGAGATACGTTGCAGGATTTAGTGCGCTGCATCTCTTTATGGTGATGTTTACAGGGGCTATTAGTGCTAATTCCCACCTTGTAAACCGTGCAGATGAGACGTGTTTGGTTTGGGCAGAATTCAGTAAGGCTGACACTGCATGAGGTGTATGGATGGTCAGGTTGTGTCCCAACACTACATCCTCGCTTTTACTCACTAGCAATGCTATCGCTGCAACACTTCGCAAGCATGTGGGGAGAGATCGTGCTACGGTGTCTAGCTGAGCGCTGTAGTAGGCTACCGGCCTGCTGGCATCACCATGTTTCTGGGTTAAAACACCTGCCGCACACCCAGCACTCTCCGTTCCGTACAGTTCAAAGGGTTTCCCATAATCTGGCATACCTAATGCTAGTTTCTGCGATAGGCACTGTTTGAGTCTCTCAAATGCCAGTTCGGACTCATCTGTGTGCGAAATCCGATCTGGTTTGTTTGATGAGACCATCTCTTGTAAAGATAAAGCTAGTATGGAAAACCCTGGGATCCAGTTGCGGCAGTACCCACACATTCCTAGGAAAGTGCGGATCTGTTGCTGGGTTTGTGGCAGAGTCATGTCGCGAATCGCCTGTATTCTATCAGCGGTGAGGTGTCTCAGTCCTTGTGTCAAACAATGTCCCAAATATTTTACCTTGGTCTGGCATAACTGTAACTTATCCTTTGAAACCTTGTTTCCCGTATTAGAAAGATGAAACAGAAGCTGTTTCGTGTCTCTCAAGGATGCTTCGAGTGAATCAGAACACAGCAGTAAGTCATCTACATAATGTATTAATACTGATCCGCTCTCAGGTTGAAAGGATTGTAAACAATCATGCAAAGCCTGTAAGAAAATACTTGGGCTGTCAATGAAACCTTGTGGTAAACGAGTCCAGGTGTACTGTACTCCTCTGTATGTAAATGCAAACAAGTATTGGCTGTCAGGGTGCAGAGGAACCAAAAAGAAAGCGGAGCAGAGGTCAATAACAGTGAAAAATTTCACAGTGGGAGGGATTTGCATAAGGATGACAGCTGGATTTGGCACTACGGGGAATTGGCTCTCAACTATTTTGTTGATCCCCCTTAAATCCTGCACTAGTCTGTAACCCCTCCCCCCACTCTTTTTCACAGGGAAGATGGGACTATTGGCAGTGCTGGACGTCTTAACCAGAATGCCCTGTTGTAGCAAGCGCTCTATTACTGGGTAAACTCCTAACTCCACCTCTGGTTTCAGAGGATACTGTGGGATTTTTGGAGCTATCCTACCATCTTTTACTTGAACTTCTACAGGAGCTACATTTGCCATCAATCCAGTGTCTTGTCCATCCTTGGTCCAAAGTGACTCCGGTATCTGGGAGATCATTTCCTCTACCTTGGATGGACACCTGTTTGTAACAGCAGTGTGTGACATTAACCTTTGAGGGGAGTCTAGCATATCCTGCACTTCCTGAGCGTGATTCTCGGGTATATCTAAGAACACACCTCCAGGAGTACAATATATGACACACCCCATCTTGCACAGTAAATCTCTCCCAAGTAGATTAGTCGGAGCTGATGCAGCTAGCAAAAAGGAATGCTTGGTCTGCAAAGGCCCTATCGTAATCTCTGCTGGTTTGCTTAAAGGATAGTGTTGTACTACTCCTGTTACTCCCATGGCTGGAATTGTTTTACCAGTGGTTTTCATACCCACTGTTGAATTTAACACTGACTTGGCCGCCCCGTATCTACAAGGAAAGGTAGTGATCTACCAGCTACATCAATTGTGACCTCGGGTTCACTTCCAAGGCTCGCAATTAATTTCACTGGCTGCAGACTACAGGTGTGGCCTGACCCCTATTGTACGTTGTGGCCCTCCCGCAGCGCGTTGGCAGCTAGAATATGTGAGGGGGGTAACAGAGAATTTTCAGAGACCTGCCAATCTCTCTTTGGTGGGTACCTTTTTGATTCCCCTGCATGTGGCTCATAACTCCTCCTCTGCGGTCCCTGATCCCAATTACGTGTTTCGTGTTGTTGTCTAGGGGGTTGATATACCTTATGTGGGTTTCTATAGGTGCAGTGTCGTGCAAAATGTCCTTTCCTCTGACAGTTATAACATTTTACCACATACGACTTACTGTCAGGGGTCTGGGACTTAGGCTGAAGTGGCTTTGTTGTAAGGGCCTGTATACTCACTGTCATCAGCTTATCGCCCTGTGACTCCCTGTGTCTAATGATGTTCCGATCATGCCCGACTGCGGTCTCTCTCAAAGCAGCCACCGACATACCTCTCCAGTTTGGTTGAGTGGTTTGTGTCCTATTTCTCAACACTTCCTTTAAACCGTCCATTAATACGGACACCGCTACCTCTCTATGGTGCACATTTTCTTCAATGTCTACAACTCCAGTGTACCCAGCCATTTCCTCTAATGCCCTATGGAAGTAGTCAGAAGCATTTTCTCCTTCTTTTTGTCTTATGGAGAAAATTTTGTTCCACTTGACAACAGTTGGGAAATATACTCCTAACTGCAGGTTGATCTGTTTAACATTTTCCTGATTGTAAGCATCAGTGAGAGGTTTCTCTTCATCTAACTTACAATCAGTAATGAATTTCAAAGGGTCAATGGTAGAGGGCAAGCATGCCCGCAGTACTGTCCGCCAATCCTTGTTAGTGGGTTCGGCGGCGTTACCTAGTTCTTTAATGAACCTTTGGCATGCGGCTAGATCTTTCCTTGGATCTGGAAATTCAGACATAATTGTCCTCAATTCTGTCCGGGAGAAGGGACAATGCATTGCAATGTTCCTGACGGGAGTGACTCCTAGATCATCAGTCTTTCCATTTGGGACTGCGATCACCCTGACAGGATTGAGTTCAATTACATCACTCTGTGTTTCTTCTACAATGTGAGGTGTAATTGTTTCCGCATAATGTACAGTTCCGTACTTACCCGTGGACACGGCCTCACCTATCCCTCCACTAGGGGCCTTCGCTACTCCTCTTACTGGTTGGGTCGTGCCTACTGTAGTCTCTTGTATGGTGGCTGCTAAAGAGAGTGCTGATATCGTTGTGGGCTCATCTTCCTGGTCGCAGTCCTGAGAGAAGTTTAGGATGGGATATAACTTGCACGGGTTAGCATTAGCATCAATACACTTATCTACTTTACTCTTATCACTAATACATTTATTAAGTGCACTTTTATCATATACCAGTATGCCATTCTCTGTAGCCATTTTCTCTCCTGTTATGTATGGTGGTGGTGGTGGTGCTGTGGCTATCAGTTTTCTGATAGGGTTGGAACCAGCTGCTTGAGCTAATCCCCTTTGTATCTCACCTTCCTGTTGCCATAACTGTAAATAATCATAATGTCTAATCCGTTGCTTTCCGGATTTAATCAGACATATCCTTCTCCTTAAATTTTTGCAAAACCTCAGGATTAAAACTGCCTACCCTGGGGAACTGTTCCCCATCGTTCACAGTCATACGTTCCCACTCATTGCACAAGACCTCTGCGTGTGATCCATATTTCTCACACATTATGTACCTCGCCGACCCTTTGGGCCGACAAATATCAACGTGAACCCTTGTTGATCGTCCCCTACTTGAGCAAGTGGCCCCCATTCTTTGCAGGTATTGCCTTTTCAGCGAACCCTTACAAAAACCAACTTACTCAGTGGTAAGGAGACGGTGAAAGTTCTCCGAGCGCTTTCACCCACTCACGCCCCTGTTGGCCTATACACCAGCCCTGTGTCCGTAACCAGTTGCCAGTGCCAGTGCCAGTAGTACCCAACCTCGGGATCTTTGATAACCTCTATTTACTGAGAGCGTGTGGGAGTATGCTACCCCTCCCAGTAAATATCAGTTGTTGGAGATTTCCTGAGTGAACAGCGAAACTCCCTTAAAATAAAAAAAAACCCTACACAAATCACGTTTACCTGTACAATTAGCGTCTATGATCCCGCAGCAAATTTAGTGGGTATCAAGGTGAACTAACTAATGTACACAGTAGCATGCGGTCCAGTCGCACTGCGTATAAGTAACTATTACTTATCTGCTGCACGACCAACGGAATCGGTTGTTTAGGCTGCGAAACCTCAGCCGGAGTGTATTCTCAGAACGGGCCTATATGGGTACTACGCAAACCCCCGGGGCTGCGCTCACTACCTCTGACTTTTCTCAAGTCAGGGTTTTCAGAACTTCGCTAGGTGCCTTTAACGATTTTTCTGACTTTGCCGACCTTTTGGTCTGCTGTATTGCTACCTTGCTCCTTTATACCTTATACAATGTTAACGTGAGAAAGCCACTCCCACGCCACCAAGTGTCCACTCACCTGATGTGGTCTCCGACGGGATCCCGAATTATGGGTTCACAAAAAAACTTCTATTTTCACACTCACTCCTGCTCACTCATATGCACTTTGATTTTTCTGTACAGAAAATTACTTTCATTCAGGTAAAACAGGCTAATCCCAGAGGTGATGCAATAAGAGAATGATCTTTTAAACTAAAATTTTGGAAACTGACCAAATTTGTGCTATTATCGCGTGGCTTCTGTATCACTTAAACTAAAACAATGTTATCGTGTGATTTGTATTTAGTGGGCGTATCCGTACGCACGTTGCGTAAACACGCCACGTGTGTAGGCCTCTGCGTTGCGTACGCAATCTCGCACGTGGTCTGAGACACGTATACAAAAGGCCGGATACGTCCGCAGTAACACAAATAACACGCTTCTATAAATGCAAACGATATTTAACTATAATCGCTTACCAAGCACCACACAGTATCTCCTGTTTAAACCTTTATAACTGGGTCAGGCTGCGTGTGTGCTTTACAATTACTCCCTTAAATATTAATCTTACTTTTAACTAAATAGCAACAAATTTTGTCAGCACGTGATCAATGCTAATGGCAAACAGAAAGGTAGATATGTGAAAATACACAAATGAAAATACAGGTGTGTGCGTGTGTTGCGTGTGCAATTTGCACCAATACAGAAATTAAAACAGATTTAAAAGACAAAAGCTTAACGTTCTTACCTTTCGGATCCGGATCCCACCAGCATCCCTACAAACCAAGCGGAGCAGACGCTTATCTAATCAGCACTACCGTATCCCCGACCACCGAACGGCTAACAGGGGATACACCTTCCCGCCCTTTGTTGATGGATAAAGTCTGCCTTGTCCCGCTAGGCTGTGGATATGAGGAGGCCCGGACGATGCCCCCAATTGATAATGTCAGTTATTACCTTTAAACATAAGCAATATACTATTTACGGACTAAGTACGCTATTGGCGCACAGAGTACCGTATGGGTACGCACTTAGCGTAGCAGACGCTAGGCCGTGGGCGCGACGCACGAGCGACATGTACGCTCACAGACTCACGCTTAGTATCAAACTAAAGGCGTCCCGAGTACCGTAATGCTACGCTATCGGCGTAGCGGACGCTGCGCCATGCGAGTGAGACACGAGCGGCGCAGACGCTCACAGAATGACACACAGTAAACCTTGTTAACAACACACAGTAAGGGTATGCTTATACTCAAAACCTTAGCAATGTAATACTACAATGATGTAATGCTTATTAACCTTGATAATATGAAAGCTGTTTGAGCGATTGAGACGCTAAGAAAACCCTTTACAGTAACTAGTGAAAACACAAGACCTGGTTTGGATTTAAAAACCACTCCGGCTCTAACACCTTCGTGGATGATTCTTTAGAGTAAAAAGGGAAAACAGTACAGCTTATACACTACAAAACTAACATCAAAATCTAAACAGAATAACAAGGAATAATATGAACAATAGCATACAATTACAAACACAAGCAAACAGAATGAGAATAAATGGCAAACACTAAGGATAATAAAATGGCTACAGAGAACAATACATACGTGGGAATGATTCGCAAGCGCGTCCTGGATCCAGCCCTCAGCATTCAATGAGAAAGCCTTTCAGAGAGAGTGAGTGACTGGCCCAGGCAATGGTGGTCCTTATATACACAGCATACAGTAACAATACAATGGTCCCTATAATCTCATTGTTCATTGGACACAGGAATGTGTCTCTGCATTATAACAAAAGGTCATAGGTGGGTTTGAACAGGTGGGCTGTGTCTTTCTCCAACTGCTCAGGTGGGAGGTATCCTCAGGATTCCCGCCGCATGGATAATGAACAGCAAATACAGTAAATGTCCATAAACTACTTTTGTACATAACTATACGCAGGAGCGAGCAATCTTTTCCTAACCAACACCGAAATGTTACCATTAAAATACTCTACAGCTGGATACTAGACAACACTGTTCAACCTTTATCTGACCCTTCCTATCATGCAAAGAGGGATCTCTCTGTCCAAGAACCGTTTAAACTAAACATACTTGCTGACATTGTTAAGGGGAATATTATCTATAAAACACACTATATGGGTTAAATATGTTGCGATCGAGTCGCTCGCTAGATGCTTACAAACTCCGCCATAAATACACATCTCCATGCGCAGGAGACGTTGGAGCGTCCCCTACGCAACCTGAGGGGATGCGTACGCACGGGGGAGTGGGTGCACGAGCAGCGGGCATGTGCATTGGGGTTAGTACAAGGCATGTGAATCATGATATTTTTCGACTTTGACAGAAGTGATGTGGATGTTTTACTACAGGAGTATGATCATCTTTTTCATGGCATTAGAAAACTTAAAGACTATCAAGTTCATCTTCACATTGATCACTCAGTTATCCCAATTACTCAAGAACATCGGCGTATTCCTATCAACATAAGGAAGCAAACGGAAGAAGAAATTCAGGCCCTTGAAGACTTAGATATAATTGAAAAGGTATCTGGTCCGACACCATGGGTATCCCCTAATGTGGTAGTGCCCAAATCAGGTCAACCAAATGCAGTGAGAATATGTGTTGATATGCGTCGTCCTAATGTTGCCATTAAAAGAGAGCGCCATATTACTCCTACTATGGATGATATCATACATCGACTCACAGGTGCAAGTTTCTTTTTGAAATTGGATTTAAATAAAGGTTATCATCAACTGGAACTTGATGAAGAGTCACGGCAAATAACATTCTCAACTCATGTTGGGTTACGACGATACAAACGGCTATCATTTGGAATCGTATCTGCAGCAGAGGTGTTTCAAAATGCTATCCGTCAGGTTATACAGTCAGTTCCAAATGCCATCAATTACATTGATGATTACCTGGTTTTTGGAGAAACACACCAGGAACATGATATAGCTCTGTGTCAAGTGTTACAGTGTCTTCAAGCCAAAAACTTAACACTGAATAAAGATAAATGCGTCTTTCATCAGCAAAAGCTCAAATTTTTTTTGGCATATTTTTTCTCAAGATGGAGTTGATCCTGATCCACAAAAAGTCCAGGCTATCCCAAATATGTCCAAACCTGCTAATGCTGGTGAGGTAAAGTCGTTTCTTGGGATGACTAACTATTGCTCCCAATTCATTCCAAATTATGCTACTCTGACTGCCCCACTTAGGGAACTCACAAAGAAAAATGCAAAATTCATATGGACTCCCTCTCAATCACAAGCATTTGATGACATAAAACGATGTCTGCAGGATAGTGCACAATGTCATATTACAACACTGACTGGAAAACAGAACTTATTGTGGATGCCAGTCCTGTGGGGCACGGAGCTATCTTGAATACACATGGGGATCATCATATTGTAGCATGTGCAAGTCGCAGTTTGACAGAGGTGGAAAAATGTTACTCTCAACCAGAAAGGGAGTCCCTTGCAGTAGTCTGGGCAGAGGCATAGCAAGGGTTTTTGGAGCCCAGGGTGAGATGTAAAATGGCGCCCCCCCCCCAAAAAAAAAAAACAGCAAAAGAAGCATGTGCGCGCGCCGAAAAATGGGCATGGCCACACACCAGAAGGGGTGTGGCCACACACCAGAAGGGGTGTGGCCACTGAAAATGGCCCACAGTGCCAGTTAAATTGCCCCACAGTGCCAGATACAATGCCCCACTGTGCCAGATACATGTGTCACAGTGCCGGATACAATGCCCCACAGTGCCGGATACAATGCCCGACAGTGCCGTATACATGCCCCACCGTGCCGGATACATGCCCCACCGTGCCGGATACATGCCCCACCTTGCCAGATACATGCCCCACCGTGCCAGATACATGCCCCACAGTGCCAGATACATTGCCCCACAGTGCCAGATACATTGCCAGATACATTGCCCCACAGTGCCAGATACATTGCCCCACAGTGCCAGATACATTGCCCCACTGTGCCAGATACATGCCCCACAGTGCCGGATACATGCCCCACAGTGCCAGATACATGCCCCACCGTGCCAGATACATGCCCCACAGTGCCAGATATATTGCTTCACAGTGCCAGATACATTGCCAGATACATTGCCCCACAGTGCCAGATACATTGCCCCACAGTGCCAGATACATTGCCCCACTGTGCCAGATACATGCCCCACAGTGCCGGATACATGCCCCACAGTGCCAGATACATTTCCCCACAGTGCCAGATACATGCCCCACAGTGCCGGATACATGCCCCACAGTGCCAGATACATTTCCCCACAGTGCCAGATACAATGCCCCACAGTGCCGGTTACATGCCCCACAGTGCCAGTTACATGCCCCACAGTGCCAGATACATGCCCCACAGTGCCAGTTACATGCCCCACAGAGCCAGTTACATGCCCCACAGTGCCAGATACATTGCCCCACAGTGCCAGATACATTGCCCCACAGTGCCAGATACAATGCCCCACAGTGCCAGATACATTGCCAGATACATTGCCCCACAGTGCCAGATACATGCCCCACTGTGCCAGATACATGCCCCACAGTGCCAGATACATTGCCAGATACATGCCCCACTGTGCCATATACATGCCCCACTGTGCCAGATACATGCCCCACAGTGCCAGATACATGCCCCACTGTGCTCCCCCGAGTGCCAGATACATGCCCCACTGTGCTCCCCCGAGTGCCAGATACATGCCCCACTGTGCTCCTCCGAGTGCCAGATACATGCCACACTGTGCTCCCCTGAGACCCCCCCACCGGTCACTCACCGGTGCCTGTTGTGTCTATGTGAGGAGAGGAGAGCGCAGCGCCTCTCCTTCCCTCACCGCTCCAGGTCTCCGGCGGCTGTGTGGCGCCGGTTCGCCAGCCAATCAGAGATCGCGGACCAGCAGCCAATCAGGAGCCGGTCCGGAAGCTCTGATTGGCTAACGCCAGAGACCGGACGCACGCAGCGCTGCTAGTGCTGGCAGCGGCGGTGAGGGGAGGGAGAGACGCAGTGCTCTCCTCCCCTCACATTTCGGCGTCATGGGGGCGAGTGGGGCATGATGCCCTGGCCGCCGGTGGTGCCCCCCTCTCCTGGGCCTGCCAAGGCGCCCATGGCACGTGCCCCACTCGCCCTACCCTAGATACGCCTCTGAGTCTGGGGTTGTGAACGCTTTCATCTCTATACGGCATTGACTTTACCATCCAGACTGATCATCAAGCCCTAGTGACACTTTCTGGAAATCCAAAATCCAAACAACCAGCTAGGATACAGCGATGGGGCTTACGTTTGCAGGCATACAATTTCTCCATCATTCATAGAGCTGGTGCTGACAATCCCTCAGATTACATGTCCAGACATCCTCTGCCTTCTGAAATATCGCAGTCTACTTCAGTGGAGGAATATGTGAACTTTATTATTAACAATTCAATTCCTGATTCACTTACTAGTGCCAACATCAAAGAGGCTTCTTCCTCAGATAAAGTTTTGTCAGCAGTAAAACACTGCATTATTTCCAATGATTGGCGACTGGGACAGTTTTATTTTCCACTGATGAGGAACAAGAATTCCGAACACTTCATAAACTTCAAGAACTTACTGTACATGATGATTCAATCATTCTCAGAGGTGACAAAATTGTTATTCCAGCTGTTTTGAGAAAGAGGGTAATTGATATTGCCCATGCCAGTCATTTAGGAATCGTAAAGACCAAACAACTTTTACGTGAAAAGGTATGGTTTCCCTCCATGGAGCAACTTGTTGAATCGGAAATCCATAACTGTATCACATGCACCCTTCTTTCTACGCAAACTAGCAGTGAATCATTGCGGATGACTAATCTACCTGACAATGTCTGGGAAAATGTCGATGTTGATTTCTATGGACCATTATACAATGGTAAATACATACTAGTGGCTGTGGATGAATATTCAAGATATCCTGTTCTTGAAATAATATCTTCAACGTCTGCCACATCTGTCTTACCAGTGTTGGATAAAATATTTACTACTTATGGAATTCCAGGAACAATAAAGACTGATAATGGTCCGCCATTTCAAGGTGATGATTTCAGCAAATTTATGAAACATTTTGGAATTCGACATCAAAAAATCACTCCCCTGTGGCCACAGGCTAATGGTCTTGTTGAACGTTTCATGCGTTATCTGGGAAAGCAAAT
Organism: Pseudophryne corroboree; assembly: GCF_028390025.1. NCBI lineage: Eukaryota > Metazoa > Chordata > Amphibia > Anura > Myobatrachidae > Pseudophryne > Pseudophryne corroboree. The sequence goes on along the minus strand of NC_086444.1, from coordinate 830,885,491 downwards.
AAAGATTTGTAAAGTATCCCGAATTCCAATTCAACAATCTCTAAATCAATTTCTCAGACAATATCGCTCAGTGCCTCATTCCACAAAAAATGTCCCTCCTCACACATTAATGTTTCAAAAAAAAAGTAATCAGATCCACTCTTCCAGAAATCCATTTGACTCCTTCATCTACAGATCATCAGGTTAGACAGAAGGACTCTGCCAATAAACAAAAGGCTAAACAATATGCAGACCGGAAAAGTAGAGCTATTGTTTCGGACTTACAAGAAGGAGATCGGGTTCTGGTGAAATAAAAAGTAGTACGTAAGGACATGACTGCTTTTCACCCAAGTCCACTGACTGTAGTGAAAAGGAAAGGAACAATGATTGTTGCAGGAAATGACCATCACACTGTGACAAGGAATGTGTCCCATTTCAAGAAGATATTCCCATCCTTATCTTCTGATGCACCAAGTCAAGATTATGTCAACATACCACCTATAACATCCTCAGCACCAAGTGATTCTATTGTGTCTGTTCCTTTGAGTGAAGGATCATATACTCGGACGAAAGCAGGCAGAGTCATTAAACCTCCTACAAGGCTTATTGAGCAGATATGACTTTCATCTTAAAGCTCATAATTTGTTGTTCAAAAATCTTTTCCAGTTTAATGTATATTGTATATTGTGGGTTAATGTTCATGCTCAAATTCAGTCAGCATATTGTTGTATGTTTAATTGGTTGAACATAAAATCAATTTTATGTGTTTTAAAGAAATATATTAATTTACATATATGAAAGGAAGGGGGAGATGTAGTATCCATGAAGATAGTTTATGTGCATTAGCTAGATGAGGTAGTGTACCTTTAAGAATCTGGCTGCACAGATGAACATGTGATCAGGAAGTAGAAGGAAGTAGAAGGAGAGTAAGTAGAAGAAGAGCAGCATGTGCAGTTGATGTCTATCTGTAACCATGCAAGTATTACCAATAAGAAATAAAATACATAATCTTCATACTGCATGATTCATTGAAATAAAGAGATGTACATCAGGACATAACACAGTCTGGCACCTCCCTGCACTGCATCCCTTTGCTGAGTGGCTAGCGCTGGGCCTGAGTACAGCAGGAGGGTTAGGTTTAGGGCTGGCGGTGGAGGAGGAGGGGAGTTAACACACAACCCTGGGAGGTTAGGGTGATGCTGCGGGAGGGTGGAGGTTAGGGTTAGGATGTGGTAAGGGGGAGTTAGGGTTAGGAACCACCAGGGGGAGGTTAGGTTTAGGCACTAAGGGGGAGGGTTAGGCTTAGGCTGCGGGAAATGGGGGGGGGGGGGTTAGGTTTAGGCACCAATATGGGGATGTTAGGGTTAGGCACTAAAGGGGAGGTTAGGTTTAGGTTGCTGGAAGAGAAGGTTAGGTTTAGGTGGTAGGTGAGTCCATGGCCAACTCACCCCTGTCAGGATTTGATTTTAATTATTGGGATACGGCATCGGTAATCTGAACCCCAGCATCCCGACCACTGGTAAATCATACTACACCCCTTCAAACTATCATGCATAAGGCAAGCTGATCATCTGCACTTACATTTGCAAAACACTATGGAAAATGGTACTAAGGAGACATACCATCTATCAGTGGTGTACACAGTCAGTACCTCCTCCTTCCCCGATGGACATTTTTTTTTAACTCACCCATGATCAGTGCCTTCTCATAGAATTGTGTATTATTGGCATCACCCCCTCCTCAATGAGCCAAGAATCGCGACATTATGCTGTGACGGCAGGGCTTAATAATAAAAAAAGTACCCATGCCCATTAATTGCCTCCTGCAGCTCCAAAAGTAAGCGTAAGTGTGAGTTTGTGTGCATGTGTTCTATGTGCGTATATATGTATGTGTCTATGTGTGTGTTTGTCAATGTGTATATGTTTGTGTTCTATGTAATGTGTGTGTGTATAGATCATTGGATTGTGACTGTAGTGCAGGTTTTTCAGAGAAGCTACCAAAATAAAGGCACCTCAGAAGATCTTCTCTTACAAACTTTTATGTACAAGGCTCATTTATTATAAATGCAGTGATTTGCATAACATTATTGTAGACTTATGATGAAGAAACAATTAGGGCTCTCAGAGCAACCACCATATATGTGGTAGTCTGCCCACCATCTATTGCTAGGTGGCAATCTCCCGAAGAACAAACTGTAGATTGCAGGAATCTAGGATCTGCAAAATGTCATTGATCTAGGGAATATGATTGCTATCTATCAACAGTGCCCATCTAATGGTCCCAAATCGTACAAAGTAACTGTTGCTTCCTGTTGGTTACTCTTCCAAGACATATGTATCGAAGCTTAGAGAGAGATAAAGTAGAGAGCGATAAAGCACCAACCGCTCCTATCATTTTACAACACAGCCTGTAACATGACAGTTAGAAGCTGATTGGTTAGCACTTTAACTTGCTCCACTTTATCTCTCTCTAAGCTTTGATGCATATGTTCCTTGGACTGTTTTTTTACATTCGCGTAACTTTTGGTGAAGTACTAGTTGAGAACACTGAGTCTGGCTACACAGGAACCTAAATATTGAGAAGCCTTAACTGAGAAGTCAGCTTGAGTTGCCAAGGATCCTTTCTTGATCCTGTAGAGGTTTGAGTCCGAAATCTACATCTGACAGGCAAGGTGTAGACTTCAAAATCAAACCTCTACAAGATCCCAGAGGAGCTATTTTGTATAGTTGTCTCCTTGGCACCGGCCCTTCACAGTAAGGGGCAGTGATGCTCCTTGTTGATCCTCAACTTGACTTGCAATGGATCATCTCTTGATTCTGTAGAGGTTTGATTCTAAAGTCTACACCTGGCAGACATGGGGACAAGTGTAATCTCTTTTGGAAAAAGTCCCCTTTTCTGGCCTCAATCCCACAGGATTTTATTTCTGTCATCTGCTGTCTTCTTTCTTATGAGTTGTGATGCAGTGATACGTGCTTTGTGTATTTTACTCAACGCTACTTCTCCTGGTTGGACCATGCACTGTGGAAGGCATCATCTTTGAACTGCAACAACATATACTTTCCTCTCCTAATTGCAAATCCATTAATGGTCACCCTCTGGGGACTCCACTAAGTTTGTACAATTTTTTTCTTAGTGGAAAAAACCATCATCATTAGTAAGTGATGCCCAAAATAAGTTTAATAACATGCATAACTTACTTGCATACTGTTTAATTAAGTTTAAATTCTCACTTTGGTTTGGTTATATCTGATACTCTTTTTTTTTTTAGTATGTTGCTTCATCTGGATGTGTTGAGGATTTACTTTATTAGTTAGTCACAGACTAAGGGGAGAATCCAACTGCCGGGGATGGGTGCAAATTGCTATTGCCATGGTGTGTAAATGCCAGCAACGGCACCCCATCTCACACACTTTGTCCAATATATACTGTATATGAATACAATACAAATATGCTTTTATGTCAATTTAATATAAATTGTAAATTTGAGTCACTAATAATTTTATTTGTTATAATTTTCAGTGTATAGATATGTTGATATGTTTAAATGCCTCAGATAAACTATTCTTGAGTAATTATATAAAACTATGTGCAACAGATTTTTTTTAGGATTACTGTGTATATCCATTCCCCACTTTTGTAATATTTTTTGATTATTATCTTTTCTTTGGATTTCAGTTTATCTTTGGACGACGATGATTCCATCATCCAGAATCTCCATGTGAGTACAAAACTTTTGCCTGTAAGCTGAATCCAAATCACTGTCACCTAAGAAACATCAGATTGGTGTTTCTTTATTTTAATTGCCAGCCCGGCAATCAATTTCAAGAGGTTAAAAAAAGCAAGAACAATCTCACAGATTTAATGAAAGAGTGGCCCAAATCCTCATCACCCCAGCATGGTAATTGAGCAGATCTATTAACTTGTTACACTAGATTTGTTTAAAGAGACTATTACACAGTCATTTAATCAATTTGTTACACTGGAGGTCCTGACTTATGAGACACTTGCCTTATGATTCCTTAATGACTGAATTAATTTGTTTTAATAAAATCAACATTGTGTACAAGTCCTTTTCCAGAAATGTAATTTTCTTAGACAGAATAGGCTAATGCTTCATCTGATTAGGCCTTTTCCATAGGTTTATCAAAGTCTGCCGTTTCCGTCATAGCTGCATGTATGCGCTATTTTTCTTCTTTATGACATCATTAATTTAATATGGATCATTAGTTCCTTATACACACATGTTCTGACAAATGTACCTAATGAATAATGTACCTAATGTGCTTAGGCTCAAATGTATCACATCATAAACAGAGATTCCTGTAAAAAAAAAAATAGAAAATAATAATAATAATAAAACACAATAATAAAATCCTGAGTCTCCGCAGCAGACTTGTTTTCCAGCCAGCACGCAGATTAAATTCTGCTCACTCAGGAACACAAGCAACCCCAGTATAATAAACACACATAGATTTATTTTATGGGGAATTAAGGTTATCTTGAGAGCATATGTAGGACAAGAAAATCGGTTTTACTCTTGATGGAAGGTGACGTGTGTGGAATTGATGTAAATAAACACGAGGTCCCAAGGAAAAGGCACTTGATTGTATTGATTATGTAAAGTAATTGGTGCCTTGCAAATGTTAATGTACTATGTTAATGTACTACAAATGGCTTTTGCATCATGATCTGACTTTCCAAGGCCCCTCTCATACAACTTTCTGATGAATAAGAAGCCATGCAATGTTCTGCATTTCAATAAGTGATCTGACTTCCATCTACCATACGAACAAATAACTGATACAAATGATAATTGGATGAACTTAATGTAGGCATTTAAACAGCTAACATGAGCAATCTGCCGAATGATAGCCTTGAGTGAAATGATGATTTCCAAGACAAACTGTGCATTTGGGTAATGTGAGCAGCAACCTAAAAGCCAAATATCCACTAAATAGCTTCCAAATTACACTGAATGGCTAGAAACCGAATGTGTTTACAGCAGATGTTTTATGAATTATAAGTTATGCATAATACCATGGCAGTGTCAACTTTTTATAAGGATGATTGTATCTGCATATTCTAATACTATACAATCATAGGCAATGTGCTCGGACTCTCCCCTTTACACATGAAATACCATCTAAAATATTAACAAAAGACATAAACAATATACATAGACAAGATACCACAACTAGCAGAACCCATGCCATTACAAATCAGGGCTATACACATGCAGCTGCCTTTTGCAGCTGCTGGCTGCTGATCTCCTGTTACTGTCAGTGACCTGCTGCTTCAGACATCCCTTGCTGTTCCTCCTGGCTGTAAGACTTCAGGCTGCTACCTTCTGCTCTCCTGGGGGTTTTGGTAGCAGCATCCATGCTGGTAAAGGCCCTGGTCATTTCTACACGGAGCACCCCTCCACTGCCTGCCCCCTTTATGTTCTGGTGACCACAGGCTCAATGGGACTGCTGCTTTAATGCCCCACTTGCAAAACCTTGACCGCCTGACGTCTTGATTGCTACTGTCTATAAGATCCCCCTCACCCAGACTTCCAGTCACAGCACTGACAGAGATGTCCTCAGACTAATACTGCTCTCCTGAAACCGCAGCAATTACAGCTCTCACGACACACCACATGGGTCCCTGGACATGGAACTGCACCAACATCAGCTAGTTGAATTATCAAGAGTTTTATCACCTTTCATATGCACAATAAGCAACATTGCCAGTGCTTGGAAAGAGTAAGGTGTGATTCCAAGATGGTGATGGTACCCACACCACAAGTTGTGAAGGCTGCCACTACAGCTATCCTCTACAACTAGACTCATTTTCCAAGTGATTTGTGTCTGCACAGCAGGGCCACCATTGCGGGCCTCTGCAGTGGCAAAAATAATATATGGATGCAGGATGTGCGGTGTGGGCCCAGGGGCCTGTGTGTGTCGCACACACTACACCCATTATAGAAACACCTATTGACTCCACGATAGGCTCTTCTAGAAGCAAACTCAAAACATACTGTAGTGCAGCTCACACAGCAGGTTCACGCTAATGAGCTCAAACTAGGAGAGACCTTTCAGGATTTATTCAGTCTCAAGCAACAGTATTACGATCTCCAGCTGTGGCTGGCATTCAGATGTCACCGTTCACTCAGTTAGGAAGGCCACAAGGAATTCCTCTTCCAGGATCCTTCAGCTGAGTGTAGTTGTGACTGAAAGGATTTCACCCTGATCTGTGCTAGGCTGGTCAAGGAAGATTGTCACTGTGCCTTCATGTTTTGGCTTATTTGTATCTGTTTACAGATGACTCCTTTCTGGACTTTTTAATCTCTAGACTACACAGCAGTTTATCTAAGGGAGGAGGCTACCTTCCAGGCTGATGACTCCATTTCCCTGTCCTTTGCTTTCCCTTAATGATTGTTATTGCTGGAGCTAACCAATGTAGCTCTGAGCCCTATGATCACTGATTCATTTGATCCATGTTGGTGGTGTGGTATAGTTTACCATTTTATTACACCCTCTAATTTTTCATTGACATAGTATTTTACTTGCTTGAGTATGAATTCAGTACTACTGAACACGTGTAAGAGGCAGATGGCAAAATTGGTCCTTAGATGTGAAATTATTGCTTTTGTTTGTAAACATAAGAAAGACTGCTCTAAGCTTTACCAGCAGGTGCAGTCGGATTTCACCTCGGACTAACAATCATTTAAGACTAATCCCTCCCCTCCCATTAGGGTATCCCATATGAAGGCCAAGACCTGTTTTGATAGTGTTCTTGATAAACTGGCTACCTGTTAAACCTAAGGAAACATTGTAAATGTTACAAATATAGCAGTAAGTCAGGGCTCCTCCTCTCCCCCCTGATCAGTAGCCATACTGCTCCTTCATCTAACCCCTTCCTTAGAGCCCCAGATGGTACCCGTGTCTGTATGTGACACCCTCAATTTTACCATGTGTGGCTTACTGTGTGAGGATTATACCTGCTTCTTCATGGATCTGCTTGTGAGTGTGTCACCAGATATACCAGGACCGTTCCTCTTCTGGGCTCATCCTACCACAATAGACAAATAATATCCCCCAGAACCAAACAGAGTAATCACACGCTATGAAGGTGACGTTAATTTTTTTTGTGCTGAAGCCCTTCATCATGCTAGTACTGTTTAGGGTAAAAGTTAGAACAAGCCAATGTAACACAATACCAAGTACAAATGCCGTGGCTTAAGTGATCTTAGGATACTTGTTTCTCAGTAACATAGTAACATAGTAATTGAGGTTGAAAAGAGACAATTTGCCCATTGTGTTCAACCTGTATTAAGTTGTGATGAATCTACATACCCGCTGAGTAATGTTTTATGACTAGTTAACTACTATAACTCGTATAACCCCCGGATTAACCACGTTGATATTTTAAATATTATAACCTTGGATATCATTTTCATTCAGAAATGTATCCATTCCTTTTTTAAATCCATTTACAGAGTCCTCCATTACCACCTTCCCTGGCTGGGAATTCCACATCCTAATTGCCCTAACAGTGAAGAACCCTTTCCTCCGTTGCGTTCAGAACTTTCTCTCCTCCAGTCGCAGCGAGTGCCCACGTGTCCTAAACTGTGTTCTTTTAATAAATAATTCCTCTGATAACTCTTTGTGATGTCCCTTTACATATTTGAAGATATTAATAATATCACCTCTTAAACGCCTCTTTTCTAGTGTATACATATTCAACCTATTAAGCCTTTCCTCATAATCCAGTCCCTCTAGGTTTTTAATCAATTTAGTAGCTCGCCTTTGAACCCTTTCGAGTTCACCGATATCTTTTTTATACAGTGGTGCCCAAAACTGTACACAATATTCCAGGTGCGGACGTACCAATGCTTTATACAGCGGCAGGATTACATCCAAGTCACTTGACTCAATTCCCCGTTTTATGCACGCTAGCACCTTACTTGCCTTCTTTACTGCGCTTTGACATTGTGTATGGTTATTAAGCCTATTATCAATGAGTACCCCCAAATCTTTTTCCAAATCTGTTTTACCTAGTCATTCCCCATTTAGTATGTAGGCTGCAAGTTTGTTTTTAGTCCCGAAATGCATAACCTTGCATTTGTCTATATTGAACCTCATTTTCCATTTAGACGCCCAGAGTTCCAGTTTAGATAGATCATTCTGCAAGGACTCCACATCCAATTCTGAGTTAATTACCTTACACAGTTTAGTATCATCTGTAAAGATTGACACTGTGCTTTCCAGGCCTATTTCTAGGTCATTGATAAACATGTTGAACAGTAGTGGTCCGAGTACGGACCCTTGTGGTATTCCGCTGACTACTGGGGACCAGGTTGACGACTTCCCGTTGACCACTACTCGCTGTACCCTGCTATCCAACCAGTTGCTTATCCATGTGCAAATAGTTATTCCTAGGCCAAGCTCCTTTAATTTGATGATCAGTCTCCTGTGTGGCACTGTATCGAAGTAAACTGACAATATCTACTTTGCGTTTGACTATCAACAGCAATTAGTGCATCACATCATCAATTACAATCAGTGTATCACATTACTGATAATGCTGATTATCTAACAGGAATGAAAGCTATACCTTATACACACTTAGAATACACTTTACCATGGAGCCGCTGCGGCCGCTAAACCTAGTACACACGCTACGTACTTTATACACTGTTTGCGTACGGAGCACACACACCCAGAGATACACTTTAAACCTTTACAGTAATGCAATGCCATGCTATTACACTTTAAACCTTATGCAGCAATGCAGTGTGATGCTATTACACTTTAAACCTTATGCAGCAATGCAGTGTGATGCTATTACACTTTAAACCTTATCAGGGAAAGAAATACACGATACCAGTCCGTAGTTAAACCACTGGGTTCCGACACCACAGTGGATTATTGCTGAAAGGGGGTTACAATATATACAATACAATATAACAGAGTAAATGGCTACAGTCAATGTTACATCCGTGAGTGGATTCGCTTGCGCTGCCCGGTCCGGTCCTCCGCCATCTGATAGATAACGTTGTGAGCCTTGTGTCTGACCAGGCTAGAAGCAGGCTCTCTTTATACACTTCTTCCAAAAGCAATACAATAGATACTGTAATCCCTTTGTCCATTGGACACAGGAATGCACTTTTATAGTACAGGAGAGGTCATATGTCGGTTTGAATAGGTAGGCGATGTCTTTCCCAACTGCTCTTGTGGGTGGTCTCCTCTGGATTCCCGCCGCATACATAATGTACAGTAAATACAGTTTATATCTATATTCTGCTTCTGTAAATAACTATCCGCAGGAACATGCGATCTTCCTCAAACCAACACCGGAATGTTACCCTTAAAATACCCTACAGCTGGATACCAAACACCACCTTATGACCTTGTTCTGTCCCCTCCTATCCTGTAAAGGTGAATCCCTTTGTTCTGTTACCATTTAAACTGATGTTATTTTCTGGTGTGGTGCAGGGGGACTATGTGTACATTGTGCACTATTTGGATAAAATATGTAATGTGTTTTGATAGCTCTCCACGCATTCACAAACTCTACCGTAAATACCCATACCACGCACTGATGCGCACGACCGCGGGAGCGACCATACGCAAATTGAGAATATGTGCACGCACAGCAGAACAAGTACACGCACGGAGGCCATCTGTGTGTTGTTTGTACGTGATGTGTGTACTGCAATATTTTTCGACTTTGACAGTACAATATCTGAATACAGCGTCGGACTGGGGCAAGAATGGTCCACCAGGGAAATGCAGTAGTAGAAGCCCATGTTTAGGGGTGTGGTCAGGCACCCCAGAGATTTTGGCTAGCCATTACAGAGTCCATGGGCCCCTTAATGAATATATATAGTAAACACTGCTAGCGCATGCATGATAGACATATGTATAAAGCAAGTGCATAGTCTAGAATTTGATCCTTAGAGGAGAAGGTGGGCCTTCAGGCAATGGGGCCCACCAGGGATTTCCCCCTGTACCCCTGTAGGCCAGTCCAACCCTGTCTGAATATAATGATAACTAACTGTTTGGATGTAATGCTTTTCCCCTCTCTGCATCCCTGAGTAAAGTCTCTATTGTTCACTGTATAGCTTATGTTTGTACACATATATTAAGGAGATGCAGGGGATTTTTGTACTTTGTTGTATATATTAGAGGTGGCTGGAAATAACTACTACTTGGGAAAATGTTCAAACAATACTGTATTTGTCCACAAGATGGGGTACTGGAGCACAAATAATGTGTTGGCATCAACTGGACAAACATGGAAATAGACTAGTATACAGTAGCACTTTAACTTCGTAAGATGAAAAGTCAACTGCAAAGCTAGTTAATTGGCAGTATCTCCGTGGCCAAAGTTTTATCAAAACTGAGTACTGTCTGTGAAAGATGTAGATGTAGTCTGTGAAAGATGTAGATTCAGAGATCAACCCAAGTATTCTGCACTTCCTGTAGAAGCTGGCTGGACCATTGCTGTCTTCACACTGGCTGGGCTGGCTTGTCTGAAGCTGCCTGTCAGCCTCTGCATGCAGTCTTCCTGGGTCCTGGCACCGCAGTCCTCTCCCTCTGGAAGGTGCCTCAGTCGACCACACTCTGGAAACTGAGGGGTTAATGACTGGTGGTCTCTGGGACTCTGTAGATCCATTGGAGGTGGTCGTGCCAGTAGGAGGAGGGAAACTAGAGAGCGACTTTTGGGGGTGAAGCTGAAGAAGCCGAGAAAGTGCTGGACAGGGACAGAGGATGGAGAACTGAGTGGGTTGCAGTGGAATGTATGTCACAGCTGCAGGAGACACACTGGGAGTTGGGACACTGCAGTGTGAGACACTGGCTGAGCAGGGCAGTAGAGACAGAGAAGAAAGTGTAGTGGACTGTAAAGAGACACTGGCAGAGTGGTTGGGTCCAAAATCAACATTTGCAGGGGTTCACAAAACATAAACCCACAATACAATACAATACAATACAATACAATACAATACAGAGAGCATCTTAGTTATCAACATTAAATAGAGACAGCTTCCAAATGACCACCATACAATGCATTGAGAATCTAGTAACCAGGGCCATAACTAGGTGTGTGCCAGCGGTGCGTTGCTCACAGAGCATCTGCCCTGAGGGCGCATCCACTGGCACACACATGGAGCCGCGCTGCACAAATATTGCAGCGCCTGGCTACCTGGTTTAAAGCTTCCGGCCCTGGCAGCTGTCAGTGCAGTGATTGGACAGCTGCCGGGTGCTAGGTCCAGCACACGCTTGTCCCCTGTTGAGCGCAGAGCGTGTGCTGCAGCAGGGGACATTGCTGTGTCCTGGGCAGCAGTGCCTGACTTCTCCTTTTGCCCACTCACTCCCTCACCACTGCACCCAGCTGCTGCTCTATCCAATCCGCTGCGCTGATCACCTCCTTGACTGCCTCACAGCAGCCACTGCCAGCGCCGCAGAGCAGGACTGGGCTGTCTAGCGACAGCTGAAATAACCAATAGTAAGTGCAGCTGTAGATCAGTGACTGGCTGTCATGCAGGCTGCAGGGAAGAAGGAGGTGGGATCCCTGGCATGGTGCGTGTGGAGGTTGTGTGACTGTGTGTTGTGCTAAGTGCTCAGAGGAGGAACGTGCATGAAGATCTCGCTGGCTTGCTTTAATATATGACACAGCCTATCCTTGCCAGCAGCAGTGCAAAAGTAAGACAGGCTATGTTTAATTTTTTTTAATACTAATCAAATGTGAACTTAAGCCTAGGTTTTATATATATATATATATATATATATATATAGGGAAACCTGTACCTACCTCATCTAAGATAAGGAAAATCTCTTAACAACTTTTATGTTGAATAAATAATTTTTATTATAATTGCCAATTTTATACTTTATCAATAGACACCGTGGTCGCTATACATCCCTCATCCCCCCTTTTCCCTCATATATATTAGTGATGAGCGAGGTTCGGTTTTACTCGGTTTTACTCGGTTTTACTCGGTTCTCAAAACGGCATCTTATTGGCTATCCAAAACACGTGACATCCGTGAGCCAATAAGATGCCGTTTTGAGAACCGAGTAAAACCGAGTAAAACCGAATCCGCTCATCACTAAATATATGTGTGTATATATATATATATATATACTATATATATATGTATGTATATATTTATGTATGTACATATATATATATATATATGTGTGTGTGTATGTGTATATATATATATATACTATATATATGTGTGTGTATATTTATGTATGTGTGTATGTATATATATATATATACACTGCTCAAAACAATAAAGGGAACACTAAAATACCACATCCTAGATCTGAATGAATGAAATATTCTTATTAAATACTTTGTTCTTTACATAGTTGAATGTGCTGACAACAAAATCACACAAAAATTATCAATGGAAATCAAATTTATTAACCCATGGAGTTCTGGATTTGGAGTCACACTCAAAATTAAAGTGCAAAAACACACTACAGGCTGATCCAACTTTGATGTAATGTCCTTAAAACAAGTCAAAATGAGGCTCAGTAGTGTGTGTGGCCTCCACGTGCCTGTATGACCTCCCAACAATGCCTGGGCATGCTCCTGATGAGGTGGCGGATGGTCTCCTGAGGGATCTCCTCCCAGACCTGGATTAAAGCATCCGCCAACTCCTGGACAGTCTGTGGTGCAACGTGGCGTTGGTGGATGGAGCGAAACATGATGTCCCAGATGTACTCAATTGGATTCAGGTCTGGGGAACGGGCGGGCCAGTCCATAGCATCAATGCCTTCGTCTTGCAGGAACTGCTGACACACTCCAGCCACATGAGGTCTAGCATTGTCTTGCATTAGGAGGAACCCAGGGCCAACCGCACCAGCATATGGTCTCACGAGGGGTCTGAGGATCTCATCTCGGTACCTAATGGCAGTCAGGCTACCTCTGGCGAGCACATGGAGGGCTGTGCGGCCCCCCAAAGAAATGCCACCCCACACCATTACTGACCAAACCAGTCATGCTGGAGGATGTTGCAGGCAGCAGAACGTTCTCTTTGGCATCTCCAGACTCATTTTGACTTGTTTTAAGGACATTACATCAAAGTTGGATCAGCCTGTAGTGTGTTTTTCCACTTTCATTTTGAGTGTGACTCCAAATCCAGACCTCCATGGGTTAATCAATTTGATTTCCATTGATAATTTTTGTGTGATTTTGTTGTCAGCACATTCAACTATGTAAAGAACAAAGTATTTAATAAGAATATTTCATTCATTCAGATCCAGGATGTGTTTTTTTAGTGTTCCCTTTATTTTTTTGAGCAGTGTATATCTGTATACAGCAAATGGTGCGGCGCTCAAGTTACGTAATGAAGACACAGACGATAGCTTTAGTGTCAACGTTTCAATCTTTGATGATTTTCGTCAGGACAATACTATAGTATAAGATTGAAACGTGGACAATAAAGCTATCGTCTGTGTCTTCATTACGTACCTCGAGTGCGCACCATTTGCTGTGTTATCTATTTCTTCTGTGGAGGTACCGGGTCAAGTTAATTTACTAATCATTAGTGGCGCACCATTTGCTACACACACACACACACACACACACACACACACACACACACACACACACACACACACACACACACACATTTATGTGTATATATATATATATATATATATATATATACTGTATATAATTTTAGACCTTAGGACCCCCCTGTCTTAAGTGTACCCCAGGCCCCCAAAGCCTTAATCCAGTCCTGACCGCGCTGCACATTCTTCAGGCTCAGCGTTTGATCTAAATAATTTCATCATTCCAATACTCATGTATAATCACTTTTCTACAAACTATCCCATTTCTGTATGCGCAATAAAGGGGGTAGCCTGCAAATATCTGTATAACAATTTACATTTCTGTAGAGTATTTTAAATATAAAAAGTCTATAAATATAGAATGCAGATGTGGTGATCTGTGTCAACTCAGCTGCCAACCAGGTTAGGGTAAAAATTAGTGATGTGCACCGGACATTTTTCGGGTTTTGTGTTTTGGTTTTGGATTCGGTTCTGCGGCCGTGTTTTGGATTCGGACGCGTTTTGGCAAAACCTCACTGAAATTTTTTTGTCGGATTCAGGTGTGTTTTGGATTCGGGTGTTTTTTACAAAAAACCCTAAAAAACAGCTTAAATCATATAATTTGGGGGTCATTTTGATCCCATAGTTTTATTAACCTCAATAACCATAATTTCCACTCATTTCTAGTCTATTCTGAACACCTCACACCTCACAATATTATTTTTAGTCCTAAAATTTGCACCGAGGTCGCTGGATGGCTAAGCTAAGCGACACAAGTGACCGACACAAACACCTGACCCATCTAGGAGTGGCACTGCAGTGTCAGGTAGGATGGCAAACCAAAAAAATAGTCCCCAAACAGCACATGATGCAAAGAAAAAAAAGAGGCGCACCAAGGTCGCTGTGTGACTAAGCTAAGCGACACAAGTGGCCGACACAAACACCTGGCCCATCTAGGAGTGGCACTGCAGTGTCAGGCAGGATGGCACTTCAAAAAAATTGTCCCCAAACAGCACATGATGTAAAGAAAAAAAGAGGTGCTCTAAGGTCGCTGTGCGACTAAGCTAAGCGACACAAGGGGCCGACACAAACACCTGGCCCATCTAGGAGTGGCACTGCAGTGTCAGGCAGGATGGCACTTCAAAAAAATTGTCCCCAAACAGCACATGATGCAAAGAAAAATTAAAGAAAAAAGAGGTGCAAGATGGAATTGTCCTTGGGCCCTCCCACCCACCCTTATGTTGTATAAACAGGACATGCACACTTTAACGAACCCATCATTTCAGCGACAGGGTCTGCCACACGACTGTGACTGGAATGACTGGTTGGTTTGGGCCCCCACCAAAAAAAGAAGCAATCAATCTCTCCTTGCACAAACTGGCTCTACAGAGGCAAGATGTCCACCTCATCATCATCCTCCGATTCCTCACCCCTTTCACTGTGTACATCCCCCTCTTCACAGATTATTAATTCGTCCCCACTGGAATCCACCATCTCAGGTCCCTGTGTACTTTGTGGAGGCAATTGCTGCTGGTGAATGTCTCCACGGAGGAATTGATTATAATTAATTTTGATGAACATCATCTTCTCCACATTTTCTGGAAGTAACCTCGTACGCCGATTGCTGACAAGGTGAGCGGCTGCACTAAACACTCTTTCGGAGTACACACTGGAGGGAGGGCAACTTAGGTAGAATAAAGCCAGTTTGTGCAAGGGCCTCCAAATTGCCTCTTTTTCCTGCCAGTATACGTACGGACTGTCTGACGTGCCTACTTGGATGCGGTCACTCATATAATCCTCCACCATTCTTTCAATGGTGAGAGAATCATATGAAGTGACAGTAGACGACATGTCAGTAATCGTTGGCAGGTCCTTCAGTCCGGACCAGATGTCAGCACTCGCTCCAGACTACCCTGCATCACCGCCAGCGGGTGGGCTCGGAATTCTTAGCCTTTTCCTCGCACCCCCAGTTGCGGGAGAATGTGAAGGAGGAGATGTTGACGGGTCACGTTCCGCTTGACTTGACAATTTTCTCACCAGCAGGTCTTTGAACCTCTGCAGACTTGTGTCTGCCGGAAAGAGAGATACAACGTAGGTTTTAAATCTAGGATCGAGCACGGTGGCCAAAATGTAGTGCTCTGATTTCAACAGATTGACCACCCGTGAATCCTGGTCAAGGGAATTAAGGGCTCCATCCACAAGTCCCACATGCCTAGCGGAATCGCTCTGTTTTAGCTCCTCCTTCAATGTCTCCAGCTTCTTCTGCAAAAGCCTGATGAGGGGAATGACCTGACTCAGGCTGGCAGTGTCTGAACTGACTTCACGTGTGGCAAGTTCAAAGGGTTGCAGAACCTTGCACAACGTTGAAATCATTCTCCACTGCGCTTGAGTCAGGTGCATTCCCCCTCCTTTGCCTATATCGTGGGCAGATGTATAGGCTTGAATGGCCTTTTGCTGCTCCTCCATCCTCTGAAGCATATAGAGGGTTGAATTCCACCTCGTTACCACCTCTTGCTTCAGATGATGGCAGGGCAGGTTCAGGAATGTTTGCTGGTGCTCCAGTCTTCTGTACGCGGTGGCTGAATGCCGAAAGTGGCCCGCAATTCTTCGGGCCACCGACAGCATCTCTTGCACGCCCCTGTCGTTTTTTAAATAATTCTGCACCACCAAATTCAATGTATGTGCAAAACATGGGACGTGCTGGAATTTGCCCAGATGTAATGCACGCACAATATTGCTGGCGTTGTCCGATGTCACAAATCCCCAGGAGAGTCCAATTGGGGTAAGCCATTCTGCGATGATCTTCCTCAGTTTCCGTAAGAGGTTGTCAGCTGTGTGCCTCTTCTGGAAAGCGGTGATACAAAGCGTAGCCTGCCTAGGAACGAGTTGGCGTTTGCGAGATGCTGCTACTGGTGCCGCCGCTGCTGTTCTTGCTGCGGGAGGCAATACATCTACCCAGTGGGCTGTCACAGTCATATAGTCCTGAGTCTGCCCTGCTCCACTTGTCCACATGTCCGTGGTTAAGTGGACATTGGGTACAACTGCATTTTTTAGGACACTGGTGAGTCTTTTTCTGAGGTCTGTGTACATTTTCGGTATCGCCTGCCTAGAGAAATGGAACCTAGATGGTATTTGGTACCGGGGACACAGTACCTCAATCAAGTCTCTAGTTGGCTCTGAATTAACGGTGGATACCGGAACCACGTTTCTCACCGCCCAGGCTGCCAACTCTTCCAATGTAACACAATCCCTCTGAGTTTGGGGCAAGCCACTTATACGCCTTCCTCCCGCATATGAAATATGCATCATCGGAGAGAACATATGGGACAGAATATGACATTACTATATTGCAAACCTTCCAAGTTAAAAATCCTATCCCTAACTCTCTCATCTGTTCAGTACACGTATCAGGCTGTATGATATGCGCACAGTACCCTGGTGATACTTCTCCAACCCGCATGGTCCTACTTCCTAGCGTATACCTGTACCGAAAATACCTTCCACCGTCGGCTATTTGGCGTATAAGTTCTGAGTCTACGGGCATTCTGTCGGCTCTGTGTGAAAATGCCATGGTTTGGTTATTCCATGTCACTTCCCAATTTCCCGGCTTTCGGGAATTGGAAATGTTGAAACATACTAAGGATCTATCCACATGATATTGGTGGAGCTTCAAACTAGGGGGCCTAGATATATTAAATTTCTTGTCCACCGGTCTCCCACCCCTTAATTCAAGTACCTCATCTATTGTTAAGGGATACGGTACTAGTCCTGACTTGCTCTGACCTTGAGGTACTTGTGAGCACACCCAGCATTCTGTTTGGTTTAAAACCTTACCCACTAATGAGTGATAATCACTCAATGGATGACGGTCCATGTTGATATTAAGGCTGGACTGACATCTCTGGATGCACCCGTCCTCAACTATGTTTTCACAGTTTCTACAAATACAATTTTCTTCAGCCAATAACCCTTCACAGTGCCTCCTAGTTTCTTGACTACTAGATCATTTTCTGATACTCGCCTTTGCTCGGTTGATGTGTTGCTCTTGGAATTTTACAAATCCGTCCTTGCCATCAGAACCCATTCCAGATCCTTTCTCGACCTCTCTGGTACTCTCACCGAAATAGACTGCTCTGGTCAACAACAGGGTCAACAGGAAAACCCGGAATGCAGTCTCTTGGGGTAAGTCCATCTTGCTAAGGGGAGAGAAAAAGGAGCAAGGAAGGGGGGGAAAGGAGGCTAATGGGAGATGAAGAAAATAATAAAAAGGGAAAAGAAATTTGGTGCGACAACCGCCTCTGGTCTTGTAGTTCTCTGTGCTCAGGTGCCGTGACAACAGTCCTGCCTCTCAACCTTCCCGGAACAGGCACTCCAGTGATACGATTTCCTCTACACTCTGCTCTTTGTCATGGGCTTTCTCTGGGTCAGCGACCTTCTTACAGTGGGACGAGTGGACCCAAGTCTCTCTCTCGGCAACCTTTAATGCTGTCGTGCTGGTCAGTAAGACTTGGTACAGTCCTTCCCACCGGTCAATAAGGCAACCTGAGCGTAGAAAATTTCGAATCATTACATAATCCCCAGGTTCAATGTCATGACAATTACTGTCTGGTAGGTCAGGAATCACCAGCTTTAGATTGCTGTTTTGATTCCTCAACTGCTTGCTCATCTTAACCAAATATTTCACAGTCACTTCATTGTTGCATTTCAAATCATCCTGGGGGTCAATCATTACATGGGGTTGTCGACCAAAAAGAATCTCAAAGGGTGATAGGTTAAGGGGGGACCTGGGAGTGGTTCTGATGCTGTACAATACAAGTGGCAAAGCTTCTGGCCACAACAATCCAGTTTCAGCCATCACTTTGCTCAGCTTGTTCTTAATAGTGCTGTTTACTCTTTCCACTTTCGCACTCGCCTGTGGGCGGTACGGAGTATGCAGCTTACTATTAATTCCCATCAGTTTGCACATTACCTGAAAGACTTCACCTGTAAAATGGGTACCCCTATCACTTTCAATTATCCTAGGGATACCATATCTGCACACAAATTCCTGCACGATTTTCTTTGCAGTAAACGTAGCAGTATTTGTGGCAGCGGGGAATGCTTCTACCCAATTTGAAAACACGTCAATACAAACTAACACATACTTTAAATTTCTGCAGGGTGGCAACTGTATGAAATCAATTTGTATTACCTGAAAAGGGCCGTCTGTTGGCAGGATATGGGATGGTTCTGTTGGTATTGACTTTCCAATATTCTTTCTTCCTCAAGCAGGTAAGATATGTCATTGCTCTCTTACCCGCATGAGAAGAGAATCCTGACGCACACCAGTAGGCTCTCACCAGCTTACACATACCCTCCATGCCCAGATGAGTCAGACCATGTGCCGCCTCAGCTAAGCTTGGAAGATATGCTCTGGGGGCTACTGGCTTACCTTGTCCATCTGTCCAGAGTCCTGAGAACTCCTGGCCATACCCTTTTGACCTCCAGACTGCCTTTTCCTGTGGAGAACACAAATTTTGCTTTTCACTTAATTTTTGTGTGTTGACGGTATTGAATACCATCAGTTGTGTGATATCTGTCTGCATGGGGGTGCTGGCTGCTGATTTAGCAGCTTCGTCTGCCCGGCTGTTACCAAGTGACACTGGGTCTTGACTGTAAGTGTGGGCTTTGTACTTGATAACAGCCACTCTGTCAGGTTCCTGTATCGCTGTTAGAAGTCTTTTGATGTGGGTCGCATGCGCCACGGGTGTGCCAGCTGCCGTCATGACATTTCTGAGGCGCCATAGGGCCCCGAAATCATGCACTACTCCAAAGGCATACCTAGAGTCTGTATATATATTGGCTGACTTACCCTTAGCCAATTCACACGCTCTGGTTAGGGCGACCAGCTCAGCAACTTGTGCTGAGTGGGGTGGGCCCAGGGGTTCAGCTTCTATGATACCTTTGTCATCTACGACTGCGTATCCAGTACACTAGTCTCCCGAGTCCGTCTGTCTGTGGCAGCTACCGTCAGTGTAAAAGGTAAAATCTACGCCTTCCAGTGGGTTGTCACTAATGTCAGGTCTTGCAGTGAAAGTTTGGTTCAGATATTCCATACAATCATGTGTGTCAGTATCTGTACTAAATCCTCCTTCACCATCACTCTCATCCTCCACCCTTTGTGCCTGTCCAGGCACACCTGGGAGATACGTTGCAGGATTTAGTGCGCTGCATCTCTTTATGGTGATGTTTACAGGGGCCATTAGTGCTAATTCCCACCTTGTAAACCGTGCTGATGAGACATGTCTGGTTTGGGCAGAATTCAGCAAGGCTGACACTGCATGAGATGTATGGATGGTCAGGTTGTGTCCCAACACTACATCTTCACTTTTACTCACTAGCAATGCTATCGCTGCAACACTTCGCAAGCATGTGGGGAGAGACCGTGCTACAGTGTCCAACTGTGCACTGTAGTAAGCTACAAGCCTGCTGGCATCACCATGTCTCTGTGTTAAAACACCTGCCGCACACCCAGCACTCTCTGTGCCGTACAATTCAAAGGGTTTCCCATAATCTGGCATACCTAATGCAGGTGCCTGTGATAGGCACTGTTTGAGTCTCTCAAATGCCAGTTCGGACTCATCTGTGTGCGAAATCCGATCTGGTTTGTTTGAAAAGACCATCTCTTGCAAAGGTAAAGCCAGTATGGAGAACCCTGGGATCCAGTTTCGGCAGTACCCACACATTCCTAGGAAAGTGCAGATCTGTTGCTGGGTTTGTGGCAGAGTCATGTCGCGAATCGCCTGTATTCTATCAGCGGTGAGGTGTCTCAGTCCTTGTGTTAAGCAATGTCCCAAATATTTCACCTTGGTCTGGCGCAACTGTAACTTATCCTTTGAAACCTTGTGTCCCATATTAGAAAGGTGAAACAGGAGCTGTTTCGTGTCTTTCAAGGACGATTCGAGTGAATCAGAACACAGCAGTAAGTCATCTACATACTGTATTAATACTGATCCGCTCTCAGGTTGAAAGGATTGTAAACAGTCATGCAAAGCCTGGGAGAAAATACTTGGGCTGTCAATGAAACCTTGGGGTAAGCGAGTCCAGGTGTATTGTACTCCTCTGTATGTAAATGCAAACAAGTATTGGCTGTCAGGGTGCAGAGGGACCGAAAAGAAAGCAGAACAGAGGTCAATGACAGTGAAAAACTTCGCAGTAGGGGGAATTTGCATAAGGATGACAGCTGGATTTGGCACTACGGGGAATTGGCTCTCAACTATCTTGTTTATCCCCCTTAGACCCTGCACTAGCCTGTAACCCCTACCCCCACTCTTTTTCACAGGGAAGATGGGACTATTGGCAGTGCTGGACGTCCTAACTAGGATGCCCTGTTGTAGCAAGCGCTCTATGACTGGGTACACTCCTAATTCCCCCTCTGGCTTCAGAGGATACTGTGGGATTTTTGGAGCTATCCTACCATCTTTTACTTGCACAACTACAGGAGCTACATTTGTCATCAATCCAGTGTCTTGTCCATCTTTGGTCCAGAGGGATTCCGGTATCTGGGAGATCATTTCCTCTGCCTTGGATGGACACCTGTCTATAACAGCAGAATGTGACATTAACCTTTGTGGAGTGTCTAACATATCCTGCACTTCCTGAACGTGATTCTTGGGTATATCTAAGAAGACACCCTCAGGAGTACAATATATGACACACCTCATCTTGCACAATAAATCTCTCCCAAGTAGATTAGTCGGAGCCGATGCAGCTAGCAAAAAGGAGTGCTTGGTCTGCAAAGGCCCTATCGTAATCTCTGCTGGTTTACTTAAAGGGTAGTTTTGCACTACTCCTGTTACCCCATTGCTGAAATTGTTTTACCCGTGGTCTTCATACCTACCGTTGAATTTAACACTGACCTGGCCGCCCCTGTATCTACAAGGAAAGGTAGTGATCTACCAGCTACATCAACTGTAACCTCGGGTTCATTTCCAAGGCTAGCAATCAACTTCACTGGCTGCAAACTACAGGTGTGGCCTAACTCCTATTGTAGGTTGTGACCCTCATGCAGCGCGCTGGCAGCTACAATATGTGAGGGGGGTAGCTGAGAATTTCCAGAGGTCTGCCAGTCCCTCCTAGGTGGGTACCTCCTTGTTTCCCCTGCATGTGGCTCAGAACTCCTCCTATGCGGTCCCTGATCCCAATTACGTGTGTCATACTGTGAGTCATGTTCTGGTCTAGGGGGTCGATATACCTTATGTGGGTCTTTAAAATTACATAAAATAATGTCCTTCCCTCTGACATTTATAACATTTTACCACATAAGACTTACCATCAGGGGTCTGGGGTTTTGGCTGATGTGGCTTCGTTGTCTGGGCTTTTATACTTACTGTCATCAGCTTATCCCCCTGTGACTCCCTATGCCTAATGAAGTTCCGATCATGCTCAATAGCGGACTCTCTTAATGCAGCCACCGAGATACCTCTCCAATTTGGCTGAGTGGTTTGTACCCTTGTTCTCAACGTTTCTTTTAAACCGTCCATTAATACGGACACAGCTACCTCTCTATGATGTACATTTTCCTTAATATCCTCGACCCCAGTGTATCTAGCCATTTCCTGCAGTGCTCGATGGAAATATTCAGAAGCCGTTTCACCTTCTTTTTGTCTAATGGAGAAGATTTTATTCCATTTGACAACAGTTGGGAAATATACTCCTAACTGCAGATTGATCTGTTTTACATTCTCCTGATTGTATTCATCAGTGAGAGGTACTTCTGCGTCTAAAATACAATCGGTAATGAATTTCGCAGGGTCAATATTGGAGGGCAAACATGCCCGTAGCACTGTCCGCCAATTTTTGTTTGTGGGTTCGGTGGCGTTACCTAGTTCTCTAATAAATCTCTGACATGCGGCTAGATCTTTTCTGGAATTGGGAAATTCAGACATAATTGTCCTCAATTCTGTCCGGGACCAGGGACAATGCATAGCAATGTTCCTGACGGGAGTGATTCCCTGAGTGTCAGTCTTCCCATTGGGGACTGCGATCACCCTGACAGGATTTAGTTCAATTACATCATTCTGGGTTGCTTCTACAATGTGAGGTGCAATTGTCTCTGCATAGTGTACTGTACCATACTTACCTGTGGACACGACCTCACCTGTCCCTCCGCTACAGGCCTTTGCTACTGCTCTTACTGGTTGGGCCGTGCCCACTTGTGTGTCTTGTATGGTGGCTGCTAGAGAGAGTGCCGATATCGTGCTGGGCTCATCTTCTTGATCGCAGTCCTCAGGGAAGTTTAAGATGGGATACAACTTGCACGGGTTAGCATTAACACATTTATTAAGTTCACTCTTATTATATATTAGTTTGCCATTGTCTGTAGCCACTTTCTCTCCTGTAATGTATGGTGGTGGTGGTGCAGTTGCTATCAGTTTCCTGCTAGGGTTGGCACCAGCTGTTTGAGCTAATCCCCTTTGCATATCACCCTCCTGTTGCCATAAATGTAAACAATCTGTATGTCTAATCCTTTGTTTTCTGGATTTTATTAGACATATCCTTCTCCTTAAATTTTGCAACACCTCTGGACTAAAACTGCCTACCTTAGGGAATGGTTCCCTATCTTCCGCAGTCATACGTTCCCATTCATTGCATAAAACCTCTGCGTGTGATCCATATTTCTCACACATTATGTACCTCGCCGACCCTGAACCCTGGTTGATCGTCCCTTACTTGAGCAACTGGCCCCCATCTTTTGCAGGTATTGCCTTCTCAGCTAATTCCTACAAAAAAACAAAATACTCAGTGGTAAGGCAACGGTGAAAGTTCTCCGAGCGCTCTCACCCACTCACGCCCACGTTGGCCAATATACCTAAACACTGTCGTCAGCGCCGGTCGTACCCAACCTAGGGCCCTGTGTAACCTCTATTTACTGAGAGTGTGTGGGAGCGACTTACCCTTCCCAGTAAATATTGGTCGTTGGAGATTTCCTGAGTGACCAGCGAAACTACCTTAAAATAAAAAAACTGTTACACAAATCACGTTGCGTGTGCTACAATTAGCGTCTATGATCCCGTGATTTTACGCAAATGTCGTAAAGGGTATCACGTAGAACTAAATATTGCACACACTAACGCGCGGTACAATCGCACGGCGTGTAAGTAACTGTTACTTATCCGCTGTACGACCAATGGAATCGTTTTTCAGGCTGCAAAACCTCAGCCGGAGCTTTTCAGAACAGGCCTATATGGGTACTACGCCAACCCCCGGGGCTGCACTCTCTATACAACTCACCGCTGACCTTTTAGGCCACGGTATTCATAGCTTTGCGTGACTTTGTCAGCGGTTTTCTGACTTCGCTGACCTCTTGGTCTGCTGTTATCCTAATTGCTCCTTTGTACTCTAATCAATGTTAACGTGAGAAATCCACTCCCACGCCACCAAGTGTCCACTCACCTGATGTGGTCTCCTACGGGATCCCGAATTCCCTGGGTCCACAAAACCTTTATTGTTTGCACACTCACGCTCGTTCACACACTTTGGTTTTTCTGTACAGAAAATTAACTTTCATTCAGATAAAACAGCCTTAGTCCCAGAGGTGACACAGTAAGAGAAGGTTCTTTTAAACTAAATATTGGAAACTGAACAAATTTGTGCTATTATCGCATGGCTACCGTATCGCCTAAACTGAAACAATGCTATTGTGCGATTTGTATTTAGTGGGCGTACCTGCACGCACGTTGCGTAAACACGCCACGTGTGTAGGCCTTTACGTTGCATACGCAGTCCCGAACGTTGTCCGAGACACGTGTACAAAGGCCGTACGTCCGCAGTACTACAAATCCCACACTTCTATAAATGTAAGCGATATTTAACTATAATCGCTCACTTAACACCACACACAGTTTCCACTGTGAAAAGTAATTCCAGACGCGCTGTCACAGCTGCCAGCAAGGGATTGTCAGTCCCAATAAAGGAGTTTTTGCAACAAAAGATACTTAAGCCGGCGCTGGCTGTCTTTCCAATAATTAAATGATTAAACAACTATGGATGATAAAAAAACACTTGTATTTATTAACTAAACACTAATTAGTGAATAAAAACATGAATAAAATATACATTCACACATTCATATGAAGTTAGGGCATATGTGGAGCTGAAACAAATTTTAGATATGCTGCTAGTGAGTGTCCACTAAGGATCCCGGACTGGAACGCTGGACAAAAGTTCCCTGGGGAAAGGAGTTGAAATACAGCTGGTTTTACCCGTATAGGCGGAGGCTTCCAAATGCTTTTGAAAAACAGCAGGCAAGCTGTATCACTTGTATTCAAGCTGGGTCTCTCCGAATGGTGCTGTAATAGGTATGTCCCACAGGGAATAATTCCAAGGCAGATGTTCCAATATTAGATTAGCATGAGTCCATATCTGGATCCTGTTGTGATGTGGAGCACTGGTACTGATGACGATAGCAGCTTTTTCACACTTTTGTCCAGCGTTCCAGTCCAGCCAGCGCCGGCTTAAGTATCTTTTGTTGCAAAAACAGTTTCCACTGTATCAACCTTTACAACCAGGCCAGGTTGTGTGTGCGTCTTATACTTACTCCCTTAAATATTAACTCTATATGTTAACTAAATAGCAACAAATTTTCCAGTACAGGTCAAAATTAATCTAGTAATCAATGCTTATGGCAGTAATGCGAGCAGATATGCAAAGTACAAAATACAGGTGTATGCGTGTGTTGCATGCACATTTGGCGCCAAACATAAATTTCACAGATGTAAAAAAAATAGCTTTGCGTTCTTACTTTACGGATCCCTCCAGCATCCCTTCAAACCATGCAGGCAGACACTTATCTAATCAGCACTTATTGTATCCCCCGACCAAGAGAAGGTTTACAGGGGATACCTTTCCGCCCTTTGCTGATAGATAAAGTCTGCGAAAACTCTGCTAGGCTGCGGGTATGAGAAAATCCCGGACGAGCCCCCAATTGATAATGTTGATATTATCTTAGACCGCGAAGCTATTCCTCTAAATACACTATTACCGTGGAGCCGCTATGGCTGCTAGACTAATTGCATGTGCTACGCACTTTGTATGCTATTTGCGTACAGAATCCTGCACGTGGTACGTACTTGGCGTACACACGTCGCGCTGAGTTTACAGAGTACGCTCAGCGTGCGCACACACAATGGATAACCTTTTAAACCTTGTTAATGATACAATGTAA
This sequence comes from Pseudophryne corroboree, assembly GCF_028390025.1. Taxonomy (NCBI): domain Eukaryota; kingdom Metazoa; phylum Chordata; class Amphibia; order Anura; family Myobatrachidae; genus Pseudophryne; species Pseudophryne corroboree. The sequence continues at coordinate 830,859,751 of NC_086444.1, read as the reverse complement.
TGACATGCTTTACACTTTAAACCCTTAACAGTAAAGTACTGCAATGATGTTATACCTTTAAACCTTAAGTAGCGCTGGCGATACAAAGTACCCACAGTGTGTACACCTTATCAATGCTTATACACCTTAAACAGATAAATCTACTTTAAAGCCCATGCAGGAAAGTGAAAACACAACACTGATTTGTAGTTGCAACCACAGGGTTCTAAGGCCTCAGTGGATTAATTCCAAAAGTTAAAACAATACAAATCATACACTACAGACTAACAAGTAAATCTAAACAGAATAATGGCTACAGAGAATATACATACGTGAGAATGTTTGCAAGGAGCAACCCGGCCGATCCTCCGCTGGTCATACAGATAGCGTTCAGAGTCTTCTGACCGGCCAGGCAACAATGGTCTTTTTATACACAACATGCATACACAATACAATGGTCACTGTAATCTTGTTGTCCATTGGACACAGGGATGTGTCTCTACATTACAGAATAGGTCATAGGTGGATTTGAAAAGGTGGGCGATGTCTTTCCCCAACTGCTCTTGTGGGTGGTATCCTCTGGATTCCCGCCGCATACATAAAACACAGTATATACAGTTAATGTTTATATTCTACTTTTGCACATAACTATACGCAGGAACAAGCAATCTTTCTCTAACTAACACCGGAATGTTACCCTCGAAATACCCTACAGCTGGATACTAGACATCACCTTCCAACCTTTGTCTGACCCTTCCTATCATGCAAAGGCGACTCTCTCTGTCCAGGAACTGTTTAAACTAGTAATACTCGCTGACATGGTCTAGGGGAACTATATCTAAAATGTACACTATTTGGGTTAAATATGCAATGTTCTAATAACCCTCTATGCACTCACAAACTCTACCGTAAATGCGCATACCACGCGCTAAGGCGCATGGCCGTGAAAAGCTCCGTTATGCAAATTGCGGATATGCGCATGCACGGCAGAGCGAGTGCACGCACAGCGAGCATGTGCATGGGGTTAGTACGTTAGGCATGCATTACAATATTTTTCGACTTTGACAATATATATATATATAAAATGTAAAAAATGTATAGGGTAATTGTAGCGACCTATGGTGTCAGTATTTAAGTGAATGACCATAAGAGTGTATATAAAACGTATATAAACAATGATTTTTGTTTTCATAAAAAGAGAACACAGGCTAAAATGTCACATAGAAGTTGTATAATAAAAACAGACCTCCAAGAGGTACACATTAAGTTGAAAATATTTTTTTTTCTTAAAAACAAATATCTGGAGGTATATAAAGGACAAAAAAATATAAAATAAAACGGGAGTGAGGTAGGGTCAGGGTTCCATTGACAAAATCCACAGGACAAAACACATTGGGACCCTGACCCTGCCTCACTCCTGCTAAAAGAATTTAGTCAGAAATATATATAATAAATAATTACACACTACGATTGACTTCACCAACAGCATTGCACAAATAAGTCAGAAATGTACAGTATATAATAATAATAATTTCACACTGCGGTTGACTTCGCCGACAGCTTTGCACAAATGAGTCAGAAATGTAAAGTATATAATAATAATAATAATAATAATAATAATAATAATTGCGGATATGCGCATGCATAATAATAATTACACACTGCGGTTGACTTCACCAACAGCGTAGCACAATAGGTGTATGAGTAGGAAATAATATACTGCGGTCTGACCGGCAGTGTCACAGTGCTTATGAAAATAAAATAAAAATTGTATAGTACACTGGGGTTCAGCACAAACACAAAAAATATACATATTTTTTATAATTATAATTTTAGGCTTTTCATTTTTAGCTTTTATTATTTTAATTTTACACTGGTGCGGAGCCCCTGGATGGAAAGACAGATCACCCCTTTCAGATACAGCTGACAGAGAGAGTACCCTTTTTTCAGATATAGGTGACAGAGAGAGCACCCCTTTTTCAGATACAGCTAACAGACAGAGCATCCCTTTTTCAGATACAGCTGACAGAAGAGAGCACCACTTTTAAATACAGCAGGCAGAGAGCACCCCTTCTCTACAGCTGACGGCGAGAGCACCTCTTTTTCAGGTACAGCTGATAGAGAAAGCACCCCTTTCAAATACAGCAGACAGCGAACACCCCTTTTTCAGATACAGCTGATAGAGGGAGCACCCCTTTTTCAGATACAGCTGATAGAGAGAGCACCCTTTTTTCAGATACGCTGACAGAGAGAACAACTTTTTTTGAGATACAGCTGACGGAGAGAGCAAACCTTTTTCAGATACAGCTGACAGAGAGAGCACCTCTTTTTTAGATACAGCTGACAGAGAGAGCACCCCTTTTTTAGATACAACTGACAGGGAGAACACCCCTTTTTCAGATACAGCTGACAGGGAGAGCACTTTTTTTCAGATACAACTGACAGGGAGAGCACCCCTTTTTCAGATACAACTGACAGAGAGAGCACCCCTTTTTCAGATACAACTGACAGGGAGAGCTCCCCTTTTTCAGATACAACTGACAGGGAGAGCACCCCTTTTTCCAGATACAACTGACAGGGAGAGCACCCCTTTTTCAGATACAACTGACAGAGAGAGCACCCCTTTTTCAGATACAACTGACAGGGAGAGCACCCCTTTTTCAGATACAACTGACAGGGAGAGCACCCATTTTTCAGATACAGCTGACAGAGAGAGCACCCTTTTCTCAGATACAACTGACAGAGAGAGCACCCCTTTTTCAGATACAGCACACAGGGCACCCCCACCCACCGCACGCCACGCTTCACACTTACTGAGATGGACACGTCTGTCCAGTACACTCTCTAATGCCTGAGTGAAGATGGAGCAGGGGACTTATGTAGAATCCAAAACCAGCGAAAATCCGACACGGAATGCATAGGTCGGGTTGCTTTAGTTCTCAGGGAACCGAACCTGCTCATCTCTAGTTAAAACATTTCATCCTTACTCAAATACAAATAAAATCACTCACATAGAACACATGTAATATATAAGTAACATCACAAAAGTGGATTTGGAACAATCGGAGTGTTTAATCTCACACTAGGGCCATTTGTCCGGGTCTCTGTCCACGGTAGTGGCTAGATCCTCTCCAGAGAAGGTGAAATACCATGGGAAAAACCATCTCACAGGGGGAAGAGCAGTTTCCTATCCACGTCACCTGCCTGCGAGCAACCAAGCACAACACAAGGGGGACTTTATTGAACATTCTACACATTAAGTGCTCATTAGAGCCGCCATTTTTAAGCAGTCCAAATAATTTTAAATAGTCTATTAAGCTTTAAAAAAATATCTTACATAGCTATTAGATGTTAGCTTATTGATATTCTAAAGGTTATTATTATAATCATAGCATTTCGGTTATGTTAATAAACATACAGATGGTTTTAACTATCGGGTAACATTTTTCTTAGGCCAATCAGGTAACACTATTCTAAAAGCATAATTTTAGTAAAATAATTACAATATAGACTTCAACATGTCTACCTTGTCTACCTTGTTTTCAGACCTAAATTCATAATTACTTTTAACAATATTTAAAAATACATATACAAAATCATAAAACCACTAGTGTTAATTTATTTAATTTAAGATGTGACTCACACTCTCTTTAAAAAAAATTATTCACAACACTATCTAGCCAGATAGATTCACATATTGGGGGTCATTCCGAGTTGTTCGCTCGCTAGCAGATTTTAGCAGCATTGCACACGCTAGGCCGCCGCCCTCTGGGAGTGTATCTTAGCTTAGCAGAATAGCGAACGAAAGATTAACAGAATTGCGAATAGAAAATTCTTAGCAGTTTCTGAGTAGCTCGAGACTTACTCCTACACTGCGATCAGCTCAGCCCGTTTAGTTCCTGGTTTGACGTCACAAACACGCCCTGCGTTCGGCCAGCCACTCCCCTGTTTCTCCAGACACTCCCGCGTTTTATCCTGGCATGCCTGCGTTTTTCCGCACACTCCCAGAAAGCGGTCAGTTTCGGCCCAGAAACACCCACTTCCTGTCAATCACACTCCGATCACTTCAACGATGAAAATTCTTCGTTCGGACGTGAGTAAATTTACTAAGTTTTGTGCTAAAATACTTAGCGCATGCGCACTGCGTACCATGCGCATTTTTGCCTTAATCGCTCCGTTGCGAAAATCGGCAACGAGCGAACAACTCGGAATGAGCCCCATAGTTGGTCACAGCAGGGGTAAACTCACCAAACAACTGCTCTGACCCCAATGCAAATCACATAGACCTATGGCCCTCATTCCGAGTTGTTCGCTCGCAAGGCGAATGTAGCAGAGTTACACACGCTAAGCCGCCGCCTACTGGGAGTGAATCTTAGCTTCTTAAATGTGCGACCGATGTATTCGCAATATTGCTATCACAAACGAGTTAGCAGTTTTTGAGTAGCTTCAGACTTACTCTGCCTGTGCGATCAGTTCAGTGCTTTTCGTTCCTGGCTGACGTCATAAACACACCCAGCGTTCGCCCAGGCACACCCACCGTTTCCCCGGCCACTCCTGCGTTTTTCCCGGAAACGGTAGCGTTTTCAGCCACACGCCCCTAAAACGCCGTGCATCCGCCCAGTAACACCCATTTCCTGTCAATCACAATGCGAACGTCGGAGCGATGAAAAAGCCGTGAGTAAACTTACTTTCTTCATAGTAAAGTTACTTGGCGCAGTCGCAGTGCGAACATTGCGCATGCGCACTAAGAGAATTCTCACTGCGATGCGATGAAAATCTCAGAGCGAACAACTCGGAATGAGGGCCTATGTATCTACCATAAAAAAGGCACAATATCACAGCCTTCATTTGGACCATTAGGGGATAATGTATTTCATTTATGAATCCACCATGTTTCACGCTTAGGGAATTTATTTAATAAATCATCTGTTCTTACATCCTGAGTTACATTTTCAATTGCTTTAAACTTAAAATTGTTCAAAGAGGAATTCTAACATAACGCAGAATGTTGTGGTATACTATAATTAGTTACTTTATTTAGTATAATGTTCTAAAATTTGTATTTTCAGGCAAAGTTTCATTTTACCGAAATATTTTATGCCACACTAGTGCTCAATCATATAAATGACATGAGTAGATAAGTTAATCAAGCTTTGTATCTTGAATAAACAAGAATTTTCAGAATTGGTAAAACTATTTCTCAGTGGGCTAAAAAATTTACAAACTTTACACCATGAACATGGAAAAAAACTTTTTGTCCCTTTGATTCTGCATTAGATAACAGACTAGGGGCTACAACATTCTTAAGTAAATTTGCTTTCTCTTACGTCCCAGAGGATACTGGGGATCCATTTAGTACCATGGGGTATAGACGGGTCCACTAGAAGCCATGGGCACTTTAAGAATTTGATAGTGTGGGCTGGCTCCTCCCTCTATGCCCCTCCTACCAGACTCAGTTTAGAAAATGTGCCCGGAGGAGGCGGTCACGCTTATGGAAGCTCCTGAAGAGTTTTCTGCATTTATTTTTCTGTTTGTTATTTTCAGGCAGGACTGGATGGCACCAACCTGCCTGCTTCGTGAGACTTAGGGGGAGGGGGAACGGCCCAACCTTTTGAAGGGTTAATGGTCCCGTTCCCCGCTCACAGGACACTAGCTCCTGAGGGTACTATTTGCAAAGCCCACCACGGCGAGCGTACATTCCCGCAGCACGCCGCCACCCCTAACAGAGCCAGAAGAGTGAAGAGTGGTGAGTACTAAGCCGGCATCCCAGTTAGCGGGTCACTGGCCATTATGGCGGCATGAGGGTACAGAGATGCAGGCTTCCAACCAGGGTGGATTGCGCTTCCAGACTCGGTACACAACTGTGTCTCAGTACACTGTACACAGTACCACTGGCGTGCGCAGCACATTTTATTAGGGGTGCACCGTCTGGGGGAGGGGGGGGGGTCTAGCACCGCCTTTTGGGCATGGTTAGTACCATCTATTGATGGTCAACACATATAAAATATCCACCTTTGTACCAATCCTAATAAAGCAGATACATTGTCAGATGTTGTGGTGTGCACCAAACGAACACCCCTGATGGCACTCACTGCAATTACACTGCTCCTCCTCAGCCTGGTCTTGCTGCCCCTCTCTTTCCCCTGCAAGCTGCAGCAGCTTACTTACAAGTCAGTCACTCACTGACACTGACTGTCGCAGACTAGTACTGATGCTGCTGGAAAAATGAGTGACGTGTCAATGCTGCTGCCGGCCGTCTGCTAGTATTGAATTTGTCTTCCTAAGAGGAATGCTGGCTGCATGCTGATCCTCATCAGTGGCTGGCGTTGGCATAGCATAGAAGGAGAGAGGTGTGTATGTGGCGGGTGTGACAGGTGGGCATGCGAGCAGCATGACGTAATCACGTCACATCACACTGTTTTTGTACATGGAGGTGGAGCTGGGAATTTGAAAGCCGGTGTCAGTGGCACCCTTGATTAACCCAGGCATCCAGTCTGTAATGCATTCCTGACAGGGTGCAGCGCAGAGGGGACAGTAATCAGCCTGCTCGGCGATCGCTGCATCAGGCATGTGAGATCGGGGTGCCAGACATTAGGGGGTGCCTGTGTGCACCAGGCACCCCCCCTGCGCACACCTATGCACAGTACCCACACTGGCAAACAAAGTCTTAAAACGGTTCTCTTTCCATTTTAAGCACAAATTACCTCAGGCAGTATAAAAAAAGCAGGAAGACTGTGCGCCATTGAAGGGGCTGGGCTTTACTCTGAGCGGATCCAGCAGTTCACCAGCGCCATTTTCCCTCTGCAGTGGACACAGACGCTGACTGAAAGGGATGCGCAGCTCCTCCGGTGTGACTCCAGATTATCTCAGCGGTACCAGGGGGTCATAGCAGGGGGAGCAATAATTAGTGTACTAAGTCCTCAATCTGGGTACTTAGTCTGCGACCCGGCTAAGCTTGGCATTAGCAATAAGGGTGCGGTATGCTGGCTCCAAATACCTCTATGTCTCCCTGGAAGGGCTCTTTGTGGGTTAATTGTGCTTTTAATCTTTCCTGTGTATGTGTGCTGTCACATTTACAATATGTCAGGCAAAGAGTGTGTTTCATGTACGGCAGAGTGTTCCTCTTCCCCAGGGAGCTCACTACCATGTACTCAGGCTAGCGGGGCTGAACCAGCGTGGCTGGATTCCATCAAAGGAGATTTCCATTATCTCTAATAAATTGTCCCGCAATGAGAAAGAGACGCAATACTTAAGACAGTCTGTGGATGAGATTATGAACAGAGATTCAGTCCCCAAACAAGCATCTCAGTCCCTTGCTATTTGTCCAAAAAGACTAACTCTGGCCCATATCCTGCAGTCTGACTCTGATGCTGAGGGGTCAGACAAGGAGGAGGGGGAGGTGGATTCAGGAGGGGGGACACTGCTCTGTCACAGGGAACAGAGGCTCTTATAGAAGCTTGCAGAGTGTGAGGAATCTTATTTTAATGTAAAAAAGAAGTCCTCAGTCACTTTTCCTGTGTCAAAGGAATTGAATACCCTGTTTGAATAATTGTGGGTTAATCCTGATAAGAAATTTCAAATCCCTAAAAGGTTACTCTCATCTTTTCCTTTTCCTCCTGAGGATAGGAAAAAATGGGAAAGTCCACCAAATAGTGGATGCATCCGTGTCCACGTTGTCACGGAAGATTGTGTTACCCGTCCCTGGTGCAGCCTCCCTGAAAGACAGCTGATCGCAAGATTGAGAATACACTCAAATCCTTGCACACAGTTGCTGGGGTGGCTCAGATACCCACTATAGCAAGTGTGTGGATTACTAAAGCCATTGCTAAATGGTCAGGTAACCTTATTGAAGGGTTGGATTCCTTATCTAGGGGGGAGATTGTGTTACTCCTGCAACATATAAAGGACTTTGCTAACTTTATGGTGGAAGCCATAAAAGAAGTAGGTTTGATTAATGCACGCACCACTGCTATGGCAGTGTTAGCACGCAGGGCCTTATGGTTATGCCAGTGGACTGCGGACGCGGACTCCAGGAAAGGCGTGGAAGGCATACCCTTCACAGTAGGGGCCTTATTTGGAGATGAACTAGACAAATGGATCTCCAAAGCTACTGCTGGTAAATCCACATATCTTCCTTTTGCAGCTCCCCCAACCAAGTAGATCTACTCAGGACCTACTCTACAGTCCTTTCAGACTGCCAAGTTTAAGGGCAAAGTCAGAGAATCTTCTACAGCCAACAGAGGTGCTAGAGGTAAACCACGCAAACCAGCAACTGACGGTTTTCAGGAACAGAGCTCCAGTTCTGCTTCCTCAAAGCCTTCTGCATGATGGTGGACCATGAGTCCTGGAAGACTGGCAGGTGGGAGCCCGACTAAAAAATGTCAGTCACATCTGGACAACATCATGCCAGGATCCCTGGGTCATAGATCTTATTTCCCAGGGCTACAGACTGGAGTTTCAGGAGCTCCTATCTCACAGATTCTTCAAATCAGGCTTATCAGTTTCACAAGAGGCAAGTATTACCTTACAGGATGCCATTCAAAAACTGGTACAGACTCAGGTCATTGTTCCAGTTCCACCTTATCTCCAAAACAAGGGATATTATTCCAACTTGTTTGTGGTACCGAAACTGAATGGTTCGGTAAGGCCGAATTTGACTCTAAAATCGTTGAACCCGTACTTACGAGTGTTCAAATTCAAGATGGAGTCTATGAGTGATTATCAGGTCTGGAGGAGGGGGAATTCCTAGTGTCTCTGGATATCAAGGATGCATACCTTCAAATTCCGATCTGGCCGCCTCACCAGGCTTATCTACGCTTTGCACTACAGGACTGTAACTAGCAGTTCAAGGCTTTGCCATTTGGTCTCTCCACGGCACCGAGGGTGTTCACCAAGGTGATGGCATAGATGATGTTTCTCCTTTGCAAGCAGGGAGCGAATATAATTCCATACCTGGACGATCTTCTGATAAAGTCACCATCCAGGGAAAGGTTGTTGGACAACATTGGTCTCACAACCAAACTACTCCTGGATCACTGGTGGATTCTAAATCTTCCAAAATCTCACTTAGAGATAACTCGGAGGCTCCCATTTCTGCGAATGATACTGGACACAGAGTCGCAGAAAATTTTTCTTCCATTAGAAAAGGCATTGGTAATCCAGTCGATAGTTCGTGATGTCCTGAAGCCAACCCGGATATCGGTGCATATATGCATTCACCTTTTGGGGAAAATGGTGGCCTCTTATGAGGCGCGTCAGTACAGAAGGTTTCATGCGAGGCCTTTCCAGCTGGATCTGTTGGACAAATGGTCCGGATAGCATCTTCACATGCACCAGAGGATCCGTCTGTCGCGAAAGGCCAGGATCTCTCTTCTGTGGTGGCTTCAGACTTCTCACCTAATTGAGGGCCGACGGTTCAGGATTCAGAATTGGATTCTGCTAACCACGGACGCAAGCCTCAGAGGTTGGGGAGCGGTCACCGAGGGAGTGCAGTTTCAAGGAAGATGATCAAGTCAGGAAGTCATCCTTCCAATCAACATTCTGGAACTCAGGGCTGTATACAATGCCCTTCTGCAGGCCTCATATCTTCTTCAGGATCAGGCCATTCAGGTTCAGTCAGACAATGTGACAGCAGTAACGTACATAAACCGACATGGTGGAACGAAAAGCAGAGCAGCAATGTCAGAGGTATCAAGAATTCTCCCCTGGGCAGGAAAAACACATTATGGCATTGTTGGCGGTCTTTATTCCGGGAGTAGACAACCGGGAAGCAGACTTCCTCAGCAGAAACGACCTGCACCCGGGGGAGTGGGGCCTTCACCCGGAGGTGTTCAGGTGCTTTACACATCGATGGGGATGTCCACAAATCAATATGATGGCCTCTTGTCTCAACAAGAAGCTCAAGCGGTATTGTTCCAGGTCGATGGACCCACATGCAGTGGATGCTCTGACAACTCAATGGGTATATCAGATGGTATACATGTTCCCTCCACTTCCGCTAATCCCAAGAATTCTTTTAAGAATAAAAAAGGAAAAAGTTCAAGCAGTCCTCATTGCTCCAGACTGGCCAAGAAGGGTCTGGTCCGCGGACCTTCTGGAGATGCTCCTGGAAGATCCGTAGCCTCTACCTCTTCGCGAGGATCTTCTGCAACATTCATCTATCAAGACTTAGCATGGCTATGTTTGATGACATGGAAGTTGAATGGCTGATTCTAGCCAGGAGAGGCATCCCTGACAAGTTCATCCCAACTATGATCCAAGCCAGGAAAGGGGTAACGTCTAAACATCACCACCGTATTTGAAGAAATACGTCTCTTAGTGTGAGAGCAGAAAATATTCTGCGGTGGAATTTCATCTGGGACGTTTCCTGCTTTTTCTGCAGTCAGGTGTGGATGTGGGCCTATATCTGGGCTCCATAAAAGTCCAGATCTCGGCCTTGTTCATTTTCTTTCAGAAACAATTGGCTTCTCTCCCTGAAGTCCAGACGTTCTTGAAAGGGGTTCTGCACACCAGCCTCCCTTTGTGCCTCCCATGGCACCTTGGGATCTCAATTTGGTGCTACAGTTCCTCCAATCAGACTGTTTTGAACCGTTACAGGAGGTAGACATAAAATATCTTACGTGGAAGACCGCCACACTGTTAGCCTTGGCTTCACAAGAGCCCCTATTTAATTTTCCATGAGGACAGAGCTCAACTCAGTACTCATCAGCAATTTCTTCCTAAGGTGGTGTCTGTGTTTCACATCAACCAACCCATTGTGGTTCTGGTTTTTACCGACACCTCTGTTACTTCAAAGTCTTTGTATGGTGTGAGAGCTTTGAAGGTGTATGTGAAGAGGACAACTCGACACAGGAAATCAGACTCGCTGTTTGTTATGATCCAAATAAGATTGGGTGTCCTGTTTCAAAGCAGTCAATTGCACGCTGGACCAGGCTCACTATCCAGCATGCTTATTTCACAGCAGGATTGCTGGTTACTAAATCTGTACAGGCCCACTCGACTAGGTCAGTGGGTTCTTCTTGGAAGCTGCCCGCAGTGTCTCGGCCTTACAGCTCTGCCGAGCAGTTACTTGGTCAGAATCGAACATGTTTGCAAAGTTCTATAAGTTCGAGCTTTGGCATCTGAGGACCTTCAGTTTGGTCAATCAGTTCTGCAGGACCCTTAGCACTCTCCAACCCGGTTTGGGAGCTTTGGTACTTCCCCATGGTACTAAATGGGTCCCCAGTATCCTCTAGGATGTAAGAGAAATTTGGATTTTAATTACCTACTGGTAAATCCTTTTTCTCGTAGTCCATAGAGGATACTGGGTGCCTGCCTGGTACTTCATTCGTCCTGCACTGTTACTTGGTTAAGTATTGTTGTTTGGTTCAGCTGTTCCTGTTCCAAGTTTGGTTAGCATGGCTTTCCTCTTGTTTGTGTGTGCTGGTTTGGAATCTCACCACTATCCTTTTATATCCTTCTCTCAATGTATGTCCACCTCCTCAGGCACAGTTTCCTAGATTGAGTCTGATAGGAGGGGCATAGAGGGAGGAGCCAGCCCACGCTATCAAATTCTTAAAGTGCCCATGGCTCCTAATTGACCCATCTATACCCCATGGTACTAAATGGTTTCCCAGTATCCTCTACGGACTACGAGAAAAGGATTTACCAGTAGGTAATTAAAATCCTATTTTTCTGAAGATCAATTGAGGGTCCTTAGGTAATTCTTCTCCTAATTTCTGGATCTAGTGACAGAACCATTCCAATGTTTTTTCAATATGATCTTAATTTATTTCTCTCTACTGCTATATTTGGTGACAATAGGAACAAAGAACCCACCATCCTCCACCTTTCCTCTTTTTTCATTATATTCAAGTTATTGTTGTCTTGGAATATTTCTTGCCCTAATCACACTATCCTCAATTAGTTTTTTAGGGTGTTTCTTCTCCAAAAATCTTTTACCATATGTATTAACTTGTTCGTCAAACTGATTATCCTCTTTGCAGTTTCTTCCTAACCTGATAAATTGAAAATACGGTATATTCAGTTTCCACTTATCTAAATGACAGCTATTATAGTGGACATAGCTTTTACTGTCCACTTGTTTTATATGTATATGTATCAATTGATCAAGTGCCCAATGAGTCAAATGTCAATGTATCAAAATCCAGAAACTCTATTGTAATTTTTGAATATTTATTATATTTAGATTCAAATCATTAAGATTCAGATAGTCCATTAACTGTAAGAAACTTTCCTTACATCCATGCCATATAATTAATATGTCATCAATATAATGTTTAAAAAGTTTAAGGTGAGTAAAAAAGGGGTGAGGTGCACTGTCCAGGATATGCATATTTTCCTGTTTTCCCTGATACTGACATGCAAAACTGAGTGCGAATGGTGTACCCATAGTGGTACCGCACCACTTTTTTATGCACTGGTTCTGCAACATACAGATATTATTCTCAAAAATATATTTCATACAAGCCATAATAAATTTTTTATTAATACCTGTAATATTGGAATCCTTACTTTAGAAACTCCTGCACTGCCACAAGTCCTTTAGCTTGTGGTATACCAGTATAAAGAGCCTCTATATCAACTATACACCAACAATATTCATCAGATTACTCAAAAGTCTCTAAAATCTGTAAAATTTGAATAGAGTCTTGGACATAAGAGTCTAACTGTGTAACATAATCTTTAATATATAAATCTACAAATTCAGACAGTTTGGAGGTGGCTGAACCCAAACCAGACATGACTGGATGTCCTGGCGGGCTTTCAAGCCCCTTATGAATTTTTTGGGGAAAATAAAAGATAGGCATCCTTAGCTGTGCCACCTTTAAATATTCAAACTCTTCCTTAGATATACATTTAGTATTAAGACCCTCCAAAAACAAACAGTTAACTTTCGTTTTGACGCGCACACTCTGGTCATCTTTAATTTTTAAATGTGTATTTTCATCCCCCAGAATCCTCCAGGCTTCTTTCAAATAGACGGCTTTATTTAACACCACAGTGCTCCCTTCCCCTTTTATCAGCATTTTTAAAAATAATAATATCAGGGTTCTTCTCTAAAGCGTTTAATGCTTTTCGTTCTCTCTTGCTTAAATTAGAGCTTTTGTTTTGGTAAATCATTAATGGTTTCAAAATCTTTTTTCATCAATTCAAAGAATGTTTCCAAATAATTACCTCTTGGGAAAAATGAAGTAAAAAATGATCTTTAACCCTGTACAGTTCTCTACACATTGTCTGCAATAAGATTTGAATAGTTATTTTTGTAATCTTTTAGGACATTCACAACAGCTAACATGCACAGTAACTATGTCCAGTGTATTCAGTTATGTAACTCTTAAGTAAATAAAAGTTGATGCCTATTGTGTTTAAAGGCCAGGCTGTGCACTTGGGAAATCATTGAGTTAGTCATACAGTGAATTTCATGCCATAAAAAATACAAGTACTTTCAGGGCACATACTAATCAGACCTAATAGAGGGAAGAAAAACAAAGAGGGAGAGGCACAATCCTGCCTCAGCTAGCAGTCACAAACATTTGGCTGTTGCTGCTGTCCCAGCCATTCACAACACAAAGGCTTGTATCTGAAATCTGTCAATGTCTGTGTTTCCTACTCGGGTCTCATATCCACGTTCCCATTTTTAAAAAGAGGCCAGGACAATGTTGGATCTCATCTAAATTAATGGATTCGACCTTTTGCTCATTTCAGCAGATGCTGCTTCTAGTCATCCCAAAAAGCTTGTTAAAAGTCAACAACGTTAAGCGTTTTAGGTCACAATACCCAATTCAAGGTCATTTTAATTCTGGCAAAAGGTTAATTAGATCACTGCATAAAACAACAATAGACTTTACTCAACTTCCCTCTAACAGCCACAGACGGACATACACTAAAATATTTACTGTGTGTCATACAGAGCAGGTGTTCTAGCATCTAAAGAGCACATTTTAGTTGAGGCTTTCTACTATTAAAAAGACATACATTTAATATTGCTTTATATTTATTTCCCATAAGGGAAGGCAAATCAATTAATAGCCCTGTATTTCTTTGCTGGTAAGAAAGCTTTATATAATAAGGACAAAAGTCAATTAAGGGCTAGCTCCTTATGGACCCATTCCTTTTACCAAACAATCTACTAATGTATTTAAATGAGTTGAACAGATCATGAAATAATACATTACACTGTGTATATCTGTTTCTTCCAAATGGTGTCAAACTAATTTTATTCAGTGCATGACATTAAAGGTTCAACATATTTGTTTTCTCTATAGGGAATCTGAAAATACACATTACACTATTTGTAATTGGTTTTGCTATTGGAAAAAAATTCTAAAATCTAGCTACATTATAAATATTACTTGTAAGGTTTTGCTTTTGCTGTAAATTAATATATTTCATTTTATGGCTGGCGAAACCTCAGTACTGTGTGGCTCTGGTGGGTAGAAGGGTAAAACATCATTTACTAGTAGCTATTAGTATGTACAGTAATACAAACCTTATTCTCTGGTGCTAAACGCCAGGCCAGGGGCACATCATCTGCTGCTCTAATTGGCAGGTAGTAGGTTGTATATAGTTGGCTGGCTTCCGAATACTTGGAAGCAGGATGCTTGGCTGATGGAAATACACTATCTGCTCTCACTTAGTATGAATACAGAACAAATGGTTGGAAAGAAAATTCAGAGAGGTGCTACTAAAATGGTGCATGGGTTGCATAACAAATATAAAGAACAACTTCAGGAGTTAAATATGTGCTGAGAAAGGCCAGTGGTGATAAAAACTGAGAAAAAAAAGAAAAAGATAAAAACAGCTAACATCATGTAGTTTTTGTAATCCAAAACCCAAAATTCGGATTTACAATCTGAATTTTGAACCACAAGTCCCGATTCAGATCGGATCTCCTCAGGGGATCTTAACCGGGTTTTACTTTTAGTTCGGATCCACAAAATTCGGGTGAATTCAGATTTCTGGAGGACCAAACAGCACAACTCTAATTTACAGGCACAATTGCATCATTGTAATATCACGTGTGATAAAATAAAATTTCCGTCATTGAGAGATGTAATATTGACAATATTGAAAAAGTAGTAACTTTTAAATTAAAAAAAAATATTTTTGGGCCCTAAGTCCTAAATGGTCATAAGTGCGGTAACAAAGTATTTGGAAAATGTAGAAAAAATTTAAACTTCCATAATGTGTCACAGATTTGTAAAGAAATGCTTAAGGAATAAAAATTCTATTAAATGTGAATAAATATGTGGAGGTAATAATTGTGGGAAAGTAAAATACTTGTTTTTTTTAGCTGAAAGTCACTCATCCTGCAGGAGTAAAGCTTAAAAGCCTATTAATTGATTACAGTATAAAAAAAACAAGTGTGGGCTGGATGTAATGACGTCCAAGTTGGCCGGAGGTGCGGGTTTCCGGCTGAACTCAGACATTTTTTTTAAATGGCAATCATTTATAAGGCATGGTTTTCCCTTGCAAATGATTGCCACTTTAAAAAAAAACTACCAAGTTCGGTGGGGAACCTGCATCTCTGGACATCATTACATCCGGCCCTTTAGTTTTTTTTGAACACCAATAAAGACTTTCATGTACTAAATAGTCTTAGAGAATCCTTATATAAGGCCACATGGACCTCATTCAGAGATTGACATAGATTGTTGCATCCGCAGCAAGATCTGTGTCCATCTCCTCATATGCTGTGGCCACTCAGCTTAGGGTAAGGCCGCACAGCATGTGTGTGGTGCCACCTTGCGATGCATCCGCAATGTAATTGTTGATGCATCGATTTAAGGTTGACCCCTGCCAACACAGCATGGCTGCACTGACAGGCAGTCTAGTGCCATTTTTTTTCTCAGAGTGGCTGCATGTGATGTCATTCAGCCATCCCAATAAATGCTGCCGACATGCCCCCATTTAGCCCACCGTGCCCCTGCAACGCCATGTTGCCACCGCCTTCCTGATTGCCGCTGCTGTCAATCACCTTGCGGCTGCATCCTTCCCACAAGGTGTAGGGTCGTGCACGCACACTGTGGCCGCTGTATATGGCTTCTGCGTGCGAACGTGCAGCTGCGTCCGGGTCTGAATGACCTCCAATGGCTCTTCAATATTAAAAGCAGTTTAATAGGCACTGTACTGCAATTTGAAACCACTGGGCAGAAGTCTGAATAAAGAAGAAAGTCAGACCTGTTCACTTGTATGTAGTACATTATATCGATATTCACAATGGTGACTGTCATTAGGTCGACATGGTAAAATGTCAACATGGCTGTAATGTTGACAATGTCTTCTTTATATAAGAGATCTCTGATATCTGCTGTGGTTCCCTGTAGATACATTTGGGTGATATTTATTATTTGTGGGTACCCCATGAAAGTGGGTGTTTGAAAGTATACCCTGTAAAAATAATTGAAAATAGATCTTTAAAACTCTTTGCCTGATACCACCAAAACACACTATGTGCTCTTTATTGCTATACAATGCATTTTATAATTCTCTGTTCTTCTAACACCGTACTGCTCTGATTAATGAAGGGATTTGGAGATTAATGAACGGAATTGGAGACTCCTTATTCAATTCATGTTCACTCCACTTTCTCTCCAACATCACTCTGCTTTTTATGACTTGATAATGTTTAGCTGGAATTGCCCTTTATGTATATTTGTATGTATTTGTATGTGCCTAATAAGAAAATTGTTTCTGAAAGAGGAATGCATTTATGACACTGCCTTATTACAAAAAAAATAATATAATCTCTGTTTTATAACAGGAAAACAAATTCTACCTTGTACATTCTTCGGTTGCATCAAAGACATTTTATAATTAATTTGGCAAACAACATAATTTTGTACATTTCTGTCCAGCAATGGATTTACAATGAGGTTACATTGAGAATAAACTACACTTTGTTTTTTGTTGTGTCAACAGAAATTGCTGATGGTGATTCCTTGTCCGGCGGTTGTAAATTATTGTAAACTATAGGGTGTCTGCTGTGGTATAACTAAACTATTCATTGCTCATATTGATTTACAACCAGCACTGTTAGGAACATACAATTAATAGTTGACTTCATTGGCAGCCAGCTGTTATCACCATAATTTACAAGTCAAACGGTTTGTTTTAGGAGAAGAAAAAAAAAAGAATTATATGGGTTACAGTAGTTTTCACTGGCTTTAAAGGTCCAATCCATGTGCCATCAATCTCAACTAATAATATAATGTTGCTAAAGTGTGGTGGATGTAACTTAGAAAGATCATTTTCTAATGTTAATCAGACAGCAGCGTTGAGATGTGATCTGACTAATTTATACATTTGGCAAGTTATTCACAATATGCATAAAACTTCTAATTAGGAAACTTTTGTTGATTCTGAATATTGAAGCAATTTCTATCAAGACCTGTGGCTGGGCATATCATTATACTATATATTATATCATTATCATGAACTTTTTGGGAATATACTGAAATACTAATCTATACATTCATCTTTGCTGCAGGTAGGACTGTCTGCTTGTAGGTATCATGGAATTTTGTTAGCTTTGAGGTGACAAAATACTTGTGAATACTTTGCAATATGATGCTTGGTTTTAAGCTTTTGGTTGCTGGATTTACTGCATGCTTTTACTAGGAAATTATATAATTAAAGATGAAAGTATTTTTTTTCTGATTTTTTTTTTTTATTAAGAGTATCAGGACATAAGCAAGTGGAAATGCATGGATACAGTATAAGTACAATGCAAATACAGATTAGAGTAGGGCTCTATTTATTAAGATCTAGTTGTGGCCAGTATTGCTTATCATATAGCCAGTGTCCGACTGGGGCATGAAGGGCCCACCGGGATGTTGTAGGGGCCCATGCTTAAGGGTGTGGCCAGGCTCCAGTGGGGGGCGTGGTCAGCCACCACAGAGGTTTGGCTAACCATTAAAGAGTACGTGTTCTGTGCCCCTTGGTAAATATATAATAAACCATATTATTGCGAAGTATAATGTGACATATGTATAATGCATAATTCAAGTTCACTAGGATAGAGTCTGGAACCTGATCCCTAGAGGAGGAGGAGGGCCCAAAGGCAGTGGTTTCCCCTGTTCCCCTATGGGCCAGTCTGACCCTGCATATAGCTTTGCACGGTGTTAATTTGACTTAGTATCTGATAATTTAGGAACTCTCACCCCTCCTACGAAATGATGAAAAACGAGTTCTCAGTGCTGTGCCCTCCTAGCTGCAAAATCTGACAAATGCAAAATAATGCAATTGTGGACTCTACTGTTTGCCTGAGATAGTGTCAACTGCTCCTGGTTGGATGATGTTCAGCCAGTTATCTTCAGAGTTTGCAATGTAACAGAGAAACACAGAATTTGACTGTAGCTAAAAACCACTTGACCCATCTAAAATGTAGCAGGTGTCCTGCACTCTGGTGATACTTGCTAGCCCCATGTGCAGCAGTAATTTAATTCCACCACCTGGTTCTCTTTATTGGATTGTACTGCAGGAACACGTAAGCCTGGCGGGGTTGGGGGCTTATAAAAGCAAAGCAAAACCGATCCTTACTATGGGCCCCATTTAAGCACTCACTAAAGGGATTATGTCCTCCTTTTATTATTCAATAAACAATGGTAAACTAAGAACACCACTGTTTGTCACTGTATCTCTCTCGCCATCATTTGATGGCGAGAGCACTACAATTTCCATTGACGGCAATGGGGACCCAGCCCAGCCTTTTTGGCTTCAGCTAAGCCTTCCAGCCACTGCTGAGCCCCCTCCGGGTGAAAGAGTCATGCGCAAAACACAGTAGTCTGTCATTGGCAGCCAGGGTTGGACTGGCCCACAGTCGGTATATGGGGAAACCACCGGTGGGCCTTTCTGCCTGGGGGCCCACCCCCTCCTCTAGGGATCAGGTTGCAGACTGTGCTGTTAATAATCTAGTACACTATCATGCATGCACTATAGTATTTACTATATAAATTTATCTAGTGGACCAACCAATGCAAAATGGTTAGGCAAACCAATGTGGCGGCTGGGCAAACCCCCTCTAGAGACTGACCACACCCCTAAACATGGGCCTCTACCACTGTATCCCCCCGGTGGGCCCTACATGCCCCAGTCCGACACTGTTGGCAGCGATAGGCTGTTAGCAACAGAGTGGTGGATGCTGTTAAGGAGGGGAGTGTTGCTGGACCTAGCCGTAGAGGTAAGTAGTGTTAAATGCCAATGGCATATCTGTAAGTATCACTGCAATACTAAACAAAATATGTCGCTGGTATCAGACACTTTTAAATGGGGCCCTGAGACTGCTGTTTAATTATTTAATTGAGTCCCTCTCTCCTAACAGGTCTAACAGGCACATGTTGAAATGTTTTGAGCCCTGTCCATCTCTGAGCATGTTCTGTATATGTACCTGGCAGTGGGGATTATAAGGAACATTGTAAAATGCCGCGATCGGCTGTACAGTGAAGGGTAAAGAGTGAAACACTGAGGGTAGGGAAGAAGAAGGAAGAAATCGTTCTCACTGCTTCTCTCCTCCAACAAGACATGCTACACAACTCTGTAATGGAATTATGTTTTTTTTTTAAAAGAACATTAATAGGAGCTTACCGTTTCTTTTTTGAATTGCAGATAGATCACTTTCTCCATACTTGTGTAAGAGGAAGTGAAATTATATGTAACTCCTAGGAAGGGGGTATTCGGGGGACCGCAAGAGTAATCAGCTTTATGAATAGCGGAAAGTAGTGAAAATCTTTTATCACAGGTCAGGAATGAGAAAGGACTTTTCACAGCTTTTTTATTAATGGAGCTTCGAAAATGTAGCAGTAACAACACAGAGAGCAGCTAAACCTAACATTAAATCTTCTTGATCTTATAGTTTATTATAATGTATGTCTTCATGCACATTGCACATTTGCTCAAACACCTTATTCACATGTGTAACCAGGAAATATGCCCCTTGCAAGTTCTGTCTAACCCTTCTTTATTAAATACCTTTCCTATTACGTCTTATGTACAATATTATGTTTTGTGTCATGCTCATATTGCATTAAAGTGTTTTGGATGACTTTTTTTTTTTTTCTATTTGACTGTTGCTAATTTTGTATTTCTCCTGATGTTCCTTTACATCTTTGTAATATGCTTTTTATCCCCACTGTGCAGGGATGCAGAATTGCTTGACCCATACAAACAATTGATACAGTAATAATCTTAATAACATTACTTGAGAAACAGATGTATCTTTATAAATTTGAGAGGTGCATCTAATTCATCATCATGTTTTGGTTTAGGCAAAACCACGCTCAAGTGTTTTGGTTTGGATTTAGGTCTTGGGCAGGTTAAAAATTTATAAAAAATCAATAATCATTGATAAAAAAAAATCTATAAAAAATCAATAAAGACAGGTCAAATCTAGAGCTGTGAAATTCAAATTTAAAATCCGAATTCCGAACCACTGGAAGATCTGAAATGGGACTCTGTTCGGATCTGCTCGGGAGATCTGGACCTGGTTTTGGTTCGGTTCAGATCCACAAATTCAGACTTCTGGAGAACCGGTCCGCTATCTCTAATATACAGTATTTTGAATCAATCATTCGTCAGGGGATGTAGTCATTAGGTTGACATTGTTAAAATGTCGACAGACAACACATGGACATTTTCAAAATCTCGATATATAAAATGATGACACTGTCAGAATGTTGACATTAGGGTTATGTTGTGTGACAGGAGAGCTAGGATTAGGCAGCAAAAGGAGGTTAGGGTAAGTGACATACTGGAACACTGCAGAATCAATGGTCTGCGCTGAAACATAATGAATATTGGCATGGTCAGTGCCGACATTATGATCATGTTGACATACTCATGTTGATATTATGAATGTTGACATTGTAACTTTTGTTATATCATGCCGCACACTTTACAAGGCTGCTAGCAGAGGGTTTTTTTTCATCTTTCTTCTCCCATCTACAGTACGGTGCAACAATTTCAGGCGTTTTCAGGGCGGGTGTCTGACGTCAATTCCGGGACCTGACAGGCTGAAGTGATCGCAGCAGCTGAGTAAGTTCAGAGCTACTCAGAAACTGCACAAAACTTTTTTCACAGCTCCCCTGCACAATCAATCGCACACTTGCTGTGCTAAAATACACTCTCCCATAGGCGGCGACTCCCCCATAGACAAAAAACTGCTACCGTGCGATCAACTTGGAATGACCCCCTTAGTGCATCAGGTGAAAAACACATTATGCTTCCTTCAAAATTGGAAGATATCCAGCAGTTTCATCAGCTCATAAAACAGTGGGACCCAGGTACACCCATCTACTGTTTGGAGAAGTCTGTCCAGAAGTTGTCTTCATGGAAGAAATGCTGCCAAAAAGGCTTACCTACAATGTAGAAACAAGGCCAAGTGACTCAACTATGTACAAAAACATAGGAACTGGCCTGCAGAAAAATGGCAGCAGGTGCACTGGACTGATGAGTCAAAATTTGAAATATTTGGCTGTAATAGAAGGCAGTTTGTTTGCTGAAGGGCTGGAGAGTGGTACAATTATTAGTGTCTGCGGGCAACGGTAAAGCATGGTGGAGGTTCCTTGCAAGTTTGGGACTGTATTTCAGCAAATAGAATTGGGGATTTGGTCACGATTAATGGTGTCCTCAATGCTGAGAAATACAGGGAGGTACTTATCCATCATGTAGTACTATCAGGGAGGCATCTGATTTTCTCTCAATTTATTCTGCAGACGGATAATGACCCAAAACATACAGCTAATGTCATTAATAACTATCTTCAGTGTAAAGAAGAACAAGGAGCCCTGGAAGTGATGATATGGCACCCTCAGAGCCCTGATCTCAATATCATCGAATCTATCTGAAATTACATGAAAAGACAGATGGATTTAAGCAAGCCTACATCCACAGAAGATCTGTGCTTAGTTCTCCAAGATGTTTGGAACAACATCCCTGCCGAGTTCCTTCAAAAACTGTGTGCAAGTGTACATAGAAGAATTGATGCTGTTTTGAAGGCAAAGGAAAATAAACTATTAACACTTCTATTTTTGAAAGCATTCTTACTTTGTAGCATTTTTTCCACGCCTGCCTAAAACTTTTGCACAGTACTTTATGTCTCCCAATTCCTCTTATCTCCCCCTATTCTCAGCTCTATTCCTTCCTTTTTCCCCTATTCTTCCTCCTATACCTCTATTCTCTCCCTATTCTACCACCTATTTCTCCCATCTCACATTATTATACCCCCTATTTCTCTCACCTTCCCCATTTCTACCCCACTATTTTCCCATCACTCTTACCCTACCACATATGCAGGGCCAGCCCGATGCATACGCAGGCTACGCAGCCATGTAGAGCGTCATGCAGTAAAGGACGCTTTTGCAGTTAGTGAGTCACCATGACTCACTCTCTACAGTGCTGCGGCCACCCACCCTAGACACAGTTCTCTCTGCACCGCACAGCTGTGCGTCCTTCCGGCTCCTAGCCCTCCCCCGATGCTCGGAAACAGGGAGAGGGAACAGTGCAGAATGATGTGGTGATGACTTGCAGCTGTAGCAGCCCTATGACAGAGGTAAAAAGGTATGTGCCTCTGCATGGCTGCCAGCTCTGCCTGCACAATGTGTGTGTATGTGAGTTTGCCCCTGCTCCCTGTACAATGTGTTTGTGTGTGTCAGTGTGCCCCTGCTCCCTGTACAATGTGTGTGTGTCAGTGTGCCCCTGCTCCCTGTACAATGTCCCTTGTCACTATCTCCCTGTCACCCCTGCTTCAGTCATCCACTATCTTAATGTCTCCCTGCCTCAGTCACCCACTATCTTAGTGTCACCCTTTCTCAGTCACCCACTATATCCATGTCACCCCTGTCTCAGTCACCCGCTATTTCCCTGTCATCCCTGCTCAGTCACCCCCTATCTCCCTGTCACCCACTATCTCTCTGTCAACCCTGCCTCAGTCACCCACTATCTCCCTGTCACCCCCTAACTCCCTGTCACCCACTATCACCCTATACCCTTGAGGGTACAACTGTGTAGCCACATCCCTTTCTTGTAAGACCACACCCACTTTTGTGTCGAGCACCTTCGACGCACGCTGTCCCTTTAGAGAGTGTATCCCATCAAGGGGCACCAAAACAGATTTTTGCTTACTTAAAAAAAGAATCTCGGTCTGGCCCTGCCCCATGTCTCCCCCTATTCCTCTCTCTTCTCAAAAGTCCAATGAGTTGAAGTCTTGAACACGCATTTCCGGCTACTCACTGTGCAGTCTGAGTCTTCTCTGGCATGTGTGACTTGCAGGTGGAGTTAGCTGTAGGCAGGGTGAGTGTGCGCATAAGCTAGATAGTCACAATAGCCCGTTATATAATAGTTTAGATTGCAGAATTATTTAAAGATCCTGCATATATACATGGACAATACATCTTAAGACTGTAACTCTAATAACAAATATACCTCAAATTCACAGTTCAATTTGAAGCATTTTACTTACATTTTTATACATATAACCTTTCACAGAACTTTCTATTTATACACAAGCCAAACATATTTAATTTAACACTGTAAATTGAACAAAGTCCCCAGTCTGAGTGTTTTCAAATTGAAACATATCACGATACTCACATAGGACATTGCGTTAAATGTCTAATGCAAAATTGAAAGTAGCAGCTTTAAACCTCTTCAAGATGTCTACATTAGACAGAAGTTAAACACTTCCCACATAAAGAAGAAATAAGAGAGTGTGCAGCAGAGAAGCAGGGAAGCCGTTCAATCGAGTATGATAATTACCAGAGGGAAGCAGAATAAGGGGCAGACTGAGAAAGTGAGATACACTTTGAGGTTTGATGCATATCTGCCAGACACCACTTGTCTTTCATTCCTATTGTGATTGATCTTGCCCTGATCTTTCAATTGTTGTTCATATAACTGCATAAATGCTTCAAAGTGCTTCCTCTGGAACTGATCAGAATTCACTGTCTAGTCACCCTGCCTCTTCATCTAATCCATTGCGTAAGTCAGCATGATTTTCTGTGAATCCCTGAATTTTGCCTCATTTTTTTCCTTTATTGTATTGGCACAGCAAAAGAGTAGTCAGCTGCAATGTTTATAATAATTTAAGAGATGATTTGCCTATTAGAAATTAATCTTTCTTCTGTGGCTGGGCCTCATGTTGTGCTCTTTTGCTAGAACAGTGATTCTGATCTCAATTAGATTATGTCTCTCTCCTTTACCTCCCCATAAATCATTCCAGCAAACTGAAATTAACAGCTACTGGAGCGCATTAATAATCTGACACATACATTGGAAAATGCATTAGCTGAAATCCTCCTATTGCTCTGACTGTTAAGCACATCATTTTGTTTATGAAATATAAACATTTCATGGTAGAGCTCGCACACATTTCTCTGGGCTCTGTGACAGCTAAAATGATTGCACACAATTGCCAGTCAGTCAAGCGCCCAAATAAAGTTTGTTTAAAGCTATGGTTCTGTGGCTGCTCCAATTTCTAGAGCATTCAGAAATGCAACATTTTTTTAAAACACAAAAATAAATCTTTGCCTATGAAAAATAAATTTATTTATTTCTCTACCATACTGAATCAATCTATCATTTTCTTTTTTCTATTTTTTTTTGTATAAATAGGTAAGCAGTTGAACAAACCAGAAGCATAAATGTCAGAAGGTGTCTTTGTCAACTTTTAGCTGGGTTTCATTTAAATAAAATAATTGTGATTTTATATGGCATATTATTTTCCTATTAAGGGTACATACAGATACCAATTTTAGCCTGTGAATCTAAGGATAGATAGATAGATAGATAGATAGATAGATAGATAGATAGATATCCCTGTAGATTTTTCTCTTATACACTTTTTGTATTGTAATATATACTGTGTATTGCTGATACTGTCACACAAAGACATCTAGAACTCACCTGACACACCTGGCCTTCACTGTGTAGCTCAGTAAGTCCAAAGTCATTGCCACGAAAGGGTCAATGTGCACTTACTGTCAGCATGCCCAAGGAGAGAAAGTACACTTTCATAATGGTTCTGTTTAGAGCAATGTCATCTTGGTGTATGAAAAACGCTACTGCACTTTCTCCAAAATGCTTCACACCTGAAGCATTTGTACCTTACCAAGATGGCCATCTTAGTCTAATCTGCTCACGTGCGGCACCATATGGGTACTATGTTTGAGCACCGCAGTGGTACACACATGTGTGTACTACTGAGCTCTATACATCTTAATCTCTGTTCTCTTATCTATAGTGACTGATGTTTGAAGACATCTGATTACTTTCTTAAGGCCTATATACAGCACAAATGATGTGCCTTTCTTCAACTGTAATCCTCAATTTATTGGACCATACAAGGTTTATTGGACCATTCAGCATGTTGATCCTGCTAATATTCACCCCCTAATTAGCACTTCTCAACCTTTTTTATTCTCATTACTAGAACCGATGATGACAATTTTTCTTTTAGTAATTCTTCTCAGTTTTGAACTACAAAAATTTGCAGAAGAGATCCTATTATATGGTAGATTAGAAGGGCTATAGACCAGAAGAAAGGCCTGAGTTACAGACATACAGTACATGCCAGAAACATGCAGTGAGGTAAGTGGCTCAGGAGGCACTAAATAGTACCAGAGCCAGGTTTACACGCAATATATAAGCCCAAGGGTTCATGTGGGCATTATACTTGGGAGTTTTGATCAGAAATGTGTCTCACCTGCCATAGACTTTTTACTCCAGAGGTTTGACTATAAAAATGATTAGAATAATACAAGAAAGATATTTAGAATATATCTTTGTTTTTTTGTATACTTTATTAAGTCAAAACTCTGGCGTATATGTTAGTTTGATACGGAAAGCTCTGCCTCACCTCACTGCACATCACTGGTACATGCTCTTCATCTCATCAAAAGGGTCCATCTATATTATCCACTAAAGCAAGTTAGAGGATAACTAGATATTATCGATAAGAAGGTACTGTCACAAAACATTGTCTTTTGAGATGTCCTCTAAAGCAGTTTTACTGCTGAGGCTGGTGGAACTCCTGCCTGCCTCTGCCCTCTGCTTTCAGTACTCATCATTGCGCCTGCGCAAAGGGTCATTTTGATTCTAGTCTGAATAGTTAGTTTGATCATTTGTTCTTGACCTCGCTTGTCTTTTGAACAACCCTGTCTACCTAATATGGACCCCCCACACAACACACAATGACGCTAGTGAGTGCTGGTTATTAATTCACTTCATTCTGTGGCTGAGAATGGACCTACTAAATGTAATCAGCCCAGTAGTGAGTAGTCCAAATGCTGCCTACCGTGACCCTGGGGACTCTATATTGGGTCTTGGTAGCAATTCAAATAATCCACAGAAAATTGGCTTGTTAATGACATAAGCATCTGCCAACCTCCAAAGACTGTATGATGATGCCATTTATAACATTGAATAACAAATAACAATATTTAAGATATCACTTAGGACATGACATTATAACATCACTGATGCACTAAATATATAAGAAGATCATATGTTGAGGACTGCTGGTTAGTGAGAGGGAATTATATTGTAAGATATTTATAAGGAATGATGAGTATGATGGAATCTGGGTTACTAAATTTGTGAATGTCTCTGTTAGGAGTTATAACCAACAATATGTAATAAATGCAGAAGTACAGTAAGATGTAATGGAATTATATTGTAAGGAAAATACCATGTTAATAGAAACAACTCCATCGTTTCATGCAGTCATAAATAAGGGAGCATTTAAAATGTCAGCACTCTTGACACTCTGTATAATGTTTGCATTTAAATTCATGTGTTTGTATTTGAGCTTTATTAAAATAGAGCAATTGTGATTCACTTTATAATGACAGCAACTTATCCCTGAACGAGGCTGAGAACTCTATTTTACATACTTTTTTAATGACTATGTTTTAATGCATTTTACAAGCAGTGGGATTTCTTGAGTTCATCTGATGTAAAAACAATTATACATTTCTGTAGTGGTACTTAAGACCACTTTTGTTCTTAATGCATTTGTTTACAAAACAAGAAAAATGATTTGGTGGGAATAAAGCCCAAAGGCCTGGGCTGAATAGAGATTTGTGAACATCCCAAAGCAGAGCTGTAACTAGACTTTTTGGTGTCTTTTGCCAGAGAGAGAATTGGCACACACACTAATTTTTCCAATAGGGACATGGGGAAGGGGCATAACAAGATTGATTCCAGAGAAAGCCCATGCTATAATGCCCCGTCCCACATTTTATATATATATATATATATATATATATATATCAACAAACAAATGTACCCTTCCTGCGCTAGAGTCCAGCAGCACTACTGAAAGATGCCCTGTCAGTAGGATCTTAAAATTAAACACAAGACAACAGGTACAGAGTGCGCTAGTGATTACAACTGGTTAAAAATTGATCAATTCCAGATTCAAGGGTGGGACTTTTCTTGAGTTATTTTTATCCCCTTGGGGAATTCCAGATTGGGGCCTATAGAGAAACCCTCTCACCAAAGAAATCACCCGACAAGAAATTCACAGTTTAGTTACAGGAATTCTTTATATAAAATACGCTTTAATCCATAGTCATAAAGTTGACATAATATAGAACATGATAAAACAACAATTAATTGGACACACACCAAAATGATTTAGATGTTACAAGATAATCCTCCTCACCTTAACGGTGTGAGCTCTTGGAGGAATGATCAGAGCAAAGGGATAGTGTACAATAATTGATAAACCCTACGCGTTTCGTCCACTCGGACTTCTTCAGGGGTAAAATATGTCTAAAATTGTAATATAACAAAATCCACAAGAAATTTATAATGCAGACTTGGTCTACAAAAATCCAATATATCGCCTACGGGATTGGATCCAAAATATAAGTGTAATAGAAACCACTTGGAATATCTATAATATAGACGTGATCTGCTGGAATTCGATATATTTCACAAGAATTTATGGATCCGAAAAATGGATGTGATCCACATGTGGGACAATACCAATATTAGCTGATTAAAACCCTGGGAAAAATGGACAATGCACCACCATTTAGAGAAATAGAAGATCCATAATGACTGGCAGCAGCCAGGAACAAGGATTAAAAACCGAAAAAAATCTGAAACCTCTTTCTGACAAAGCTTGATAAACTGAATAGTATACACAGGCCCAGTGGTATACAGTAACAATCCAGTAATTAGCACTTGAATGAAGTGATAATTCAGCACACCAACTGAGTGTGTGTCTGCAGCATCCAGAAAGGGAGCATGTCAGAAAGAGGTTTCAGATTTTTTTCGGTTTTTAATCCTTGTTCCTGGCTACTGCCAGTTATTATGGATCTTCTATTTCTCTAAATGGTGGTGCATTGTCCATTTTTCCCAGGGTTTTAATCAGCTAATATTGGTATTGTCCCACATGTGGATCACATCCATTTTTCGGATCCATAAATTCTTGTGAAATATATCGAATTCCAGCAGATCACATCTATATTATAGATATTCCAAGTGGTTTCTATCACACTTATATTTTTGGAACCAATCCTGTAGGCGATACATTGGATTTTCGTAGACCAAGTCTGCATTATAAATTTCTTGTGGATTTTGTTATATTACAATTTTAGACATATTTTACCCCTGAAAAAGTCAGAGTGGACGAAACGCGTAGGTTTTATCAATTGTTGTACACTATCCCTTTGCTCTGATCATTCCTCCAAGAGCTCACACCATTAAGGTGAGGAGGATTATCTTGTAACATCTAAAGCATTTTGGTGTGTGTCCAATTAATTGTTGTTTTATCATGTTCTATATTATGTCAACTTTATGACTATGGATTAAAGCGTATTTTATATAAAGAATTCCTGTAACTAAACTGTGAATTTCTTGTCGGGTGATTTCTTTGGTGAGAGGGTTTCTCTATAGGCCCCAATCCGGAATTCCCCAAGGGGATAAAAATAACTCAAGAGAAGTCCCACCCTTGAATCTGGAATTGATCAATTTTTAACCAGTTGTAATCACTAGCGCACTCTGTACCTGTTGTCTCATATATATATATATATATATATATATATATATAAAAATAATAAATAATTTATATATATATATATATATATATATATATATATATAGATAGATATATATAAATAATATATAAATATATTCATCCGCACACTTCCAGCTAGTCACAGCCAGCGGAAGTGACATCCCAGCCCTCGGATGCATGACATAGGCAACGCTGACAACAAAACACAAAAACCAAAACATACATTAAAACACCAACAGTACTGCATGGTAATGATAATATAAACATAACGTGAACTACTATAAAGAATGTTGCCAATATTTAAGCATAATATTGAAGAGAGCTGACCTCCTATTCAATGACCCAGCTCATGCAGTGTATAATAAATATATATAAATTCATAAATAGTGACCCCTAGATATAAAAAATAATCCTACCCATAATGGCGTCCCTCAGTTTCCAGCATGTGGAAATTCTAACTGTCATTTATGAAATGATGCAAAAATGTGTAATAAAACTAATATAGATAAAAACACCCTGCCCACATCAATATAGTGGCATGAACGCTTGATGTCCACTACATATATGGTCTCGATCTGCACCTCAGGTACCATCATTCGTACTATATCATAAAAATTTGTAGCACTACAAAAAATGGATAAGACCCAAGGAGTAATTTAGTCCCCTGGGGCGAAAGGTCTGTAACCTATGCATCCATTGTGACTCTAATTGTAATAGTTTTTTACCATGGTTACCCACTCTAATATTTTCTTGGACGTGGTCAATAATTCTGTACCTTAACGTGGCAATGCCATGTTTTTGCTCCATAAAATGGCGGGCCACGGGCTGCTCTGCTACCCCAGATGACAATGCATTTCTGATGGCTTGTCTATGTTGTGCCATACGTGTCTTAAATTGGCACTCTGTCTTCCCTATATAATAAGTGCCACATGGACACATAATTACATAGACCACGTATCTAGTAATACACGTTAGTGGCCACCACATGTTGGGCTGTACCACATTTTCGTATATGTTACCAGGTGATAACATTGTACATCCTTTTTCAGGAAGAAAGTTCCCTATTAGGTGGCCACTAACGTGTAGTACTAGATATGTGGTCTATGTAATTACAGTATGTGTCTATGTGGCACTTATTATATAGGGAAGACAGAGTGCCAATTTAAGACTCGAATGGCACAACATAGATAAGCCATCAGAAATGCATTGTCATCTGGTGTAGCAGAGCAGCCCGTGGCCTGCCATTTTATGGAGCAAAAACATGGCATGGCCACGTTAAGGTACAGAATTATTGACCACGTCCCATAAAATATTAGAGGGGGTAACCGTGGTAAAAAACTATTACAATTAGTGTCACAAATTCAATGGATACATAGGTTACAGACCTTACGCCCCAGGGGACTAAATGGCTCCTTGGGTCTTATCCATTTTTTGTAGTGCTACAAATTTTTATGATATAGCATGAATGATTGTACCTAAGGTACAGATCGAGACCATATATGTAGTGGAGATGAAGGGTTCATACCACTATATTGATGTGGGCAGGGTGTTTTTATCTATATTAGTTTTATTACACATTTTTGCATCATTTCATAAATGACAGTGAGAATTTCCACATGCTGGAAACTGAGGGACGCCATTATGGGTAAGATTATTTTTTATATATAGGGGTCACTATTTATGAATTTATATATATTTATTATACACTGCGTGAGCTGGGTCATTGAATAGGAGGTCAGCTCTCTTCAATATGCTGCTTAAATATGGGCAACATTCTTTATAGTAGTGCACGTTATGTTTATATTATCATTACCATGCAGTACTGTTGGTGTTTTAATGTATGTTTTGTTTTGTTGTCAGCGTTGCTTAGGTCACTTCCACCGGCTGTGACTAGCCGGAAAGTGTGCGGACAGAGCTGCGGGCGGCGTAACCGTGGACAACGCCGATGGGGGAGGTCTGGACGGTAAGTTATAGCTGTTTATTGCACTAGTTGTTTGGTCTGAAGAAGGGGAATATTTCCCCAAAACATCACCTTTCAATACACAGTTTTTGATTATTTAAAGCCTCCGAGTGCTGCCTCGTTATCCCTACAGCATATATTTGGGGTGCTTCCCCAGAGGAGGGCATGGGAGCAAGTAAGCTCAGTTAGGGCTACAGGAGTGCCGGGATATTGAAACGGATATATATATATATATATATATATAACATTTGTAGACCACTGTAAGAAAATGGATTTGGACACAAAACCTCTTTATGCCACATTCATTCACTTAACTTGAGAGATTGTTGTTATTCAGTTACAGTAGCCTTTATTAAATAACACATTTTAATATACAGCCATACCCAGGATTCAAACCTATAACCTGTTGAATTCTAATCAAACACCCTAGTCTTAGAGCTATTTGATCCTGCATAAAAACTATGAACACTATATGAAGCTACTGGTACTTTGTAAAAAAATAATCAGCATTGTAGTTGATCATATCTACTGTATGTAGTGTGCAGCCACACATCCAATCTCTTGCAACCACACACTACATTGATCTGCTCAGCCGCAATGCTGATCATGTTTTCACAAAGTACAAGGTAAGCTTCAAATAGTTAGAATTCTCTAGCTTAGAATTATCTACCTTTCTATGCAAGGGCAGATTGCTCACTGAATAGATTGTCTGACTGCAATGCCACAGGCAATATGTTCGAATCTGGGGTATGTCAGCATCTTGAAATGTGCTGAAATGTAATATAGGACAGTGTGACCGAATAACAAAGAAATCTCAAGTTGCGTTCATGAATGTTGTATAGGTATTAGCAACAGACGGGATCAGAGTAAGAGACAGTGGCTGTCAGGAGATGCTGGGCTTCAAAAAGGGGGGGAAGCTGCAAGTAAAAGTAATTAAAACAGATAATTGACAAGTGCTGCCAACAGTGCCCCCTACCCTGCAGTGCTATGTGCGGTTCCCCCTCTGCACACACCTAGTTACAGCCCTGTCCCAAGGTAAATCTGCAACTCAGAGTCAAATGAACTAATTACATGGGGCCTGATCAGTGCAGATGATCAATGATTGTACACACAGGCAGATGGCATTAGCCAAATCTATTTTGAAGTAGTCCCGAAAAAAAATTGTTGCTCATTTTGTGCCCATAAACACAGCAACCACCGGCAAATATGGTTAAAACAATACAGTTAGCAACCCAAATATCTGTATTTATGGACATTTCACTGCCACAGAAATTAATTAATTTTTAGTTAAAAATGTGTAACTAGTGATGAGTAAATACATACAGGAAAGTTTGAGATTTAAAGAATTTCAGTGTTTTAATGGCAGAAATAAAAGGCTGTAAAATGTATTTAAAATTTTCCTTTTTTTTTTTTTTAAATAATGGCTTTCCTTTATCTAAATGACTTTTATTTCAACTTGTAATAAAACAGATTCTAATCATGTTACCAAGAACACATTTGCCCATTCATTACTTGCATTGATTCTATGAGCCCAATTTAAGGAGACATGTTGTTCTCTAGTTTCTAATCTCCTTTGTCTTAGTTTCAGTAAGCTAGACAAAATAACAATAAGCAAATATATTGATTTGTTTTATTTTTACTAAGTTTCCCATATAATATGTGTAGTCTTAGAGGCTGAAAGTATGTTCCCTGACAATTTGGTAGCAGTAGACCACTCAGTGGACTTATTGTAATCATTTATAGATATATACTCTTTTATTAGGGGAGTATCAATGTTTGTGTTGCATGGAAAATGAATGTCCCTGGTCTGTCTGAGAAGTGTCAACAAGTGAACTGAAATACATCAGTGTACGTCACACCCCATAGCAGTGCTACTGCTTATATAGGATGTTCCTCTGTATCAGCTTAGGTTATTTCAGCATTCATAAATATAAACATGAGGGAACCAGTCAATAAAATTATTTACTGTTTTCCATTAAATGGCTGCCTCCAAAAGTCTAAACAGTAAATGGCTAGGTTTATGATATTTAATATCTTCCACTAGCATGGCCCCCATTCGGACAAACCTGTCTTTAACACCCGAATGGCAGTTTTTTTTACTGGAGGTGACAGACAGTGAGGTAAAGAGAGTAATTCAGACTATTACCTAGGTGAAAGCATGAAAGCTCAGTGATATATGAAGACCACTTAAATTCATTGTATCTTGTACATCACATCTTTGATAGATTATAGCTGCAGCATTAAAATGGAAATGGTTTCTCTGAGGCTTGACAGGGTCTGCGGTGACCTCTGACCTCCCTTAGAGGAATATGGCTGACCGAATTATCAGTTAAGAGAAAAATCTGCAGGGAATAGACTTGCAGTAATGGAGACTCCACTATGCATAAATAAATGTGCTATCTATCTATCTATCTATCTATCTATCTATCTATCTATCTATCTATCTATCTATCTATCAGTAATATTGCAGGTTATATGTTGTATATTTTCTATCAACACTGAGCTGAGTTACAACATGACTGAGCTGTAATATTGATTGAAAACTATTAGAAATAGTAGGCTTCCTGCATGCTGCTACTGATTTAATTTAGAAAACATTTAATTTTATGAAGCGGTAAATGATAGCAGCATGCTCCCTTGTGTTAGGGAGCAGCTGGCTCTTTAGCTCCTTGCAGTCACAGGTCCCAGACGTCCCTTTTGCAATCATGTGCTCCCTTCCCCTTTGCTTAACAAGTTATTTCAATTTCCAAACGAGTACTGAACAAGAGAAAGACAACATGCAAATTGAGATCCTAGCCACCATTCACACATGAAAATCCTCCCTTGGAATTCCCTCAACTCTCCCCCTGCCCCCCAACTGCATCTGTCATTAAAAAACAGAGTCCTTGTTCTCATCAGATTGTTTTCACCAATGACCTGACACCACCATCTATAATTAATTACATCATTTACATTAGACTATTGACTAAACAAATACATAAATCATAGGCAGAGTCAATAGATTCAGACATATTTAATCATGTTCTAAATAATGATTACTGTTCCCATAATACAATAATTATTTTCAGCAGCTGACTTGAATTAATCTTCTGTCAGAGTGCCATTAAAATGAGCGAGAACTTATTTGACAGCATCCCTGTTTTTTTTTTTAAATCTTTCCTTTTTTACTTCCTTCTAATACCCAGTTTAATAGCTTCCTGCATCCAGAACCTGTTTGTGTATTTGCTTTTCCTGTAATATATGGCTACTTTGATGGTTTAACTTCATATATCAAAGAGTCACAATAAAAAATGCACTAAGGTATAAGGGAATTAACATTATTGGGATACTGCTATACCAAAGTTAAAATACTTTTTGAATAAAAATTAAATATATGTGTGTTTTATTATATTTAAATGAATAATTATGTTGAATTGCATGAAACGCATAAAAACTATTTTTTCAATGTCTCCCTCTATATTTTATTAATTATTTGTATTACTACAACATTTGTTAGATTAAAATCATTATTTAAGAACAAACACCACTAATATTTTTTTTTTAAATATTTAGCGATACATTTATAACAATAATATATAAAAGTAATTGCACGGAAATACACTTACCCCAATTTCATGCAAACTACCATATTTAATTTTTTCATTAATTTCATTATTTAGTATAGAAGTAACAGTATGATACGTTAACATAATGTCACATTGAGCCTTGAATGGTAACATACACCAGTACGTACACTCAATCAAAGTACTATGTAGTATGTCCTAATGTTTGCATTATGTAGGTATCCATATATCTGTTTAAAATATTCTAATTAATAAATCAGGCACACATCCTTTACTAATTGATTTGTCCTAACAGTGTATGTTTGTTACATATACTGTAATTACAATGCTTTGAATTGATTAAACACAATGTTTAAGGGGATTGTGACATGACATTTTAAACAGGGACATGACAGCTTGTGTCCTGAAGCGATAGTTTATAAAACAGCAGGATGATGATGCATTCAATAGCTACTGCTAGTTAATAATTCCAATCTGGACATCTCTGAGAAGCACGCCGAGGAAGGCACGTGCAGACAGCAATCTAGTCTCAGACCGAAGGTGCAGGAAATACATGACCGACCTGGGAGAGGAAGAAAACATTTTGGTGGAGAAACAAGTTTGTGAAGTTTAGTAAAACTGTGCTAGAGAGAATTGCTTGAGACAGAAAATCGTTCAATGCTTTCCAATGAGCGCATGAGTGAAATTTATCACTCCAGTAGCATATTGTACTGCACTTGTTTGTACATTGAAGGTAATGACTGTTCAAAGAAGTGGATATAAAATGCTATTGTCTTCTTAGCCAGTTCCTTCTGAACATAGCTAATATTTAAACACTGTCGAACCATTTATTAAATCTAGGTGAGTTATTTATCAAGCTGCATGTTTTTGGACATTGTCACTATCCTTCATGGCTCTTTGCTCTATGCAGCCATTACCAGACTACATATTTTTGAAGCAACAAATGATATGAGGATAAAGGATAAGCACATAAAGGATCATTTATAAAATTGTTCAACTTTGACCTCATTGTGTAAATGCCATTTCATGATGTCATGAGAAAAGTTTTGTTCTATTGCACCTGTTTATATGGGTAAGCACAGATCACAAAATGGCACAGAATCGGCCTCGTGTTCAATGTGCAGAATTTGAAAGGTGGATCCAGGTTTTCATTGGAAGTGCTATGTGCTTCAGTTTGTGATAGTGTGCCAGGCCTTCTGCCAAGAAGAATATCCTTCATCAGCCAATGGGAGCTATTCATCTGAATGAGGACATTCCTTGCAAAATATGGTGTAAGCACACCATTGTGCCAGTTATGTCCCATATACACAGCACTAGTATATGTCTACTATTACTGGCCCCCTGGGAGCTGGGAAAGAAGGGTGTGGCTATATCATGTGATGGGCGTGCCCTATTTAGAAGTGCCAGGATGTCCCAAAAACCCCTTCCTTTCAATTAATACACCATTAAATTTGCACGGGCACCTGCTGTATTGTGAGTGCCACTTGCCATTGTGAGCACCATGATGAGTGGGAGCACACATCCCAACTCCCCACCATTGCTATTTACAATTTCTGCAGATGCCACAGATAATCTGAAAACCAATCACACATTTACATTAAATAAGCCATAATGTTGATGGTCAACGCATAGCTCAAACAACAACAAAAATAATAATATAAATGTGGGGATAGCTAACTGAAAACAGTGAAATGTGGCAGACCAAACTGTTCCAAAAATGTGTCTTCCAGCTAAAAAAAAATTGTTTAAAAAATGGAAGTTTATTTGGTTTGTTTGGTGATTGGTCAGTGAAACTGACTTAACCTGGATGTTAAAAGGGAATATAGTTAAAATGCTGGCTGTCGGGATCCCGACAATCAGGATACCAATGCCAAAATCCAAACAGCCGACATTATACCGGTGGCCGGAATCCTGACACCCTCCCGGATTTCCCACTCAGTTGGTGGGTCCATGCCACCAACTGAGTGGGCATAGAACCTGGGCTTGAAGCGTGATGAGTGCAGCAATTCATGGCCTCGCTGCCGGGATTCCAGCAGGCAAGATGCCACTGTTACTATACTGACAGCCGGCATCCTGTCTGCCGGAATATCATACCGGAGCATTTTAAAGTTATGGCAGATATGATCATTTGGAGATCACATTTAAATACAAAACAACCTAATAGATGGGATTGTGTCCTCTGTTACAAATCCCAAAGCAAATTACATTATATAATATCAGCGCTTTTTAAATTGTTTTCAAGTTCATTAAACTAGTTATTTCTGTCTCTCAGCCAAGATCTCATTCAAAGCTACTCATAACATTTACCTAAATGAAGCAATGTGTTTATAAGTATTTTATAAGTTAACATGCAGTATTTATAGGATTATGAACTCATGTAGCACTAAAGATATAGGGATTTGGATAAAGGGTAACGTTTGAACAGAATGAGTTAATATCTACATGCAGGCTTGCTGACATCACAGAAGTGAACTATGACTAACTGTTTATTAGAACTGGGGTTGAAAGCTTGAAGAGTCATTAAACACCATAATTACCTACTGTAGATGAGGTACAACTTCCAGTCCATCACAAACAACTCAAGGTATGTAAACTCCTCTTTGAGTGACTCAAAAAGGCCCACAAGGACAGGCGGTGATGCTGACCCCACTATGGTAGAATAAGCCTAATCTGTGTATTGGCAGGGAGAGATAATGAGATAATACTCCATGCTACAGGGCATGGAATACCCTAAACTTGTTGCAGCAACATGGCAATGAATTTAGACTAAAACAGATAACTTGCAATGACTAATATGTATCTTAACCACTTGCCTGGCCTGGTCGCATCAGAGGCGACCACACCAGTAAGTGCTTTATCTGACCTGGACAGGAACAGGATGCGACCAGTCAGATAGAGAGTGTGTGCAGCTGCAGGGAAGGGAAACTTTTCTGCAGCTGCAGATCTCAGAGGGACCAGAAGGTCCCTCTGCCTCCCTGCATCCTCCCATAGTGTTTGCCGTGTTGACCGATCAGTAGTGACAATAGTAGACAATACAGCAGTGACAATAGCAGATAATAGCAAGCGCTGGGGAAGTGTAAATTAACCCACCCAAATCCCCTCTCTGTACCTCATGGCTATCGAAATCAAAGTTGCGATGGTCGCAATGTTTTTGATGTTCCAATGGTGCTGTCTGGTGTTCTAATGTTGTTTTTTTAACAAAAAGTCTTCGTTTTTTAAAAATAAAATCAGTCTAAATACATGTTCTTCACCTAATTCACTCATAAAAAAATGAAAATTTCTGAGCGGTTTTTGAAGAAAAAAATTGTCAGTTAAGTGGTTAATCAAATGAGGAACCTGTATGAGGGGACGAAATGAGCTATCCTGAGTGCTGGTTCACCAATGGCTTATATTTCACAATGGAGTATATACACTGTACAGGTCAACACTGACCAACAACCCAGTGCTCGACTTTCAAACCATGTTGGTACAAGTAGTAAAAATATCAAATCAAAATCCAATCTACAATCCAATTAGGATGCAACCCTTCCTTACTTCAAAACATTGAGTATTTCTGTGAAATAACTGCTGTGTTTGGTCTAATTTATTTAGTCATGGGAGTTTGTGGACATTGGTGGTCATTCTGAGTTGATCGCAGCCTGCAACTTTCTGATGCTGCTGTGATCAACTAGTCCACGCCTATGGGGGAGTGTATTTTATCTTTGCAGGGCTGCGATCACTTGTACAGCCCTGCTAAACTAAAAAAAATTCATGCAGAACAAGACTAGCCCTGGACATACTTACCCAGTTACTTTGGATAAGTCTCTATGAGCTTGCCACATCTTGCCACTGGGATTTTTGCCCATTCCTCAAGGTAAAACTACTCCAGCTCCTTCATGTTGGATGGTTTCTGTTTGTGAACAGCAATCTTCAAGTCTGACCACAGATTCTCAATTGGATTGAGAGCTGGGCTTTGACTAGGCCATTCCAACACATTTAAATGTTTCCCCTTAAATCACTCGAGTGTTGCTTTAGCAATATGCTTCGGGTCATTCTCCTGCTGGAAGGTGAACCTCCGTACCAGTCTCAAATCACAGGCAGACTGAAACAGGTTTTGCTGAAGAATATCCCTGTATTTAGCACCATTTCCCTTTCCCGTGACTCAAAACAGTTTCCCAGTCCCTGCTGCTGAAAATCATCCCCACAGCATGATGCTGCCACCACCATGTTTCACTGTGGGGATGGTGTTCTTGGGGTGATGGGATGTGTTGGGTTCTCGCCAAACATAGCATTTTCCTTGGTGGCCGAAAAGCACCTTCCTCCATATATTTGGGGAGTCCTCCACATACCTTTTGGCAAACTCAAAACGTGCCTTCTTATTTTTAACACTAAGTAATGGCTTTTTTCTGGCCACTCTTCTATAAAGCCCAGCTCTATGGAGTGTACGGCTTATTGTGGTCACATGCACAGATACACCAGTCTCTGCTGTGGAACTCTGAAGCTCCTTCAGGGTTACCTTTGGTCTCTGTGCTGCCTCTCTGATTAATGCTCTCCTTGCCCGGTCTGTGAGTTTTGGTGGCCGGCCCTCTCTTGGCAGGTTTGTTGTGGTACCATGTTTTTTCCATTTGAAGATGATGGATTTGATGGTGCTCTGGGGGATCATCAAAGATTTGGATTTTTTTTTATAACCCAACCCTGACTTGCACATCTCAACAACCTTGTCCCTGACTTGTTTGGAGAGCTCCTTGGTCTTCATGGTGGGATGCTTCTTGCTTAGTGGTGTTGCAGCCTCTGGGGCCTTTCAGAAAAGGTGTGTTTAAACTGACAGATCATGTGACACTTAGCTTGCACACAGATGGACTTAATTTCACTAATTATGTGACCTCTGACGGTAATTGGTTGCACCAGAACTTTTGAGGGGCTTCATAGCAAAGGGGGTGGCTACATAAGCACATGCCAATTTTCACATTTTTGTTTAGAAAAATATATAAATTTTTCTTATTTCACTTCACCAACTTAGATTATTTTGTGCATATCCATTACAAAAAATTCAGATTAAAACAGAAAAAAATTAAATTACAGGTTGTAGTGTAACAAAATAGGTAAAAAGCCAAGTGGGGTGAATACTTTAGCAAGGCACTGTTGCTGTGTGTATGGAAACCCCTCTCCCCCATGAAATTCCTGCATTTGCCCCTGATGTGAGACTGAACAGTGAGAATTTTGGAAGTCCGAGAAATATGCGTACATTGTCCGAGTTGTAAAAATGTGCGAGTTTAGTGTTAAAGACACACATAACTGGAACCCTATTACATTTGGCCTTTAGTGTCTATAATATGCACACTGTAGTGTCAGGCCCTTTCAGAGGTTCATAGAGGCCAGAGGAAACCCAAATTAAGAGCCCCCCCATTAAAAAAACAAACAAAACCCCCCAAAACATTAAAAATAGGATTTTGGTACCTACCGGTTAATCCTTTTCTCGTAGTCCGTAGAGGATGCTGGGGTCCACATTAGTACCATGGGGTATAGACGGGTCCACCAGGGGCCATTGGCACTTTAAGAGTTTGAGAGTGTGGGCTGGCTCCTCCCTCTATGCCCCTCCCACAAGAATCAGTCTAGAAACTGTGCCTGAGGAGACGACATACCTTGAGAGTAGGATTATACACAGATAGTGGTGAGATTCATACCAGCTCACACATACAAGGCACGTCAAGTCAACTAGCTTGAACTACTCAGCAACAGCTGAAACATTACTTACCAAGTAACAAAGCAGTACTCAACTAAAATGAAGTTGTACTGAATCAAATAACAATTGCAGGAAAACAAAGCGCTGGGCGGGTGCCTAGCATCCTCTACGGACTACAAGAAAAGGATTTACCAGTAGGTACCAAAATCCTATTTTCTCTTACGTCCTAGAGGATGCTGGGGTCCACATTAGTACCATGGGGATGTACCAAAGCTCCTAGAATGGGAGGGAGAGCGTGGAGGCTCCTGCAGAACTGATTGACTGAACTTCAGATCATCAGAGGCCAAAGCATCGAACTTGTAAAACTTTGCAAACATGTTCGATCCCAACCAAGTTGCAGCTCGGCAAAGTTGCAATGCCGAGACACCCCGGGCAGCCGCCCAGTAAGACCCCACTTTACGAGTAAAGTGGGCCATAACAGATTTTGGACACGGCAGTCCTGCTGTAGAATAAGCGTGCTGGATAGTGAACCTAATCCAGCGAGAAAT
This sequence comes from Pseudophryne corroboree, assembly GCF_028390025.1. Classification (NCBI taxonomy): domain Eukaryota; kingdom Metazoa; phylum Chordata; class Amphibia; order Anura; family Myobatrachidae; genus Pseudophryne; species Pseudophryne corroboree. Next base: position 830,819,016 of record NC_086444.1, on the reverse strand, counting down.
AGTCTGCTTAGAAGCAGGACACCCAATTTTCTTGGGATCATAGAGGACAAACAGAGAGGCCGACTTTCTGTGACGAGAAGTTCTCTTCACATATATCTTCAGCGTCTTTACAACATCCAGAGGCCATCATGTCTATTTGGGGACAACCCCAAAGATCTGTTACTTCCTTGAACACCTCCAGATGGAGTCAGCACTTTCGTGATCGTGTCTGCTGAGGAAGTCTGCTTCCCAGTTATCTACTCCCGGAATGAAGATGGCTGACAGTGCCAACGCGTGCTTTTCTGTCCAGAGGAGTATTCTTGTCACCTCTGACATCGCCGCTCTGCTCTTCGTTCCGCCCTGTCAGTTTATGTATGCCACTGTTGTTACGTTGTCCCACTGAACTTGAATGGCCCGGTTTCTTAGAAGAGGGGCCACCTAAAGAAGACCATTGTAGACGGCTCTTAGTTCCAGAATGTTAATGGGCAGGCTGGCTTCCAGGCTTGACCACCGTTCTTGGAAGGTCACCCCTTGAGTGACTGCTCCCCAGCCCCAGAGGCTCGCATCCGTTGTTAGCAGGACCCAGTCATGAATTCCGAACCTGCGGTCTTCCAGGAGGTGAGAACCCGACCACTTGTCCAGGAGATCCAGTTGGAAGGTCCGAACATGGAACCTCCCATACTGGAGAGTCTCATAAGAGGCCACCATCTTTCCCAATAGGTGAATGCATTGATGAACCGACACCCGGGGTGGCTTCAGGACATCCCGGACCATGGATTGGATCACTAACTCCTTGTCCCGCAGAAGAAACACCCTCTGCACTTCCATATCCAGGATCATTCCCAGAAATGACAATCTCTGGGTTGGTTCCAAATGTGACTTTGGATAATTCAGAATCCAACCGTGACTCTGGAGCAGTCATGTCATTAGAACAATGGACTGCAGCAGCTTCTCCTTGGACGATGCCTTTATCAGGAGATTGTCCAGATAAGGAATGATGTTCACACCCTGCTTGCGGAGTAGTATCATCGTTTCCGCTATCACCTTGGTAAACACCCTCGGTGCTGTGGAGAGGCCGAATGGCAGGGCCCGGAATTGAAAATAAACAGTCCAGCAATGCGAAGTGGAGATAAGCCTGATGCAGCAGCCAGATCGGAATGTGAAGGTACGCATCCTTGATATCCAGTGATACCAGGAATTCCCCTTCTTCCAGACCTGATATCACCGCCTTGAGAGACTCCATCTTGAACTTGAACTCCTTTAGAAAGGGGTTCAATGATTTTAGGTTCAGAATGGGCCTGGCCGAACCATCCGGTTTTGGTACCATGAAAAGGTTCTAATAGTAACCCTTGGTCAGCATGTGAGGTGGCACTGGCACAATGACCTGTGCCTCCACCCGCTTTTGGACAGCGTCTTTGAAGCACTGCGCTGTGCTCCACCAGAGTTGGTAAGCCCGACTTGAAAAAACGATGAAGAGGGAGACTTTGAAATTCCAGCCTGTATCCCTGAGACACAATATCTACTACCCAGGGATCCAGGCCAGACGATACCTAGACATGACTGAACTGTTTGAGTCTCGCTTCCACAGGTCCCACCACCGGGCCGTACAATCCACCATCATGTGGAGAACTTTGGGGTACCTGAAGCAGACTTTTGTTCCTGGGAACCTGCAGCGGCAGGTTTCTTGGACTTAACCCTACCTCCTCTAAAGAAGGTATTGGATGATCTGGCCTTTCTAGGCTTGTTAGGCAGAAAGGATTGCTGCGCAGCTGAGGAGAAGGATTTCTTTGGAGCAGGTGCTGTTGAGGAAGAAACTGAGCCTTACCCGCTGTAGCAGTGGATATCCATGCGTCAAGAGCTTCCCCAAAGAGAGCCTAACCTGTATAGGGTAGCGACTCCATCCTCCTTCTGGATTCCGCGTCGGCCGACCACTGGCGCAGCCACAGTCCCCGACGAGCTGAAACAGACATGGAAGAAATTCCCGCACCCATGGAACCCAGGTCTTTCATGGATTCAACCATAAAACCTGCAGAATCATGTATGTTGCGTAAATATAATGCAACGTCATCCCTATCCATCGTATCCCAATCCTCAAGCAAGGTAGCCGACCACTTCACTATTGCCTTTGTGATCCATGCATTAGCAATAGTTGGACGTAATATGGCCCCATAGGCAGTATACAGTGATTTAAGTGTGTTATCAATCTTTCTATCTGCCGGCTCCTTTAAGGTGGTAGATCCCGGAAAAGGTTAAACCACCTTTTTTGAGCATCTGGATACAGATGCGTCAACAATCGGCGGGTTTTCCCACTTTTTCCTGTCCTCTTCAGGGAAAGGAAAGGCCACCAGAACCCTCTTAGGGGTCTGAAACTTCTTTTCAGGGTTAACCCATGCTTTTTTAAATATAGCATTCAGCTCATTTGACGCAGGGAAGGTTAGCGAGGCTTTCTTGTTTTCAGTTAAAAAAGCCTCCTCAACCTGCTCAGGTGTGGTATCATTAACATTTAACACATCCCCGATAGCCTCTATCAACAATTGCACCCCCCTTGCAAGAGATGCGGACCCCCGCAACACATTCCCATCACCATGTAGTGTCAGAATCGGTATCCATGTCGTCTTGTGTGACATGCACCAGCGCACGTTTGTGGGGGTATATAGCAGGGTGTCCTGAGGTAGCAGACATGGGCCATACAGCCATAGAGCTCTGCAATACCTGGGTTGCAGATTCATTACTAGCAACCCTGTCAGAAATCTGAGAAATCCAAGTTTTGATAGAGGAAAACCACTCTGGTTCCCTTGCTGGTATCTGTGCTAAACCAGTGCTAACCTGATTACATGGAATGGGATCATCCTGGGAGGATAAATCCTCTGCAGCATATGACACAGTATCCCTGGACATAGCTAAAGGAGACCACCAAACACTCCACATACACACAGGTGGGGCAGACAGAGTTTCCCCCCCAAGAACGGCAAGAGAGAGACAGAGATTGGAGCCAACCCAACACACAGCGCTTTCTAGCAAAGGGAGACCCCTTGTTAGCGCTGACTGTGCACCTTAATAGGACACACAGTCTAATTACAGCCTCCCCTCCCTTCTACAACCCCCTGGTACCGTGTACTGACAGTTGGAGCTTACAGTTGGATCTGACAGTTGGAGTTGCTGTGGAGGGACCTGTTCTTCCTCCCAGTGCTGTGCAGGCAGGAAAATGGTGCTAGAACACTGCTGGGTCCGCTCTGAGGAGAAGCTCCGCCCCCTTAATGGCGCTGTCTTCACGCTCTTCAGATGTTTATACTGGCCTGAGGACTTTTGCTGGCTGAGATCCGTGGACCCCGACAGGCTTGCTGACCAGTGTGGGGTGGTAACCGCGGGCCCAGGGCGCCCCTGACAGCGCTGCACTATATGCTTCTGGTACCTTCCTTTAGCGCAGTTAATACTGCGCTCCCTCCCCATTGCCGCCATCTTCACACCAGCCCCCCGCTTCCTAGGGGGGTCGGTGACTCACTCACCACTTCTTCTGCTCTGTAAGGGGATGGCCGCATGCTGCTGGGGTGAGCGATCCCCTGTGGCGGGGAACGATCTATCCCCTCAGGAGCTCAGTGTCCTGTCAGCGGAGATAGTGGCTCAGACCCTGCAGGGCGGACACTACTACCCCCCTTAGTCCCACGAAGCAGGGAGGCTGTTGCCAGCAGTCTCCCTGTAACATAATAAACTCTAAAATAAACTTTACCAGAGAAACTCTGTAGAGCTCCGCTAGCTGTGACCGGCTCCTCATTTTCTAAACTGAGTCTGGTGGGAGGGGCATAGAGGGAGGAGCCAGCCCACACTCTCAAACTCTTAAAGTGCCAATGGCTCCTGGTGGACCCATCTATACCCCATGGTACTAATGTGGACCCCAGCATCCTCTAGGACGTAAGAGAAAATGCATTTAAAATTTAATTTTATTTGATTTTAATGCATAATTATATAAAAAATGTACAAATAAAATACTGTATACAAATACTGATGTACTGAATTATAGGAGATTTCAAATTAGAAGTGCTTTTATAGCTTAGGTGCTAGGTTTGCACTTTTATTACTTGGAAATTACCAAATAAGCAAATTTATATAAAAAAAAAAAAAAAGTTGGAACACAAAAACAATAAGTTAGAAAATGTTGAGGCACCCTGCCAGATGGAGGCCCAGTAAATTTCCCCCTTAGGTGGTCCTTCTGAGTTGTTCGCTCGTTGCCGATTTTCGCTATGCTGCGATTTGTTGCTAACTGCGCATGCGCATGGTACGCAGAGCGCATGCGCTAAATTATTTAACACAAAACTTAGTAGATTTGTTGGTGTTCGTGCTGCGCTTTTCAGTCGCACTGCTGATCGGTGAATGATTGATAGGAAAGGGGCATTTTTGAGTGGTAACAGCGTTTTCCAGGAGTGTGCTAAAAAACTCAGGCATGTCAGGGAAAAACGCGGGAGTGTCTGGAGAAACGGGGGAGTGGCTGGCCGAACGCAGGGCGTGTTTGTGACGTTAAACCAGTTACTAAACGGACTGAGCTGATCGCAATCTAGGAGTAGGTCTGGAGCTACTCAGAAACTGCAAGAAAATATTTAGTAGCTGTTCTGCTAATCTTTCGTTCGCTATTCTGCTAAGCTAAGATACACTCCCAGAGGGCGGCGGCCTAGCGTGTGCACTGCTGCTAAAAGCTGGTAGCGAGCGAACAACTCGGAATGAGGGCCTTAGCCCCCTCTGGTAAAGCCTATGTAGTATACACCCTCCACTTAGCCACACTGTATGCAATAATAGACACACTTTATACACACATTGTCAACACCCACTATACAAGTGCACAGTAAACAAAAACTGCACACATAACACAATGTTTAGAATTTTTTGGGGGGAATTGGTTACTTTCTCATGGGAAATATTTTAAATGTTTTGTAATGATCATTAGTGTGAACCAATTCAACCTACGCCAACTTCTGCAGTCAGTGCTAGAAATTACAATGTACATTGTCCTTCTTAGCACCCAGCTACATTTGCTTGTAAATGTAGTGGTAGATTGACTCAACACTTTCCATAATGTGTGCACGCCTCCCCACTTCATCATTTTACTCTGATTGCAGTTTTACATCTTTCAGTTGTCTTTGGAAGACAGCTCATTTTTCAGAGGGAACATTGCCCTTTGCCTAGAATATGTTTTGTAATAGCTTAATGGGCAACCACTGTAATTAAAGAAACGAGAGAATGGTTGAAATTTAACAAACATATGTACAGCACAAAGATATTTGTTACATGTACAGCATGAATACAAATTAAGGTTTGAACATGTAGACTAAATCAAGATTAAACTACATAATTTATATGAATCCTATGCAATTTTTATCTAGTTTGCTCTCATCATTTGATAACATTGCCCAGAAGCAACTGATAAGTGTGGTACTGGATGATGAGGACATCACAGGATTAGATGTGAGGTGATTAAGCTATGTTCACATACAATTATGTGCTGCACCCATCGACTAGGAATACACATTTCTTCTCTCTTTCTTGATGAATGGCTTTAAATTGTCTGATCAGCCACATCTAATCCAACTCATTAAAAAAAAATATCACATTACTAAAATAACATATTGTTCTGATAAATATATTTATTATATTTATTTATTTATTTAGATAATTAATTAAATTTTCAGTCGGAGAGAGAAGTACCATGGAAGTCAACTCACATATATTTCTACATACAGCTCAAACTTAAACCATAATTTGATTGGGATGCAGTGAATATACCGGCTGTTGGGATCCTGGCAGCAGAAATCCCGCCGCCGTAATCCCGACACCCATTGGAATCCTGACTCTGGAACTTCGAAAGGAGCAGGAGACCAATGTCGAATCCCGATAGTCGGCATACCGACCATTACAGTAGCTGACGGGTTAGGTTAAGGTGCTACCCAGGGGAGGTTAGGGTCATGTTGCGGGGAGGGAGGGTAGGTTTAGGCAGTGGGGATGGGAGGTTAGGTTTAGGCACCTCCGGGAGGGGGTTAGGTTCAGGCACTACAGGGGAAGGTTTAGGCTATGGCAGTGGTTTCCAAACTTTTTTGAATCACGGCGCCCTAGAATATCAGGATTTTTTTCATGGCACACCTAGGCCAAACATTTCTTATTGAGAAATTCAGAAAGAAATATTACATTAACTAGATCGCGTTTATATGTCATCCTTAGGGTCAGTTGTGTGGTGAGGGACAAGATTTGCTTCTGTTTGGCCACATATTTTATGACTGGCAGCCACCAGCACTGGTTTTGCCTATTATATTGACCATTAATAATTTGAATTGGTCCTGGACCACCAACCCAGGGCACCCCTGCAAGTGTCCCGAGGCACCCCAGGGAGCCACAGCACACAGTTTGGGAACCTCTAGGCTATGGGACAAGAGGGTTAGGGTTACACAGTGCCATACATGGGGTATATATTTAGTCTGATAAACTCAAACTTGATCTATAATAAACTGTATTATTAAAAAACAATCACTAGATTCATTAAAAATGTATGTGACAAATGAAATCACTTATTAAGATGTTTATATTATGTTCACTACGCCTTTTTATGGAGATAGTGGAAGCCTGACCTTGCTATGATGCTTATTTGGTTATTTTCGGAGTATTGAGTAATGCAAGCATGCAAATGTATATGGGGAACAGATTGGTGCTTATCTTCAAAATAACACATGATATGTTTCCATATTTTTTTCCCATTTGTAAAATTACCATAAGTAATGATTTGTATGTTCTTACAATGGAAATTCAAACCTAATTAGGTCTCACCTTAAATCTATGGTCTCTCAAAATCCATGTTACTTATCTAAAAATTTGGAAAGTTGAAATCTAATGGTTTCACTGAGCCATCAATCATGTCACAATGATGGTAAATTGCTATACTGTTTTCTTAGAATAAAGGCCTACAGACTGTAATAGATTATTAAGTGATATAGATGAACACTGCTGTATCAAAGTATACAGTAAAAACAAATATATCATGATATCTGCTACGGGCATTCCATACTTTAGCACCTGTAGATGAAATTAAATAGAGAACAAATATAGACGGAGATGATTTGATATCACCAAGGAGTATAGTGGGAATATATAACATCTGTCACTGCTTTAATGAGGCTCCCTTTAAATATGTACTTCATGGTGCTCTGAATAAAGTATGCTTGAAGAGGAGAAACAATGATGTAGCAGGTTGCCTACAGGTGGAAGTTCTTTCTCAACCCAAGATGCTGTGTCAACTGTGGTCATAAATATAAGATGTTAGTATTCATCCTGGTGGACAGTAGCAGACTATACACAATTTCGTCTTGTCTAAAAAAATATATTAATAAACCTTTAGCATCAAAATGTTCACCAAAATAGTTATGTAATATGTAGTCAGTTGAATATTCTAAAGCAGGGCTGAACTAGAGGTATGTGATGAATGTTTGTTGGGGAGTGCAGGGCCCCCGGCCCCGAGACATTCACTGCTCCCATGCAGCCTTTATTTTACTTCAGGTACTGCTGCCCATAGTATCCTAAGTACTGTACTTCCTTGTGCCAGCTGCCCTGTCCCCACACAGTGACATTATGATGTCATGGAATGAAAAGTGGATTTGTTAGCTGAGTCTGAGACTCACTGCACAGAGGCCCAGATTTCAGCAGTTCAAATCCAGTAATGATCCATTAAAATCCTGCAACAGCAGCACCATGCCATAGAATAGGCAAAATGCTAAACAGTGGTGCCAACAGCAAGGCTTCTTGCACTTTTGAAAGCAGAGGTATAACTAGAATTAATGGCACCTAGGGAAAACTGACAAATACACTACTTCAATGCTCTCCAGCTGTTTTAGTTGATGCAGCCAGGAAAACCACGCTTTATGCAGCCTAAGTAGCAGCATGAAGTAACATTCTAGTGATCCTGCACTGGGACTGTTGCACCCTTCTCCCCACTGCCAGGGCACGTGCTCCACTTGCACCACCTTTGTAATGCTACTGATTGAAAATCTTGGATGAGCAGTTAAGGTCTTTGGACAATCCTTAGACAAGACCAGGATTAAAAAGGGCCCTAACACCAAAATAAAACACGGCAGTATGAATGGAATCATCCTAGTTCTACTAATGCTACAAAATGCAACTTTTAAAATGCTTTGTGGAAACGCAATCTGCAGAATGGCAATGTAAAAGTGGAACTAAAAATTGTGCAGCTGGAACTTCGAATATCAGTAAAACAGCCTATTCTACTGAGAAACTCAATTTGAAATAGATTTTCAGTGATTTTGCTTTTCTCTATAAGTCATTATGAACAGCTAATGGTAAGGTGCGTTCACATCCATCTCATATCTTCATGGTATCCACCCTGCTTCTGCTGCAAACTATTATTATGAGAAAATCTGGAATAGAAAATAATACTATAAATGGGACGTCATTGTTTATTTGGAAGAATTGCAGATCAAATCAAAAAATGTAACAAAAAAAGCTATTATATATCAAATTTCTAAGGTGCTACTGTAGTTTATCCCAAATTGTCCATGATTTTTCTCTGAGGCCCTTTCTGCAACACTGGTTAGAAATGATCCTGCTGTTTGCTATGTTATTGGGTTAATGGACCATGTCTTAATTACCTCTAGTACAAACTCATCATTGTATAAATATAGGCATATGTGGCCATCCTGACAATAGATGAGGTCCCTAGCTAAACAAACTGATGTAAATTAAGTGTAAAATTTCTAATTTGTATGGCTATAAATCACAATCAGAGCACTAGAGTAGCCTTTCTAGTACAGGTTATCAAAATATTGTTTAATTATTTATTATATACTTATTAACTGCAGCAGAGTTTAATACTATGAACAATTTGATATACAGTGAAGAAAGAATATTATGCTGAAAAAGGAAACTTTAAAAACTCAGGATCAGCATCTAAAACTGTGTTAGCAGAAAGGGAAGTAGGAGATTATAGAATGTGGCAATCGAGAAAAAGTTCTAAAATGTTTCTTTCATTGAAACACATTAGATAGACATTTTAATTTGCCAATGCGAACATATTGTAGTACATGTGGGTTCATCATAGCCTTCAAAGTGCAATTCTGTTGAGTCTAAATTTGTGAAAAAAAAAACAAAAACAGGTTAGATGCTATCTCTACAACAACATGCTCAAATCGCCAGTTCTCTGGAATTTTTGGGCATGTTGCAAAACACTGCCTATAGTCAAGTCAAATTTGATGAAAATCTCATTGCTACTCAAAATCCCATTTTTTTTTATTTTTTTTTAATACAAATCATCATATGTAGAAAGATGCAAGTTTACAAATCATCATCAAACATTCCCACCTCAATTGCCAAAGAATAGACGTGCTTCTGGTCTGTGAGATCCTAATAAGGAGCCATAAACAAAATATGTATTAATGTTATTAATGTGTCAATAATTTATACTTAATTAAGAAGTCAAAATAAGTAACAAATTTACGGGTGTAGAATTATTTATTTAATTTATTATTGGAGTAATTTAACAGTAAATAATAAAAAACTATTTTTCAAGTTAATGAACAACATAGTAGTAAATATATTAAATAACTATTTAGGAGCCACTATTATTACTATATTATTTAAAAGGGTCAATAATATATTTTTTGGTAATTAGGGCATGGTAGTTATTTAGTGATAGAAGCATATACTGTACATGGTCGTGCATACTGGCAACACAATTGGTGATTCCATCATTAATATGCTCTTCCTGATTAGCAAAAAACAAATAATTTCTTGATTAATTTTACTAATAATATTAGTATCTTAATATTATTTAATATAAAATTAAAACTGATTTTTTTTATTATTATTATTTAGTATTACTTTTTTCCAATTACAAGTTAAATACTTGTGCCCATATAGCTATAGTTGTTTATTGTTTTAGTACCTTAATTGAATAGTAATTATTTCCACTTTAACACATATGCTGAATGTGGTTCCTTATTAGGTTTAAAACACTTTTTTGGCATTGTTTCAGACAATATAAAATGGATTTGACTTATCAAAACCACCAGAATTTTTTTTAGCTTTTAACCTATTATAATCTGTGATTTAGATGCTAAAAATCATACTACAGTACATTTCATATCCTAGCATATGTGGAATCTTGATTTAGACTGCGGTAACAGGATTCCATGTTAGCATTTCGATCTTGTTAACTGGGATCCAGTCAGAATCCTGATGGTCTTGATCCCAGCAGTTGAAATACCAACACCAGAATCCTGACACAACTCACAATACCAGTGACGGGATCCCAAAATTGATCACTATACCCTGTCAGGATCCCGAGGATTTCATGGGCAGCCGGAGAGGTAAGCCATGGGTAAGGAAGGTGGGGTTTAGACTGCGAGGGATGTGTGTGTGAAAGATTAGGGTTACGCTGCAGGAGGGGAGGGTTGGAGTTAGGCTGCAGGGAGGGAGGGTTAGGGTTAGGCACCTCCTATAGGGTTAAGTTGTGAGAGAGGGAGGATTAGGTTAAAGCTGCAGGAAGGTGGATTAGGGTTAGGCACCTACGGGGAGGGTTAGGGTTATGCTGAAGGGGGAGGGGGGTGAAGGGTTATGGTCAGGCTGTGGGAAAGGTGTGTTAGGGTTGGGGGAGTTAGGGATTAGGGTCAGCTTTATTAATTTGTCAGTGTCAGGATTATAATTACCGGGATGCTGCTGTTGGCATTTTGACAGCTGGCATCCCAACAACCAGGATCCTGATACCAACCCGAGAGTCTAATTTACCATCCTTCTATCTGTAATGGGCTGACAAATAATTGAGTAATGTGTCCAATGTGCACTGAGACAGATTGAATGGTGTGTTTATTGCCTTTTCCAAGATGAACTTCAAAATGGCTCTGCATGGAAGTATACATTCTTTCCATGTGGGGAAACCAAATCTTATTCATTCCACACTAGGACAATATAACATGCCAAGGGATAAAATTCAAGAGAAGCTGCTTATAAAGAGTCAAGTGGAGGCAGGGCAGGTGCATCATTTCTGGATAACCTATGCAACATCTCACCCACTGCTAATACAAATAAGAATAATGTTGGACCGAGGCATGAAGAACACGCAAGGGGAATGCATTAGTAGGTGACAACTGAAACTAGGCGTCACAAAGATGAAGAGGTGTGGTCAACTGATTGAAGTGGTGTGATAGAGAGCATTGCAATACCGCCATATTATACAGAGAGTGTCATAGTGACCACCATATAATGTAGGGAGCATCTCAATGCCCACATTATAATGCATAGAGCAATGCAGTGACTGCCATATAATGCAGGGAGCATTGCAGTAACCACCATGTAATACAGGGAGCAATGCAATGACCACCATAAAATGCAGGGAATGTTGCAGTGCCTGCCATATTAAACAGAAAGTGCTGCAGTGCCCATGATGCATAGAGCAGTGCTATATAACACAGATAGTAATGCAGTGACCACCATATAATTCAGAGAGCATAAAAGTGACCACCATATAATACAGAGAGAAATGCAGAGGTCACCATATAAAATAGAGACAATGCAGTAACCATGATATAATACAGAGAACAATGCAGTGATCACCATATAATACAAAGACTATGCAGTGACCACTATATAATACAGAGAGCAATGCAGTGACCACCATATTATACAGATACAATGCAGTTGCTGCCATGTAATACAGAGATAATGCAGTGACCACAATATAATACATAGACAATACAGTCACAAACCTGTCATTTTAATCTCAAAATGTTTCCAGGATCAGACCCTTTCTCACCCAGGATGCCACCAAGACCATTATCCACTCACTGATCATTTCCAGACTGGATTACTGTAATCTCCTAACTGGCCTCCCTGACAGTTACCTGTCTCCACTCCAATCTATCCACAATGCTGCATCCCGGCTCATCTTCCTCACCAAACGTACTATGTCCACCTCCCCTCTCCTACAAGCCCTTCACTGGCTTCCCTTCCCTTTCAGAATCCAATTCAAACTTCACACACTCACTTACAAAGCAGTCACCCACTCCTCTCCCATTTTCATCTCTGACCTTATCTCCCTTTACTCTCCCACCCGTCCTCTTCGCTCTGCTAATGCACGCCGACTCTCCTGTCTTCTGATTACTTCCTCCCACTCCTATCTCCAAGATTTTTCATGTGGTGCTCCCTTACTCTGTAATTCTCTACCTCTCCCCCTCAGACTCTCCACCTCTCTACAGAACTTCAAACAGGCTCTTAAAACCCACTTATTTACCAGACCAAGCCAAAATCTCATCCTAACCCTCTGTCCCACACTCGGTCTACCCCCATCTGTGTCACCCCTGTCTGTTTGCCCCTCCCCTTTAGAATGTAAGCTCTCATGAGTAGGGCCATCTTCCCTCATGTGCTTATCCTTTTCTTACTTTAATAATCCTCAACTGACCAAATCCTGCAGTTTTCGGCCACCCTGATACTTATCTCAGTGTCGTCTACAGTTTTGTCTACTAGTTATGTTTAGTTTACCCTGTACTTGTACTATATTGTCTTCAACTATAAGTCACCATTTTCCTGTTTTGATTATGTGCATATATGTACGCTGCGGAACCCTTGTGGCGCCATATAAATAAAGGATAATAATAATAATAATAATAATAATAATAATAATACAGTGCTCACCATATAATACTGAGAGCATTGCCGTAGCCCACATATAACACAGATAATATTAATACACCCCCCCACACAACATTAATTCATTCTCCCCCAAGACCGCAGACAGTATTAAAATTCACCCCCCGAAAAATAGATATACCCCTGCCCATTGTATAAATATACCTCACCCCTTAGATAACATTAAAACATTTTTACACCTCCACTGGCACTTACCTCTTCAGAGGGAAGATCTGTCTGGTCCCTGCGGAGCACCTAGAGTGTTCTGCAGTGCTCTGTGACAGGAAGATTACAGAGACAGGCAACAGGAGAAGAACACATCTGTACATTGGAAGTCCAGCATAACATTTTCATATATTGATTGTTATCTGTGTAAATGTTATTCTGGACTTCCGTTGGAAGTCTTATTGTAATGTATGGCGAGCTTTATAGTTAACATGAGATAAAACAATTTTCATATTTTATTATTTTTGTATAATCCATTGCTTCCAGTGGTTATCCTCTAAAAGGTTTTTTATTTTTGAAAGTATACCCAATAATGGTTAAGCTTTATTTGTATATACATTCGATTGGATTATTCTAAATTGCTACCCGGAAGTGTTCCCCTAAGAAGAGTATTTTTTTTTCTGTTTTTGTACTAGGTTCAAAAGGTTTACAGGTTCAGAAGTTCTACAGGTTCAAAAGGTTGACAGGTTCAAATGGTCGAGATGACAATGGTCGACACACATATGGTCAACACAAGTTTGTAATTTTTTTTTATTAATTTTATACTTTACCATTCATGCAGACTACAATTGGAAATAGTAATACCCCTTTCAGACTGACAAATATTTCCCGGGTTATTGCATATGAACGCGCATCAACCTCGGGATTTGCTCAGTGTTACAGGGTCCTGAAAGAATATCACTGGTTGAGCGTCCTGGCATTTCATCCCTGCTCTCGACCTGGGTTGAATCCGGAATTGACCCGGGATGCGGTGCAGTGTGAATGGGCCCTACCCGGTATTAAGTACATGGGACTGTTAAAATGCCTCTCATTGGAGCTTTCTTGGGCTCAGAAAAGATGATGTCATCATCCAGAGCCCGGGAAAATGGAGGAGAAGCCCTGGAAGCGGAGGAGACAGGCAATATGGCGACCTGTACAGATCAAGATATTAGAGAGCTGTTCAGCATAAGGGGGGAGGAGGAAATAAAGAGACAGATAACAGGCACAGTGAAGGATGCTATTACAGGTTGAGTATCCCTTATACAAAATGCTTGGGACCAGAAGTATTTTGGATATCAGATTTTTCCGTATTTTGGAATAACTGCATACCATATTGAGCTATCATGGCGATGGGACCCAAGTCTAAGCACAGAATGCATTTATGTTTCATATACACCTTATACACACAGCCTAAAGGTCATTTTAGCCAATATTTTTAATAACTTTGTGCATTAAACAAAGTGTGTGTACATTCACACAATTCATTTATGTTTCATATGCACCTTATACACACAGCCTGAAGGTCATTTAATACAATATTTTTAATAACATTGTGTATTAAACAAAGTTTGTGTACATTGAGCCATCAGAAAACAAAGGTTTCACTATCTCACTCAAAAAAATCCATATTTCTGAATATTCTGTATTTCAGGAATATTTGGATATGGGATACTCAACCTGTATTTCTAAGAACAAAATAAACAAAATGTAATTAACCAAACTTGTGATGACTTTTCTAATACTCAATACCCCTCCCTTTGCTTGCCTATTATGACCTCATCTACAGTATGTTAGCCAGAAAAATGTCCATTTCTAATGACATACATATGTGTTTGCAGTAGAGATGAGCGGGTTCGGTTCCTCGGAATCCGAACCCCCCCGAACTTCACCCATTTTACACGGTTCCGAGGCAGACTCGGATCCTCCCGCATTGCTCGGTTAACCCGAGCGCGCCCGAACGTCATCATCCCGCTGTCGTATTCTCGCAAGATTTGTATTCTATATAAGGAGCCGCGCGTCGCCGCCATTTTCACTCGTGCATTGGAGATGATAGGGAGAGGACGTGTGCAGCGTTCTCTCAGTTGTGTTCAGTGTGCTGCAAATATCTGTGCTCAGTATGCTGCAAATATCTGTGCTCAGTGTGCTTGCAAATATCTGTGCTCAGTGTGCTGAAAATATCTACATTCTCTGCCTGAAAAACGCTCCATATCTGTGCTCAGTGTGCAGCAAATATCTGTGCTCAGTGTGCTTTATTGTGGGGACTGGGGACCACCAGTATTATATAGGAGGACAGTGCAGAGTTTTGCTGACCAGTGACCACCAGTATTATACGTTCTCTGCCTGAAAAACGATCCATATCTGTGCTGCATTGTAGTATATAGTAGGAGGACAGTGCAGAATTTTGCTGACCAGTGACCACCAGTATTATATCAGTACGGTACAGTAGTCCACTGCTCTACCTACCTCTGTGTCGTCAAGTATACTTTCCATCCATACCTGTGGTGCATTTTAGTTGTTGTGCACAGTATATATAGTAGGAGGACAGTGCATAATTCTGCTGACCACCAGTATATAATATATAGCAGTACGGTACAGTAGGCCACTGCTCTACCTACCTCTGTGTCATCAAGTATATCATCCATCCATACCTGTGGTGCATTTTAGTTGTTGTGCACAGTATATATAGTAGGAGGACAGTGCATAATTTTGCTGACCACCAGTATATAATATATAGCAGTACGGTACAGTAGGCCACTGCTCTACCTACCTCTGTGTCATCAAGTATACTATCCATCCATACCTGTGGTGCATTTTAGTTGTTGTGTGCAGTATATATAGTAGGAGGACAGTGCATAATTTTGCTGACCACCAGTATATAATATATAGCAGTACGGTACAGTAGGCCACTGCTCTACCTACCTTTGTGTCGTCAAGTGTACTATCCAACCATACCAGTGGGGCATTTTAGTTGTTGTGCACAGTATATATAGTAGGAGGACAGTGCATAATTTTGCTGACCACCAGTATATAATATATAGCAGTACGGTACAGTAGGCCACTGCTCTACCTACCTCTGTGTCGTCAAGTATACTATCCATCCATACCTGTGGTGCATTTTAGTTGTGCGCAGTATATATAGTAGGAGGACAGTGCATAATTTTGATGACCACCAGTATTTAATATATAGCAGTACGATACAGTAGGCCATTGCTATTGATATATTACTGGCATATAATTCCACACATTAAAAAATGGAGAACAAAAATGTGGAGGGTAAAATAGGGAAATATCAAGATCCACTTCCACCTCGTGCTGAAGCTGCTGCCACTAGTCATGGCCGAGATGATGAAATGCCATCAACGTCATCTGCCAAGGCCGATGCCCAATGTCATAGTAGAGAGCATGTAAAATCCATAAAACAAAAGTTCAGTAAAATGACCCAAAAATCAAAATTAAAAGCGTCTAAAGAGAAGCGTAAACTTGCCAATATGCCATTTATGACACGGAGTGGCAAGGAACGGCTGAGGCCCTGGCCTATGTTCATGGCTAGTGGTTCAGCTTCACATGAGGATGGAAGCACTCATCCTCTCGCTAGAAAAATGAAAAGACTTAAGCTGGCAAAAGCACAGCAAAGAACTGTGCGTTCTTCGAAATCACAAATCCCCAAGGAGAGTCCAATTGTGTCGGGTGCAATGCCTGATCTTCCCAACACTGGACGGGAAGAGCTTGCGCCTTCCACCATTTGCACGCCCCCTGCAAGTGCTGGAAGGAGCACCCACAGTCCAGTTCCTGATAGTCAAATTGAAGATGTCACTGTTGAAGTACACCAGGATGAGGATATGGGTGTTGCTGGCGCTGAGGAGGAAATTGACAAGGAGTATTCTGATGGTGAGGTGGTTTGTTTAAGTCAGGCATCTGGGGAGACACCTGTTGTCCGGGGGACGAATATGGCCATTGACATGCCTGGTCAAATTACAAAAAAAATCACCTCTTCGGTGTGGAATTATTTTAACAAAAATGCGGACAACAGGTGTCAAGCCGTGTGTTGCCTTTGTCAAGCTGTAATAAGTAGGGGTAAGGACGTTAACCACCTCGGAACATCCTCCCTTATAAGTCACCTGCAGCGCATTCATCATAAGTCAGTGACAAGTTCAAAAACTTTGGATGACAGCGGAAGCAGTCCACTGTCCACTAAATCCCTTCCTCTTGTAATCAAGCTCCTGCAAACCACACCAACAACTCCCTCAGTGTCAATTTCCTCCTTACACAGGAAAGCCAATAGTCCTGCAGGCCATGTCACTGTCAAGTCTGACAAGTCCTCTCCTGCCTGGGATTCCTCCGATGCATCCTTGAGTGTAACGCCTCCTGCTGCTGGCGCTGCTGTTGTTGCTGCTGGGAGTTGATCGTCATCCCAGAGGGGAAGTCGGAAGACCACTTGTACTACTTCCAGTAAGCAATTGACTGTCCAACAGTCCTTTGCAAGGAAGATGAAATATCACAGCAGTCATCCTGCTGCAAAGCGGATAACTCAGGCCTTGGCAGCCTGGGCAGTGAGAAACGTGTTTCCGTTATCCACCGTTAATTCACAGGCAACTACAGACTTGATTGAGGTACTGTGTCCCCGGTACCAAATACCATCTAGGTTCCATTTCTCTAGGCAGGCGATACCGAAAATGTACACAGACCTCAGAAAAAGAGTCACCAGTGTCCTAAAAAATGCAGTTGTACCCAATGTCCACTTAACCACGGACATGTGGACAAGTGGAGCAGGGCAGACTTAGGACTATATGACTGTGACAGCCCACTGGGTAGATGTATTGCCTCCCGCAGCAAGAACAGCAGCGGCGGCACCAGTAGCAGCATCTCGCAAACTACAACTCGTTCCTAGGCAGGCTACGCTTTGTATCACCGCTTTCCAGAAGAGGCACACAGCTAACAACCTCTTACGGAAACTGTGGAACATCATCGCAGAATGGCTTACCCCAAATGGACTCTCCTGGGAATTTGTGACATCGGACAACGCCAGCAATATTGTGCGTGCATTACATCTGGGCAAATTCCAGCACGTCCCATGTTTTGCACATACATTGAATTTGGTGGTGCAGAATTATTTAAAAAACGACAGGGGCGTGCAAGAGATGCTGTCGGTGGCCCGAAGAATTGCGGGCCACTTTCGGCATTCAGCCACCGCGTGCCGAAGACTGGAGCACAAGCAAACAGTCCTGAACCTGCCCTGCCATCATCTTAAGCAAGAGGTGGTAACGAGGTGGAATTCAACCCTCTATATGCTTCAGAGGATGGAGGAGCAGCAAAAGGCCATTCAAGCCTATACATCTGCCTACGATATAGGCAAAGGAGGGGGAATGCACCTGACTCAAGCGCAGTGGAGAATGTTTTCAACGTTGTGCAAGGTTCTGCAACCCTTTGAACTTGCCACACGTGAAGTCAGTTCAGACACTGCCAGCCTGAGTCAGGTCATTCCCCTCATCAGGCTTTTGCAGAAGAAGCTGGAGACATTGAAGGAGGAGCTAAAACAGAGCGATTCCGCAAGGCATGTGGGACTTGTGGATGGAGCCCTTAATTCGCTTAACCAGGATTCACGGGTGGTCAATCTGTTGAAATCAGAGCACTACATTTTGGCCACCGTGCTCGATCCTAGATTTAAAACCTACGTTGGATCTCTCTTTCCGGCAGATACAAGTCTGCAGAGGTTCAAAGACCTGCTGGTGAGAAAATTGTCAAGTCAAGCGGAACGTGACCCATCAACACTCCTCCTTCACATTCTCCCGCAACTGGGGGAGCGAGGAAAAGGCTAAGAATTCCGAGCCCACCCAATGGCGGTGATCAGGGCAGTCTGGAGCGAGTGCTGACATCTGGTCCGGACTGAAGGACCTGCCAACAATTACTGACATGTCGTCTACTGTCACTGTATATGATTCTCTCACCATTGAAAGAATGGTGGAGAATTATATGAGTGACCGCATCCAAGTAGGCACGTCAGACAGTCCGTACGTATACTGGCAGGAAAAAGAGGCAATTTGGATGCCCTTGCAGAAACTGGCTTTATTCTACCTAAGTTGCCCACCTTGCAGTGTGTACTCTGAAAGAGTGTTTAGTGCAGCCGCTCACCTTGTCAGCAATCGGCGTACGAGGTTACTTCCAGAAAATGTGGAGAAGATGATGTTCATCAAAATTAATTATAATCAATTCCTCCGTGGAGACATTCACCAGCAATTGCCTCCAGAAAGTACACAGGGACCTGAGATGGTGGATTCCAGTGGGGACGAATTAATAATCTGTGAGGAGGGGGATGTACACAGTGAAAGGGGTGAGGAATCGGACGATGAGGAGGAGGTGGACATCTTGCCTCTGTAGAGCCAGTTTGTGCAAGGAGAGATTGATTGCTTCTTTTTTGGTGGGGGCCCAAACCAACCAGTCATTTCAGTCACAGTTGTGTGGCAGACCCTGTCGCTGAAATGATGGGTTTGTTAAAGTGTGCATGTCCTGTTTATACAACATAAGGGTGGGTGGGAGGGCCCAAGGACAATTCCATCTTGCACCTCTTTTTTCTTTCATTTTTCTTTGCATCATGTGCTGTTTGGGGACTATTTTTTTTGAAGTGCCATCCTGCCTGACACTGCAGTGCCACTCCTAGATGGGCCAGGTGTTTGTGTCGGCCACTTGTGTCGCTTAGCTTAGCCATCCAGCGACCTTGGTGCACCTCTTTTTTTCTTTGCATCATGTGCTGTTTGGGGACTATTTTTTTGAAGTGCCATCCTGTCTGACACTGCAGTGCCACTCCTAGATGGGCCAGGTGTTTGTGTCGGCCACTTGGGTCACTTAGCTTAGTCATCCAGCGACCTCGGTGCAAATTTTAGGACTAAAAATAATATTTTGAGGTGTGAGGTGTTCAGAATAGACTGAAAATGAGTGGAAATTATGGTTATTGAGGTTAATAATACTATGGGATCAAAATGACCCCCAAATTCTATGATTTAAGCTGATTTTGAGGGGTTTTTGTAAAAAAACACCCGAATCCAAAACACACCCGAATCCGACAAAAAATTTTCAGGGAAGTTTTGCCAAAACGCGTCCGAATCCAAAACACGGCCGCGGAACCGAATCCAAAACCAAAACCCGAAAAATGTCAGGTGCACATCACTAGTAAATTTTTCCCTCTTTAAACCCAGTGTAATCAATCCTAAATTGCACTACCCTGTTTCTCCCACGGCCGTTGCCGCTACAACCGGAAGTGCGTCACTGGAAATGAGACGTGTGCGTTCCACATGCGCCAATGGTCTTCCTGTTTGCGTTCCCTAGCCCGCCAGGAGCTAATTTTCGAGTAGGGATTTACAAATCCCAAACAATAAATAAAAGTAATGTGAAAAGTTAATACTTATGAGGAATCCATGTTAAAAAAACAATCCACTGAATAAAAATACGGAAAAGAGAAAAAAAATATAAGCATAATAAACAATGCACAATTTTGCATTATAGGAAATACATATAGACAGGTGCTTATCAATGAATTCATTACGGAGAGATATAGAAGAGGCTCACCAATAATTATAAAAAATTGTCATACCAAGAAGATTACAGTAACCATTTCCGTTCAAAATCACTATTCAGGCCATGTGGCATCAGGGTTCCCAGTCTATAGATCCAGCGCATCTCCGACTTGGCTAAATGGATATCTACATCTCTATTCCGCCAAGTGATTTGTTTACACTAGAAAAGAGGCAATTGAGAGGGGACATTATTAATATTTATAAATACATAAAGGGACAATACAAGGATTTATCAAACAATCTGTTTATCAAAAAAACACTACATAGGACATGAGATCACCCCCTGAGGTTAGAAGAAAAAAAAATTCATATACAACGGAGAAAAGGGTTCTTCACAGTAAGAGCAGTAAGGATTTGGAATTCTCTGCCAGAGAAAGTAGGACTCAATCAATAAGTTTAAAAATGGATTAGATGAATTCCTAGCTGAAAAAAGGTATTAAAGGATACAGCATTTAAATTATATTAAATTTTATAATACAGGTTGAACTCGATGGACATTTGTCTTTTTTCAACCTCATCAACTATGTAACTTAGTAACTGTGCAGTGAATTCTTTGTCATTGAGCACCTGTCCTAGTGGAGCTTACCACTCTACAGTCAAAAATAATTTCATACTATAAGCAGGACTGTAGGAGGAAGCAATGCTAAACTCTGTGCCCACAGCATGCCTCAGCCTGGTAAGCCAGACATCTTCCTGGCTGTAGGCCACCATGAGCCTCCATACTGGGCCTTATTCAGTAACTGTTGTGCATCACAGGAGCTCCTGGCCCATCAAGTGCTGCAGTGCAATGGAAAGCTGATGCAATGCAAGATCACTGAAACTCTGTTCTTCTAACACCGCAAGGTCTTGCAATAACCCTACGCAGCCCTTAGGAAAAGAATCCAGGACAACAAATGCGCATCTTCTAAATAAATAATCCCAAAATGTGGAACATCAATAATAAATCAAAATTAAGGATGACTAATTGGAGCCATTCATTTGTGTAAGTCCCTTACATGAAATAATTGAGAAGAACCTCTTTATAATGCTCCGGCAGAAAATCTTTCTTTTACCTCTCCGGCAGTTGCGCTGAATTATGATTCAGTCTCTTCTGAGTCACACTGTCTTTGGCCACAAATGTGGTCTCTCCACACTTTAGTAAAAAACACTTTGTCAAAATAACAATTTCCATATCGACCTTTGTGGCTATGTTTTCACAAATCTGTTTGTGATGTTGAAGCTTGTTTCATATCTGCTCTAGGCTTTCATTTAAACTTAGGATCAAGTACAGCAGCACTGCTGGAATTATACGGCAGCACCCCTGGACTTATACAGCATAGGCAGCACCCCTGGAGAATTACACAGCACAGCAGACAGGCAACAGCACCCCTGGACTTAAATGGCAGTGGGGCAGCACCCCTGGACTGATGGAGCAAAGGGGCAGCACCTCATATAGGGCTGTACCCCGGAATGATGTGGTAAAGAAAAGAGGTACAATATAGAATTGTCCATGGACCCTCCCACCCACCCTCATGCTGTATAAACAGGACATGCACACTTTAACAATCCAATCATTTCAGCGACAGGGTCTGCCACATGACTGTGGCTGAAATTATTGCTTTGTTTGGGCCCCCACCAAAAAAGAAGCAATTAATCTCTCCTTGCACAAACTGGCTCAACAGAGGCAAGATGTCTTCCTCATCCTCAGATTTCTGCCTCCACTTCAGTGTTTGCATCCTCATAGAGAAATAATATTCAAACAAACCACATCATTTAGGTGGTAGTGGACTTCTTACGCTATTACTCAAAGTTTCTGAACTTAACAATGACTTATGATGAATGCGCTGCAGGTGACTATAAGGGAGGATGTTCCTAGGTGGGTAACTTCCTTACCCCTAATTATCATTGATTGACAAAGGCAACATATGGCTTGACACCTGTTGTCCGGAATTGTGGAGAAATAATTCCACACCGAAGAGGTGGCTTTTTTGGTATTTTGCCCAGGCATGACAATGGGCTTTTTCATCCCATGGCCAACAACTGTCTCAACTGGTGCCTTATTCAAACAAACCACATCTCCATCAGAATCCCCATCGTCAACATCCTCCTCAGCGCCAGCTACATCAATATCCTTCTCATACTGGTGTACTTCTACAGTGACATCCTCAATATCAGCAACTGGACTGATGGTGCTTCTCTCAGCACTTGCAGAGGCCATGCAAATGGTGGTAGGAGCCTCCTCTTCCCATACAGTGCTGTGAAGGTCAGGCCTAGACATTGCAACCATGGACAGTGCCAGCACCCCAGTATTTTCACAACACCCCTGAAATTTTACAGCATACAAGACAGGGCCAGTGTACATTTATTTTCACTGCACCCCTGTATTTTACAGCATACAGGGCCAGTGTACTTTTATTTTAACAACAGCACTCCTGTATTTTTACAGCATACAGGACCAGTGTACTTTTATTTTAACAACAGCACCCTGTATTTTTACAGCATACAGGACCATTGTACTTTTATTTTAACAACAGCACCCCTGATATTTTACAACATACGGGACCAGTGTGCTTTTATTTTAACAGCACCCCTGAATTTTTAAAGCATACAGGACCAGTGTACTTTTATTTTGACAACAGCATGCCTGTATTTTTACAGCATACAGGACCAGTGTACTTGTATTTTAATAACAGCACCCCTGAATTTTTACAGCTTACAGGGCCAGTGTAATATTATTTTAACAGCAGCCCCCCTGTATTTTTTACAACATACAGGACCAGTGTGCTTTTATTTTAACAACAGCACCCCTGAATTTTACAGCATACAGGGCTAGTGTAATATTATTTTAACAGCAGCACCCCTGTATTTTTACAGCAAACAGGACCAGTGTATTAACAGCACCCCTGAATTTTTACAGCATACATGGCCAGTGTGCTGTTATATTAACAACAGCACCCCTAAATTTTTACAGCATACAAAACAGGACCAGCACCCCTGTATTTTAATAGCATACAGGAGGACAGTGCCCCTGCTCCCGGTACAACACAGAACACAGTGAAAGCTAGGACAGCAACACCCATGTACAGCTGCAGCACCCCTAACAGCACGTAAAACACCAGTGACAGCCAGGGCACCACTCCTAACAGCACAGGTACACCATGGTGACAGGAACAGCAACCCCACAGAGCACACATTGACCCCACCCGACGCCACCACCCACAGAGAGACCTAGCTCTGTCTCCCTCACTCTCCAAGTCTGGAGTGAAAATGGCGGTGACGCGTGGCTGTTTATTTGGAATCCAAAGCCCGCGAGAATCCGACAGCGAGATGATGACGTTTTGCCTGGTTTCCGAGTCTGGTGGGAATTCCCGAGATGGACTTGGATTCTGGCTTGGAATATGATGTTTGGGGGGGTGGTTCAGTTCTCTGTGAACCAATTCTGCTCATCTCTAATTAAAACATAGACAGACAGACATAGATAGATAGATAGATAGATAGATAGTACAGTATATGGAGCACCATTGACTTCTTAGTACTGTCTGTGCTGTGTCAGACTACATTGAATTTAAACAAGAGGCAAGCAATAATTATTAGCAGAAGGAAACATTTCATAGAGCCCCTGAAAACTAGGTATTTTATCTTTCTTCAGCCATCACTTCTAATTTCATGTGAGAACTCCCTGAGCAGCTCAGTGATGCAAGCCGAATAGCTTCAGGCATTGACACTAACAGACATGTGTTCAAAATGCCTGTCACTGTCAATTTAACATAAAAAACTAACTTGATGCTTCCACCTATTTACGCCTTGGCTGTAGCTCACAATGAATTGCTGTACAATTACTAGTCTTTCGCAGCAATCAGATACAATAACAGA
Organism: Pseudophryne corroboree; assembly: GCF_028390025.1. NCBI lineage: Eukaryota > Metazoa > Chordata > Amphibia > Anura > Myobatrachidae > Pseudophryne > Pseudophryne corroboree. Next base: position 830,794,966 of record NC_086444.1, on the reverse strand, counting down.
AAACCACATTATCAGCTGAATCATCAGCAACAATTAGCGTGTGCCTAATGTCAGCAATACAATTAGTATTAATGTCACCAGCCAGTTAATGAATAACGGGTTGAACAGTCTCTTTGTTTCAGGAAGAAAGAACATTTTCCCTATATACAGTATGCACCTCTCCTCTTAGTGTATAAATGTTAACACCTTGTACTTTTCATATATTTCTCTATAGGGACAATATTCTAAGGTAATGCAGGCTTCTAATTAATTATTGATTAGGTAGCCTTTGTTTTCTTATATGGACTGTGTTAAACAAATTAACTTTATGGTGTGTGAACCTTTCCAGCCCAGTGCTTGATCTGTGTTTTTATTCATGGTAACATTAATGAGCCCCAGGGCTGGCAACAGAAATCCTGGAGCCCGGTGCAATGATGTCTCTGGGGACCCCTCATATATTATATATATATATATATATATATATATATATATATATCAAATGGAAGAACAATGGCGGCACTCTGGAGACTTTGTTCAAAGAAGTGAAAAAATCAGTGCAGTTTAATCAACGTTTCGGGGGTACTGGCCCCCGTCTTCAGGATACACTCACAAAGTGACACAGTGCAAAACAACAGACATTTAAATGACTTACCAAGCGCACGTCCAGCCGCCCGCTCCACGCCGCTGCCGACTTCCGGACTCAGCGCTTCCTGTCCCAGGATCCGGTCACCTGACCTGACGCGAGCTCCCAGAGCCGTCATGCAGGGGCGGGAGGAAGCGTTGCTATGGAGAGCGCTATCAACAAAACAACCAGGACATGATTAAAATTGTGCACAAAGGACAAATAACGGACATCAAGTGCATTATTTGATATACTGACAGAGTGCAAAGTGCTTAAACTTATATTAAAACATACATATCTGTGCTGAATACAGCTATTGCTAAATCAAGTGAAAAAAACTTCTACCAGTGTATAAATGAACTATACCAATAAAAATATATAAAAATATATAAAAAATAGCCGATGTTGATGGAAAATGGAGCCAATATAGTTGACTTATAACTTACTATAAGACCTACTTCCTCTGTACCTGGCAGTAAACCTAATTTAAATGTATCAGTAAACTTACTCATATGAGTACAGTGTGGTCTATTACTATTGTGCCTATCTAATATAATAATTAATAAACGTGATGGCTTAACTCCAAGGTGTGTATTCCACAATGTTGGCAAATCACAGATAGCTCAACCTATTAAGGGCATAATGTGATGTGTTATGTTATGTCATAAGACTCGAAAAAAATTATATTATACTAAGCTGCTGTTGAAGAAGGACCATTATAAAAAGTTACCCATGCCAAGGGACTCATTGAGCCCTCTAGGACTCAGGGTATCCAGAGTTAAGATCCATCTTGTTTCTAATTGTAGGAGTCGTCTGGCTCTGTCTCCCCCTCTGATGGAAAATGGTACCTGGTCTATAATGCGGTATCTAAATCATGCCAGGGGGTGTTTGGCCAGAGCAAAATGCCTCGCTACTGGTTGTTCACTTGTGCCTGTCTGTAAGGCTGCCCTGATAGATGATCTGTGTTGGGTCATGGTTGTTCACTTGTGCCTGTCTGTAAGGCTGCCCTGATAGATGATCTTTGTTGGGTCATCCTAACTTTAAATGTGCACTCCGTCTTGCCAACATAATGTTGGCCGCATGGACATGATAATAAGTACACCACAAATTTAGAATTGCAGGTGTAGGCAGCTTTGAGATTAATTTTTTTGCCTGTATATGGATGCTTAAAAGAGTCCCCTGGTACAAGAAAGTTGCAGGTGGTGCATCCGCACCTATAGCAACCCTTCCTAGACCCCAAGAAACTTCTATCAGTTGCCTTTATTGTCGAGACATCCGTCTTGACAACCATGCTTCTAATATTTCTGCTACGTGTGTAGCTGGGCATAAACTTTGTGTCTTTGAGCATCCATAGCTCAGGGTCCGTCTTAATAATGGACCATAACTCTTTGGCTTTTTTACCCGTATGTTTACTGGCAGTGTTGTACTGGTTGACCCAGGGAAATCTTTTCCCTTTTTCTTTAGTCTCCTGGATCTTCAGGAGTTCACCTCTGGGTATTCTCGTGGCCTTGTCTCGAGCCTGTTGTAACAGACCATTGGGATAACGCCGATCTTTAAATTTACAAATCATCTCATCCAACTGCTGATCCCGGACCTCTATGTCACTATTGATTCTGCAGACCCTGAGCATTTGTGAATATGGTAACCCGTTAACTGTAGCTCTAGGGTGGAAACTGTCAAATCTTAACAGAGTGTTTCGGTCCGTGCTCTTAGTGTATAACGATGTGGTGATCTTAGTGTCAACTATAGATATATGCACATCTAGAAAATCAATTTTGTGCTCAATCCATTGTCATGGTGAGCTTCACCGGGCTCGATGACTCATTATGTATTCTGATGGTTTCCTCAAGAACTGACTGTGGTCCTGACCAGAAGACCAGTAGGTCATCTATATAACGTGTATACAGAACCAAATGCTGCGTGATGGATGGATGACTCAAAAACAGGTCCCTGTCTACACCCCACATGAAGGAGTTAGCGAACGACGGGGCCACACAGTACCCCATCGCGCAACCCGTCAGTTGGATGTAGAAATGATTATCATGAATGAAATAATTGTGTGTCAACGTGAAATGTAACAAACTTAAAAAGAAATCTATGTCTGGCCCTTTATACAATGCGTTGTTAGTTAGAAGTATCTTCACCGCTTGCATTCCCATATCATGGGGAATACACGTGTACAGACTAGACACATCGACAGTGGCTAATGTCGTCCCCTGTGGTACTGTCTTCAAACCCTCAAATATCCTCAAGAGGGCTGAAGTGTCTTTGAGGTGCGTCTGGGTCTTCTGGATGCAGGGCTGCAAGTAAGAATCTAAGTAGATGGCTATTGATTCACATAACGACCCTCTGGCCGAAATAATTGGTCTGCCAGGAGGGTTGTGTTCATCCTTATGTATCTTTGGGATGATGTAAAATAGTGGTACAACTGGATGGGGTTTGGACAAGGCTCGATGTTCAGCCATGGATATGATGCCTTCTCGGGTCGCCTCTGATAATATATTATCTAGTTCCTTCTGGAACTGTTGTGTCGGATCCCTAGGTAATCTGGCATAAGTCAGAGTGTCACTCAACAATCTTGTGCATTCATCCAAGTACTTGTCTTTGTCCATCACCACGATGGCCCCCCCTTTGTCCGCACCACGGATAACCACATCATCTCTGGCCTGTAGGTCCCTTAACGCCTGATATTCACCTTTTGATAAATTCGGGTAAGTCTTACCCCGGTGTTCTGTGAGAGACCCCTCAACCATCCTGTGAAAAGTCTTAATGGAAGGATTAAGGGAAATAGGATCAAAGCTGGACTTGGGTTTGATCCTTTTCAATATATTTGGTGCAGTATTAACATCAAAGATATCTGTCGTTCTTGGGTTCTTTCCATAGTATTCCTTAAGTTTCAGGTTGCGCAATAAACGATGGTTATCGATTTTCCACTGTATCTAATCAGGGGCATGAGTGGGCACATATGAAAGACCCTTACTTAATACCCCTATGGTGTCAGGAGAAAGTGGACTAGATGATAAATTGAAGATTAGCTGCGCATTCCTTTTGGAGGTTTCTTGTCTGCCTTCGCTCCTCTCCCTCCGCCTCGTCTGCCCGCCCCTCCTCGTGGGCTTACTTTTCGGCCATTTATCACCGCCCTGGTGCGTACGCCTAAAGGGCCACTCTGTTGCCCATCTCCTCTTGTATTGGCCTGTGCTTCGTCAGTGTCACTGGCAGACGTGCTTGAGAACCGTGCAGTATGCCTCCTCCTGAAAGACCCTCTTGGGCCTTGCTGTTGTTTCTGCGGATTGGCTCCCAACCATGCATACACCTTGTGTTGGGAGTAATCTTGCTGGACCCGTATCAGTTTTTCCTTTTTGTATTTAATCAATTCTCTTTGATACTGCTCCAGCTGTTGCTTTAATTTCTCCATCCATTTAGTAGTGGTGTCAGCCTCCAACGTTGATAGATGTTCAGTTTCAAATTTGTTGATGTTCTCCTTGGTATTATTTAACTCTTTCTTGGATTCCTCTATAACCAAGAGTATTAAGTCTATAGAACATTTATTTAAAACTGATATCCAACGTTTGCAGAATGACACGCTATACCGGCCTATCGTAGGCATGTTGTGAATGCGGAAACCGCGAGGGATTTGCTTTGCCCGGTAATAATACGATAATGTTTTTCCATGAAATAAGAAATCAATTTCTCTTTTTCTCAGCTTAAATAAATCCCTGTATAGCTCGTCATTAGAGGTGGCATCCTCAGTTGAAAATGCTGATTCTGCATACAGTATGGATTCAGCCTCCGCTTCAGAAAAACTTAGTTTCTCAAAGTTTTCACTTTGCCAGAAATGTGTGACTAGATCTTCAATCTCCTCACCTCCTTGTGCCATCTTGGAAAAAGAGTCAGTCTTATGGCTCCATATGCTAGGGGCTATTATGATTATTACCCTTAGTGCAAAAAATAAACTGTGCAACTCTAATTGCTGAAAGTGGCAGTGCTGTGCTTAAGTGTGCAGCAAGTGTGCAGCAATGTTGCATAGAGTGACAGTGCTGAAAAATTTAAAAAGCTGGAAGCGTCCTGAAAACTTGGTAAAAAGTAGCCGCTGGGTGCCACGACTCCCGGTGCCTGTGATGCACTCACAGCGTCAACGGGTATATAAAGAACAAGTACGTCTGGCACTCCCCTATGTATGGGCTGAGCAAGGCTCCTGCTCCGGTGCCCTCCCTGCAGACACAGCGGTTAGCATGCATATAATGGAAGAACAATGGCGGCACTCTGGAGACTTTGTTCAAAGAAGTGAAAGAATCAGTGCAGTTTAATCAACGTTTCGGGGGTACTGGCCCCCGTCTTCAGGACACACTCCCAAAGTGACACAGTGCAAAACAACAGACATTTAAATGACTTACCAAGCGCGCGTCCAGCCGCCCGCTCCACGCCGCTGCCGACTTCCGGACTCAGCGCTTCCTGTCCCAGGATCCGGTCACCTGACCTGACGCGAGCTCCCAGAGCCGTCATGCAGGGGCGGGAGGAAGCGTTGCTATGGAGAGCGCTATCAACAAAACAACCAGGACATGATTAAAATTGTGCACAAAGGACAAATAACGGACATCAAGTGCATTATTTGATATACTGACAGAGTGTAAAGTGCTTAAACTTATATTAAAACATACATATCTGTGCTGAATACAGCTATTGCTAAATCAAGTGAAAAAAACTTCTACCAGTGTATAAATGAACTATAGCAATAAAAATATATAAAAATATATAAAAAATAGCCGATGTTGATGGAATATGGAGCCAATATAGTTGACTTATAACTTACTATAAGACCTACTTCCTCTGTAACTGGCAGTAAACCTAATTTAAATGTATCAGTAAACTTACTCATATGAGTACAGTATGGTCTATTACTATTGTGCCTATCTAATATAATAATTAATAAACGTGATGGCTTAACTCCAAGGTGTGTATTCCACAATGTTGGCAAATCACAGACAGCTCAACCTATTAAGGGCATAATGTGATGTGTTATGTTATGTCATGAGACTCGAAAAAAATTATACTATACTAAGCTGCTGTTGAAGAAGGACCATTATAAAAAGTACGCATGCCAAGGGAATCATTGAGCCCTCTAGGACTCAGGGTACCCAGAGTTAAGAGTGATTTGCCAACATTGTAGAATACACACCTTGGAGTTAAGCCATCACGTTTATTAATTATTATATTAGATAGGCACAATAGTAATAGACCACACTGTACTCATATGAGTAAGTTTACTGATACATTTAAATTAGGTTTACTGCCAGGTACAGAGGAAGTAGGTCTTATAGTAAGTTATAAGTCAACTATATTGGCTCCATATTCCATCAACATCGGCTATTTTTTATATATTTTTATATATTTTTATTGCTATAGTTCATTTATACACTGGTAGAAGTTTTTTTCACTTGATTTAGCAATAGCTGTATTCAGCACAGATATGTATGTTTTAATATAAGTTTAAGCACTTTACACTGTCAGTATATCAAATAATGCACTTGATGTCCGTTATTTGTCCTTTGTGCATAATTTTAATCATGTCATGGTTGATTTGTTGATAGCGCTCTCCATAACAACGCTTCCTCCCGCCCCTGCATGACGGCTCTGGGAGCTCGCGTCAGGTCAGGTGACCGGATCCTGGGACAGGAAGCGCTGAGTCCGGAAGTCGGCAGCGGCGTGGAGCGGGCGGCTGGACGCGCGCTTGGTAAGTCATTTAAATGTCTGTTGTTTTGCACTGTGTTACTTTGTGAGTGTATCCTGAAGACGGGGGCCAGTACCCCCGAAACGTTGATTAAACTGCACTGATTTTTTCACTTCTTTGAACAAAGTCTCCAGAGTGCCGCCATTGTTCTTCCATTATATGCATGCTGACCGCTGTGTCTGCAGGGAGGGCACCGGAGCAGGAGCCTTGCTCAGCCCATACAGAGGGGAGTGCCAGACGTACTTGTTCTTTATATACCCGTTGACGCTGTGAGTGCATCACAGGCACCGGGAGTCGTGGCACCCAACGGCTACTTTTTACCAAGTTTTCAGGACGCTTCCAGCTTTTTAAATTTTTCAGCACTGTCACTTTATGCAACATTGCTGCACACTTGCTGCACACTTAAGCAGAGCACTGCCACTTTCAGCAATTAGAGTTGCACAGTTTATTTTTTGCACTAAGGGTAATAATCATAATAGCCCCTAGCATATGGAGCCATAAGACTGACTGTTTTTTCCAAGATGGCACAAGGAGGTGAGGAGATTGAAGATCTAGTCACACATTTCTGGCAAAGTGAAAACTTTGAGACACTAAGTTTTTCTGAAGCGGAGGCTGAATCCATACTGTATGCAGAATCAGCATTTTCAACTGAGGATGCCACCTCTAATGACGAGCTATACAGGGATTTATTTAAGCTGAGAAAAAGAGAAATTGATTTCTTATTTCATGGAAAAACATTATCGTATTATTACCGGGCAAAGCAAATCCCTCGCGGTTTCCGCATTCACAACATGCCTACGATAGGCCGGTATAGCGTCACATTCTGCAAACGTTGGATATCAGTTTTAAATAAATGTTCTATGGACTTAATACTCTTGGTTATAGAGGAATCCAAGAAAGAGTTAAATAATACCAAGGAGAACATCAACAAATTTGAAACTGAACATCTATCAACGTTGGAGGCTGACACCACTACTAAATGGATGGAGAAATTAAAGCAACAGCTGGAGCAGTATCAAAGAGAATTGATTAAATACAAAAAGGAAAAACTGATACGGGTCCAGCAAGATTACTCCCAACACAAGGTGTATGCATGGTTGGGAGCCAATCCGCAGAAACAACAGCAAGGCCCAAGAGGGTCTTTCAGGAGGAGGCATACTGCACGGTTCTCAAGCACGTCTGCCAGTGACACTGACGAAGCACAGGCCAATACAAGAGGAGATGGGCAACAGAGTGGCCCTTTAGGCGTACGCACCAGGGCGGTGATAAATGGCCGAAAAGTAAGCCCACGAGGAGGGGCGGGCAGACGAGGCGGAGGGAGAGGAGCGAAGGCAGACAAGAAACCTCCAAAAGGAATGCGCAGCTAATCTTCAATTTATCATCTAGTCCACTTTCTCCTGACACCATAGGGGTATTAAGTAAGGGTCTTTCATATGTGCCCACTCATGCCCCTGATGAGATACAGTGGAAAATCGATAACCATCGTTTATTGCGCAACCTGAAACTTAAGGAATACTATGGAAAGAACCCAAGAACGACAGATATCTTTGATGTTAATACTGCACCAAATATATTGAAAAGGATCAAACCCAAGTCCAGCTTTGATCCTATTTCCCTTAATCTTTCCATTAAGACTTTTCACAGGATGGTTGAGGGGTCTCTCACAGAACACCGGGGTAAGACTTACCCGAATTTATCAAAAGGTGAATATCAGGCGTTAAGGGACCTACAGGCCAGAGATAATGTGGTTATCCGTGGTGCGGACAAAGGGGGGGCCATCATGGTGATGGACAAAGACAAGTACTTGGATGAATGCACAAGATTGTTGAGTGACACTCTGACTTATGCCAGATTACCTAAGGATCCGACACAACAGTTCCAGAAGGAAATAGATAATATATTATCAAAGGCGACCAGAGAAGGCATCATATCCATGGCTGAACATCGAGCCTTGTCCAAACCCCATCCAGTTGTACCACTATTTTATATCATCCCAAAGATACATAAGGATGAACACAACCCTCCTGGCAGACCGATTATTTCGGCCAGAGGGTCGTTATGTGAATCAATAGCCATCTACTTAGATTCTTACTTGCAGCCCTGCATCCAGAAGACCCAGACGCACCTCAAAGACACTTCAGCCCTCTTGAGGATATTTGAGGGTTTGAAGACAGTACCACAGGGGACGACATTAGCCACTATCGATGTGTCTAGTCTGTACACGTGTATTCCCCATGATATGGGAATGCAAGCGGTGAAGATACTTATAACTAACAACGCATTGTATAAAGGGCCAGACATAGATTTCTTTTTAAGGTTGTTACATTTCACGTTGACACACAATTATTTCATTCATGATAATCATTTCTACATCCAACTGACGGGTTGCGCGATGGGGTCCTGTGTGGCCCCGTCGTTCGCTAACTCCTTCATGTGGGGTGTAGACAGGGACCTGTTTTTGAGTCATCCATCCATCACGCAGCATTTGGTTCTGTATACACGTTATATAGATGACCTACTGGTCTTCTGGTCAGGACCACAGTCAGTTCTTGAGGAAACCATCAGAATACATAATGAGTCATCGAGTCCGGTGAAGCTCACCATGACAATGGATGAGCACAAAATTGATTTTCTAGATGTGCATATATCTATAGTTGACACTAAGATCACCACATCGTTATACACTAAGAGCACGGGCCGAAACACTCTGTTAAGATTTGACAGTTTCCACTCTAGAGCTACGGTTAACGGGTTACCATATTCACAAATGCTCAGGGTCTGCAGAATCAATAGTGAGATAGAGGTCCGGGATCAGCAGTTGGATGAGATGATTTGTAAATTTAAAGATCGGGGTTATCCCAATGGTCTGTTACAACAGGCTCGAGACAAAGCCACGAGAATACCTAGAGGTGAACTCCTGAAGATCCAGGAGACTAAAGAAAAAGGGAAAAGATTTCCCTGGGTCAACCAGTACAACACTGCCAGTAAACATACGGGTAAAAAAGCCAAAGAGTTATGGTCCATTATTAAGACGGACCCTGAGTTATGGATGCTCAAAGACACAAAGTTTATGCCCAGCTACACACGTAGCAGAAATATTAGAAGCATGGTTGTCAAGACGGATGTCTCGACAAAAAAGGCAACTGATAGAAGTTTCTTGGGGTCTAGTAAGGGTTGCTATAGGTGCGGATGCACCACCTGCAACTTTTTTGTACCAGGGGACTCTTTTAAGCATCCATATACAGGCAAAAAAATTAATCTCAAAGCTGCCTACACCTGCAATTCTAAATTTGTGGTGTACTTATTATCATGTCCATGCAGCCAACATTATGTTGGCAAGACGGAGTGCACATTTAAAGTTAGGATGACCCAACACAGATCATCTATCAGGGCAGCCTTACAGACAGGCACAAGTGAACAACCAGTAGCAAGGCATTTTGCTCTGGCCAAACGCCCCCTGGCATCATTTAGATACCGCATTATAGACCAGGTACCATTTTCCATCAGAGGGTGAGACAGAGCCAGACGACTCCTACAATTAGAAACAAGATGGATTTTAACTCTGGATACCCTGAGTCCTAGAGGGCTCAATGAGTCCCTTGGCATGGGTAACTTTTTATAATGGTCCTTCTTCAACAGCAGCTTAGTATAGTATAATTTTTTTCGAGTCTTATGACATAACATAACACATCACATTATGCCCTTAATAGGTTGAGCTATCTGTGATTTGCCAACATTGTGGAATACACACCTTGGAGTTAAGCCATCACGTTTATTAATTATTATATTAGATAGGCACAATAGTAATAGACCACACTGTACTCATATGAGTAAGTTTACTGATACATTTAAATTAGGTTTACTGCCAGGTACAGAGGAAGTAGGTCTTATAGTAAGTTATAAGTCAACTATATTGGCTCCATATTCCATCAACATCGGCTATTTTTTATATATTTTTATATATTTTTATTGCTATAGTTCATTTATACACTGGTAGAAGTTTTTTTCACTTGATTTAGCAATAGCTGTATTCAGCACAGATATGTATGTTTTAATATAAGTTTAAGCACTTTACACTCTGTCAGTATATCAAATAATGCACTTGATGTCCGTTATTTGTCCTTTGTGCACAATTTTAATCATGTCCTGGTTGTTTTGTTGATAGCGCTCTCCATAGCAACGCTTCCTCCCGCCCCTGCATGACGGCTCTGGGAGCTCGCGTCAGGTCAGGTGACCGGATCCTGGGACAGGAAGCGCTGAGTCCGGAAGTCGGCAGCGGCGTGGAGCGGGCGGCTGGACGCGTGCTTGGTAAGTCATTTAAATGTCTGTTGTTTTGCACTGTGTCACTTTGTGAGTGTATCCTGAAGACGGGGGCCAGTACCCCCGAAACGTTGATTAAACTGCACTGATTCTTTCACTTCTTTGAACAAAGTCTCCAGAGTGCCGCCATTGTTCTTCCATTATATGCATGCTAACCGCTGTGTCTGCAGGGAGGGCACCGGAGCAGGAGCCTTGCTCAGCCCATACAGAGGGGAGTGCCAGACGTACTTGTTCTTTATATATATATATATATATATATATATATAAATATATAAAATTATATAAATATATACACACACACACACACACACACACACACACACACACACACACACATATATATATATATATATATATATATATAGTGACCATATTATCCCTTTTACCTGGGACGCTCATGGAATACACAGGCTCTGTGGCTGATTAAAACCAGCTGAAATGTAGGCTTGAAGTCAGCCAGCCACAGAACATGTGTAATCCATGAGCGTCCCAGGTAAAAGGGATAATATGGCCACCCTATATATATATATATATTAAAGTGCAATGGAATTTGCTGCACTATATAAGAAACTGTTAGTAAATATAAATATTTATTTATAACCCCCATCCCCCCCACACAGTCTGTGTCTCCCAGCTCCCTCACTCCAACCCAAAGCCCTCACCAATCCAATCTTACCTCGGGGAGAGACTCACCTCACACCCCACCAGAAAGGCTAGCTCAGGGCACATGAATCCTGAGCACTGGGGCTGCTGCCAAGTCCAGTAACTGCCTGCAACAGAGCTGAACCCAGAGGAGTGGGCTCACACTTGCTCTGAGTGTGAGAGGCTCCTGTCACTCTGAGGTTGCGCCCACACCACCTATAACTTGCTGCCCTTTTTGAACAAGACGGCTCACATACCTGCTGGCCACTATGTGGCGTTTCATTGAGGTCCCCCAGATCCTTGGGGCCCGGTACAGGTGTTCACTTTGACCCCCCTTGTCGCCAGCCCTGATGAGCCCTCATTATATATTTCTGCCCTGATTGTGGTCAGGTCTAAAACAAGCTCTATTTACTGCAATAGAATTTAATTAATATATGTAACAATTTTTTATGTATGTTATATTATATTTTATTCAATATTAAATGAAGTTCCAGGTTAAAAGAATTGATTATGATTCTCAAAATTGGATAGTACATACAGTATGAGCGTTCGCTCCGATAAAAATATCTACAAGAAAAAAAATCAGACTCAATAAAGCAAACTGAGAAGTTTTTAATCATTTTTGTCTGTCAGTATAAAAGAACTTTCGCCATAGATTCTATATGAATAGCTCTCTAAGACTGCCAGAGCCGGATAAAAAGCAAACTGAAAATTAATGTTCAGGATATAAAAACCATTTCCTCCTGTTGTTTATATGTACTGTATGTATTTACCTTATTAACAAGCATGCCAAATAATATTTTTGGCTAATGATTTTCTGTGCTATTTAAATTAATGAACATTTGGAAAATAAAATATATCTGGCAAATGAAATGCAAATACAGTAAGACCAGGAGCGTAGGAAGAGAGGTGTGTAGATTGATGACCTCAGGCTTTCTGATATGATACTGTTACTATGTGCTGCCTGTGATGTGTAATACACCGGTATTGGAGTAATTACATGGCAATAGAGAATTATAGTAAGATGATATGACTATTTTTATTGTGGTACTGGGTTATAGAAAGTAGTCGTCACATGCTGTAATGATCCCATATATGGGTTAGGATAGAGAGAAATTTTGGTGTTGGCCCTGAGCGGACATGCATATTTACTACATTCCTGAGCAAGATACTACCTTTTATAATATTGAGAAACTATCATAATTTCAACATATTATGGCATAGAAAGAGGATTTTTTTATGGTATATATATATATATATATATGTATATACAGTATATATATATATATACTAGGCGCTTCATCGCGCCCTACGGGCACTCTTCACTCCGTCGAAAGAGGCTACGCCCCCTTAACCCCTGCACGCCTTGCTGGGGTTCAATATTTGTATGAGTATTATCTGCATTCCTAGGTTTGTTACTGGTTAAATATTGCACAACGAAAGGGCTTCCGATGGTGAAGGGGGCATAGCCACTTGCGACGGCGTGAACAGCGCCTGCAGGGCACGATGTACAGAATGTAGCGGGTGCGGGGGGGGGGACCGCGGATGAGGCAGGGAGTATGTAGATGCTGCGGGTGGAGGGGTGGTGTGGGACCTATAACTATGTGATTGTATGTATAACAATATATAGGACACAGATAAGGATGTATGTGGTATAGACATACCCGCATGAAGAGGTATATGGTGTTATTAGACACAGAGGGGAGTGGTGGTGCAATGAGGAACAGTGGCAGCTGTGTCCTCTCTCTACACCGTCTGATCCTTCAGGTGTAGCAACGCGGACATGTTGCGCAAGCAGGGTCTCCATGCGGCCGCAGGTGCACCAGTCCCTTGTGCATGCGCTATATGCGCGGCCCCCTCAGGTGCAGTAGGAAGAGGGTGCGCAGACTGGTGCTGCTCCCAGGGCCAATGGGCATGGGCAGCGCGGTCATGTGCTCGGTGCTGGGCTTGCGCCCTGCGCTTGCTGTGTGAGGGATAGGCAGAGCGGAGCATCACCGATATACCGGTAACTACGGGGGGCACCACAGGGGGTTATGGCTCCTGTCCTCCTGGTGAGGGTTTGTCAGGGAGAAATCAAGGAGCCGGTGGTATGGACCCTGTATGGGACACAGGGGGGTAGGGAGGGGATACAGAGACGCAGGGCGATAGAGAGGGGATACAGAGACGCGGGGCGGTAGGGAGGGGATACAGAGATGCAGAGCGGTAGGGAGGGGCTAGAGAGAGGCGTGGCGGTAGGGAGGGGATAGAGAGTGGCGTGGCGGTAGGGAGGGGATAGAGAGAGGTGTGGCGGTAGGGAGGGGATACAGAGATGCGGGGCGGTAGGGAGCGGACAGAGAGACGCGGGGCGGTAGGGAGGGGATAGAGAGATGCGAGGCGGTAGGGAGGGGAAAGAGAGACGTGGGGCGGTAGGGAGGGGATAGAGAGAGGCGGGGCGGTAGGGAGGGGATACAGAGATGTGGGGCGGTAGGGAGGGGAAAGAGAGACTCGGGGCGGTAGGGAGGGGATAGAGAGACGCGGGGCGGTAGGGAGGGGAAAGAGAAACGCGGGATGGTAGGGAGGGGATAGAGAGACGCAGGGCGACAGGGAGGGGATAGAGAGATGCAGGGCGGTAGGGAGGGGATAGAGAGACGCGGGGCGGTAGGGAGGGGAAAGAGAGACGTGGGGCGGTAGGGAGGGGATAGAGAGAGGTGGGGCGGCAGGGAGGGGATAGAGAGACGCGGGCGGTATTGAGGGGAAAGAGAGACGCGGGGCGGTAGGGAGGGGAAAGAGAGACGTGGGGTGGTAGGGAGGGGATAGAGAGAGGCCGGGCGGTAGGGAGGGGATGCAGAGACGCGGGGTGGTAGGGAGGGGAAAGAGAGACGTGGGGTGGTAGGGAGGGGATAGAGAGAGGTGGGGCGGTAGGGAGGGGATACAGAGACGCGGGGCGGTAGGGAGGGGATACAGAGACGCGGGGCGGCAAGGAGGGGAAAGAGAGACGCGGGGCGGCAGGGAGGGGATAGAGAGACGCGGGGCGGCAGGGAGGGGATAAAGAGACGCGGGGCGGTAGGGAGGGGAAAGAGAGACGCAGGGCGGTAGGGAGGGGATAGAGAGACGCGGGGCAGTAGGGAGGGGAAAGAGAGACGCAGGGCGGTAGGGAGGGGAGAGACGCGGGGCGGTAGGGAGGGGATAGAGAGACGCGGGGCGGTAGGGAGGGGATACAGAGACGCGGGGCGGTAGGTAGGGGAAAGAGAGACGCGGGGCGGTAGGGAGAGGATAGAGAGAGGTGGGGCGGTTGGGAGGGGATAGAGAGATGCGGGCGGCAGGGAGGGTCCCCAGTGAGGAAGCTGATGAAGAAAGGGGGGGAAGTAGTGGAGGGGGTGGACTTGTGTAAAGTGGTGACCAGACATAGATACAGTGGGCAGGATGGTTGGAGGGACTCACTGTTGGCGCTGTGGGTGGCTGCTGCAGGCTGTGAAATAGTATTCTATCCAGAGGCGTCACCAGGTGTGGGAGAGCAGTCTGTCCTATTACATTTCCTTCAGAACCCCCCCTCCCCGTTGCGCGGCAAACAGGGGGCGTGGTCTAATGTAAAAGGGGCATGGCCTCACGGGTATGTTCTCTCTCGCTCCGGGGGTGTTTCCAGCTTGCCTGTAGATGGTGGCAGCCCCCGGAGACTGGAGTGTGTGTGTGCCGTCTCCTCTCTGTGACAGGAGGCGAGTGCTGCAGGAGATGATGTCACTGCAGCACTCGGCTCCTGTCACAGCAGGAGAGCTGACAGCTAGATGTGTGTGGAGGAGGCAGCGGGTCTGTGTACGCGGCGCAGGGAGGGCTATGAAAGCCTTCTCCTGCGCCACCCGTCCCTCATATTGTCTATACCTGTGGCGGCAGCTGTTGTTCGCCCGGCGCTGCGGCCGGGGAGTCGGAGACGCTGGGCGGGGGGTGTGTGAGATGGACAGGCAGCAGGAGCAGAGACTTGCTGCACATGTGGTGGGCGGGCTCTGTGACTCCGCCCACCACTGTGACTCCGCCCAGCGTTACGGCCAGGCACAGAGTCACAGACTTGGGCTAATATATAGGATCCATGAGTTGGATACGATCCATCCTCGCGGTCTAAATTAATATTTAAGCTTGAGTTGCTTTCTATGAGACAGGAGGCATATTTGTGTTAAACTGGATGAAGGGGAGTACTTGTACTCCCTGAGCTTCAATATGCAACGAGTTATTTGCAGTACATCAAAATACTGCATTAAAACATCTTTTTTAGTAGAAGTTACAGTATATCTCTTTGCCAGATAGTACCCTTTGGGGTCTATTTATAGTGGCCTGTGTATCCGTGAGAGACTCTCCCCTATTTAGGCCCTACATTAAGGGTATAGGACCGGTGGCCTGAGGTTTGCTTTTCCATATGTTTGCCTAATAGCGAGTTGTTTACACTAATGACAGCAGCATGTGTTTTGATGTTTTTATCATACCATCTGCATATTTATTAATGATGTGTATTTTCATTCATTTCACACATTGCGAAAGCAGTGTGTGTCTTAGGCACCATAGGTTTTAAGAATCTGATGATTTATTATATGAATATCCACGTTCGTGGTTGTATTGGCACTTTTGTTTATGTTTATTTTGTTATGTTTCGTTTCTATAGTGATAAATCCCCATGACAACGCGTGTTTCCTGCTCGTGTGGGCCCTCCCCGCGGCCGCGTCTCCCGGCAACGGAATGACGTCACTCGGAAGGGGCGGGCATAGCCGAATCCGGAAGTGCGGGCTCCGCTGGCCGTGACACCGCTGCCCGTGACGGAGGTGGACGAGCCAGGGGATGGTAAGGTATTTAAGTAATGTTTTTGCACTATTTGTCACTTGTTTTGCTGTGTCCTGAGGAAGTTAGTGCGACTCCCGAAACATTGACGCACATTAAAGCACGTTTTCTACGTTTGTGAAAGCCTCCTGAGTGCCGCCTTCTACTCACCATATACAGAGCCACTTTGCTCAGGGAGGGCACCGGAGCGGATACCCTGCGGGAACGAGGAGTTCCAGACCCAATAGTGTGTTATATATATATATATATATATATATATATAGCTCCATGTAAGAAATGGCACTCAGAGTCGACGTTATCAGCAAAGAACAAAACTGTATTGAAGTTGAGTACTTTCAGGGACAGCACCCCGTCCTCAGAACCTTACAGCAGATGAGACAGATAACGTCGACTCTGAGTGCCATTTCTTACATGGAGCTGTAAATTGGACTATGCTGCACCAGGGCACGCTGTTCAGGTCAAGTGAGTGCCAGCAATATATGGATTTATATATATATATATATATATATATATATATATATATACAAAATAGAAATCCCTGCACTCTCACACAGCTCAGCCAACAACTGGGGTGCCAAGCAGAGCCCGACCCACTCAGAGGTGGGACCCATAGTACAATACAGGATTATCCACAAGGTGGAACAGATTGCACTCACCAGATTTCAATTCAATAATAAAAAATAAATAAAAAAAGGTAATTTTTAATGTAAGAAACAGTCTCACAGTTCCAAGGTAATGTCCATATTCATCCAACGTTTCGGTCCACACCAGGACCTTTGTCAAAGAATTACAGCATGGTCAGCACAACAGCATCACAACAGGAGTCAGTAGTACAGGTAACTGGAGTCTGGAGATATTGCCTCACCGGCCCCTGCTAAATAGCCAGCATAATGGCGCCAATCCCGCCCCCACACACACAGGACGTCTGGTGGAGCGCTGGCTGGAGTGCAAACGTCACTTCCGGTTTTACCGGAAGTGGTCTCTTTGCATCATCAGGTTAATGGAGTTTCAGCACACTGGACATGTGGTGGAGCGCAGGCTGGAGCGTAAACGTCACTTCCGTTTTCACCGGAAGTGAGCTGCGTGTATCATCAGGTTAATGAAGTCTCAAACACACTGTGGAACACAATCCGGAAGCGGGAAACTAACGAAGTGGAACGCAAGCGTCACCCCCGTTGTTGCCGGAAGTGAGCTGCGGACCATGACATTAGCGCAAACTATAGCTCAACTCAGCAGCAATCAACACTTCTGGGGAATCCCTGGAGTATTAAAAATATGCAAGATGTGTATATTTAAATATAAGGGGAAAATTGCTGCGGAGATCGAGCATAACAAGTAGACAAATTTCAATCCGGTGGCGATGGTATTATGTCCATCATGTCCGGACCATAATCAACATCACCCACCTGAGTGTGGTTCAACAAAGGGCTTAATTATAAACGGCACAATTTAAGGTATATCTATTAAATTAGCTGGGTGTAGCAGAGGCCAGTGAGGTCACAGAATTAGGATTATATCTTAACACTCTAACAGAATGAAATTAATAGAAAAAATAGAGAAAATAGAAAAAACAAGGTGAAGAAAGAGAGAGGAACAAGCAATATATACAGTAAACACCACAATCCATGGGGTTTGTCACAAATGCATTGTACATAAACTGTCAATAAGTGCGATAGGAATTATCGCCAAAGAGTTTATTAGTCTATTTAAAAAAAACTGATAAAGGGTTGTTTTCATTCATTCCTTTTGGTGCTATCGTGTCCAGTTTATGTATCCAAAGGCTTTCTCTTTTCCTAAGCAGAAGAGCACAGTCGCCGCCTCATGGTAATGGAGGTATCCAATCTATCAGTTTGGACCTAAGATCAGATACTTGATGTCGCTGTTATGAGCCACGGCTGTGGCTCATTCCTATTTTGCATTTTGGTTATGTATTTTATGTTTTACTTCTGTTTCTGTTCCCCGTGGGTGTCATGGGGTGTTCGGAGCCCACCCTTAAGGAGAGGGTACTGTTATGAACCACAGGTAGTGGATCATTCCTATTTTATGTTTATAGTTCTCTTGCAGGCCAGGATTTCCCTTTGTTCTGGTTTAGAAGATTCTTGTTTGCTGCCGGTGGTGAGTCTGTGTAATTGCAGCCTGTTTCCATGTGTTGGCCTCACCTGTCTGCTAATTGCATCTTGTCAGTTTGGAGTCGTGCAACAGGGCAGCTGCATGACATAATTAATTAGGGCTCTCTGTTATATTCTGGCTCAGTGCAATACACAGACGCCGGTGATAGTTCTTGAGTTCTGAGCTAGTTCCTGCCAGTTCCTGAGTGTCGGTTCCAGTGTTGGTTCCAGTGTCGGTTCCAGTGTCTGATCCCATGTCCTGCCATGAAGCATTCCTGTCCTGAAGTCCTGTGGCTTTGTCTGTGCCTGATCGAGTATCTGGCTTCTTGGTGTCCACCGGTCTGTCGTTTGGGATTCTGCCTGTCCTCCGGTTCTGAGAGCCTGTGTCTACTGCGTTGGGGGTTCCTGTCCGTTTGCCAGTATTTATACCGGTTCCGTGAGTAGCGGCATTGCCGCGTCCGTTGGCCTAGGCCGCTGTATTATTTTGTTATTTGTTACTGGTGTTTTGCAGAGGGTTCTGCATATGCTGTCACCGCCGGTACACAACAGTATGGTGTCGGCGTGTGGACAGCATTTCCTTTGTTGTTCTTTTCCTTTGGCGGTGTGCCACACATATATTTAGTTTTAGGGTTGTTAGTAGCCCTAGCCTTCTGTTTGCTTTAGTTAGAGGTCCCCTTGTTATTATCCTGTCTCGGTTTACGCCTTGTCTCACTCTAAGACCTGGGGGCATCGGAGTTGGGCAGACCTAATCCGCCCTTCAAACGCGGCTGCCGTGGGCCCAAGAAACCATAGTCATGCAGGCGTGAACTGACCACATGGGTGAAACAATGGAGGTAGGCTGCTAGGGGCTATTTCCATACCACACCTTATTTCAGCGTCACGTTCTGGTGCCCTGGACTCACTACGCAACATCTCTCTTGTTCTGAGCACCAGGAACGGTAACAGTCGCAGAGTCATAAAATGTCTAGCCACCGGCAAGGTTGCAGTCCCCGTGGTAGTCGCTTGGTGTATCGATGTTCTATGATTGGCCATCCTGTCTCGAAATCATCTGGTTGTCATTCCAACATAGTATAGTCCGCACGGACACGTTAGAATATATATCAGATGGTCCATAGTACAGTGCAATCTGTATTTAATGGCTATAGTGCGCCCTGAGTGCGGGTGCGGGAAGGATGGTCCTGTTAACATACCCCTGCACGTGGTGCACCCAGTGCATTTGAAGCATCCAGGTCTTCTTTTGTGAAGCCATGTCGTCGTTGTTGGTGATTCCTGCCCAGCCATAGGTCTTAGGAGTAATTGTTTTAAATTGTCTGCCTGACGGTATGCCATCATTTGGGGGGGGGGGCTCTTTTTCAGCTTAAGATGATCATCCGTGGTTAAAATAGGCCAATTCTTCCGAATGGCTCCCCGGACCCTATTGGACAAGTGGTCATATGTGGTCGTGAAAACCATCCGGTCTGGTGTGGATGCCGCCTGCGTCGCGGCTGTAGAGGGTTCAAATTTTCTCCTGGCCTTCATTAAACATTTAGATACAGTCTTCCTATCATACCCTCTCTCAAGAAAGCGTGAGGTCATTTCAGATAGTTGGGCTTCCATGATGTCCTTATTCGTGTTGTTACACATGACCCTCAAAAATTGGGAAATGGGGAGATTGTCC
Source organism: Pseudophryne corroboree (assembly GCF_028390025.1). NCBI lineage: Eukaryota > Metazoa > Chordata > Amphibia > Anura > Myobatrachidae > Pseudophryne > Pseudophryne corroboree. The sequence continues at coordinate 830,775,110 of NC_086444.1, read as the reverse complement.
TTAAGGGCAGGCGGGTGTTGACTGGTTGCCAGTAACAGGGTATTCCGGTCAGTTGGTTTCCTATAGAGACTTGTGCTAATGCGACCCCCTTCCAATGTAATTGAAATGTCCAAGAAGTTGATGTTGCAGGCATCAATCTAATGAGTGAATCTCACCGGACTATCAAGTCCATTCAATTAATTAACCATTTGGTTAAATGATTCAGTTGACCCTTTCCACAACAGGAAAAGGGCCCTAATTTGCACACCTTAATTAGGTAGTGAGGTGCTACTCTGCTTGAGACTTAGTAAAGTGTACAAAGAGGAAAAGTAGCAGGTGCACAATCTCACACTAGCTCAACCTGTAGTAACCAGAGGCATTTAGCATATTCCTGGCCAGGGCTATGAGTTTACCCACCGCATCAAGGTAGCCTCTCATTGGGTAAGTCCCTAACACTAACTATAGGGGTTCAGGTCCGGGGGGCAGGACACCCCAGAGCCACCCAGCCAGACAACCCCAGGGCATCGCAGGAGTGATAAAAATATAGGGTTAAAGAGGTAGGAGCAGCTGCTGCTGCATGTGTGAATAATGTGAGCAGTAAAAGAAAATTATGTGAAGGTGTTACATATATATAAAACAAACTAAGTGCCATGGAGTGATGAAATAATGTTAAATTGCGATGCCCCAGGGACACCCAGCCACGGCAGGCACAGGGAGCCCCGCACCCCAGAGAATTCCCCCCATTATGGACTGCCATATTAAACAAAATGTAGGAGTCTTACCACAGTGTGCTCATTCCAAATGTAAAGGCTAGAGTGTTGGACTATTTAAAATCAGAGGGGTGGGTGGGGCAGGGTGCTAAATTAGGATGAAGGCGTCTCCTACCTTCAAAAATGTATGAATACATCGGTTACAGAAGGAAAAGGGCCCTAATTTGCACACCTTAATTAGGTAGTGAGGTGCTACTCTGCTTGAGACTTAGTAAAGTGTACAAAGAGAAAAAGTAGCAGGTGCACAATCTCACACTAGCTCAACCTGTAGTAACCAGAGGCATTTAGCATATTCCTGGCCAGGGCTATGAGCTTACCCACCGCATCAAGGTAGCCTCTCATTGGGTAAGTCCCTAACACTAACTATAGGGGTTCAGGTCCGGGGGGCAGGACACCCCAGAGCCACCCAGCCAGACAACCCCAGGGCATCGCAGGAGTGATAAAATTATAGGGTTAAAGTGGTAGGAGCAGCTGTTGCTGCATGTGTGAATAATGTGAGCAGTAAAAGAAAATTATGTGAAGGTGTTACATATATATAAAACAAACTAAGTGCCATGGAGTGATGAAATAATGTTAAATTGCGATGCCCCAGGGACACCCAGCCACGGCAGGCACAGGGAGCCCCGCACCCCAGAGAATTCCCCCCATTATGGACTGCCATATTAAACAAAATGTAGGAGTCTTACCACAGTGTGCTCATTCCAAATGTAAAGGCTAGAGTGTTGGACTATTTAAAATCAGAGGGGTGGGTGGGGCAGGGTGCTAAATTAGGATGAAGGCGTCTCCTACCTTCAAAAATGTATGAATACATCGGTTACAGAAGGAAAAGGGCCCTAATTTGCACACCTTAATTAGGTAGTGAGGTGCTACTCTGCTTGAGACTTAGTAAAGTGTACAAAGAGGAAAAGTAGCAGGTGCACAATCTCACACTAGCTCAACCTGTAGTAACCAGGGCCCTTTTCCTTCTGTAACCGATGTATTCATACATTTTTGAAGGTAGGAGACGCCTTCATCCTAATTTAGCACCCTGCCCCACCCACCCCTCTGATTTTAAATAGTCCAACACTCTAGCCTTTACATTTGGAATGAGCACACTGTGGTAAGACTCCTACATTTTGTTTAATATGGCAGTACATAATGGGGGGAATTCTTTTGGGTGCGGGGCTCCCTGTGCCTGCCGTGGCTGGGTGTCCCTGGGGCATCGCAATTTAACATTATTTCATCACTCCATGGCACTTAGTTTGTTTTATATATATGTAACACCTTCACATAATTTTCTTTTACTGCTCACATTATTCACACATGCAGCAACAGCTGCTCCTACCACTTTAACCCTATAATTTTATCACTCCTGCGATGCCCTGGGGTTGTCTGGCTGGGTGGCTCTTGGGTGTCCTGCCCCCCCGGACCTGAACCCCTATAGTTAGTGTTAGGGACTTACCCAATGAGAGGCTACCTTGATGCGGTGGGTAAGCTCATAGCCCTGGCCAGGAATATGCTAAATGCCTCTGGTTACTACAGGTTGAGCTAGTGTGAGATTGTGCACCTGCTACTTTTCCTCTTTGTACACTTTACTAAGTCTCAAGCAGAATAGCACCTCACTACCTAATTAAGGTGTGCAAATTAGGGCCCTTTTCCTTCTGTAACCGATGTATTCATACATTTTTGAAGGTAGGAGACGCCTTCATCCTAATTTAGCACCCTGCCCTACCCACCCCTCTGATTTTAAATAGTCCAACACTCTAGCCTTTACATTTGGAATGAGCACACTGTGGTAAGACTCCTACATTTTGTTTAATATGGCAGTCCATAATGGGGGGAATTCTCTGGGGTGCGGGGCTCCCTGTGCCTGCCGTGGCTGGGTGTCCCTGGGGCATCGCAATTTAACATTATTTCATCACTCCATGGCACTTAGTTTATTTTATATATATGTAACACCTTCACATAATTTTCTTTTACTGCTCACATTATTCACACATGCAGCAACAGCTGCTCCTACCACTTTAACCCTATAATTTTATCACTCCTGCAATGCCCTGGGGTTGTCTGGCTGGGTGGCTCTGGGGTGTCCTGCCCCCCGGACCTGAACCCCTATAGTTAGTGTTAGGGACTTACCCAATGAGAGGCTACCTTGATGCGGTGGGTAAGCTCATAGCCCTGGCCAGGAATATGCTAAATGCCTCTGGTTACTACAGGTTGAGCTAGTGTGAGATTGTGCACCTGCTACTTTTCCTCTTTGTACCCTTTCCACAACAGGAAGATGTCGTCGATAAACCTCTTGTAGAACAATATCTGTGTTCCATACCTCGGGAAGATATGCCGTTGTTCGTATTCTGTCATATAGATATTGGCATAGGCTGGCGCCAGGTTCGATCCCATCACGGTCCCCTTGCGTTGCAGGTAGTAGTTACCTTGGTAGAGAAAATGGTTATGTTTCAGGACTATCGTGGCCAATTCTAAGAGAAATCCGGTAGCCGGTCCAGTGGGAGGGTGTTGTTGCCAGGCGTTTGATAATGCTTGTAAACCTTGTTCATGAGGGATGATGGTGTACAGGGAGCAGACATCCATGGTACCCAACAGGATCTCTTCCAGCCATCAGCTTCTCAAGTCGAGTTGTTGCATCTTCAAGCATCTTGCTTGATAAGTTAAAGACTAAATCCTGGTTTTGTCTCTGCATCTTCGCCATGTGTCTGCCCTTCCTTGGGTGCGGTCTCCGTGGCTTGCCGCCGGAGGCAGGTTGGGGGTAGTGGTATGGTCTAAAAAAATCCTCTGTGTAGGGCGATTATCAGACAAATCTGTGTCAGAAGCAGAGGACCCAGTCTCATTAGTATATGGTTGTCTACATCCTTGACGTCGGGATCTAAAGGGTCTTTGAGGTCTATCACCGATTAACCATCTGTAAACGTTGTGGTTCTGATAATCTGTGGTAACAGTGGCGAGTTTACTGCGTTTAAATGCAGTTATCTCCTTTTTATAATTATCCAACTGTGTCTGGAGTTTTTCAACCAGATTGTTGGTTTTGTCTTTTTTAATAGTAACCAAATGTGTACTGTTGAAAATGTCAATTTGTGTCTTACCTTTGTTCAGTTCTATGCCAACCTCCTCCACCACCAAGAACATAAGGTCAAGAGAACACTTACTTAGTACTCCACACCAGCGACTACAAAAAGCAGGATTATTCCTGCCTAGTGTTGGTATGTTATTGACCCTAAATCCTCGGGGTATCTGCTTTTTCCGATAATATTCGGAGAGGAATTGCCCATGTAGGGTAAGGTCTACCTCCCTCCTTTTGAGTCTAAGAAATTGATGGTATAAGTCTGTGGGTGTCTCTGTGGGCAATGTGTCAAAATCTAACTGGTCAAATAGGACCTTTTCTGCATCATCGTCCGTGAGGGATACAATACCTTGTTCGGCTTGTGCAAGAAGGTTGTCGTCAAGGAAGCCCAACTGGCTTTGTGCCATGCCAACACACACACACAGGACGTGTGTGTGGGGGCGTGATTGGCGCCATTATGCTGGCTATTTAGCAGGGGCCGGTGAGGCAATATCTCCAGACTCCAGTTACCTGTACTACTGACTCCTGTTGTGATGCTGTTGTGCTGACCATGCTGTAATTCCTTGACAAAGGTCCTGGTGTGGACCGAAACGTTGGATGAATATGGACATTATCTTGGAACTGTGAGACTGTTTCTTACATTAAAAATTACCTTTTTTATTTTTTTATTATTGAATTGAAATCTGTAGAGTGCTATCTGTTCCACCTTGTGGATAATCCTGTATTATATATATATATATATATATATATATATATATAGTCAAAGGAGGGTATTCGGCACTCCTATAAATTCAAATAAACAACATGCTGGGTGCCATCCACAACAAAAGGATCATGTAGCAAATGGATATTGGCGGCACTCACGGTCTTGTACGGACACCAAGAAATGAGATCACTCAAATCCGTGTAGCTTAACGTTTCGGTCTTTATTTGACCGTCATCAGAAGTCACAATAAACTATTACAAAAGCTTACCTATATACAGTCAGAGTAAATCACCACACGTGCAGCGTCCCCGGTTCTCTCGGAGACTTACTTCTGGTTGCGTCATTCCCCATGGACAACATTGCCCTGCAGGTGTCGCATACCGGTGTGCGCATATCCCATCACCATAGTAATATGTACACAAAGAGCAGGCTCAGCGTTCCGGACAGCAACACTGTTTAAAGAGAGCAAAAATAATACAAACATAGCAGCTTGGGACATACTAGAAAATGAAAAACAGTTTACCATGAGGCGTGCCAATGCTGGATATGGATGATAAGATATACATCTAAAAGATGTGCAAAATATATCAATTATTCCATATACAACAAATACCATGATTATTTACAGAAAACAAGCAAATGAAAGGGTTTCATTTAGCCCTTTGGGTGACACCGTATTTAACCGGTGTATCCAGCGGGCTTCTTTCTGTAAGAGGGCTCTATGCCTATCACCTCCCCGTTTGGAGAACGGGACCTGCTCTAACATTTTATAACGCAAGCTGGCCAAACCATGCTGATACTCTTTGAAATGTTTGGCAAGGAATTCTCTATATTCCAAAATAGCTCAATATATTGATTTTTATTTACAACCGGTTATTCAGAATGAGGCCACATACTTAAAGGATACCACTACATTCCTAGCAAAACTTAGAGAGGTGCAGGTTGCCCCGGGTGAGTGCTGGTTGTGTACGGCAGATGTGGTCAGCCTATACACCAGCATTCCCCATGATCGAGGCCTGGAAGCGGTTAGAACGCTAATAGAGGGTAATCCGAAGTATGCAGGTCCTGATATTGACTTTTTTATGTCATTGCTTAATTTGACATTAGTTAGAAACTATTTTCTTTTTAACAATGATTTTTTTAAGCAAGAAAGAGGCTGTGCCATGGGATCTTGCGCCGCACCGGCATATGCAAATTCATTCATGTTCGGTGTGGAGCAAGATCTCTTTTTTTCTGACATTCGATTTAAGACCAATATCGCTTTGTACACTCGTTACATCGATGATATTTTTATCCTATAGACAGGTTCCCGAGAGGATTTCGTTGAGATGATGCAAATTGTTAACATGATGGATAGTTCCATCAAATTCACTTTTGACATTCAGTCAACCAGCATCCATTTCCTGGATGTAGAAATCAATCTGGTGGGGGGTCATTTTAAGACGAGCATCTATAGAAAACCCACTGATGTTAATAGTTTGCTGCTCTCTTCTAGTCATCATCCGAAGGCACTCAAAAATGGTCTGCCATATTCGCAGTTCCTGCGGGTGCACCGCATCTGCAGTGACCCTGTGGATGAGAAAGAGCAGATGGATTTGATGACTAGTAAATTCCTGGAAAGAGGCTATAGTAACACACTTTTACAGACAGCTAGAACAAGGGCTGTATTGGAACCTAAGATCCCTAGTGACAAGACTATACACGATAAGGGAGCATGTAATGCTGTTGTATGTGTCACTAGTTTTACCACCTCTAGCCAACGTCTGACTGATACTGCCAAGAGCATCTGGCCAATTATACAGTCAGATCCTGATTTGTCTAGCCTCAAGACCAGCAGGTATCTTCCATGTTATAGGAGGGGTAGTAATATTAGAGACAAGGTAGTGCATAATGATGTCTCCCCATTTTCTGCCCCCCCCCCCCCCGCGGTGACTTTTCTTTCCAAGAAACCCAGTCTATTTGGAGACCGGTGATTATGTATTACATCCACATAATGGTAATAGGATTAAGATTAAGCAGGTTTTAACCTGCACAAGCAAATTTGTTATCTATTGCATCCGGTGTCCCTGTGGGCTCCTTTACATAGGTAAGACTAGTTGTCAGTTCAAGGAAATGATGTTGCAGCACAGAAGTGCGATCAAGCAAATTTTAGAGGGTAAGCGCATTGACCAACCGATGGCCAAACATTTTAAAGAATATCAGCATGGTTTGGCCAACTTGCATTATAAAATGTTAGAGCAGGTCCCGTTCTCCAAACGGGGAGGTGATAGGCATAGAGCCCTCTTACAGAAAGAAGCCCGCTGGATACACCGGTTAAATACGGTGTCACCCAACGGGCTAAATGAAACCCTTTCATTTGCTTGTTTTCTGTAAATAATCATGGTATTTGTTGTATATGGAATAATTGATATATTTTGCACATCTTTTAGATGTATATCTTATCATCCATATCCAGCATTGGCACGCCTCATGGTAAACTGTTTTTCATTTTCTAGTATGTCCCAAGCTGCTATGTTTGTATTATTTTTGCTCTCTTTAAACAGTGTTGCTGTCCGGAACGCTGAGCCTGCTCTTTGTGTACATATTACTATGGTGATGGGATATGCGCACACCGGTATGCGACACCTGCAGGGCAATGTTGTCCATGGGGAATGACGCAACCAGAAGTAAGTCTCCGAGAGAACCGGGGACGCTGCACGTGTGGTGATTTACTCTGACTGTATATAGGTAAGCTTTTGTAATAGTTTATTGTGACTTCTGATGACGGTCAAATAAAGACCGAAACGTTAAGCTACACGGATTTGAGTGATCTCATTTCTTGGTGTCTGTACAAGACCGTGAGTGCCGCCAATATCCATTTGCTCCATTTGCTATATATATATATATATATATAATCCAGATGGAAAGTCCACACTCATGTTTCAGTCATACATCTGGACATTTGTCAAAGCTCTACTTAGCAGCAGTCACCCTTGGATCCCGCTGTATATATGCACATATTAATATATATATATGAATATATTTTTATATATAACTAAACCATTCTGGTGAGTATGGAGGATGTTCTAGCACTGCAATCTGTTTCCCGGCCAAAAACTGCTTTGCATAGATGTCACAATGGTGATAATGTCACTGATGATATAACTGATGATGTCACACTTGTGACAATGTCACTAAAGAAGTAAAAAAGTAGTAGTAAAGATGTCACTAATGATGTCATGGATGATGTCACAATGGTGATGATGTCACAATGGTGATGATGTAACTGATGATGTCACAAAGGTGATAAATTCACTGATGATATTATAATGGTGATGATGTCACTGATGATGTCACTATGGTGATGATGTCACTGATGATGTCACAGAAGTAATGATGTCACTGATGATGTCACAATAGTGATGATGTCACTGGTGATGTCACAATGGTGATGATTTCACTGATACTGTCACAATATTAATGATGTCACTAATGAAGTTACAATGGTGATGTCACAATAGTAATGATGTCACTGATGATGTCACTGATGATCTCACAATGGTGATGATGTCACTGATTATGTTACAATGGAGATGATGTCACTGATGTTACAATAGTAATGATGTCACTGATGATGTCGCAATGGTGATGATGTCACTGATAATGTCACAATAGTTATGATGTCACTGATGATGTCACAATGGTGATGATGTCACTGATAATGTCACAATAGTAATGATGTCACTGATTATGACACTGATGATGTCACAATGATGAGGATGTCACTGATAATGTCACTGATTATGTCACAATGGTGATGATGTAACTGATGCTGTCACAAAGGTGATAAATTCACTGATGATATTATAATGGTGATGATGTCACTGATTATGTCACAATAGAAATGATGTCACTGATGATGTCACTAATTATGTCTATGATGATGTCACAATGGTGATGATGTTACTGATAATGTCACTGATGATTTTACAATGGTGATGTCACTGATTATGTCACAATAGTAATGATGTCAATGATGATGTCACAATAGTAATGATGTCACTGATGATGTCACAATGGTGGTGATGTCATTGATGATGTCCCAAAGGTGATGTCACTGATGACGTCACAATAGTAATGCTGTCACTGATAATGTCAATGATGATGTCACAATGGTGATGATGTCTCTGATGATGTCACAATAGTAATGATGTCACTGATGATTTCATAATGGTGATGATGTCACTGGTGATGATTTTACTGATGATGTCACAACGGTGATTATGCTACTGATGACGTCACAATAGTAATGATATGACAATGGTAGTGATGTCATGAATGATGTCACAATAGTAATGATGTAACAACAGTGATGATGTCACTAGTGATGTCACAATGGTGATGATGTCAGTGTTAATGTCACAATTATGTCACAATGGTGATGATGTCACATATGATGTCACTGATGTCACATTAGTGATGATGTTACTGATGATATCACTGATTATGCCATAATGGTGATGTTGTCACTGAAGATGGCACAATGGTGAAGATGTCACAATAGTAATGATGTCACTGATGTCACAATTGTGATGATGCCATTGATGATGTGACAATGGTGATGATGACACAGATGATGTCACAATAGTAATAATGTCACAATGGTGATGATGTGACTAATGATGTTACAATGGGGATGATGTCACTGATGATGTCACAATGGTGATGATGTCCCTGATGATGAAACATTGATCATGATGTCACTGGCAATGTTACAACGGTGATGTTGTTTCTGATAATGTCACAGTGCTAATGATGTCACTGATGATGTCACAATGGTGATGGTGTCACAATGATGGTGATGGTAAAATGGTGATGATGTCACTGAGGATGCCACAACGGTGATGATGTCACTGATGATGTCACAATAGTGGTGATGTCACAGTATTAATGATGTCACTGATGATGACACAATGGTGATTATGTCAATGATGATGTCACAATGGTGGTGATGTCACTGATAATGTCACAAATAGTAATGATGTCACTGATGAAGTTACTGATGATGTCACAATAGTAATGGTGTCACTGATTATATCACAATGGTGATGACGTCACAATTGTGATAATGTCACAATTGTGATGATGTCACTGATGATTTCACAATGTTGATGATGTCACTGATGATGTCACAATGATGAGGATGCCACTGATGATGTCACAAAAGTAATGATGATATCACTGATGATGTCTCAATGTTGATGATGTCACTGATGATGCCACAATGGTCAGATGTCACTGATGATGTTATAATAGTAATTATGTCACTGAGGATGTCACAACATTAATTATGTCACTGATGATGTCACAATTGTGATGATGTCACTGTTGATATCACAATGGTGATGATATCATTGATGATGACAATAATGATGTCACAATGGTGATGATGTTACTGATGATGTCCAGATCATGATGATATCACTGATAATGTCACAATGGCAATGATGTCACTGATGATGTCACGGATGAAGTTGTTGGTGATGTCACAATGGTGATGATGTCACAGTGTTGTGGGCTGGAGTGAAAGCATTTCCCCACAATTCTGTCCTGTTTCTTCTATATCTTTCCACCTAAATTTCTAGAATATTTTGTAGTAATCTTAATTCACTGTTGCTCCTTCTGGTACCCAGTCTTCCAAAATAACACACTTGATACAGATGTGTCCCACTACAGCGGGACCACTATGTGCATAACGCGTGCATACATATCGGCTGCCAGCCCTTTTATAGTGAATGCATAGCGGGACCATGCGTACGCACTTGACCCGCTGTTCCACGATTTGTGACACATTGCAGCCACAATGTACATGGACACATCTTTATCAAAGAAAACAATTCACATGGCTTTGAATTTGGATTTGCTTTGATGTGCTTTCTTCATTCTTCGTGATGATGGTGTTTTCCAGTGCATGGACCGGAGTTTTGTCTCAGGATCATACTAGAAGATTCATGTTTCATCACAGGTAATAACTTTATCCAAAAAATGTGAGTCCTCTTTCATCTAGTCTCCCTGCGCGTTAAATAGCCCTTCTAGTCATGCCCAACAAAGGTGTGACTCGGTAGTTCGGAGCATATTTATGTGCGAATTTCCATTAAAGTGCATTTTATTCACAAAACGATGCAAAACCAGCTTATGTGTGCAACCATGGCTGAATCTGCATCCGAAAACACTGTAACATACCATTTCATATACAGACACAGCCACAGATGCATAGAGAATATAGGCATGCCGCATATCATTTTAATCAAACTATTGAAGGTTTTTTTTGTAAAGAAGCAAAAAGGAAGACTGTTTTTGTGTCTCTCTGGAGCACACTTTATTTTAATTAACTTACTGATGAAAATGGAATATTTGTACAATGTGAGTGTAAGGATAAAACTTAACTTTTATTAATCTAAACAGATGAAAAAACAAAATACAAGAATAATGCTGTATATATCAGCAAAAATGATTTAAAAAGTATTAAATGACAATATGACGATATGTGACTCACTTGGTGTGAAGTAGGTGGCAGAAGGTTTGTCTGCACACCCACTGGATTTTAAGCGAGTGTTGATATTTGACGTTAATCAGAGCGAAAGTTTGAAGATTCTTGTTTTCTCTATCAACTTAAGATTTGTTATACACCAGTACATTCATAAGAGAGAAACAAGAAAACCGGCTTTTACAACTATGGACTCCTTCTGAAATGGTAAGCATAGGTAAGTATACTGCAATGAGTATTTGTAGTGAAAAATGCTGATTAGTGAAGGGTACATAGACGGAAGGTGTGTTCCTTGATACTACAGTACCCAGTATTCCCAGAGGGTCACCCTTTCTGGTACTAACCAGGCCCAATGCTGCTTGGCTTCCAAGATCAGACGAGATCGGGCATGTCCAGCATGGTATGACTGTAGACAGTCAAGTAGATACCTATCAGTGTATAGGAATACCCAATATTTGAGCAGGTTTTAGATACAAATATTGGGTATTCCTATACACTGATAGGTATCTACTTGACTGTCTACAGTCATACCATGCTGGACATGCCTGATCTCATATGATCTTGGAAGCCAAGCTGCATTGGGCCTGGTTAGTAGCAGAAAGGGTGACCCTCTGGGAATACTGGGTACTGTAGTATCAAGGAACACACCTTCCGTCTATGTACCCTTCACTAATCAGCAATTTTCACTACAAATACTCATTGCAGTATACTTACCTATGCTTACCATTCAGAAGGAGTCCGGAGTTGTAAAAGCCGGTTTTCTTGTTTCTCTCTTATGAATGTACTGGTGTATAACAAATCTTAAGTTGATAGAGAAAACAAGAATCTTCAAACTTTCGCTCTGATTAACGTCAAATATCAACACTCGCTTAAAATCCAGTGGTTGTGCAGACAAACCTTCTGCCACCTACTTCACACCAAGTGAGTCACATATCGTCATATTGTCATTTAATACTTTTTTAATAATTTTTGCTGATATATACAGCATTATTCTTGTATTTTGTTTTTTCATCTGTTTAGATTAATAAAAGTTAAGTTTTATCCTTACACTCACATTGTACAAATATTCCATTTTCATCAGTAAGTTAATTAAAATAAAGTGTGCCCCAGAGAGACACAAAAACAGTCTTCCTTTTTGCTTCTTTGCAAAAAAACCCTTCAATAGTTTGTCCTGAACTAATGTCCGGGAGCACCGCCAACTCTGTTCTACCTCAAAAGCCTAGTAGGCGAAGTCGGTAGCCTCATGTTGGTCATTATTCATGCCTTTGTATGGTATAAAAATTGTCTGACATTTATTTACAATCTGGTCCAGTGCAGATTCCAAAACCCTAACCCATTACTATCATTTTAATCAGCAAAGTCTGCTTGTGTGTCCTATGTGATGCGAATAAGATGCATTTTCAGGCAAATAAAGATGCTCAATACTAACAGAGTTGTGTGGGATGTGTCAGCTCACTCTCGCCAGGCATCTCCTGCTACGTAGCATATTGAGGCAAGATATATGAGGACACATCTGTAAATGTGTTCCAAAATTCTGCAGATTTTTTCTACATTTTCATTTGTTTTTGATGTGCAAGGCCTTCCAGGATGTTCATCTTCAACATCCTCACGATTGTCACTAAGGGCCTAATTCAGACCTGACCGCAGGGCTGCTCATTTTTCTGTCCTGCAATCAGATAGTTGCCACCCAAGGGGAGTGTAAATTTGCCTGTGCAAGTGTGTGATCACGTGTACGCTGTGCTACAAATGTCCCTCAGTCAGTGAACAGCTGCAAATCCATTCGCACCTCACTTTTCCACTGTGTGCAGTCTGTGAGCAGCCCAGAACTTACTCCTACAGTGCAAAGAGAACAGGAATATCGGTCCAGAGCTGACATCACACAGCCTCCCTGTAAACGCTTGGGAATGTCTGCATTTTCCTGACACTCCCAGAAAACAGTCAGTTACTACCCACAAACGGCCTGTCGCTGTTTGCCTATGCCTGTTTTTGTTTGGTGACATGTGTGTGCACTGTGGTGTATACGCATGCGCAGTCAATCGATAATCGCTCGCTGTGCGAAAATGCACAGCAGCGATCAGGTCTGAATCGGGCCCTAAATCTTTTGTGCCACTCAAACACATGTGCACTTGACATACAATCTGCCTGTTAGCCTAAGTTAGCATACGGAAAGATTTGGTGGGTATTTTGTTTAATTTAGCTAAAAAATGTAAGTTAACAAATTAGTTTTGAACTAAGCATTTTTATGATGCACAGGAAAAACACAACTTCTTCTAACACTGTGTGATAGCAAACTATCTGTGTGAAAGGGGTGAACCTTCTGTTAAAGCACTTTATTAATACAAATTGTTGAATTTTTTTAATAAACCATAGGTTTTTTTAATGTCTTCTTTTTTTTTCCAGTGGTCAATAATATAACAAGTGATGTATGCTTCCTATAAGCAAAGAGGGGTGGGATATTGAGGTGGTGGAAGGTAGGTGAGTAGCTATGCTGTCCATGATGCTAGCTACACCCCACAGCACAGACCACACCCCCATATCACTGGCCACACACCGTTATATCAGTAGCCACACACCCATCATGCTGGTCACACCCCCTGCAGTGGCACACAATAGGCCCTTTATACATTTCAACTCCAGGCCCATAAGGACCTTAATCTGGAACTATCTTTCACACATCCTATTATTCTAAAAATTACAAAAGTTAAAGCACAAAGGGGTTTAATATTCAAAAGCAGATAGCCCAAATCCTGTGACTGATTGGCATGATTTAGAGCTCCTTATCAAACCCTTCAGCCAAGGGTGGCCACAGCTCAGCTAGTTATCACCAGCATTGGGGAGCTTGCTGTTGATAGCCAGTATCACCATGGAGCTGTGGCTAAACATTGCCAAAAACTATTTGCCCCTAATTTTAACGTGTAAATCATCTCTTTATATAGGATTCTATTAATTTAATTATGCTAATTTAATGCTAGATAGTGTTATGGTCAAGGTATTATCACAATAAGGACAAGCAGAGGGTACAAGTATCCAGGGCGGTCGAGAGCCGGGCTGGGCCTAGGTACTTTTCAAGGGGTGTGGCCTAATCACAGGAGGTGTAGTCATGCACCCTTAAGAAAAAAATACTGAAAAAAATAGTATTTTAAGCACCTCCATTGCCACGCTGCAGCCCAGTACACAGCAGCATGTGCTGGGCTGAGAAGAAGAGCTGCAGATGCTGCTTCCAGGTTAGGGGTAGGGAGCCTGGGCCCCTATTGGAGCCTCACTGGGCCCCTCCATCAGACCTTGTACACTCTACCCCTCTTTCTTGCTCTCGGCACCACTGCAAGTATCAAACTAGTTTTACTACTCTTTGCACATGTTTACTCCATTTATATAACATACAGTACTACATAGAGCCTATTTATTAATGTAATAGTTGTGGTTAATCCTCTAAAAATTTTCATTTTCTGAGAATTGTAGCATTACTTATTATATGGGCTTTTTAATATAAGAGTACCGCTGCCATAGTTATCAGAAATATCCGAGACAGTCCCTCTATTTATGTTCACATGAGCAGACCCCATAGCTTTCTATGGGGACTACAAAACTAGTCTAATAACATGTTCTGAAAAGCGGAGCTGGCACTTGGTAGCAGGGGCTGGCTGGCAACTTGAAGCAAGGAGGGCAAATGCAAACAAGTGGCCCCGGCTTTCCACAAGCACACAGCAATGGAAAAATGTATAAGACAAGCCGATGCAAGTACAAAAGATACATAGGGGGGTATGCAATTAGTTTTTCGCTATTTTTAGGGCGAATGGGGACTCGCCCTAAAAATAGCAGGGCCGGATTTTCGCCTAGGCGAAAAATGCGGCTGGGGCAGAAAACACGTGGATTGGCGAATCCACCTGTTTTCCTTAGAAAACGCAGGCCATTTTTGCCAATTTTGAGGCATGTTTCGCCAATGCCTTTTCACTTTAAAAAAAAAAAAGATGAAAAGGCATTGGCAAAAATGCCTTCAAAACAGATGAAAACAGCCCTAATTGAATACCTACTCAGTAGTGGGAATTCACTAGCTCCGAAATGATCAGAGCTAATTGCATATCCCCATGTTGTACGCATTTCAAGCACACCTCCACTTATGGCTGAAAAGGTGTAACTGGGCTGTAACAGGCAATCTCACGCAGATAAAGCTCAATGAGGGCATGCTGACAGATCTGCAGCCGCAGAGTTGATTGTAAGTGTAAAAATATGTCTATTACCATGTGCATCTTTTGTGTGGGCTGATGATGATTCGCAGTAAACCAAACATACGGATAGAGGTCACGGTACCACAGGATGTATACAGCCCTGTGCAGGGGAGACTATACACAGTTTTTCCCATACATGCAAAGTGGGAGCGTATGTGTCATGGTCCTTCTAACCCAGGGGAGAAACTGTCCATCTCTTATACACAATACTGTCTAAAGTCAACAAGCAAATGAGAGCGCCAAGACACATTTTAAAAGGAACTGTATGATTAATACAAGTAGTTAATAAAGTTCCATTCTATAGGTAAAAACAAATAAGAATATTACTAGCTTGACATTAAAAACAAATATTTAATCCTTAAAACAAACAATCTGCTACATATACACCAACAATTTCAACAAAAGTGTGATCACTATATATTGGTACAGGAAAGGAAGAAAACAGATCAAGCCCAATGTTTTTTTGTTTTTTTACATTATTGAGTAGCCCAGTGGTTCCCAATCTTTTTTTGAATCACGGCACCCTAGAGTATCAGAATATTTTCACGGCACCCCTAGGCCACAAGTTTCTTATTGAGAAATTTAGAAAAATATATTAAATTACCGTAAGTAAATTGTGTTTATGTGTCATCCTTAGGTTAAATTATGTGATTTGCTTCCGTTTGTCCACACATTTTAGGACTGACAACCACCAGTACTGGTATAGTCTATTGCATTGACCATAAATCATTTGAATTGGTCCTGAACCATCAAACTAAGGCATCCAGCATTTATTTACCACTGTGGAACTGAGTATGAGTCTGAGAGCATGGCTGGTTCAATGGTCGCTCTGCCCATCCCTACTGACATCTGCAGGCTGCATGTGGGTGGAGACTAGAAGAGACAGATGACCTGATCCCTAGTCGGCTGGCCCTAAATACTGAAAAGTGTTCTGGCTTGGGGGCATATGTCACCTTGCCCCCCAGCCCAGCCCTCTCCTCCTTGGTAGGCAATGCCATGTTTACATAGAATTAGCATAACCTTTAGGTTATCTTTTCACAACTTTTTGGGGAGGATACCTTCCATCAGCCTATACTTGCACATGTACGGCCTTACCCTGTACTAAAGTAGTAATGTAAGCCGATGATAAATAGGCCCCTATTTGTTAATTAACTTTAAAAAGTATAACCTATAGTCATAACCACTTGTTAGATTATTAGATTTTTAAACATCTAAAACCTACTGACTCTTAATGCTCTAAAATTTCTTTTATTGCTGAACTCAAATTAAGCACTATCTGGGATTCTGCCACTTTCACCTCTACAGCGGTGTGACTTATTGGGGCTTTAAAACGAGAGACAAGAGTTGTAAACGTAAGTGGGTTTTAATGGAATTAATTCCGAAGGAATGTAAAACTCCCTCTGACACTTGCGTCTGCTCCTCTAATGCAGAGATCACAGAAGTACAATATAAGAGTGCCAGATTGATAAAGGACACAGGAAGCTGCTGAGCCAAAGGAAGAGGTATATATTTTGTACTTGTTCAGCTCAGGACCATATATAACAAAGCCCATAGACTGCTCATGTTCAGCATTTTAAAGATCAATAGTTAGGCTTGTGTATGTGTAGGTAAGAAATAGCAGTGCTCAGCATTCTGAAAAGCCTTTGCACAGAGCACTTAAACAAGCATAACAGACTGTGCAAACTCAAATTAAATATTAACATCCTCAGCTTGGCTATCACATCCTTAATGTAATATGTACTCTCCTAATGTACCGAGGTGTATTTACACCTCAAACAAAAAAATAAGTTCCTGTAGCTTGAAAGCCGTTAAATTACCCTGATCCTGGTAAAATTCATTACCATATTAACATGCCATGAGGCCATTCTGACAATTATTACAATAATCTATCATTTCCGCAACTGCTGGTATCCTGGTTCTTGTGTTTTTTTGTCATATTTAATCTTGGAAGGGTCAATAGAATTTTTCAACCAAATGCTTCTTTCTTGAATGTCATCAATTTACTTTGTCAACAAAAAGGGCAAAAGTGGCAAATGAAGGATTCAGCATAAGACCTTTTGCAAACTGACGGAGGTCTAGTTAAACTACTAAACCAAGCAAGAACAATTTCTTTTAAATTACCAAAAGCAGCAGATGTAACTCTATAGGTGTCAGTCTATGGTGATACACATATTGAGTAATTTATTATTTATACTTAAATACTTAAAGGACACAATACTTAAATAAGGACACAGTTTTAGAGAAAATTATAGTAATTGTAGTTTGCAGGAACAAATTCATTTTATTTCTGTGTAATACTTATACTGGAAAAGATTAATGACAACCTAATTTATATAAGTCCTTTAAAATCATTTAAAAATCATTGTAAAGATGATTAATTTAAATATACAACCCACTTTAAATGTTTTTGCTGAGAAATTTATCAGACAAGCTGCTCTCTTTATCTTACTTCTTTGACCTCACCTAATAGACGTCCTCTTTGTTCCATTCCAGAGGTCACTTGCTGGACTTAGTTTTCTCCCACCGCTGTAAACTCTTGACTATATAAACCTGTCCCTCCCTCTTTCCGACCACCATCTTCTTTCCTTTTAGATTTTCCTACCTCTGTCATCCTCCCAAGGTTATTATCACCAAAAGCAACCTTCAATCCTTTACCCCTGACCTTTTTTCCTCTTCTCTGAATGCCATCCTCTCTCCCATCTTGATTGTCTCTTGTCCTGCAACTCTCCTCCCCCAAGCCTGATCTTGACTCAGCTTCAGAGCTTCATCCTCAAACTCCATCAGCCTGCACCCCAGGCCTGGCCCTATATAAACTCACTCGATAGCCCCAGAAATATACCTGCACAGTTGAACCATACTGGAGGAAGTCATGTAGTTACACTGACTTCCTTCACTTCAAATTCATGGTTTCTTTTCTTTTCACATAGCCATCCTATCTCAGGTCAAACAATCTTACTTTAAGTCTAATATATATCCTCACAGAAATCCAATCCATGCTATCTCTTTACGACTTTCAACTACCTCCTCTGATCCCCACTGCTACCCTTCCTTCTTACCTTTGCCAAACATAATGCCATCTCCTCTCGCCAACCTCCTCCTGATACACTTTCCTATTTTCCCACTACCTTCTGCGCAATCCTCATCTAGTTTCTGTCCCATCCACTCCACTGAACAGCCATTACCATGGTCACCATTGACCTTTTTGCTATCAAACCTAAAGATCAATTCTCTCTCCTTATCCTTCTTCATCTGTCCGCTACCATTGACAGCTTTTGTGGCCTCCAATATAGCTCTCTGCTGATGATACTGAAATCTACTGTACCGCTCTCCCTCTGTCCTCTGTAACTGTATTTCTGCTATCTCCTCATGGATGTCCCAGCAATTCCTGATACTGATGTTGACCAAGACTGAACTCATGCTCCACTTTGATAACATCCACTTCTCTCTGTCCTAAGAAAATATGAATTATTATGAGACTACTAAAAAACAACAAAAAGTGTATGTATAGATATACACATCTGTATGTATCATACTGTAGTACAGGTTGAGTATCCCTTATCCAAAATGCTTGGGACCAGAGGTATTTTGGATATCGGATTTTTCCGTATTTTGGAATAGTTGCATACCATACTGAGATATCATGGTGATGGGACCTAAGACTAAGCACAGAATGCATTTATGTTACATATACACCTTATACACACAGCCTGAAGGTCATTATAGCCAATATTTTTTATAACTTTGTGCATTAAACAAAGTGTGTCTACATTCACACAATTCATTTCTGTTTCATATACACCTTATACACACAGCCTGAAGGTCATTTAATACAATATTTTTAATAACTTTGTGTATTAAACAAAGTTTTTGTACATTGAGCCATCAGAAAGCAAAGGTTTCACTATCTCACTCTCACACAAAAAAGTCCGTATTTCGGAATATTCCGTATTTCGGATATTTGGATATGGGATACTCAACCTGTATTAATACTTATGTTTGTTGTTTATGCCTTTAGATACATTATATTGTCTGTCCTTCAACCACAAACATAGAATTCATACTACTGTATCTCACATAGCTCTAAACATAAGAATATAACAAAAAAAAGTCCAGTCACTCAGACTGATTTAAAGGGGTAATTTTTCCATTTTACTGGTTATTGAGACATTTCCTAATGGCGCTTTTAAATTCAGCCGCTCGGAATGCCGAATGTCAGTATACCGACATTGGCATCCCGAAAGTTAGCGTGCCGGCAGGGGGCAAGCGTGATGAAGGGCTTGGTGGTGACTTTTGCTTGCCACAAGTTCTGTTCTACCTCTATGAGTATCATGGACACCCATAAAGGGGGAATCACCTACCTTGTCGGTATTTTGGCAGTGGTATAGTACCCACATCGGGATCCCAGCGTCACTATTGAGACAACATTTCCATGGAGAGCATGGAAGCAGAGAGCTGGAGGCTGCACTGCGCGCGGCCTTCCTGGCTCTCTGAATGACCGGTTTGGCCCACCTGCCCATCGGCCCTTCTGGCATGTGCCAGAAGTGCCAGATGGCCAGTCCGGCCATGCACTCGGGCAGCGAACATGCATAGTGCTAAAAAGAGCCTGTTGCAAAAATAATTTTTGTGTTACGTGAATCAGCCCCAGAGTGTTCAATAAGCTGGATGCAGAACTCAACTTCAACCAGAACTCCTTTTGACAGTAGAGAATAGTGAGTAGCTAAGTAAGCCACAGCGTTAATGCCTTAAGTACTTTGTATGCGGGTTGTAACATTTGGCTTGTAATGCTGTGGCAGTATAGAAAAAGAATTATGATGGATGAGCAACAGGAAAGAAAAGGAGAAGCAGTGGGAAAAACAGTACTGGAAGTAATCTACTTTAAAGCAAAGCATGTATTTGGCTAAATGACATAAATGGAATAGTAAGCATAGAGATTGGAACAAATCAGTCTATTGTAGAAAAGTAAGGAATAGTGATCTGCATGAATGTTCAGCAGAATAGAGGTTGCAGGTATCTGTTGGTTCACATAGCAAGCAGAATAGTCAGTCACAGATGAAGATCTAGTCAAAACAACATAAAGGCAATAATGGGGCACAAGCATTAGTCAGGTACCATGTATGAGACAAGATACAGAACAGCAAAATTGCAAGAAGACGAAATACACTATAACTGCTAAAGTCTGAAACAGGTGACTATTTAAAGTAGCTGGCACCAATGAGCATCAAGTAAGGACAAGACCCCCAATGACATAAATGTGAGCACCAGAGGAGCAGTCATCTGCTGTTCTTAACACCATTAGGGAGAATAAAGAACCAATTATCAGAAGTTGTATTGCTGGATGTGTCATTATGTATCAAATAATCCAATAGAGATTTATTTTGTTTATAATAAGTAGATGGAAAACAGGATGTCCAGGTTTGAAACACAAGTTCACAAAGCAGCAGTGTCCAATGTTTTTTACTTTATAAACTGCCTGAAAATCAGGTGTAAATTGGAAGTAAATGAAGATGAAGACCTCTAAGTTTAAAAGTATTTGTAGATGGAAGATTTACTTGTCTGAGACTATGAGGCTAAAGTGGAGCTGAGTGCAAGTCAATTTTGCAGAAATATTGGGCGTTTTCTTACTTGCACTTCAAAAATATATGTACCTTTAGGACATGTTTCAATATAGTAATATATAGAGCACACAACAAGAAAAGCATAATCCTATGGAATAAATCTGGCAACCAGATTCCTTTATATTGTGAACTGTGCATATTATTGTACAAACACCTGATGGAACATCTCTTGGGGAAATGGAATAGTTTTTGGAATGGCATTGGCCATCAGGAGGAAGGGACTTTTCATTAGGAGCAGGTAGCATATCCCAGAGGATATGTCACTTCACCCAAGAAGAAATGGACTATGGGACCTCAATTACTGTATTGGTTCCCACCATGATGCTTTATGGATAGCAGTGCCAGCATCACCTCCTTGGTGCACATATGACTGGATTAAGGGATCGAGAATTAAACATGGAGGTGAGATTCATGAGTGTATTACAAGCTGTGATCCTGGGAAACAATTTTGAATGGGGGTTTAGGAGCACTTTTGTTGCCCTGGTCCACTAAAGCCATACCAGGTTGGCTATGGTGAGACTATGGTCAGACAGTGCTCTATGACTTTAGCTCTAGTTACTCCTAACCACTGCTTTATCACTTTTAATTTAGGATAATTGAACTCCCTTCAATGTTAGTTGGTAGAGAATGTAAGTTCCACTGAAAAAAGGACTGGTGTGTGGGTAATATGATATACTGTACAAGTCTGTGTTTTATAAATAACTGTTAATATATAGACTTAAGTAGTTTAGATAGTTAAGAGTTTAGTGAACAGATATAAGGGTTAACTTCTCTAGGGCAGAATAATGTTCTGGGGCAACAAAATCATACGCAAAAAATTAGATCACAATTAATCAAAACCCTTTTTTTTTTACTATGCATTTATACTCATAGCAAAATTCCTAAAAGTGTTAAAAACAGAATCTGTGTCTTAATTTTTAATCCGGTCTGGTTACAGTCAATGGAAGCCACAATTACTGTACAAGCTAGGAAGGTGAAGTGATGAATGTTCAAAGGTTTGGCTAGAACATACTTCACAGCCTTCTATAGCATTAGAACAACAAACATTCAGGGTATGTAGTGAACTCTTAGTCCAAGAAAAACGGATATGCATATTATGTAAGATGCTGAAAAGACCCTTTTACCCAAAGCGATAATATTTGGATAAAATCACAACATATTTTATAGGCCAGGTGTAACCAAAGATATGTAAGATGAACCCATGACTACCAAATGTGTTTGTTATTGCACACATTCTCTTTTAACAGGTTGTTTTATTTGTGGGGAAGAAGATACATTAGTTCTGAAATTCCAGAGATTTCAGGTCTCATTCTTCTGGAGGTTATAGCCATAGAGTCCTTCTAAGGTAAATAGTAATGAGTGATTTATGGTAATTTCTTTTGTGTGTTGTGTACTCCATGCAAAGGGTAAGATTGCACAGCTGCTACTGGCTAAACTAAACTGATAGACTCTAAAGCCAATAGTCTCTCAATATACCTAATAAGAGCTTATCTGCACATATAGGGTAATATAGTCATTTAAAATTCAACTAAATGTGCTTTTCATTCTGACAGGAATTCACATACAGATACACTGATGCCAAAGTGAATATTATTGGTTATGTAATACCAGTGGCTTCTTTAGTTATAAGATCATTGTTGTCATACAGCAACTTTTTTATATTCAATTATATCTTCTTTACTAAATTTTGGAAATATCTTAAACTTTCGAGGGCGAGTATTAGAAAAAAAATATTTAAAATTTAACAGGGTATTTTGATATACAGATGCAAAATAAAGCTAAAAGTTTTCTGACCCTCTTCTGGTAAAGGAAAACATTTAGCTGGGGTGTCCTAAGGCATTTGTTATTTAATTTGCACATATGGATCAATTTCACATACTGGTGGCCTGATTCAGATTTTAAATAAAAAGGGGCAAAACATGTAGCAGTTATAACCATGTCAAAACCATGCTGCACTGTAGGTGGAACAGATTTAAAAAGAAAGTAAAGCTGGGTACACACTGGAGTGATATTTGTCCGATATGTCAGTTCCGTCCGAATCGGAATTACATATCCAGCATATCGCTCTGTGTGTATGCCAGTCGCTAGTGACGTTGCCAGGTTTGCTGTGTTGCACATGGCGATACCCCTAGTGATGCTAGCGTGTGTAATGAAGAAAGGAGTGATATGTTGTTCCAACCTTCATTACCCGTTCACTTCTAATGTGTACCCAGGACCTGATATGTTTGCCCAGTGTGCACCCAGCTTAAGAGTCGAGAAGGGCGTGTCCTAACTTTACTCTAAATTTCAGTGTAAAATGCCCAGTATTTCCCTGCATGATAAAAATAAATGCATTTGCACCTCTTGCAATGCAACATGGTTTGTTCCATGGTTTGCTCCTGTATCTGACTTGGTCCACTCTTAATCAGGACCTGACTGAACAGGGAATTGATATTCCTAGTACTTAGTAAAAGGCAAGGTGGAATGTATGGACCTAAAAATATATATACATATATAAAAGTTTTATATTTTATAAAAATCATGATGACTTTTTTTTATATAGATATGGTTTACTAAAGAACCTTTAGTGCACATATACTGGTACTCTCTTTTACTATTTTAAATGAATAATGCAATATATTTTCCTTTCAATATTGTCCTAAGCAGCATAGGTGGACATATAGGCATGGGGTTAAATTTAGTCTTCAGTGGCTTATTTTTATTTAAAATTTTACCTGTCATTGTTAGATACATAACGTAATATTTATCACCAGTGATTTTGTGTGTTTTTTTTTTTTTTGACAGATTTCTAAGTGCCAGATATATTAAAGGAAAGACAGCAAGACAACCATTGCAAAAAGGACCTGCTGGGACCAGCAGTAAAATGTTGAAGTCTAACTAAAAGTTTATCACCTTGACACCACTTGGGCTTGGATATTGGAAGAAACCCTAGTACTTCAGCTTAGGGTTTTTTTGTTTTTTTTTTTGGTGAGGAGGGCACATATTTTTCCCAGGGTTCCTTGTGATAGTGTCATAAGCCCAGCCTGCCACAGCTTACAGTTGGCCCCATACTGTTTGTCCCAATAAAATTGAAATAAGCAGCCCAGGATATAAATGTTATTGTCGTTTTCGTTAATATATTTATTTAAAGTTTGTGAACACTAGCAATGCTGTTGATGATGAGGATCATTAGCATCATTCTTTTGTTTCGTCTATTCATTTCATACAGAAGTTTGCACAACTCAGGGAATTTACAAATTGTGTCAATTGGATGAAGGGATCCACATATATTTGTGCACAGTATGAGAAATGCATTTTATGCATTTCGTCCAACTTCATATCAGCTCCAAAATATACATAAAACATTTCATACCTAACAAAATTGGCCAACATATATTAATTTTTACACATATTTCCACGTATTCCTCCAAATAATTAATGGTAGTAAGCAACTCAGTTACTCATTTTGTTTAACATTGCCTGGCTGGAGTAAAATGACACATTTGCTGTATAATCATAAAATTACTAATGTGTATTGTGATGGGTGGTCTTCAGTATGCCGAATGTCGGGATTCCGGCGCACATTATACCGGCGCCGGAATCCCGACACCCGGCTTACCGACAGCTATTCTCCCTCATGGGGGTCCACGACCCCCCTGGAGGGAGAATAAAATAGTGTGCCGCGCGTAGCACGCCACCGTGCCCGCAGCATGGCGAGCGCAGCGAGCCCGCAAGGGGCTCCTTAGCGCTCGCCACGCTGTCAGTATGCCGGCGGTCGGGCTCCCGGCGCTGGTATGCTGGTCGCCAGGAGCCCGAGCGCCGGCATACCGTACTACACCCGTATTGTGATATTAGGGAATAGACATTGGTGGTCATTCCGAGTTGATCGCTCGCTAGCAGTTTTTAGCAGCCATGCAAACGCTATGCCGCCGCCCACTGGGAGTGTATTTTAGCTTAGCAGAAGTGCGAATGAAAGCATCGCAGAGCGGCTACAAAATAATTTTGTGCAGTTCCAGAATAGCTTCAGACCTACTCAGCGCTTGCGATCACTTCAGACTGTTCAGTTCCGGATTTGACGTCACAAACACGCCCTGCGTTCGCCCAGCCATGCCTGCATTTTTGCTGGCACGCCTGCATGTTTCTGAACACTCCCTGAAAATTGTCAGTTGCCACCCATAAACGTCCACTTCATGTTAATCACTCTGCGGACAGCAGTGCGACTGAAAAGCTTTGCTAGACCCTGTGTGAAACTACATCGTTTGTTGTAATAGTATGTTGCGCGTGCACATTGCGCCACATACGCATGCGCAGAATTGCCATTTTTTTGCCTCATCGCTGCACAGCGAACGAATGCAGCTAGCGAACAACTCGGAATGACCCCCATTGTCATATTATCACAGCACTATTAATGCCCAATGTTTATTACTCATTATATGCACGTTAATGACATCACAGATTAGTTATCCTGCACTTGTTTATCTGCTGGAAAATTTGCAAAAAGTGAAATATATTTTCCAAGTTCACAAATCAAATTTCAACAGGAAATGTCATAAAAACTGCTGAGGCAGGAATACTTCATGAAGGATCCAAAAGTAGCTATCTTCACATTTTGGACCAGTTTGCTGAAAAAACAATCTTTCAAACTTGATAGTGTTTATATAAACACAACTTTGAATGTTACCAAGGGAATATGAGATGGACATGAACAGTGTTTTTCCAATACATGCAGTGGTGCCGCAGACAGATGAAATACTACAGTGTAGAAAGCTGAGGTTTTTCATCCAGGAATCCACAATCATTTGGGCGGGAAGGTATTAGCTGGAATTACAGCTGGCATTAGGTGACACATGGCTGCTGTGAAACACCATGCGCAGAAATATATAGATTTTTATTTCTTTAACATTTGCAGAGTATATTAATAAGCAAAAATATGTACATCTCAATATACTGTAGAGAAAGAAATGAAGCATTATCTTAAAAAAGTGTAAACTATAATAAAAGTAAGGGAAGCACAAATATATCTTCAGAGTCATGTGGAACAGACAGTTGGTTAGAATAGGACTTAGGGGACTATGGGGGTTATGCAGAGATGAACGCAGATGGCTCATCTCTGCACATGCTTGGGGCCACCCAGCACAGGGCATGGCCACCTAGTATGTGTGAGGCCACCTCCCGATGTTTCTGCAAATGGTTTGCAGTGGCTGCGTGTGACAATATGTAGCCGCCCCGAAAATGGTCCCGGACCACCACCGTTCACCTTGCCCCTTCCCCCCAATGACGCGTTGCCGCCCCATGAATGCCCACCACTGCAATTGCATCGCAGCCACATCCTTCACGGATGCAGCAGCAATGTGCATGACTCCCTATGTACTAAGGGCTTAATTCCGCATGAGTTGTCATTTTGTGAGAAATCGCAAAACTACTACTCATTTCTCTAGCACGCAGGGGGCCACCCATCACAGGCAAGGCCGCCACGCATGCCGGGTCCTCCCCCACCCCCCTGCTGAAATGCGCTTGCATCTTTAGGGTAACCCTCTGCCTCCGCATCATAGCCCATGGATTGCAGCGACTGCGTGTGATGTCACGCAACTGCTGTGGCCCGCCCCGCTAACGGTACTCCCCCAATGCCGCCCCCAAAATGCTGCATTGCAATCTAAGTCTTCACGCATGTGCGCAGTGGCAGAAAACTCCAAATAGAGATTTCCACACTTCAGCGTACAGTGATGAATTGACCCCTAAGCCTCTGAGAGAGAAAAAGTGGCCAGAGATAAACCAGCTCCTGTCATTTTTCAAACACAGCCTGTAACACAGAAGTTATGAGATGATTGGCTGGTACTTTATCTCTGTTAACTTTATCACTCTCCAAGGCATAGTACATAGACCCCTTAGTCTATTTTAACAGTGGAGATCACATTCCTTCTAGTAAAAAGAGCAACTGGTTAACTCCCTTATGTATGATCCCTCAGAGAATGCCAGATGATTAAAAAGTGGGATTTTGGTACTTACTGATAAATCCTTTTCTCTGATTCCATAGGGGACACTGGAGGATATATACACTGGGGTATAGATGGGTTGCTGAGAGGAGCCTAGCACTTTAAATTTCTTCAGAACTGTAACTGGCTCCTCCCCCTCGATACCTCACAAGACTCAGTTAAGATTAACCAAGACCGAGAGAAGATGGAGAGCAGACTGAGAGAAGAAAAGGAGGAACCAACCAAGAACAAGGTCCAAAGACAGAAAAGGAAGCGAAGGGAGCAACAGCAAACCAGATGCAGTAAACAACCAACATGGCACTGCAACACCCCCGGCAAACTGCGGCAAGTCACAGCGCCGGGAGGGTGTCCAGTGTCCCCTATGGAATCGGAGAAAAGGATTTATCGGTAAGTACCAAAATACCACTCTCTCCTTCATCCAATAGGGGACACTGGAGGATATATACACTGGGGACGTCCCAAAGCTGACTCTCCCCAGGTGGGAAGGCACTGAGTATCTGCAGAATCCTATGACCCAAATCTGAGAGAGTGGTGGCAATGAGCAGCACCGAAGACCAGAACTACACAATGAAGATAATCTGCATGGTTGGTCATAGGGTGAAGACAAAACTAAGACTTAGGTAAGCCAAGACAAAGACATTAGGTTATTGCTCCACTGCGCCTGACATCAGTAGGTTGTGCAACTCAGAAAATGTGCCTTTATATGAAATTTGGTGATTCAGAGTTGTATGTTATGCCAATGTTTTTGCAGCTGACTTATCGGCAGACCTGGCATGTGCAGCGATCGCACTGCGCATGTGTAAAGGTGCCTTTGCGAGTCCGCTCACGATAAGGATTTTGTTGCAGAGTGATTGTCGAGATGTAACCATTTAGGGGAGTTAATGGGCAGTGGCGTAAAAAATGCAGGCGTGTCATTTTCAGAGCGTGCATATGCTGTCAGCTGCGATCATGATTGCAATGAAACATGGCGCTTGCATCACTACTGCTGTGACCAGTATGCATAGCTATAGACCTATTTAGGCAGTCGCTGTTTCAAATTGTTGCATGTCACCTGTGAATTTGTATGCAATTGCGAATGAGTTGCGATAGCGCAAGTGGGCATCTCATTTAATTTCTGGGTGGAAGCTTCACTTACCAGCATTAGCAGTTCCATAGCCTAGAAAATCACAATTGTAATTATATTAACTTACAACTCTGAATCAGGCCCTTAGTTCATATATACATTGCTTGTTATTTTCTATACCAGTGATCTGAATTGACTGTGTGAATAGGTGTGCACATGGGGTTTGCCTGGTGCACACAGGCACCTCTTAATGTCCGTCACCCCCTCATACATGCCACGCATGAGCCTGCTGCTCATTCCTGTCCCCCTCCCACTGAGCTTGGCACCCGCAACCCGGTTAGGTCTGTCTCTTTATGTAAAGTGTATTATTTACTTTACTGGCTGAACTGGGTGCACTGAAGACGAAACCTCCTCCCGGCTCCACCTCTTGATGATGTCACGCTGTGCCCTCCTGCCCATGGTCTTTCTCCTCGTGTGCCATGCCAATGCTACAGCATTCGTCTTTGGAGGAGGAGGACTCAGAGGACAAATTGTGTAAGGGGCATAGCTGTGGGCATTGTGTAAGGGGCACTACTACTGTGGGCATTGTGTAAAGGGCACAACTACTGTGGGCATTGTGTAAGGGGCACTACTACTATGGGCATTGCTAAGGAGCACTATTACTATTGGCATTGTATACGGGGCACAACTATGAGTGGGCATTATGTAAGGGGCATAACTACTGTGGGTATTGTGTAAAGGGCACAACTGCAGTGGGCATTGTGTAAGGGGCACAACTACTGGGAGGGCACTGTGTAAGGGTGCACAACTACTGTGAGCATTGTGTAAGGGGCACAACTGCAGTGGGCATTACATAAGGGGTACTACTGCTATGGGCATTGTGTAAGAGGCCCAACTATTGACATTGTGTAAGGGGCACAACTATGGGCATTGTATAAGGGGCACAACTTCTGTAGGCATTGTGTAAGGAGCACTACTACTGTGAGCACTGTATAAGGGACACTAGACACAGAATTAAGGGAATGTGTGGGCTGAAAGACACAGAGTGAAGGGGGCAGGCTGAGAGACAGGGAGTGAAGGATTGGAAGCTGAGAGACACTGAATGAAGAGGAGCAGACTGAGAGCCAAAATGAAGAGTGGGAGGCTAAAAGACACAGAATGAAGGGTGGGAGGCTGAGAGGCACAGAGTGAAAGGGGGACTAAGAGGCACTGAGTGAATTGGGGAGAGTGACACAAAGTGAGGTGGATTGTGGCAGGGAGATGCAGGCTGTAGATGTGGTGTGGATGAGAGACAACGCAGGGAGGGGATGATTGTGGGGGTGAGAAACGATGCAGCAAGTGGAGAAGATGGTGTGGCTGAGAGACGCAGGGGGCAGGAGGTGACACAAGTGTGGATGAACCTCTGTTGCATGATGATGATCATGGTTACATTCTTACACAAAGGGGTATATTTACTAAGGTCCCGATTTTGACCGAGATGCCGTTTTTTCTTCAAAGTGTCATTTCGGTAATTTACTAAGCAAAAATCTCGGCAGTGATGAGGGCATTCGTAATATTTTGGAAGTCTTAGGAAAAAATCACAAATCAATACACCATCGGTCAAATACGCCTGCAATTTGGTAGAAATCGGTAATTTACTAAAAAGAGCAAATCACAAACACTGCCGACAATAGCCAAACACTGCCGTGCAGAAATACAATTCGTGAAAAAGTGCTAAAAAAAACCAGACCTGCTTTTTTATCCCATGTTTAGATAGGCATGCATGGATCCATGAGATCCGTGCATGTTTATCAGTGGGAAGGGGATGGGAAAGTGTTTATTTTTAAAAAAAAAATTGCGTGGGGTCCCCCCTCCTAAGCAAAACCAGCCTCGGGCTCTTTGAGCCGGTCCTGGTTGCAAAAATATGGGAAAAAAATTGATAGAGGTTCCCCCATATTTAAACAACCAGCACCGGGCTCTGCGCCTGGTCCTGGTTCCAAAAATACAGGGGACAAAAAGCGTAGGGGTCCCCCGTATTTCTGAAACCAGCACCGGGCTCCACTAGCCAGATACATAATGCCACAGCCGGGGGACACTTTTATATAGCTCCCGGCGGCCCTGGCATTACATAACCAACTAGTCACCCCTGGCCGGGGTACCCTGGAGGAGTGGGGACCCCTTCAATCAAGAGGTCCCCCCCTCCAGCCACCCAAGGACCAGGGGTGAAGTTATACTTTCAAGGTGTGTGTCTTATGTTTTTATTGGGGTATTTTTTAAGTAGTAGTACTACAGGTACCAGCGGGCCCGGTTTTCCTCCGCATGCTGGTACTTGTGGTTCTCCAAGTACCAGCTTGCGGGGGAGGCTTGCTGGGACTTGTAGTACTGCTACTAAAAACAATATTCATTTTTTTACACAACGGCTATCAGCCTCCCATCCGCAGCCCTTGGATGGGGGGGACAGCCTCGGGCTTCACCCCTGGTCCTTGGGTGGCTGGAGGGGGGGACCCCTTGATTGAAGGGGTCCCCACTCCTCCAGGGTACCCCGGCCAGGGGTGACTAGTTGGTTATGTAATGCCAGGGCCGCCGGGAGCTATATAAAAGTGTCCCCCGGCTGTGGCATTATGTATCTGGCTAGTGGAGCCCGGTGCTGGTTTCAGAAATACGGGGGACCCCTACGCTTTTTGTCCCCTGTATTTTTGGAATCAGGACCAGGCGCAGAGCCCGGTGCTGGTTGTTTAAATATGGGGGAACCTCTATCATTTTTCCCCCCATATTTTTGCAACCAGGATCGGCTCAAAGAGCCCGAGGCTGGTTTGGCTTAGGAGGGGGGACCCCACGCAATTTTTTTTTAAATTTTAACCATGTTTTTTTTTTTTTTACAAGGTGCACAATGAAGCCCAGCACGGATCTCTCAGATCCGGCCGAGATTCATTGTATTAAAGTCGGCAGTGTTTTACAAGTCACTCACGTAAAACACTGCCTAAAAAAACGAATGATATCGACATCGGTAAAACCGAAAATGCAGAATACGGCAGCTTAGTAAATTAGTCGTACTAATTTCAAAAAGTTGCATATTTACACTTTCGATGTCATTCGTGATTGAACTTTGACCTCAAACGGGAAAATACGATTTTTAGTAAATATACCCCAACCAGTCCTCTTCTGGACCATGTAATTTCGTACATGAATAGTGATAACTGACTGAAGATGCTGTCTTCCCAGGGAGGACATTTCTTCAAAGGTTCCCCCTTGTGGGAAACCACCATATAGGTAAGGTGCATATGGAATGGAAAGGAATGCTCCCAGAGTGATGAGAAACAGGTGGCATGTCTTGTTGACATGCCCCTGTTTGCAGTGGCCACCCCCTTGTGGCATGTGATTTATATTGCATTAAGTGCCAATAGGCAGTACAAGACATGCCCAGTAGGTGGTGCTAAACATGCCCCTCCGATGGTGCACCCCCCTAATAAAATTCTGCACACGCCTATTACTGTGTGTAAGTCCCAAGCACCTTTCAACAAACGGTATAATCAAACTGTATGTCTTGAAAGGTCTATCTGTTGCATAGGTCACAACTGACTTGCTTTAGATGGGACAGTCATGATTTCAGGGCTCTGACTTTCCTTCCTGATTAAACTGGAACTTTGAGATTTTTGTGCCCTTTGCTGCTGCCAGTCATGGTGTGTGGCATTCAAACTGTGTTTTCAATGGTACTGAATTGGAAGGGAGATGATGTGTAGCTAAGGCCCTGTTACCTGTGGTGATGCTCCCTTTAAGTGCTCACATCTGCTCCAACAGTAAATGCTCTGAGATATGACCATTTGTGAGCATATTAATTCCGAGATGTTTATGTTTGCAGCTCACAGGTTGCACACTGGTAGATTAATCAATGATGATAGATCAGAATAAATATCCCTAATACAGCCATGCTTAAATAGATTGCTAAATATTTGAATGGCCCCTTGGCATGTGCAATCAGGTAATCTCCGGTAATTTCTAGCTTGACCATTGTGGGTGACGAAAAAATAGTTTTATATGCCGATAACATGTTCTTGTTCCTGACTCATATGAGTACTTTATTGCCTGCCCTTCTCAATTTAGTAGAGGAGTGTGGCTTATACTCTGGTATTCAGATTAACTGGGGCAAATCTGTGGTCTTCCCTCCTTTCCACCACTCCCCGACCTTCTGCCTTTGACTTTCCCCTTAGGTGGTGTACACAATTTAAATATTTGGATTTTCAGATTTCACAGCTGATTTTTTACCCTGAAATCTTGCCCCCCAAATTGAATATCTTAAAGCTAAATCTCAGGTGTGGCGTAAACTTCCTCTTTCAGTCACTGGCCGTGTCAAACTTAACAAGATGTTAATACTACCCAGATTCCTATACATTTTGCATAACTGGACAGTTTATGTTCCCCTTTCCCGGGTTTGTGGTTATTACTAGGTGTATTTATTTAGGGGAATAAGAGATCCTGCTTTGCCCATAAGACTCTATGTAGGTGTAGAGGGGAGGGGGCTTAGCTCTACCTGATTTGCACTTTTATTATCTTGTTGCTTAATTGACCCAGCTGAGAGAATGGGTTACCCCCTTGGATCAGTCAGATCTTCCTGTAGCTCTCCTTGAGAAGGCAGGCTCTCATTTTACTCACAGTTTTTATTGACCTGCTCTCCACTTACTCATTTTCCTCCTCTAGCTCAACAGTTCAGTAAAGTTTGGTTGGCTGTGGGTAAAGTATTGGGGGACACTGTTTTAGACCCCTGTTCCCCAATCTGGCATAATTTTGCTTTTTTGGAGATCCATGGGCTCGAGGGTAGTTCTGTGTAGTTGTTTTGTGGTGTGGCCTCTATTTATCAACTGTACCAGGATGAGGTCCTCCATACATTTGCTTTTTGTCCTTCTCATATGACCTTCGATAACAGTGCATCTGTTTTATAGATACCTACAGCTCCGTGTGCACAGCAGGGGGAATGACTCCTGTCCTTTCTGAGTCTCAAATTAGTTTATTAGTACGTACACTACCTGGGCACCGCTCTGTTTCCCTGGCCTACTCCTCTCTTCTAAGAAAGGGGATCTGTGCAGCCTTAGGTCTCACTGGGGGGGCTGAGTGGTTGTGCAATGTATTAGGGTCTGAGTCAATCATTCACATGGCACCCTATTACATTCCCCCTATTGGGTGGTAGTTCTGGGTGCTATGAGGCCGTGAGACTTTATAATGGGTTCTCTTTGGGGTGTCATGGCAGTGCTGGATTACCCAATAAGCAGACTATGCACTGAGCTATGAGCCCCATGCTGTTTAAGGGCCCCACGACTTTGGATCAGAATAATATTGATTTGATATTGAAATAAAATTACAATCAAGCTTTTTTAAATTGTTTCTGAAAGAAAAAATATCAACTCAAAGTAAACTTTACAATAGAGAAAATACTGTATTAATGTAATGTACCCATTTACAACTTAAGTACATAACCATAGACATGTGATTTACATTATAGTTTCCAGATCATAGACTGTTGGTTAGCATATTACAAACATATTAGGAGATAATTTGCGAGCCCCCCCCCCCCCCAAGATTTAGATTGCCTAGTGGTCTCCACAGGGTTTAATCCAGCAGTGCGCTGCCAGTTTTCAGCAGATACAGTTATATATTTTGCTTAGGGTCTGATGGACTCCATCTTGCCTCTGTGAATTTGGTGGGTCTTTTTCTGACTTATGTCCTAAATGTTCTGCTCCCTCTACTGACTTCTGGCATCTTTTGTGGATATGTCCTATAGTTGACTCTTGTTGGGTTAGGCTGGTTGCTTCCATACATACTGCAGTTATTACCTTGCCTTTACTAGCCCCACGTATTTGTATTTTTGGTCTGGATTGGAGGAATCACTCACTGCTCCTATGTATGTGAATAACCTTTTAATGTTGGCCAGGGTCTGCATAGCCCGTGGTTGGATGTATGGTGGCCAATCCCGGGATCGGGATCGGCGGGATCCCGGGATTTAGGGCCAAAAATGTCCGGGATTCAATCCCAGGATTGGAAGCTCCAATCCCGGGGATTGAGGAATCAGCGTTGAGCATCCACAGGACACTCAGATGCTGCCCGGCTTCCTCTTTCCGAGTCCCCAGCACAGCGTGAGAGGTCACGCTGCCCTGTCAGATGCTGCTGGGAGCCACCAGCAGCGATCAAAGGATGTTCCCCTCCCACCCGCCCCCGGTATATGGTGAGTTATATGGGTGTGGCGGGCAGGGCGGGGTGGGGCGAGGGGGCGGCCACCTTGCTAAAAGCCAATCCCAGGTATCCCGGGAATCCCGGGATTGGCCATTTTTCAATCACGATACCCGGGATTGAAAAAATGGCCCGGGATTGGCTTCCCTAGTTGGACGGCATCTGACTTCCCTCTCTCTCCTCCTGGATAGCGTTAGTTCATGTTACTGTTTCTCATGAGCTTTTTATGGGCCTTATTTAGCTTCAGTTGCCTATTATCCGACGACCGCATGTTTGCAAATGCAGCTGCTTATATCCTGCGTATGCATATGTATACGAAAATTGTTGATGGTACTCGATTTCTGAGTATGAATTGCAATTATGCGAATGCATATGCGCATTTGCGGATGCATCGGTGGGCGTCTTTTACCTTTCTAGGCGGCTCTTCACATGCGTTTTTAGCAGAAGCCATTCTGAGAATATCACAATTTCTGTCTCAGTAGCGATCCAAGCTGAATGAGGTCTTATGTATCAGAAAAGAAAGTGCCCCTCAAAGTTTGACAAAGTCTGGTCGATGTGGCAAGACTCCCTTTATGTTTTTGCTGGTCCACCTAGTGACCTTCCTATTTATTATATACACTTTAAGTGATTCTGTCTGATGCTGTGACATTTACTCTTGCTCGTTTGCAGTATATATATATATATTTATGTATTATTGCTCTGTTATTTTTTGATGCTGATGTGTGCATATGCTCTTAAATTTGATACTTTATTTCTCTGCCTTTTGTTAATATGGTTTTATATTTGGCTTTTTCTTTTTGAGTTTGTTTTAAATTTTGAAGAAAAAAAATACTTGATTAAAATATTTTAATGTCATCTTTAAACATTTTGTGACGAATCAATAGAGGTTCTTGAGGACATCACAAATATATTCCATTCATACCAATAGAACATTATTTTTGCAGAATTGTATATACATTTTTTGTTGAAACACAAACTTATCCTTTAACACTGTAATACTATATGCGTGTTTCTGTTTGTGGTCAATACTGCTATTTACACCATAACACAAATTAAGTTAGAGTACTTTTATCCATTATGCATACTACTGTATCATAAAAATGTTTACAGTACCTACCACCCATGCTCATCCCAACAGGGCTGTTTCTAGCCAATTTGGCTCCCAGTGTGAGATTAAAAAATGCGCTACCCCCATTGACATTCAAAAAATTAATCTCCCAATAGATATAAAAGATACAAATTTGCGCATGCCGAAGGCGTGCACGCTCCCGACAATGGGGCGTGACATTGTTAATTTGGGCGTGGTCTCGCTAAAATGAGTGTGGTCTCATCTGAAAAAAGACTACCTTACACCCCAGTTTTTCACCCTGCACCAACAGATCACGGCCACCACAGGGGAAAATTTTTTCTACCATATTAAGCCCCACACAGTAATGCCACACACCGCAATGCCCTTGATACATTATGCCCTACAGTAAAGCTTCTAATTACTTTTAAATTACCTGCTCATTGCCAAGGGTTTCACTCACTGGGTGTAATGCTGGTTGCCAGAGTTTAATGCTCTGGGATCCATGCTGGTTGCCAGGGGCTTCATGCTCTGGGATCCATGCTGGTTGCCAGGGGTTTCATGCTATGGGATGGGTGTCATGATCATTGCCAGGGCTGTGTAATGCTAGTTGCCAGGGCTGTGTAATGCCAGTTGCCAGGGTTGTGTAGTGCTCATTGTCAGGGGTGTTTACAGCACCCACCAGCCCACCAGCTTCTCCCTCCTCCCCCCGCCCGCCCGCCCACCTACCAGTTGCTCCTGAGTCCTGGTGCACCACCTCCTCCCCATCATTAGTAATCCACTCGGGGGTGGAGTTTCACGTAACGATGCATTTGCGTTGTGACATCACGATGCAAACGTTTCATTACGCGAAACTCCGTCATTCTGAGCGGAGTAGTAATGACGGGGTGGAGGGGGAGCACCAGTAGCCACCAAAAGTGCCGCGGCGTGTGCCCTGTGTAGCAGCACGCCTTACCCACTGCAAGAAACTGCTCTGTATCCCAACTCTGCTCCCCTCTCCCTGTGTGTCCACCCATAACCCATGTAGATTGTAAGCTCTTGTGAGCTGGGGCCTTTCTCCCTCTGATCCCTGCATAATTATGAAATCTGTGTATTATTATAATTACAGTATGTTATGCATATTTTTAAGGTCTGGCTGGTAGATTGTAGCCTGGGGAGTGAGCGCATAACACATAACACTGATCCATAATGTATGAGCAGTTATAAAAGAACAGGTATTATAAATGGTCGAGTCACATTATTATGACCACCAACTACATTTGATGTCAGCAGTGTGTAGCCTATGTCACGTGTTGTGTTCTGGCTTGGAGGGTATATAAGGTGTGTGATAGGCCGTCTGCCCAAGGCTGGCAGTATTTCTGAAACAGTGCAGTTTGTGAGCTGTTATATGCTACTGTAGTGAAGGTGTATCGTTACTGGCACCATTGCGATTAACCAATGTGAAAACTGTGGACATTGATGTGAGAGATGAATGTCGTCTACGAAGGTGCATGAGGGCCATCCGTCATGCTACAGTGGAGCAGCTCACCATCAAAATTAATCTGGGGCAGTGGCGTAACTACCGAGGGTGCAGGGGGTGCAGCTGCTATGGCGACCCGCTGCTCCCCCTGCACCCAGACATCGGCTGCTCCCCCCTTCACCCCCGCAGAACAGCCACACCGGGCCAATAGAACCACCCTCCCCTGCAGGCTGCAGCTACAAGGTGGATGTAGAGGGCGTTTGCGGGGGCCCTTTCTGGCCTGCTCTAAGTCCCGGCTGCTGGCGGGTATTTAGGGGGTGGGGCCTAATTTAATGAAGTGCCCGTCCCCATTAGAGACCTGTGTTCAGGACAGTCAGGTAGTGTATCTCCTGCTTGTCCCCCCTCTCTCCCTAACATTCTCTCCCTTGCTCCTCTCTCTCTTTCTTTCTTTCTTTCTTTCTTTTGTTCGTTCTTTCTTTCTTTCTTTCTCTCTCTCACTTACATGCTCTCACTCTCTCTCTGAGACTGTCTCTCTCTCCCTGACACTGTCGCTCTCTCCCTCTCTCTCCCTGACAGTCTCTCTCTCTCTGACACTATCTGCCCCCCACTCTCTCTCTTCTTTCTCTCCCTGATACTGCCCCCCTCTCTGTCTCCCTCCCTGACACAGTCTCTCTCTCTCTCACACTCTCCCTCTCTATTCCTGATACTGTCCCTCCTCTCTCTCCCTGACAATTTATCTGTGTGACACTGTCTCTCTCCCTGACATTATCACTCTCTCTCTCCATACTTGCCTATTCTCCCGAATCAACTGGGAGGCTCCCGAAAAATCGTGTAAAGCTCCCGGCTCCCCGGGGGAGTGGGCAAGTCTCCTGGATTAGCCTGCAACCCTCCACCCAGCCACCCACTTACTGAGTAAAGTGGGCGGCAGGGTGGCCGATGGCACGATTCGTGCTGATTCTTATAATTGTAGACATGCCTGCTGCTGTACAGTGCCGGTAATCTCAAACCGGCAATTGTGAAGCTCCACCCCCATGTTCAGTTGCATCATGCCACTTCCCTGCCTACTTTACAAGACAACGCCCCCACATCTCATGTTGCTTTGCCGACTTGGCTGCCTTCTCCCGCAAGGGACAGATAGAAAAGTCAGCAACTGTGTCTCTCCCTCTCTGACACTGTCTCTCTCTCCCTGACACTGTCTCTCTCTCCCTATCTCTGACACTATCCTCCCTGACACTCTCTCTCTCCCTCCCTGACACCCTTTATCTCTAATTTTCTCTCTACCTCTCTTTTTCTCCCTGACACTCTCAATCTCTTTTGCACTCCTCTCTTTTTCTTTTATTCCCTGTTACTCTCGCTCACTCCCCTCCCTCTCTCTCTCTTCCTTCTCCCCATTCTCTCTTTCTCTCTGGCACCCTATCTCTCTCCCTGATGCCCTCTCTTCCCCATCCCTTTCTCTCAGTCTCCCTGACACCCTTTCTCTCGCTCCTGTCCCTCTTTTTCTCATTCCCTCTTTTCCATGAAACTCTCTCTCTCTCCCTGACATCCCTCTCTCTCCCTCTCTTTCTTGCTCCTCTCTCTCTCTCTCTCTCTCTCTCTCTCTCCTCTGACACCCCGTGTGTATCTCTCTCTCACTCCCCTCACTCTCTCTCTCCTTCTCCCATAAAGGGCATTGTAGTGACAATGGTGGTTGGGCGGCCCTTTCAAGATTTTGCTATGGGGCACCCAAAGGTCTAGTTTCACCCTTGGCCTGAGGGCTACAGATGAGTGTCTAAAATGACAGTTCAACGAACCCTTCCGTGTATGGGGCTCCGACGCGGTTACTCTGGCTATTAGCTGGTGGTCATAATAATGTGACTCGACCGTGTAGTAGTACACATAAAGCCATAATGCTTGTTATAGGTGAATATTAGCCCTTTTGGGACTACTGCCAGTGGTAATCCTTTCAAGTAAATAGGAAACAAAGAAAACCTTATGGTGAATTTAAACCTGGCTTCATCTTTAACAACTATATGAACCATTTGATCCCCAAAGATAGATAGCCAAACAAACCGATAAAAAAATAATTTTTTGATATATCAATAAACTATATATAACCCCAAATCCAATATCCTATCTGGGTTCCACTATTACCCATTACGTCTCTGAAAACAATGATATTGCATACTGTATGTAGACAGCCAGACATAGCAGCAGGGGCATAACTACCAGAGGTAATGGAGACCCCTGCCTCCGGTGCTCCAAGCACCTGCATGTACAGTAGCACCTGTGTGGGTCACAGTGTGGTGCACCCGCTGCTGCATAGTTAATTGGCTCTATCCCTGGAACCCTGCTAACACGTGCAATAGGGGACAGGACAGCTCCCGCCTGGTACTACTCAGTCTGTGATGCAGCAAGCAGTGGTGCACCTACTGCTGCTGGAAAGTGAGATGGGACCCAATGGAAATGACTATTTCTGCATGCTGAGGGCGGCTGAATCTTGTGTGTCTGACCATGACCCACCAGCTGTTTTCTCACAGCGTATCTGAACTCCTGCCAATTCATTGTGTAATGCCCATGCGTGGCCTTAGAAGCTTGGTGTTTAAAATCACATGCTTCAATGATATCGCATGTATCCTCAGCAGGACAGCCCTGTAACAGTTACATATATATCTTGACTGCACCGATATGCTACAAAGGTAAACAAAGAGATCAGTTATCAAAATACCACTCTGGAGACTGAATTATTTATGCATTGCTGCACTGTGACATCTGGTATTGTTGCAATAAGTAGCAAAACAGGATGTATCTCAGCACAGAAATAAACAGCATGTTAATAAATATCCCCTTAGGTCACTTAATTAGAAATATCTGTGTGTGTATACAGGGCTGGATTAACAATGGGGCTGATGGAGCTACAGCTCCAGGCCCATCCTCTACAACAAGCCCACAGCTTCTGCAGATGTCCTGGCTGCAGTAGACAGGAAAAAATAAATTTCTGCTACAGCAGACAGCAGTGTCCAAAGCCCCGCCCCCTCCGGCATTGACACACCTGCCCCCCCCCCAAGCTGCACACACCACTGCCTGATAAAAAAAATTCCCCTTCTGTTGCAGCCTCCCGCCGCGGTCCTCGTTTTAAGCCCCACCCCTATCTGTATTTGGCAACTCCCATTTACAGAGACGTGAATCGTATCAAAAGGGGCAGGCCTAATGTTACTATGCAGAGCACCCGGTGCTCGTTCCCAGCAGCGGCACCTTTTGCGCTTGGTTGGTTCTAAATCGCCATGGGAGATGGGACCTTCTAACGTCACTAGGGGAGGAGACACGTCACCAGGGGGAGGAGCTACGGCCGAACAGGGTACCCGAAAAGAATGGGAGACAAAGCCGCTGGAACGAGCGGCGCCCGGTCAATTGCCAGTGCCTCTAGAACACTCGTGGAAGTGGTAAGCACATACTGCTCCGTTACGCTGTCACAGTGAGAGAGTGGCAGACGGAGCCTTTGTACTGTGCTTTTAACACAAGCTTAGCACGCTATTAATGAATAGAGACTGAGTATATGATAGTAGGAGTGCATTTGATACATAGTTTATTGCCTGCCAAAAGAGAAATCACTTTTTACCACGGAACTGTTTCATAAGTGCTACATGAAATTTCCTTGATTGAACCATCAGCTGTTAACACTTTAAAAACGAACTGAAGGACACATCGGTTCTAATAGGGAGCAGGGTTAGGCTGCAGGGGTGGTATATATATATATATATATATATATATATACACATATCAGTGACGTGCGATCAGGGCCGTCTTAACAGAGTGTAGGCCCCTGGGCAAAGCAATGAACTGGGCCCCCTACCTATCCTCTAGTGGTAGGGGTGGGGGGTGCTATCAGCAGCAGCTTTGATGTCCCGCGAACGGTAGGGGGTGTTCTATCTTCCGCTCAGCATGTAGGACCTGGAGCAGTAATTTCTGCTCATTACTCTTTTACTTCACAGATGGGGCTAAACTGTAGAGGGGGTATTGGGCTGAATGAAGAAGCCCAGGTACATGACTTCCAGGTGGTAGGGGGTGTTTAATATGTAGGGGAGGGATGGATAGTGGAGTGGGCTTAATATTTATCATTTTCTGGTGAGAGGGCAGCTTGCTTGACTGCAGATATCTCAAGTTCCTGAAAATATTCTTCTTAGCTTTAATGGGATAAAAAAGAGAGTCCCACGTTTCAGGAGGTACTGGGGACTTGGGGATCAGAGTTCAGGAGCCAGAGCAAATCACCAACGAAAATCTAAAACGGTATATTAGGCGTGTGGAGCTGGAGCAGGGACCAGCTGCTGGAAGGCTGATATCTCTGGTTCTGGGAATAGTAGAGACAAGCTGCCAGTGCCCAGCAAAAGGGGAGAGTCCCAGCTTTAGGATTATACACTCAGAAAAACATTAAGTCAGACAGAACCCGAGATATCTGGCTGGGAAGAGCAATTAACAGGCTTGGATGGGGACCACTGCTTTCAAGCCGGATATCTCCGGTTCCCCAGGGCCTATTTTCAAAAATCTAGTACCGCTGGAAAGAGGGGACCCTCAGCTATCAGCCTAGGGCCCTTATACTCCTGGGGCCCTTGGGCAAGAGCCCATTGACCCCATACGAAAAGACGGCCCTGCGTGCGGTGGGGTGAGGCAGGTGAGGCAGAGCCTTTCCTGTCATACGAATGTTTGTACCAGAGTTTTGATGGTATAAAGTATATGAAAAATACAAAGAATATGTTTAAAATATCTTCTTTGCATTATTCTAATCATTTTTACAGCCCAAACTCTGGAGTAAAAAGTCTATGGCAGGTGAGGCAGTGCCTCACCTGCTGACCTTTTCTGCACTACTCAGATCAAAACTCACCAAATTTCCAGAAGTTTATATTGCTACACCTGTGTATAATGCCCAGATGTACCCTTTGGCTCATATATTGCGTTTAAATCTGACTCTTGTGCTAGCCAGTGCCTCATGAGCCATTTAGCTCACCGCACATCCCTGATACATATATATATATGCAGAATACCGGCACTCGCTTGCATTCAGTGTAAGGCGCTGGGTGCCATCCAGTCTTGCTGCCCACAGGTAACACACTCTGTCTGCGGCAGCACTCCCGAAATAAAGATGTACAAAAAGCGCTTAAATGTTGCTATCTAACAGAGTGTTTGTACATCTTTATCTTTTATAGAGTGCCGTCGCAGACAGAGATATATATATTTGTATGTATATGTATGTATATATATATATATATATATATACCAAGCGAAATCAGGTGGCACTCACAGACTTGTAGCTTTGTGGAAACAAACTTCACCCCGTGAAGATTTTTAATAAGAACAACAGGTAACGTTTCGTGTCCCCTTCCTCAGACAGTTCAACAGTGCAAACAACAGTGTTTAAATACCATACATTGACCCCACTTACCCCCACAATCACGACCCCCAGCTGCGCGGACCACGGCATGTCTCGACGTCCTCCGTCCCGCACTTCCGGCTTCGACGTCACCGCCCGACCGGAAGTGACTCGTTCAGGCTTCGCCGGTCACCATGGCAACGCGCTGGGAGTAAGTGGGGTCAATGTATGGTATTTAAACACTGTTGTTTGCACTGTTGAACTGTATGAGGAAGGGGACACATCCCCGAAACGTTACCTGTTGTTCTTATTAAAAATCTTCACTGGGTGAAGTTTGTTTCCACAAAGCTACAAGTCTGTGAGTGCCACCTGATTTCGCTTGGTACATGTTGGTGGACTGGCATGTCCACAAGGAAGGGCACCACAGCCAGCTAATTTGGAGGAGTGCCGGGGCAGTCTTTGGATATATATATATATATATATATATATAATCCAGTGGCGGCACTCTGTGAATAATCACACAATAAACCAATAAGGTAAAGCAATGTTTCAGCGCTTTAATGCGCTTTTGTCAAGCATTAAAGCGCTGAAACGTTGCTTTACCTTATTGGTTTGTTGTGTGAAAATTCACGGAGTGCCGCCTCTGGATTCTATGTGCTACGGGCTGCATTGCGGCATCGTAACTGGATGGCACCCGGCAAGTATATGTACAAGTGAGCAAGGGAGTGCCGGTTTTCTGTTTATATATATATATATATATATATATATATAAGCAAGAGTCCAAAGATTTGGAGGTGCACTCATCCAGTAAGTGATTCACAGCAGCTTTTCATAATTCACATAAATTTTATTGATAGAAATTCGGCTTATTCAGTCGACGTTTCGATCCTCAGTGTCGGGATCTTTTTCAAGACAAGCTTCGAGATATGATTAATGCTCACAAGGCATCATATACTGATTTCTACAACACAATAAACAATACATACATAAACTCACAATACTTTACAAACATTACAAAAACTCAAAACAAAAACAAAAAAGCATATAGTGTTGAACCACCGCGTCATTCAAGTTCATTATGCACCAAGTGAGAGGCAAATGGGACCCCAGAAGTTAAGTGGGTGAATACCCTCGCCCCACATGCACGTCATCCGTAGTTAAGGTGAGATATAGAAAACACTAGGGGCCTAATGTGTGAAAAATGATTCAAACAAACTTACTCTGCTTAATCAATATATCCAGTTCGGACAATACCGTGGCTGCACGGCTGATGAAGCCATATGCACAATGGTTTCTAAAAAAATGCATCCATATCAGTATCAAAACAAACTGAAAACAGGCACAACTGGTCTCCACCCCTGTTGTGCTAGTGCGAATAGTAATACTCACACATGTGGATAACAAGCTCATGTAGACAACTTAGACACCTCCATAGATCACTACAAAACATATATGGAATATGTAATCAGACTTTTAGTAAGTTACAAACTCACTTGACAAGCGTCACTAAAATAGTGTCAATTTCACTCATAAGATATACCAGGTACTCACCCTAGATGATCATGTCATACCAGCCTCGGCAGCCATACTGATACACCACTCATTGCCAGTCCTTATATACCCCCTCACCGGAAATAGATCGTGCACCTCTGTAAAAAAAACCCCACTCCTCGAAACTACGGGTGCGGGCGGGCTTAATGCCCAGCAGTACCCAGCCACCTAGTCCAAATGTCTTCATCTCTCGGGCATTCAAACACCTCCCTAGGAAGTACATAATCTACGCTATAATCTACTGATTACCGTCCGTGAAACGCTTTGCGTTCCACGGCCTCGTGACCGGAAGTGCCAAACGTCCAAACA
This sequence comes from Pseudophryne corroboree, assembly GCF_028390025.1. Taxonomy (NCBI): domain Eukaryota; kingdom Metazoa; phylum Chordata; class Amphibia; order Anura; family Myobatrachidae; genus Pseudophryne; species Pseudophryne corroboree. Next base: position 830,731,274 of record NC_086444.1, on the reverse strand, counting down.
GTCTCGTCTTGTGCGCCGCTGATGGAGCGCATTGCGCTCCACGCCATAGGAAACAAAGGTGACGGAGGTCCTGTTGATCACTTAGTGACGTACACCCCACGCTCACCATGGCAACTACGGAACGTATTACGTTCCACAGCCCGGTGCACGGACTCGCTCATATATGGGAAGGTGGCCAACTTTATAATCCGGCACTGGTGAATACTGATCTAGTAAGAACAATACTGTGAACTAGATGGAAGTAACACTGCTCACTGTGTGCAGAGAGAAAAAAACTCATGAGGGAATACAGGATACTGAATCTAAGACATGAATCCACCCGTGCACTGGTTCAAACCAGGTCTCAACAGTCTCCACTCGGGGTGCTATAATGATCAAGCTGACGCGGTGTCACACACAAAGGAATAATAAAATAGACAAATGCACAACACATTAAAACAAGACATACTTAGTCCGACACAAACTGATGTCTACCAGACCACTGTAGACACTAATAAAGCTTAACCCTATAGTTTAATACTCGGGGCTTGAAAAGGGATAGTGATTTAATTGTTTAATTATAAAGGGATAAGTAACGTAGTCCTCTCTGGTAAATAAGGTCTGGTAGTGTACAGGTGGCGTCGTTCACATATGTCCATAAGGAATGAGCTCTCTACACCCACACCGTCCTTTGCCTCATAAACTCCCACCTATTTTTTACTGCTAGACTACTTGTTTAACAGTAGTCTTGCACTAGCATAGTATCATGGGTAAACTCATTTGGTGTGAGGGATTAACGGGTAAGGAGCTGCTGGGAACCTGACTGCAAGGATGATTCACAGGAAAACATTCATGGCAGAGTGTTCATTCAGACCTTTAGGTGAAACTGTATTAAGATGGGAAATCCAGAAACTCTCCCGTTGTCGTAAAGCAAGAGTACGGTCCCCACCATGTGACAGTGGTGGGACCCAGTCTATGAGTCTGCATTTGATGTTTGCCACCTGGTGTCCTCTCTGTAGGTAATGTCTGGCGACGGGTTTGTCAGTAGTACCCGTTTGGATAGCCGTGCGAATGGACAGCCGATGGTTTGCCATTCGTTCCCTGAAACACCGGGTGGTAAGGCCTACATAATGTAATCCACACGGACAAGTTAGTGTGTAAACCACAAAGTCTAACCTACAGTGCAGATGATACCTGATTTTAATATTTCTCCCTGAATGAGGGTGCGGAAACGTAGGACCAGTCAGTAGAGATCTACAAGTGGTGCATTTGCCACATGAGAAGCAACCCGGTTTGCTGCTCATGATCTGGAGAAAATTCAATTTAGTCTCGGGTACCGCTGTCGGTCTCATAAGAATCTGTCTCAGGTTTGGTCCACGTTTATAAGCCATCATGGGTGGGTCCATATGCGTGAAAGGTAACCCAGGGTCAGACTTTACAATTGGCCAATGTTTGCGTAAGGTTTTATGCGTGAACTGTGCATAATTATCATACTTGGTCGTAAAGACCATACGGGTATCAATGGGCGTGGCTACAGATGTAGTCTCGTTGAATTTACGTCTGGCCTTACGTAAACTGTTACTGATCACCTTGTTTGAGTAACCTCTCTTGGTAAACCTGTGTTTCATTTCTATAAGTTGTTTCTCTCTGTTGCCCGCATCATTATTTATGCGCATAACTCGTAAAAATTGAGAAATAGGTAAATTGTTTTTTAGAGAAGGGGGATGAAAGCTACTGGTTAATAAAGTGGTATTTCTGTCTGTCGCTTTTCTGAATACTGATGTCACAAATTTTCCATCTTTAATGGACACTTCGACATCTAAAAAATGTATGGTGTGATCTGAGCTTTCACTGGTAAACTTGACGGGACTCTGTAATGCATTGAGGTTATTTACCATCTCCAAAAAGGCTTCCTGGGTATCTTCCCATATCAGGAAGACATCGTCAATAAATCGTTTATAAAACGAGATCCTTGAGCCATATACAGGCAGGATCTGTGTCTCCTCAAAATTGGACATATACAGATTCGCGTATGCGGGCGCCAGATTGGAGCCCATAGCTGTGCCCGATACTTGAAGGAAATAGCAATCTTTGTATTTAAAATGATTCAGATCCAGTACAAGTTGGATCAATTCAAGGACAAATTCTGTCGGTATATTTTCAACTGGATTGTGGGTGAGCACCCCTTTGATTGCTTCAATCCCTTCCTTGTGCGGTATGATCGTGTACAGAGATTGTACATCCATGGTACACAGGAGATAATTGCCCTTGGGTACCTCGGTCTGTCCGAGTAGATACAAAAAGTCGCTTGTGTCGCGAATGTAGCTGCGACTCGTGCGGACATGGGGTTGAAGTATAGAGTCAACCCACCTAGCTATAGGCTGTAACAGTGAGCCTTCAGCTGCAATAATAGGTCGTCCTGGCGGGTTGATCAGTGTTTTATGAATTTTTGGAAGTGTATAGATAATGGGGCACTTGGGCTCATCTATACTCATGAAATCAAACAAATCCTGGTCAATCCAATTACTCTCGAGCCCTCTTTGTAGACTCTGGTCGATGGTCTTCTTAATAGAGGGTATCGGATAGGTCATAACCTTCCGATATACTGTGGTGTCTGCTAACTGCCGACTCACCTCAGCATCATAATCGGTCCAATCCTGGACCACCACAGCCCCACCCTTGTCGGCGGGTCTTATTACTATGGATGTATCATCCCTAAGCTTCTTAAGTGCCTGTCTTTCGCCCGGGGTTAGATTGTCAAAGAGGCGTGGTGGTTTGAACTTTTGAACATCATCCTTGACCAGTCTGAGAAAAGTCTTCATGCTGGAGTTCTGAGTAGTTGGATCAAACCTAGAGCTCTTTTTAAAGGGCTTCCTGTCAGCAGATTTCGGCTGGCTAGCAAAATATTCCTTGAGTCTCAAATTACGTCCAAACCTATACTGATCCACAACACCTTGAAATGTGTGGTGTGGAAAAGTGGGGACAAATGACAAACCTCTTGTCAGGAGGCTTAACTCGGACTGATCAAGAACGCGCCTGGATAAGTTAAATACCAGATCTAATTCTGTTTAGTGCGCCCCCTTCTTTTTGCGACCGCCCCTTCTAGTGAGGCGTCTGTGCCTCGGGAGTCCCCGTGGGCTGGTGGAAGGCCCTTGGGTCCCGATGTTTTGTCTAAAAAATGTTGAGTGTTACTTTTCTGTGTATCAGAGAGATCAGTGTCTGATGTGGTTAATGAGGAGGCAATCTCCCTCGGGAAAGGGGCTTGTCTGCGTTTTCTAAAGAAACGTCCTGTTCTTTCACCCTGTTGTGTATTGCTGTTGCCTAGCAACCACCGATACACAGTATGATTTTTATAATCTGCTGTTACCGTGGAGAGTTTCTTTCTTTTGAACGAAGTGAGTTCCTTTCTGTAGGAATCTACCTGTGTTTGCAGTCTTTCTACCCAGTTACTGCTCTTATCTTCCTTAAGGGTTGGTAATGAAATGGTCTCAAGTTGCTCAATCTCAGTTTTCACTTTTTTCAATTCCCCACCTACTTCCTCGATAACTAGTATGAGAAGATCAAGTGAGCATTTGTTCAAAATAGAACACCATCTGCTACAAAAGACTGGATTATTGCGACCCAAGGTAGGTATGTTACTGACCCTAAATCCACGGGGTATAAGTTTCCGTCTGTGGTATTCAGACAAAAACTGGCCGTGTAGCATAAGATCTACTTCGCGTCGTTTTAATCTTAATGTCCGATAGAATATATCTGCGGACGATTCGGCTGGTAAAGTGTCGAAATCGAGTTTATCAAATAAAACCTTTTCAATCTCGTCATCAGTAAAGGATATAATACCTTGCTCAGCCTTAGATAGCAACCCTTCATCAAACATACATGAACCCCCCTGGGCCATGGCACTCAGGACGTTAGTGGTGATAGTAGAGCCCAATCACAATGTTAACATGAAATAACATAAGACAATATTAAAACACTTAAAAACAATGTCCAAACGCTTAAATGTATTAGTGTTTGTCTCTTTTGTAATACACAATCAAGTGATGGGTGTCAGAAGATATGGACACTTAAAGTAAACCATATGATATAGAACATGTGTACTCCTGCACTCGCATCAAAAATAACAACAGTGGGGTGCTCCTAGTGGGGTACTCCAAGTACTGGTAGGCCCACAATATTCAAGCAAGAGTCCAAAGATTTGGAGGTGCACTCATCCAGTAAGTGATTCACAGCAGCTTTTCATAATTCACATAAATTTTATTGATAGAAATTCGGCTTATTCAGTCGACGTTTCGATCCTCAGTGTCGGGATCTTTTTCAAGACAAGCTTCGAGATATGATTAATGCTCACAAGGCATCATATACTGATTTCTACAACACAATAAACAATACATACATAAACTCACAATACTTTACAAACATTACAAAAACTCAAAACAAAAACAAAAAAGCATATAGTGTTGAACCACCGCGTCATTCAAGTTCATTATGCACCAAGTCAGAGGCAAATGGGACCCCAGAAGTTAAGTGGGTGAATACCCTCGCCCCACATGCACGTCATCCGTAGTTAAGGTGAGATATAGAAAACACTAGGGGCCTAATGTGTGAAAAATGATTCAAACAAACTTACTCTGCTTAATCAATATATCCAGTTCGGACAATACCGTGGCTGCACGGCTGATGAAGCCATATGCACAATGGTTTCTAAAAAATGCATCCATATCAGTATCAAAACAAACTGAAAACAGGCACAACTGGTCTCCACCCCTGTTGTGCTAGTGCGAATAGTAATACTCACACATGTGGATAACAAGCTCATGTAGACAACTTAGACACCTCCATAGATCACTACAAAACATATATGGAATATGTAATCAGACTTTTAGTAAGTTACAAACTCACTTGACAAGCGTCACTAAAATAGTGTCAATTTCACTCATAAGATATACCAGGTACTCACCCTAGATGATCATGTCATACCAGCCTCGGCAGCCATACTGATACACCACTCATTGCCAGTCCTTATATACCCCCTCACCGGAAATAGATCGTGCACCTCTGTAAAAAAACCCCACTCCTCGAAACTACGGGTGCGGGCGGGCTTAATGCCCAGCAGTACCCAGCCACCTAGTCCAAATGTCTTCATCTCTCGGGCATTCAAACACCTCCCTAGGAAGTACATAATCTATGCTATAATCTACTGATTACCGTCCGTGAAACGCTTTGCGTTCCATGGCCTCGTGACCGGAAGTGCCAAACGTCCAAACAGTCTCGTCTTGTGCGCCGCTGATGGAGCGCATTGCGCTCCACGCCATAGGAAACAAAGGTGACGGAGGTCCTGTTGATCACTTAGTGACGTACACCCCACGCTCACCATGGCAACTACGGAACGTATTACGTTCCACAGCCCGGTGCACGGACTCGCTCATATATGGGAAGGTGGCCAACTTTATAATCCGGCACTGGTGAATACTGATCTAGTAAGAACAATACTGTGAACTAGATGGAAGTAACACTGCTCACTGTGTGCAGAGAGAAAAAAACTCATGAGGGAATACAGGATACTGAATCTAAGACATGAATCCACCCGTGCACTGGTTCAAACCAGGTCTCAACAGTCTCCACTCGGGGTGCTATAATGATCAGGCTGACGTGGTGTCACACACAAAGGAATAATAAAATAGACAAATGCACAACACATTAAAACAAGACATACTTAGTCCGACACAAACTGATGTCTACCAGACCACTGTAGACACTAATAAAGCTTAACCCTATAGTTTAATACTCGGGGCTTGAAAAGGGATAGTGATTTAATTGTTTAATTATAAAGGGATAAGTAACGTAGTCCTCTCTGGTAAATAAGGTCTGGTAGTGTACAGGTGGCGTCGTTCACATATGTCCATAAGGAATGAGCTCTCTACACCCACACCGTCCTTTGCCTCATAAACTCCCACCTATTTTTTACTGCTAGACTACTTGTTTAACAGTAGTCTTGCACTAGCATAGTATCATGGGTAAACTCATTTGGTGTGAGGGATTAACGGGTAAGGAGCTGCTGGGAACCTGACTGCAAGGATGATTCACAGGAAAACATTCATGGCAGAGTGTTCATTCAGACCTTTAGGTGAAACTGTATTAAGATGGGAAATCCAGAAACTCTCCCGTTGTCGTAAAGCAAGAGTACGGTCCCCACCATGTGACAGTGGTGGGACCCAGTCTATGAGTCTGCATTTGATGTTTGCCACCTGGTGTCCTCTCTGTAGGTAACGAATGGCAAACCATCGGCTGTCCATTCGCACGGCTATCCAAACGGGTACTACTGACAAACCCGTCGCCAGACATTACCTACAGAGAGGACACCAGGTGGCAAACATCAAATGCAGACTCATAGACTGGGTCCCACCACTGTCACATGGTGGGGACCGTACTCTTGCTTTACGACAACGGGAGAGTTTCTGGATTTCCCATCTTAATACAGTTTCACCTAAAGGTCTGAATGAACACTCTGCCATGAATGTTTTCCTGTGAATCATCCTTGCAGTCAGGTTCCCAGCAGCTCCTTACCCGTTAATCCCTCACACCAAATGAGTTTACCCATGATACTATGCTAGTGCAAGACTACTGTTAAACAAGTAGTCTAGCAGTAAAAAATAGGTGGGAGTTTATGAGGCAAAGGACGGTGTGGGTGTAGAGAGCTCATTCCTTATGGACATATGTGAACGACGCCACCTGTACACTACCAGACCTTATTTACCAGAGAGGACTACGTTACTTATCCCTTCATAATTAAACAATTAAATCACTATCCCTTTTCAAGCCCCGAGTATTAAACTATAGGGTTAAGCTTTATTAGTGTCTACAGTGGTCTGGTAGACATCAGTTTGTGTCGGACTAAGTATGTCTTGTTTTAATGTGTTGTGCATTTGTCTATTTTATTATTCCTTTGTGTGTGACACCGCGTCAGCTTGATCATTATAGCACCCCGAGTGGAGACTGTTGAGACCTGGTTTGAACCAGTGCACGGGTGGATTCATGTCTTAGATTCAGTATCCTGTATTCCCTCATGAGTTTTTTTCTCTCTGCACACAGTGAGCAGTGTTACTTCCATCTAGTTCACAGTATTGTTCTTACTAGATCAGTATTCACCAGTGCCGGATTATAAAGTTGGCCACCTTCCCATATATGAGCGAGTCCGTGCACCGGGCTGTGGAACGTAATACGTTCCGTAGTTGCCATGGTGAGCGTGGGGTGTACGTCACTAAGTGATCAACAGGACCTCCGTCACCTTTGTTTCCTATGGCGTGGAGCGCAATGCGCTCCATCAGCGGCGCACAAGACGAGACTGTTTGGACGTTTGGCACTTCCGGTCACGAGGCCGTGGAACGCAAAGCGTTTCACGGACGGTAATCAGTAGATTATAGCATAGATTATGTACTTCCTAGGGAGGTGTTTGAATGCCCGAGAGATGAAGACATTTGGACTAGGTGGCTGGGTACTGCTGGGCATTAAGCCCGCCCGCACCCGTAGTTTCGAGGAGTGGGGTTTTTTTACAGAGGTGCACGATCTATTTCCGGTGAGGGGGTATATAAGGACTGGCAATGAGTGGTGTATCAGTATGGCTGCCGAGGCTGGTATGACATGATCATCTAGGGTGAGTACCTGGTATATCTTATGAGTGAAATTGACACTATTTTAGTGACGCTTGTCAAGTGAGTTTGTAACTTACTAAAAGTCTGATTACATATTCCATATATGTTTTGTAGTGATCTATGGAGGTGTCTAAGTTGTCTACATGAGCTTGTTATCCACATGTGTGAGTATTACTATTCGCACTAGCACAACAGGGGTGGAGACCAGTTGTGCCTGTTTTCAGTTTGTTTTGATACTGATATGGATGCATTTTTTTAGAAACCATTGTGCATATGGCTTCATCAGCCGTGCAGCCACGGTATTGTCCGAACTGGATATATTGATTAAGCAGAGTAAGTTTGTTTGAATCATTTTTCACACATTAGGCCCCTAGTGTTTTCTATATCTCACCTTAACTACGGATGACGTGCATGTGGGGCGAGGGTATTCACCCACTTAACTTCTGGGGTCCCATTTGCCTCTCACTTGGTGCATAATGAACTTGAATGACGCGGTGGTTCAACACTATATGCTTTTTTGTTTTTGTTTTGAGTTTTTGTAATGTTTGTAAAGTATTGTGAGTTTATGTATGTATTGTTTATTGTGTTGTAGAAATCAGTATATGATGCCTTGTGAGCATTAATCATATCTCGAAGCTTGTCTTGAAAAAGATCCCGACACTGAGGATCGAAACGTCGACTGAATAAGCCGAATTTCTATCAATAAAATTTATGTGAATTATGAAAAGCTGCTGTGAATCACTTACTGGATGAGTGCACCTCCAAATCTTTGGACTCTTGCTTGAATATTGTGGGCCTACCAGTACTTGGAGTACCCCACTAGGAGCACCCCACTGTTGTTATTTTTGATGCGAGTGCAGGAGTACACATGTTCTATATATATATATAGATATATAAATTGATAGAATGCAGGAGGCATTCACGGTGCGGCAACGCGGCATTGGGGGGACGGGGCAGGTCGGGACCGTTTTTCTGGGCAGCTGTGCGATGTCACATTCACCAGCTCCGATAACAAAAATGGGCAGTCTGTGCAGCCAGTGGTCAACCTTAAATCTGATGCATCCAAAATCTAATTGCGGACGCATCGGGAGGCGGCCTCACACATGCTGGGATGAATGCAGATCTGGCTGCATATCTGTGTCCATCTCTGAATAAGGCTCTAGGGGGGTGATTCAGATCTGATTACTGGGCTGCGTTTTTTGCTGCCCTGCGATCAAATAGTCACCACTCCCAGGGGAGTGTATATTCGCCGCACAAGTGTGTGATCTCATGTGTACGCCGAGCTGCTAAAATCCACCATGTGCAGTCTCTGCGCTGCCCAGGACCTACTCCTCCAGTGCGATGAGAACAGGCTTATCGGGCTGGAGATGACGTCACACACCCTCCCTGAAAACACTTGGGAACGCCTGCGTTTTTCCAGACACTCCTAGAAAACGGTCAGTTACCACCCACAAACGGCCTCCTCCTTTCAATCACCTTGCGAATGCCCATGCGATTTGATTTTTTGCACCATCCCGTCGCTGACCAGCGATGCCCATTGTAGACGTCCGACGTGTGTGCGCATTGCGATGTATACACATGCGCAGTTAGTACCTGATCGCCTGCTGTGCGAAAACGCACAGCAGCGATCAGATCTGAATGACCCCCTATGTTTCTTAAAACGTTGGCAATAGAAAAGACTGTGGGGGGTATCCTATTAGCCCCGATGTCATTTCAACTGTTAAAAATGTCCGGATACAGCAATTAATGACTGATGGTCATTAATGTGGTATCCAATTAGAAGCGAAATTATACCTGCAATCGCACAATAACACATGGGATCAGGGAGAAGTTCCTGATCCCATGTGTTTTTGCGGCTCTGGCCGCATCAGGGAATAAGGACGGCGGCATCGGGGCTAATAGGATATCCCCCTCTGTCTGTTGTTACTGCTGTCTGATTGTTGGCCTCTGAGTGATGCCACTATTTCCATATGATTTGTCTATATATATATATATATATATATATATATATATATATGTATGTATGGATTAGAGGCCTGCACCGGACCATTTTTCCTGATTTCGGTTTTTCAATTTACAAAAGGGCAACAATCACATAATTTGGGCCTTTTTTCCCTAGAGTATTATTAACCTCAAAAACATTTATTTTATTAATAAACCATAGGTTATTTTTTTTTATTCAGTGGTTAATAATACGGTTGTGTATGCTTCATAAGCAAAGAGGGGAGGGAAATTGAAGTGGGTGAAGGAAGGTGGGTAGCTATGCCCGCCATAGTGCTAGCCACACCCCATGGCACAGAACACACACCCATATCAGTACTCACATAACCTCCATGCTGGTCACACCCCCTGAGGCGGTGCACAATAGGCCCTTTATTAATTTCAGCTCCAGGCCCATCAAGACCTTAATCTGGCACTCTGTGTATATAATACAGGGCAAACACAAGATCTCTAGAGGGGAGTTTCCAAATGCTTTATTTTAGAGTGTGGCAAGCCAGGCCAGCTTGAGGCATGTTCTTTAGGAAATCGGGGGAGCAGAATACCAGGAGTTTGACCCGGGACACCACTTGGTGAATTCCACCGTTCATGCTTTTGTGGAACTGTCTAAACATCAGTTCCATAATCTCTGGTAATTAGCCTATTCATATCCACTGCTACCCTGATTACTCATTTATAGTGTTGCTATATTCACAAAATATGTGTGGTTTTTAAAGTGTGGATTTGTTTATTAAAAAACATATTATGCTATGTGTTTGTTTTCTTACTTTTATTATATGTGCTGGAGGAGGTTTTTCAGGAAAGTGGACAAGCGCTTGATATATTACATACAGAGTTATGAATGGACTGGATTTTGGAGCCTTTTGGAGTGTAAAACTGATATGACATGATAGAACCTTATCTTTACAAGGAAAGTAACATTTGAAACATTGTGAGCACCGGTGAAGGGATTACTTATGCACATAATGTCCACAGTAGTAGTTCCCATTATACACATAAAGGAGGACCATGGACCCGAGGAGGGGGAAGGTGGCTGCAGCTCGTCGGTGACACTAGTGCTGCCTTCATCATTTTGACATGGGTGACGGGGCAGGCTTTTCTGTTGGAATTACTGTACAGAGCCATGGAGAAGGTGGAACTTGTTACACCTACCAATGCTAGTGGTGGAACTCAGTTCCACCCTGTCTCTCCCCCCCCCCCATTAACACCTGGATATATCTGTGCTTATGTGGCAGATGAGAAAAGATAGGAAGTGACTGTACTAGTGTAGGTGACTGCATCCATCAGCAAAGCAGAGTGAAATGCATGAAAGTGGTGTTAGCACAAACAAGAAATCACTCAAATACTGTATTAGTAAAATATCTCTAGTTTGTAAATGCATTATTTCCATGTGCATATAAATCATATAAATATTAATGTAAAACATTATATCTAATAACTGAGGTAGTAAAAACAGCTAAAATTTTCATTTGTGAATAGTACTCTGAACATATAGGATAACCGAGTGCTGAATAAGTCTGAAGAATCATTTAAATCCTTGGGAGTTTACAGGGTAAAAAACAGTGGTGTAACATTGGGGGTGCGTGTAGGGCACTGTGCCCTGGGCGCCATAGCAGAGGGGGGTGCTGCCAGTGGTACCCTGGTGCAATTGCCTGACCCAACGGCAGCAGCAATGCAGGAACCACTGGGTTCCTGCATCGCTGCAGTAGCCATTTTCCTGGCGTTTCGTGCACTAGACTCTGGGTCAGCACTAGGGTCCTCTAGTAACTCTGGTGCCCAGAATCGATCCGGGTGAGTATAAATGTTTTATTTTTTTTATTTTTTTGCAGAGGTGGGGGGCGTTTTAAAATTGCCCTGGGCACCAAAACCCCTTGTTACGCCCCTGGCAAAGAGCCAACTGGAATACAGCAGGGGGTGGGGGGGGGGGGGGGGTTATTAGAAAAGGGAGATTTTTAAAAGGTAAAACATTCAGTGTGCTGGTTTCATAGCCTCCTCCATCAACAACCATTCTGTCATTGTTTGGAAACGTTTTTGGAATAGTTTGGAAGTTGGAATAATATTTATGATGTTGTTTTCTTGTTTGCTAAAACCTTATGCTTAGCAGATGGGGCTCAGCAAATGGGAAAGAATGGCAGTCAGCGCCCATAGTTGGTTCGAAAGATGGTCAGGAGCACACTCACTTTGAGTTGGCTGTGACTTGCAGGGATTCTCTGAACCAACTTTGCCAGTGGATAAATTGATGAGCCAATGAATTGGGTGGGATTCTGTGATGTGGTAACATAAAGGGTATATGGATCTCCCCAATTTTTACTTTTCTTATTGTTTAATTCTTCTTCTGGCTAGTGCTAATAATTGCACATGCTTTCTTTGCCACCATATCAATAATTAATAAAAAGCTGTGACATCAAACTTTAGTGAAGTCTCTGTGCCTTTATTGAATGGGGTTTTTGTGTTATTTCTAATAGAAGTTCATGAAGCTTATGTACAGTAGTTTAGGAACTCACTCCAATGTACAGCTAGTTTAAAACTAATCTCACTTTTGTTTATATAATAATAAAGATGAATTTGAATTTTTATATAGCTTAATCATTTTATGTTATATATTGATAGATATTTTATGTGGAGAGAAAATATACAATACTGTAGTAGAAAGTATGGTGTTAGTGGGTGAGTTCTGAAAGTACACATAATACGTTCAAATGCCAAATGCGGAGCCCTGCTTCTATATAGTATTGCTGCCAGCGAGAATGTGCTTTGCTTGTTAACAGATGATATCCAAAAGGGCGCGTTGGCTTGGGCAACTTGTTAAGCAGACAGGGCCTTGGGAAAACGGCAGCCTGCTGCCCTCAACAAAAGATCCTGTTTATCACTTGGAGATGCAATAAAATGAACAAATGTCCAGAGTAAACCTAATTCACTGTGCTACTTAGTTTCTGAAATACATAAATATGTCAAGTGAAAGGCCTCTAATAGACCCTTTTATCCTGGTAATAGTGTACATATCATTTTCCTCTCATTAGTACAAAAACTACCTAGGGAACTATCGGCCCATCCTTCATCTATTTAATCTGCATTAGCTTCCTTTTACCTTGTGTTTAATCTGCTTTCCCTGAAGGTATTTTGAATAAATCAATAGGAATACATGATTGTTTAATGATTTTTAGAAGAGCTCCTTTCCACCATGGAGGCATGATTTAGAATGACTAATTCCACTTTTTACAATTGATTCTTTCCCTTGTGTGGACAATTCATTCTTACCACCACACGCAAAAAGAAACTAAATAAAAATTAGACACAACGCTTTAACCCCTTCTGTCAGAAACAAAAACATCACCCCTCACAATAGGTAAAACATTAGTTCCTTCACTGACATAAGAGCAAGAATGTATTAAAATAAGTTATGTGTCATTTGATTTGTCTTCATATGTTGCGACTTTTGATGTTTTAATTGTCATGCATTAAAATTGCTTCATAGTATTTCTTTTTTATTTAGTGTTATTAATCTGGGATAAAAGCTACTGAATAATTATCAGATATTATTAATTACATTAACATCAGAATGAACTATTTCTCTTTCAAAATAAGTGATTATGGGGGTCATTCCAACCCGATCGCTCGCTGCAGGTTTTCGCAGCGATCGGGTTGGAATTGCTCATGCGTCAGCGCCGCAGCGCGCCGGCGCATACCGGACGGCCAAAGGCCATTGTTCAGTAGCGATCGCCTCTGCCTGATTGACAGGCAGAGGCAGTCGCAGGGCGGGAGTGGGCTGGAAGGCGGCGTTAAGCAGGCGTGGCCAGACCATTGGGGGGGGGCAGGCCACAGCGGCTGCGTGACGTCTCACGCAGCCGCTGTGGCCAGTGGCAGCGACGATCAACTCCCGGCCAGCCGCAGGAGCTGACATGCGGGGCGGACTAGCCCTGTGCTGGGCTGTCAGGGAAGATAATCGTAGCTGTGCTAAATTTAGCACAGCTACGATCAACTCGGAATGACCCCCTATGTGCTAAAATATATTGTTTAATGTCTGGCACAACTAATAATACAGGTTGAGTATCCCATATCCATATATTCCGAAATACAGAATATTCCGAAATACGGACTTTTTTGAGTGAGAGTGAGATAGTGAAACCTTTGTTTTTTGATGGCTCAATGTACACAAACTTTGTTTAATACACAAAGTTATTAATAATATTGTATTAAATGACCTTCAGGCTGTGTATATAAGGTGTATATGAAACATAAATGAATTGTGTGTATGTACACACACTTTGTTTAATGCACAAAGTTATAAAAAATATTGGCTAAAATTACCTTCAGGCTGTTTGTATAAGGTGTATATGATACATAAATGCATTCTGTGCTTAGATTTAGGTCCCATCACCATGATATCTCATTATGGTATCTAATTATTCCAAAATACGGAAAAATCCGATATCCAAAATACCTCTGGTCCCAAGCATTTTGGATAAGGGATACTCGACCTGTAACAGAAGAGGCAATTTCAGAGTTAATGATTACTAGAGGATGCACATGCAAGGATCATTGTTTCAAATATTAAAAGGTCAAATAATGACCATGTATCATATATAGACACTTATTGCCCTAACATGGGGAGCATTTATGTTTTATGATTACACTGTACATTAAGTAGAGAAGTTATTTAAAGAAACTACCACTGTCTTGTAAAAAGGTACATTTTCAGAAATTTCAGAAATTTCCTGTGTTTCTAGGTGAATCAACGGACCCTAATATTAAAGTTTAGAAAGGGCTAATAATTAGTCTATAAAAAATGCTAACTTCATATTGTTTATTATGTCAAGATAGAACAGACTAAAAGGGTGAAAAATGTTGGTCCTTTAATGGGTGGGTTCCTTCATGTCAAGATTATATGTGCAATTCTAGTGGACAAAAATAAAAAATTATATTTTGTGATAAAAAAAATTAAAGAGCCTCAAAGGGTGGGCGTTGCAAATTTGCGGAGCCATTATTAATTTGCTGAACATATTTCCTCATGGTAAAATTCTTTACACGTTTCTAAAGTTGTGGGATATTGGGTTTAGTTGGACGCATATTATACAGGAAGTTCTACCCATGTAAAATGAATCCTACATTTTTGCAGCTAGTGAATGACTCTTAAGATATTGTTTTAAGAGCCATATTTATTACAAATGTTTTTTTTTTTTTTTGGCAGAGGGAACATAATAATGTGTAAGGGCTAAGGTTGTTTCTTATAGAATCATCTCTGTGTAGTATATGGGAACTACTACTACACAATTAAGTAGCTCAAACTTTGTCAGCCTATAATCCCTGCTTTTAATATTCTTGGAATATAATCACTAAATTATCTTTATTTGGCACTGTCTACTGTGATTGTGGAGGCAAAATAAATACGCACTTCCTCTTACTAACTAATAATTCTGCTCTTTTTAAGGAGAGTGATTTCATGTTAAATTTTGCGAACCTATATGCATGTGTATTGTGTAGTGTGTTTGATAGATTTACTTTTCTGACCAAGTGAAGTCCTAGCTCATTGATACTGATTCAGGGATGGATGCGAATTGTTTGCAGACTGTAATTGTTTATAGGAGGTATCGGGGGGATGGGAGATTGGGGGGGGGGGAGTTGTTGTGACCATTTAGGAGGTGTATCTCAGCCTGCGGCTTTGTCACTGTATGCAGTTGTAAAGACTCCTGTGGTTTATTTGCAATGGACATTCAACTCAATTCAAATGTTGCAACTGATGATGCATCTTTGTATGCAAGTAGTGGATCAGAGATGCCATCAGTGGGTGTACAAATCCCTGTAGCGCCATCATTAGCATATTGCACCCATACACCTCTGAATCAGGCCCATTGTTTGTTACTTAGTAAAAGCTCATTGTTCTGTTAGTTGATAGTGAGTGGAGGTTCCACATATATCAAATATCTACAGGAGGTGGCTGTTTCTATGCAGGGCTGTCAGAGTCCCAAACTGTAGGCTGCACCTTTTACACAGAATGATCAACACTCTGACTTATAGTTTAGAAAAAAGGTTATGCCATAAATAGTGTGAGCAAGTGAGTGTGTGTGTGTATATATTTCTTATAAGGGAAGTTTGATTTAACTTTCATAGTCAGTGTCTTAGCTAATCAATGTGATGATCTGTCCCACACTTAGATGACCAAGGATGTAGATTTTATCTTTTTTTTGTATAGTGCCAGATACACATAATGCCCCAGTATACTGTTAGATACACATCATACTCCCAGTATAGTGCTAGATACACATAATGTCCCCAGTATAGTGCCAGATACTCATAATGCCCCAGTAGTACCAGTTAAACATAATGTCCCTAGTATAGTACCAGATACACATAATGCCCCAATATAGTGCCAAATACATATAATGTCCCCAGTATAGTGCCAGATACACATAATGCCCCCAATAGTGCCATATACACATACTGCCCCTAATAGTGGAAGATACAGATAATGCCCCAGTATAGTGCCAGATATAAATACTGCCCCCAATAGTGCCAGATACACATAGTGCACTCAGTACACTGTCAGTTGCACATAATGTCCTCAATATAGTGCCAGATAGACATTATGCCCCCAATATAGTACCAGATACATATAATGTCCCCAGTACAGTACCAGATACACATAATGTCCCCAGTACAGTGCCAGATGCACCTAATGCTTACAGTAGTGCTGCTCACTGCCACTGCTGCTGGGCTTTGCTTGGCTCTGCTGCTACTGGCCTCCATGTCTGAGGGGAGGAGAGCACAGCATGCACCTCTCCTGGCCCTAAGTCCAGTCTCCCATCTCTGGCAGTCGCCAACTCAAACATGGCACCAGTTCATGAGCTAATCAAAGCTCACAGTCCGGCAGTCAGTCAGGAGCCACCGCTGCTGGTCCATGAGCTCTGATTGGCTAGCGACCAACACCACATTAGAGATGGCCAGCTGCCCTAAAATACCCGGCCCACCACTCCTGCCAAACATGCCTGGAGCCAGCCCTGACCACTAATTAGAAATCTGGAAAGTGAACTTGTAGCGATCGATAATCTCATATATTTCCCTGTATCATAAACGCACTGCTATTGACACCAGGAATTACTAGTTAAGTGACTAACAATGATTCCTGGAAGAGAGAGATAATCTGGGTCTATTTAGAATCACATGAATTCTGTCACAGTGCCACTAGTGGAAAAGGGTACACTTACAATAAAAAGTAAAAAATAAAAAAATAAAAATAGTGTTAAAGAAAACAAAAAAGGCACAGACCCTAGGCATAAAGTTCTCAAATTCCCTCATTCCCCAAAAAAGAATATACAAGTTGTGCATTCCTTGAATGTAATTATTTTTTTTTACCAGTGCCTAAGGAGGAGTATTGTAATATGGGATAAGGGCCTAGCACTGGATTCAGTTGACCTCTTCATGGTGGACCTTTAGCTATAAATGGATTGGGTATGTGTGACCGGCGGTCACAATACTGCTGGTGGGGTCCCGGCATGTAGAAACCCTGCTTGGCTGGGGGGTAGTGCAACGAAGGCCCTTACGGTCTTGGTGGCGGGCTGTGGGCTCGGTGGAGAACTGTGCTTGCCCCCCACTTGAATTATGCGCATACTCACGCATGGAAACTCTTGAACAAAGTCTTTGTACAACATTAATATAAAGTCCATGCATAACTGTACATATCATAACTGTATAACCAAGGTTTATCAATACATTATTATTCCCTATATCTTTGTCACAATCCTCACAGTAGTTCTCATATTTAGTGACTTTCCACACCATCTGTCCTGGATCCTGTGTCTCTTTGCTCACTGGGATAAACAGCTTGCCAGTACAATGAGTTTCCTGAGTGCAGAGTTAGTGAGCTCCACCTCTGGGGATTAATCTTCTGTGTGAATCTGAATTCAGCAATCTGAAGTTTAGGCCTAAAAGCCAGCATCCTCTGTTTGTTTGCAGAAGTTCAGGCTTCAGTGTTCTTTCGACCTTCTAGGCCTCAATCCACATCAGAGCCTAGTCTAGAGTACTCACGTGACAGTGACTGTTCACCTGACCCAGAGCTGTCCAATCGTGTGCCAGCCTGAGACTCTCTGAATCACCTGACACTGCTCACCAATCACCAAGGATCAGGAAGTACAAGTCAGGAGATTGAGTTGGAGACTCTGCCAGTTCCTTGTGTCACACACAGCTCTGTGTGAGCTAAGAAGCTGAGCTCCGTAAAGTAAACACTTATACTTCGGTTCCTGTAAAACTATGCTCTTTTGCTACCCAGTCTGGATTACAGTTGTGTTACCATTGATATCCAGTATTTCTACAGTCTCATCTTAGAGCTACAGCTGCAGTATTCTACAGTCTCAACTTAAAGCCACAGCTGCAGTATTCTACAGTCTCATCTTAAAGTCACAGCCGCAATATTCTCCCGTCTCGTCTTAAAGCCACAGCCGCATTATTCTTCATTCTCATCTTAAAGCCGCAGTTTTCTTCAGCCTTATCTTAAAGTCACAGGCACAGTCTTCGTTCTACTTTCTGTTGCGTTTCCAGTTATATCTGGTACCAGCCCATATTACAGTTGTGTTCCAGTATACCGGTACAACAGCCCGGTTCACAGTGCAGTTCCCAGTCTCACCGGTAACCAGCCCGGTTCTCAGTCTCACCAGTAACTAGTCCGGTTCTCAATCTCGCCAGTAACCAGCCCAGTTCTGCGCAACTCTAGAGAACCTATTTCATAGTAACCTTGAGTACACAAGCACCCACTCCAGTGACAGTATATCCAGTTCAGTCTCACCAATACATTCACCATCCTGCTATCAACACCAAGTCCCTGGTGATCCAGTGGTCAGGATATGGCTTCCTCTGCCGAGGCCCGGGTTCGATCCCCAGTCAGGGATTGCTCCTTCTTCTCACTGATTCCTACAGACAGGCCTAATATACACATAGTCCTCCAGTCGCCCGCACAGATTTCACTAACTCCGGGTTCACAAAAACCACAGTCATGACAGTAGGAACTGGCCCCATGGACCCGTCCGAAAGTGTTTGTCTGATGCAAGACCTCCTAAGCAATATTGCAGGATGCTTGGAGGGTTTGGAGTCGACTCAGCATCAATTGGCACAGTGTCTGCAGCGGAAATCTCAGTATCATAGCTCTCATGTCTACAAGTCATCTACAGTAGCCGATCCTGCTACTGCTGATGGGGGTGTCAAGAAGGCTACTCAAAAAGATACTCAAATTTATGACTGGGGTCCTGTGATTAAAAGACCCTATCCTAAGTTGGGTGTCCAGAATAGAATGTTCAAGCCATTTAAAGTCACAGAGGAGTCCGAGTCTTCAGCCCAAGGAGGGGCGTCCATGTCTTCAGCCCAAGGAGGGGCATCCGAGTGTCCAGCCCCAGGAGGGGCATCTGAGTTTCCAGCCCCAGGAGGGGGTTTCAGGTGTCCAGCCCCAGGAGGGGGTCCAAGTGTCCATCCCCAGGAGGGGGTTCCAAGTGTGCAGCCCAATGAGTGTGCAGCCCAATCCAATGTTCAAGCTCTAGTAGGGGATATGAGTCTTCTACTCAAAAAAGGAGTATCTGATCTGTCAACCCCAGGAGGGGTGCTGGAAATAATAACCCTTAGAGAGGTGTCTGATTTGTCAACCCCAGGAGGGGTCACCAGAGTTTCAGCCCCAAGGGAAGTATCCAGAGCCAAGTTCCCAGATGGAAATTTTTGTGCTACAGATGCAGTTATGAACTCCTGTTTGCCATCCTCAGAGTGCACCACCCTGTTGGCATACGGTAAGGTGCAGGTTCAGGATGTGCCATATAAACAGTTGGATTCTACTCACTCTGGTTCCAGTCGAAATCTGCCTCCTTCGATCCCAATTGATTCTAATTTCTCTTGACTCAATCCGGTTCCATCCATAGATCCAGGGATTCCTACATTCCCAGCCGGTACAAGTTCATCCAGACTCAATCTGGTCCCGCCCATATGTCCGATTCAGTCTCCTCCAGTCTCAGCCGGTTCAAGTTCGTCCGGACCCAATCTGGTCCCATCCATATGTCCGGTTCAGTCCATCCGGTTCCAGCCAGTCCAGCAGCAATTCTCCAGGACCATCCTGGTCAGTCTCCTTTGGTTCCAGCCAATTCAAGTATCCTCAGATCCAATCCGGTCCTACTCTTCCAGCCAAAGATTTCTCCAGTTTCCGTAAGTTCAAGCTCATCTGGACTCAAATCGATTCCAAGCATTGGTCCGAGTAAAGAACTTTTGTCAGTTAGTCCCAGTAAAGGACTTCCCCCATCTAGTTCTAAAATTATACTTCAGTCTGTCTCTGATTCTGTTTCCTCGTCTTCCAGCATACAGTCCACAGCTACTGCGGGGAACTCTAATACCTCTTCTCATCAATGTCAGAATAATTCTGCTGTAGCTGCTAAAGTCAAGAAAAATCCCAAGGCTGTTCACTTAAAGTCAGAATGTGCTACAGAGCTGGATACCGATCTGAGTACAGTTTTCTCAGCTTTGTCCCAAAGCTTGTCTGAACAACCTATTGTTCCATCTGCTGATTTGGATAAAGGACTTCAGACTGATGTTGCTTCCTCAGTCTAGTCCCCAGAGTCATTTACCTCATTCGCAGACGCAAGTGTCGCAGCTTCAGGAGAAGTACTTGCGTCTTCATCTAGGAGGACATTTCAAGTGAGTTCCCAGTTGAGGATTTAAGCCAGACAACTTCAGAAAGGATATTTCTTCATCAGTCTGATGTCCCTTAAACTGTCTCCAATCCAGCTACTGAGAGTGCGTCATCAGTTTCAGGCTCTAACTTTCGTCCACTGCCTTAGCACCTGTTTACTTTGATGGAGATTTATTGCAATATGCCGCACTGGTTGATTGATTTCTCTCTCTGATGGAGTCGGATCCTTCGGGTGCAGTAACTCCTTCCAACATTACTCAATATATGTTCCTGGCATTCAGAGGAAGAGCTTTGTAGTGGGCTAACATGCTTTTTGAGGGTAATGATCCTGTGTTCCATGATTTACAGACTTTTAGTAATGCTGTGGTTAAAGAACTTAGTCCTAAACCTTTGGAATCTGACTCAGTAAAAAAAATCATGCTCTAAAGGGAATGCAGAAGGAAGTTTGTGCTGTCCTTCCAGGGATAATCTAAGTATCACCTTCTGTAAGAATCCGACCATTAAAATTGGTCATGTAGGAGTTTCTCCTAGCCCAAAGAATTTAAAACTCCAGTGCATTTCTTTGTCATCTGCAATATGTGTATCTAAGGGAGATTCGTATCTTCCATTAGACTTGGACTCAGACTCTGAATTTGATCCAGTTCATGATGCTACTCCTTTCCTTGGAGGTCCTATGTTTTCTAAGGAAGGTTTTTCTTTACAGGAGATTCCGCTCTCCCTAGTCAAAACCAAATGTTCCCATTAGAAAAAGAGGCATCGACGAAGGTCCTAAGTTCTTCTGTATGAATTTCTCAAGTTTCTCTAAGATTCAAGATGGGTGTCCGGAGTCCACCATTGAAGAGGGGGGTACTGTCATGATCCTCACTGTAGTTGTCATATTTGGTGACTTACTCCTGCCATCTGTCCTGGATCCTGTGTCTCTTTGCTCACTGGGATAAACAGCTTGTCAGTACCATGAGTTTCCTGAGTGCAGAGTTAATGAGGCTCCACCTGTGGTGATCAATCTTCTGTGTGAATCTGAATTCAGCAATCTGAAGTTTAGGCCTAAAAGCCAGCATCCTCTGTTTGTTTGCAGAAGTTCAGGCTTCAGTGTTCTTTCGGCCTTCTAGGCCTCAATCCACATCAGAGCCTAGTCTAGAGTACTCACGTGACAGTGACTGTTCACCTGACCCATAGCTGTCCAATCCTGTGCCAGCCTGAGACTCTCTGTATCACCTGACACTGCTCACCAATCACCAAGGACCAGGAAGTATAAGTCAGGTGACTTGAGTTGGAGACTCTGCCAGTTCCTTGTGTCACACACAGCTCTGTGTGAGCTTAGAAGCTGAGCTCCGTAAAGGTAACACTTGTACTTCGGTTCCTGTAAAACTCTGCTCTTTTGCTACCCAGTCTGGATTACAGTTGTGTTACCATTGATATCCAGTATTTCTACAGTCTCATCTTAAAGCCACAGCTGCAGTATTCTACAGTCTCATCTTAAAGCCACAGCTGCAGTAGTCTACAGTCTCATCTTAAAGACACAGCTGCAGTATTCTACAGTTTCATCTTAAAGCCACAGCTGCAGTTTTCTCCAGTCTCATCTTAAAGCCACAGCTGCAGTATTCTACAGTCTCATCTTAAAGTCACAGCCGCAGTATTCTCCAGTCTCGTCTTAAAGCCACAGCCGCAGTATTCTTCATTCTCATCTTAAAGCCACAGCCGCAGTGTTCTTCAGCCTTATCTTAAAGTTACAGGCACAGTCATCGTTCTACTTTCTGTTGCATTTCCAGTTATATCTGGTACCA
The DNA here is from genome assembly GCF_028390025.1 of Pseudophryne corroboree. Classification (NCBI taxonomy): domain Eukaryota; kingdom Metazoa; phylum Chordata; class Amphibia; order Anura; family Myobatrachidae; genus Pseudophryne; species Pseudophryne corroboree. The sequence continues at coordinate 830,709,210 of NC_086444.1, read as the reverse complement.
GCCCAGATTACAGTTGCGTTCCAGTATACCGGTACAACAGCCCGGTTCACAGTGCAGTTCCCAGTCTCACCGGTATCCAGCCCGGTTCTCAGTCTCACCAGTAACCAGTCCAGTTCTCTATCTCGCAAGTAACCATCCAAGTTCTGTGCAACTTCAGAGAACCTATTTCATAGTAACCTTGAGTACACAAGCACCCACTCCAGTGACAGTATATCCAGTTCAATCTCACCAATACATTCACCATCCTGCTATCAACACCTAGTCCCTGGTGATCCAGTGGTCAGGATACGGCTTCCTCTGCCGAGGCCTGAGTTCGATCCCCAGTCAGGGATTGCTCCTTCTCCTCACTGATTCCTACAGACCAGCCTAATATACGCATAGTCCTCCAGTCGCCCGCACAGACTTCACTAACACCGGGTTCACAAAAACCACTGTCATGACAATCTTCCAGGCAGTATCCCTTTTGTGCTTCGAGTTGAACGCCTTAACTAAGGACCTGTGGAATTTTCTTTTGGGCTATAGCCTCTGTCTTTAGCTTCCTGCTGTACAACTTGTCCATCTTGGTCCTCAATTTGTCTTGGACTGATGAAGCTGGACACTAGTGGCCAGTAAGTACACATTAAAAGATTAAGTGGGTTATCTGGCATTCTCAATGCTGGTTGGTCGTCTGGTTCTGAACCTGACACTTGTTGTTCTTCCACTCCAGTTTCACCATATTGAATGGGACGTAGTTTCAGCTGATTACGATAAATTAGCATGCGGTGGCTTCCATCCTCTCTTTCGATACAATAGACAGCCACATCTGAGATACGCGTTTCAATCACGCAATAAGGGATAGACTCCCACCTTGGATCCAACTTGCTGTGATGACTGTTATTTTTCTTCAGCACTGTACTCCCTGAGGTCAAAGGGCAAGCTTGTGTGTCAACATCATAGTTTCTCATTTGCTGTTCTCGAACAGCATCCATTCTTGAAGTCACTAAGGCTTGTGCATCTTTCAGTCGATACTGATGCTCTTGCACCAATGTGGTTTCTATTTCAAATGTGCGCTGAGATTCTCTGGGCACGTTGAGTTCCATATCTGCTGGAAGTTTGCCGTGATGGCTAAATAGTAAATAGTATGTGGTATACACCATCGAGGAATGCACTGTATTGTTATACAGGAAGACCAATTCCACAAGCAAAGTGGGCCACTCATGTCTCTGTTCTTTTGGTACGGCTCTCAGCAATTTTATTAATGTCTGGTTCCATCTTTTGCAGGCTCCATTCCCTTGGGGATGATATGTAGTTGTGCACAACTTCTTATAGCCATAAAGTTTATGTAGCTCCTGGAAGAGTTGAGACTCAAAAGCAGGGCCCTGAACGGTCGGTATACTGGTCGGGTACTCATAGGGTTGAACGAAGGCTCGCCAGAAGTTCCCTGCTGTAGTTTTGGCCATCAAATCCTGGACTGGCAGTGCAACTGCAAACTTGGAGTAGTGATCGATGATCATAAGGACATAACAATACCCAGTGCAACTTGGTTCCAGCTTGACATAGTTGATTGAGACAATCTCCAATGGCTGCTGTATCATGATGGGACGAAGGGGTGCTTTCTGGCCAGTTAGAACTGGTTGATGCATTGCACAGGTCACACAAGCTCGACATCTGTCTTTGACATCTTAGCATAGTTGGTACCAGTAGAACCTCTTTGTTATGTTTCCCTCACTCTTTTGACAGCTGAATTGACCAGACTGGTTATGATAAGCCTGCAGCACTATTTCAGCCTTGTCACAGGGCACTATCAGCTGTCTGATGGGAAGGTGGGTCATTGGATCCACACAGTGTCACACAAGCAAGCCTCCTTGTATGTCCAGCTGGTCTCGTTGCCGCCAGAGGTGTATCAACTCTGCATCAGATGCTTGCCTTTCTTTGCATGATAATCACATCAAGTGAAGAGACACCTCTTCAACTGATGTAGGCAGTGGCTTTCATCCTGCCAGTGAATCCATTGGCTCTCTGTTCCACTTTGGTGTAGTCATGTGCTCCTGTCTTGGTGGAAACCACCGTTCTCTATTTGGGCTTCTTGATTTGTGGACGGAAATCCGGTATTTCCATTTGGTCCCACCGATCGTCATCGTCTGGTTCCTCAATGGCTGAGGGTAAGCGAGATAACGCATCTGCGTTGACGTTGCTACGTCCGCTTCTGTACTCCACTGTGTATCGGTAATTGGCTAGTCGTGAGGCCCAACACTGCTACAATGCTCCCAATTGACCTGTTGACTGATGGGCAAGTGGATTGCAATCTGTGACAGCTACAAATGGTGTGGCGGCGAGATCATCTCTAAACTTCTTGGTTATAGCCCACACCAAGGCCAGAAATTCAAGCTGTATGCACTGTAATTAGCATAATTTCTCTCCGTATTCTGCAAGCTCCTGCTTGCATACCCTATGATGTGTTCTTGGCCTCCTTGTTTTTGGGCTAGGACTGGCCTAAGACCTTGCCTGCTTGTATCTGTATATAGGCGAAAGGGAAGGTTGTAATCGGGGTATGCCAGTAATGGTGACTCTGCTAAGATCCTTTTTAGCTGGTCAAATGCTGCCTGTCACTCTTGAGTTCATTCAATGAAGATTTGCTTTTTATAGTTATCCTTGGAGATCCCTCAGAGTAACTCCATCAAAGGTGTGGCTACCTTGGCAAAGTCTTTTATGAATCTCCTGTAATATCCCACAAAGCCAAGTAATCTTCGAATGTCTTTAACTGTACGGGGGATGGGCCACTGTAACACTGCACTAATCTTTTCTGGGTCTGGTGCTATACCTTTCGTGCTGATGATGTGGCCAAGATATTGGACCTTGGGTTTCAAGAGGTGACACTTTGAGGGCTTCAACTTAAGTACGAACCTGGTTAATTGTTGGAAGACCACTTGCAGGTGTTGCAGATGTTCAGAGTAAGTTTTTGAAAAAATGATAATGTCGTCCAGGTATATTAGGACTATATAAAAATTTTGGTGGCCCAAGCAATGTTCCATCACCCATTGGAATGTGGCGGATGCATTGCACAAGCCAACAGGCATACGGTTGAACTCATATAAACCCATTAGGGTGATGAAGGCTATATTCTCTTTGTCACTTTCTGCCATAGGTATTTGCCTATGTTGCTGTAAGGGACTCCTCAATACGCAGAAGGAGGTATGTGTCCTTGTGTGTCACTCTGTTACGTTTGCTATAATCCATGCAGAAATGTAGTTGTCCATCCTTCTTTTGTACAAGAACCATAGGTGATGCCCATGGACTGTGGCTCTCTTGGATAACCCCTGTAGCCTTCATGTCCTCTATCATCTGCTTCATTAGCTGGTATAGAGCTGGGGCTAATGGGGGTAATTTCGACTTGATCGCTCGCTAGCTAGTTTTAGCAGCCGTGCAAATGCTATGCCGCCGCCCACTGGGAGTGTATTTTAGCTTAGCAGAAGTGCGAATGGTTGTATCGCATAGCGCCTGCAAAAAATGTTTGTGTAGTTTCACAGTAGCTCAAAACCTACTCAGCGCTTGAGATCACTTTAGACTATTCAGTTCCGGATTTGACGTCACAAATCCGCCCAGCATTCGCCCAGCCATGCCTGTGTTTTTCCTGGCACACCTGCATTTTTCCACACGCTCCCTGAAAACAGTCAGTTGCCACCCAGAAACGCCCACTTCATGTCAATCACTCTGCGGCAAGCAGTGCGACTGAAATGCATCACTAGACCCTGTGCAAAACTACATCGTTCGTTGTGCCCGTACGTTGCGTGTGCGCATTGCGACCCATACGCAGAACTGCCGTTTTTGTGCCTGATCGCTGTGCTACAAACAGATTTAGCTAGCGATCAACTCGGAATGACCCCCAATGGCAGATTTCAATCTTTAATAGCGGGTCGTCTCCCGTAAGGATCAGGTGATGTATGACCGGGACCGCCCCTAAATCAGCTGGACTCTGGATGAAAGCTTCTGCATTCCCCTTCATGACTTGCAGGACCCCTTGTCTCTGGTCCTTTGTGGTGCGGGCATCCCCAATCTGGATTTTCTCCCACCACCGGGAACCGAGCTTGTATTGGCTGCTGTTCTCTATGGACCCATTCTGCTGTCCGCCTTGCATGGCTGGGTGAATTACATCCTGAATGGTGGTCCACAGAAGCTTGGCTAGTGGCTGGTTCTGGTATAGTTTCACTGTGTAGTTCTGTGGGTTAAGGATTCATCCCGGGACTCTCCCATTCTCCATGGTCACCAATGTTCCAGCCACCAATACATCATGCTTTGCTGAAATCAGACATGGTTCGATCAGGGCTTTGTAAAATCTTCCATTCGGCCCACAACGGGTCTTGCACCACAAGATAGTCTCTGAGTTGGGTCATAGCTTGACGGGTTAGCTGTCTGTGAGTTGTACTTTCCAGATTTCACTGGTACACATGAACCTTTGATGTCCCTGCAGCACTTTAATAGTCCTTCTTAGGGCGTGCTGACCCCACGATGTTGTTTTTGACAATTCTCCTTGCAACGTGGAAACAAGTTATCCTGGGCACTTCTACAGAACATTCATCACTAGAATAATCGTGGTGTATCCTCATAACACGCCTCAGTCACCAGGCAGCCTTGCTGCAGTAGAAGCGTTTCTACAATCTTCATATCCACTTATCAGTAGCCAACACAAGAGATATCGAGGCCATTGCTAGCGATAAGCCGAAGCCAGGAGGGTGGAGTCAACAATAACTGTCTGTTCCCCCCATGCTGCTGGAAGGTTGCAAGGTGTATGGTGATCTGTAAACTGGTATCCAGCATTGCCTGTGTCTCAACACCATCGATGGTGACCGGAAATCATTGGGCACTGTCTAATGTACTGGGGCTCCCAGAGTTCAGGGTCATGGTCTACTTTTCTGGTTCCCCCTCAGGGAGTTGGCATTTAAAGCCTCCAGGTTGCTGCAATTTCTTTCCACGTGGCCCGCTATCTGGCACCATCTGCAGATTGGTCACCCTTGGCCATCAAACTGGTCCGTTGGTCTCCTCCCATTGCTTCTGGGCATATTTTGCCATTCATCAGACAGTCGTCTTTGCTCTGTCCTCCATCTACGCTCAATAGGACTAGGAGACTGTTGGCTCTCCATGTTGCACATTTCTTGATGCATCTCAGCCATCCCCATCATTAAGTCCTCCAGTTGTCTTCTCAAAGCTTGAACTGGGTCCGCAGATGAGGGCTGGGCGCCTTGTGACTTGTGTCTTTGCTCTTTGTATCTTTTCATGGACTGGAGCACATGGTTCCTTGTGGGAGTGCATATTTACCGGACTCCGGTAGTTCTGGGAACTCTGAGTTACATGTATTGGTGGTGCCTATCACCCTGATTGCTGCTTCTTTGAAGTCAAAGAATATGCTGTCTTTCATTTGCAGTCTCAGCATTCGTTACTGCGATTGGATCCATTCACTGGCTGATCCTTCAATAAACTGTGTCACCAGGTCCTCCTTGGTATTCTGGAATTCTTCTGCATCAACTGCCGTTATTGCTTTCAGTGCTTCCTTATAGGAAACACTGAAAGCAATGCAAAGTTTTGGCGGGACTCTCCCGGTCATTGCTTGCGGTCGTAGAACCTCCTTTTTAGGTCAGGCATTGTCTGTGTATCAAAGGTGGTAGCTAACCTCTTCAGGACTTGGTCCACATTTTTCATTTTTTCCTGTGACCATGATGTGACTTCCCTGAGAGCCGACCCTTTCAATTGGCCTGTCAGAACTTTGACTTGTTGCTGCTCACTCAGGGGGTATAATCGGAACATGGACTGTAGTTTGTTCTTGAAGTTGGCCAGGGTGCTGCCATCTTTGCTGTGGGCCTCCCCACTGTAAGTTGGAAGCCACGGGGCCCTGAAGTAGTAGGGCATAGTGATTGGGTTGATCTGCGCCATTGGGGAAGGTGCCTGTTGTTGCCCATTGCCTGATGGCCCTGCTGCTGAAGCTGCTTGTTCTGTGGACAGCTTCTTGGCTGTGTACTTATTTTACTTTTAGGCTCTGAATCCTGTTTTTAGTGACGCCAAATGTGATATCCTGCCGTGTGCCGTGAGAGGTGTGGAGGTAATTCACTGACCTGATCTGGTTCTCTCAGTTCTTCGGCCAAGTCGTCAGATTTACAGATTCGCTTCTGGTTTTGGAGATATAGATGAGAATCACAAGCCCAGTCTAGAATATGGTTTTTAAGGCCTCAATGAAGCGTTTTATTTAAATAACATAAATGCAATAATAGAGCGTAGAATACGATGAACGCAATCTGAAAACTTGTCATGTAAATATTAATCACTTTCAGTAGAAATAGTAACAATAAATCAGCATATCAAATAATATTACTAATATCAGCATTTGCGAGGCCGAGAAAATCGAACTTCTAATTGCATTTATGCCTATCTCTGAATCAGACCCTGTGTCCATTGCAAGCATTAAAAAAGCAATGATAACATGAGAGAGCCTTGACACGTTCATAATGATCATCTCTGTTTGGCCTCTCATATTTTTTTTACCATTAGTAGTATATGTATATACAAAAACAATAAACATATATACAGAGACTGTATATGGTACAGTAACCAGAAGTAAACAATGTAGCATGGGCTTCTTAATACTTAAGGCAGAAATCAAGACCATAAACATAAGACAAGACAAGGGAAGAGGGAGAAGAGGAAGGAGGAGGAAGGTGTAAGTAGAATAGCTAGTGTATATTGTATTTTATTGAGAAAAGAGAAATGGTGGGAATACTGTGAAAATATTTAACAAAATTTGTGAAATCCATGCAAACAGTTTTTCTGTGTGTTTTCACACAAAGATCCTGTATGACATGGCACACTAACCAAAACTGCACACTTTGGAAAAACAAGACAATGAGTAGATTGTGAATGAGAAAGAAGAAAGTATTGGCAGACGCCACATTTTGACTCCAAACCAGAGTAGGTTTTATTGAAGATAACAGTAAATAGATGATAGAAGATAAACAGCAGTCAATTATGATAAGGTCTCAATTTGTTTGGGCAAAGTACTGTACAGCTGTACAACACTGTGACACTCTAATAACACAGTGAAATGCGTGGGAATATGCAGACCCTTTTATAGAGCCAAGCAAACAGCTGCACCTGCAGTCTAATCAGCCCAACCTTTAAGTCTGGTCACTCAGACGTGATTTTTTCGTGTCTAATGAGTCATGCACAATAACACTAATTTAGGAGACAGCTTGTAGCAGTTAACCATTTGACTACATGTCAACAGAAAGTACTATATACAATAACTTCCTAGGCCCCCCTGCCCCCACTGGAGGGGGTGTGACCACAGCATGCTGAGGGCATGGCAACTTCTCTTTGGGGGCATGTCTATCACATCAGAAGCACCCACTCATAGGAGCATGGCATGCCTCCCAGCAAGGGTAGTAGAGAGCCTGGCTGGGCCCAAATACTTTTCAGGGGGCATGAGGTAATCAAAGGAGGCATGGACCTGGGCTCCCACTTGACAATTTGTCAGACCTGGGCCCAGGTAATTTGTACCCTCTCCCCCCTCTCTTGACGCCACTGAATACTGCTAGAGCTTCTATGATAATGTAACAGATTACTAACAGCAATGCACTGTAGAAAATACACCATAATCCTTTGCATGTAGCATATGTATAATGTATAATTCAAGGACACAGTCTGGGACCTGATCGATAGATGAGGAGGTGGGGCCCTAGACAGTTGGGCCCACCGGGGGTTTCCCATGTACCCCTGTGGGCCAGTTTCAACCCTGGGGATCAGGGAATTTTTTAAAACCACCAGCAATGATACCTGCCTGTCGCTAGGCAGGTCTCACTTAATACAACTGTGTATTTTTCCAAAACTGCTCAAGCAACTTTGCTGTTGGTGGCACATGTTTTTGAGTTTGGAACATTTAACAGTAACTCTTAGAAAATAAAATAAGGACTGATCATTGTTAATCAATTAAATTACATTGTAACTATTAAAGAGATTTCCCTTTGGTAAAAGAATGTGTGTCGTCAGAAGGGTTCATTAAAACTAGGGATGAGCAGGTTCGGTTCTCTGAGAACTGAACCCCACCGAACTTTGAAATCCAAGCCCGGATCAGAGTCAGGCTCGGATCTCCTTGCCTGACTTGGATCCGAACACTAGGTAAAACCTCAAGATCCCTCTGTCAGATCCTGAGGTTTTGGCTCAGACGCTGGTCTCCATAGTAACCTATGGAAGGCTGCTGATTGGCTGAGAGAGTCATCTGTCACAGCTCTCAGCCAATCAGCGTGTCTTCACAGGCTACAATGGGAAAGATGGATGCCCCCACAGTGCTAATAGCGCTGCCGCCCGCACTGCCACACCATTGCCCGCACTACTGACACTGCCGGCACCCCTTCACTGGGGACACTGCCGGCAATCCCGCACTGCCGACACTGCCAGCAACCCTGCACTGAGGACACCGCTGGCCAGGGACGTGCGGTGAGCTAAATGGCTCAGGAGGCACTGGCTAGCACCAGAGCCAGATTTACACGCAATATATGAGCCAAAGAGTACATCTGGGTATTATACACAGGTGCAGCAGTATATACTCCTGGAAATTTGGTTCGTTTTGATCAGAGATGTGTGGAAAAGATAGGCAGGGGAGGCACTGCCTAACCTGCCATAGTCTTTTTACTCCACAGTTTTGGCTATAAAACTGATTAGAATAATGATAAGAAGATATTTCAAACATATTCTTTGTATTTTTCATATACTGTATACAGTCAAAACTCTGGCACAAACATTAGTATGACAGGAAAGGCTCTGCCTCACCTGCCTCACCCTACCGCACGTCACTGCCGCTTGCACCCCTGCATTGCTGACACTGCCGGCACCACCACACTGAGGACACCGCTAGCTCCCCTGCACTGCCAACACTGCCAGCACCACCGCATTGAGGACACCGCTGACATCCCTGCAGTGCCCACACTACCGCACTGAGGACACAGCTGGCACCCCTGCTCTGCAGACACTGCCAGCACCAACCCACTGAGGACACCGCTGGCACCCCTGCACTGCCGACACTGCCGTCACCACAGCATTGAGGACACCACTGATATCCCTGCACTGCCGACACTGCTGGCACCATTGCACTGAGGACACCACTGGCACCCCTGCACTGCCGACATTGCCGGCACCAGCGCACTGAGGACACAGCTGGCACCCCTGCACTGCTGGCACCACTGCATCGAGGACACCACTGACACCCCTGCACTGCCCACACTGCCAGCACCACTGCACTGAGGACGGCGCTGGCACTTCTGCACTGCCGTCACTGCCAGCACCACCGCAATGAGGACACCGTTGGCACCCCTGCACTGCCAACATTACTGCACTGAGGACATCGCTGACACCTCTACACTGCCAACACTACTGCTTTAAGGACACTGCGGGCACCCCTGCATTGCCAAATCTGCTGGCACCACTACACTGAAGACACTGCTGACAACCCCGCACTCAGGACCCTCTGTCACAGTAAGTGCACTATTGGTGTATCTAACCTGCACTGTATCCGACCTGCACTGTAACCCATGCTGTATCTGACCCACACTATATCCGACCCACATTGTATTTGACCTGCACTGAAACCTACGCTGTATCTGACCCACACTGTATCTGACCCGCATTGTATTCAACGCGCACTGTATCTTACCTTGTACTGTAGCCAAACCTCACTGTATGCGACATGCACTGTATCCAACCTGCACTGTAGCCTACACTGTATCCAACCTACACTGTATCCAACCCGTACTCTGACCTGCACTGTATCCGACCCGAACTGTATCCCGCACTGTATCCGACTTGCACTGTATCTCGCATTGTATCCGCCCTTGCACTGTAGCCAACGTGCACTATATCCAACCCGCACTCCGACCTGCACTGTATCCAACCGGCACTGTAACCTGTACTGTATCTGGCCCACACTGTATCCAACTGTATGCGATCTCCACTATATACACCCTACAATGGTAATCGCTGCCTACAGGGGAAGGAGTTTTGGCTTTGCAGGGGTGCGTTTGCTTGTGCAGAGAGCTGCACAAACAAAAAGTTTGTGCAGTCTCTGCACAGCTCAAGACTTACTCAGCCGCTGCAATGATCCTTGCTGGAGCTGACGTCAGGAACCCTCCCTGGAGACGGCCGGGCACGCCTGCGTTTTCATGAACACTCCCAGAAAACGGTGAGTAGACACCCCCGACTGGCCTCTTCCATTCAATCTTGTTGCGTTCGCTGCTGCAAATGCTTTCTTTGTTCTTTCCGTCACTTCCCATCGCCGGCTGTCGTCGCTGGCTGACGCGCCTGCGCACATGCTGTCCAGACCTGATCACATGGCTGCAAAAAAAGGCAGCGTGCGATCGGGTCTGAATGAGCCCCTATTGTTGGTGAACAAAAGTGTGAGCAGTGAGGTGGTCAAAATTGACTGGAAATGAGTGGTAATGAATATTATTGATGTTAATAATACTGTAGGAACAAAAACACCCCCCTAATTTCTGTTATTTTAGCTGTTTTGATGATTTTTCATAGAAATACAGATCCAAAACCAAAACCAGCAAGGGTAGTTTTGGCAAAACCAATCCAGATCCAAAACACAAAGGAGATCCAAAACCAAAACACAAAACCCGAAAAATGGCCCTGTGCACATCCCCTAATTAAAACATGTTGACCCCTTTGCAGGGTATTTGCCATGGAGTCCCTGTCTTATCTGGATGGGGCTGATTGACCGGCGGTGGGGATACCGGCGGTCAGCATACTGACCCCGGGATCCCGGCCGCAGAATGCCGGTGGGTGTGGGGGAACTGAGCGCAACAAAGCCCCTTGTGGACACCCAATAGTCCCTGTTAGATAGCATGCCGACTGTAGGGTTTTTGATGGCTCGGGATCCCGGCATTGGCATGGTGATTCAGGGATTCCGAGCGCCGTTCACATGACCAGATCCTATCTTATCATATGTTCCATATGATTTATTCATAAGTGATGCTTTCTATTTTGTAGGTAAAGCAACGGTTCATCCCGCCTGAAGGAGAAGGGGGTTGGAGGATCTGAGACATTGCAGCACTACAAATATGACAAATTCATTTATCGAGACATTTAGGAGCTTCTAGAATCAGTAGCGGAAAGAATTTCTTTGAAAAAGAGACATTAATGTCAATGAGAGTCTTTATTAGATTTTTTATCTCAGCCCAAAAGTTACTAGTTTATGGCAGTTCCACCAGATGTGAGCAAAAGAATATTTAGAATATTTATGGAAAATTAATAATGTAACAATATCTTCACTCAGAGTTTGCCTGATGCAATGCACTAAGATCATCGCTAACACATATGTATTAAATTGTGTTTCAAGAAGTATGATAAACTAATTATCTGGTCTTTTGTCTTAAGTTCATTTCTCATAAGATTTTCTCAATCAACTGTTTCTGAAACTTTTATTTAGGGAACAGACCATTTTTAAAGCAAGGGGTGGTGTTCTGTATATGTAACAGGGTGAATTAAAACCCAATATCTCCCTTGCATCCTCAACTACCAAATTAACTCAGGCTGGATGAACTGCATGTCCCAAATGCCGGGAAGTGACACATTGACAGCAAAAATACATTGTGCTAGTTCTCACTGCTCCTAAGCTACAGTATGTAAGGGTGATATGTACTGTATTATGATTTATACAGAGGTCCTGGGAGGGAACGGGGGGAGAAGGTGCTATTTACCCTGGCCTAGGCCTGATGGAGGGGCCTAGCAAGTGCCCAAGTCTGTCCCCCGCTTACCTGGCAGCAGCAGCTGCAGCTCTTCTACTCAGCTTAGCATATGTTGCTGTGTGCTGTACTGCACTGTACCCAGGGAGGTGCTTAAAATACTATTTTTTCTTCTTTCTTTTTTTTCTACGGGTGCAAGGCCACACCTCCTGTGGTTAGGCCACGACCCCTGAAAAGTACCTGGGCCCGGCCAGGCTCTTTACTGCCCTGGGTTTATATACAACAAATCTGAAATTGAGGCATAAAAGGATAATTTATTTTCTTGGTTTCCTGTTTCACTGATTTAATTTTGCAACATGATGTAGGCAAAACGTTGACATTAACACAGTAAACAGTCATGATGTCGACACCACAATGTAGACAGTTATGATGTTGACACTGGTAAAATGTTAACAGTCAACATGTTGACATTCTCAGAATGTCGATATGTTGTGGGTTAGTCTGCAGTGGGGAGGGGTTGGGATTGACATGCCGGTGGTCAGAATACCGACCACAGCATCCCCGTGTTGAGAATCCAGACAGGGGAAGATGAGTATACTTACCTTCCTCCAATGGCCCCTTAACCCACCCTTTCAGCATCCTAAACCTAACCCTCCCCTCTCCCAGCAGCCTAACCTTAACCCTCTCCCCGCAACTTAAACCCCCCTCCCATGGCTCACCTGTCAGACGTGCCGGCACACACGCTAGTACCTGATCCCAACACTCAGGATTCTGGAGCTGGGCTTGTGACCCTCTTCAGGATGCTGGTGTCAGCAAAAAGTAGTGTTGGAATTGTGGCATTGGTATTTCGACTGCCAGGATCCCAGCAGCTCAGCTGGGATCCTGAACGCATCCTGTTGGGAGATTAGGGCTATATACTGATCTATCTAATTAGTACAGCCATTTACCTCCTTGTTATTATTTATTAATTCTCTGACTGAGAAGATTAAGTCAGCCATAGCATTATTTCTAAAGCCTCCCAAATGGTGCAACATCTTGCTGACGAGCTGAAGCAGTCTTGTGCTGTTACAGATACACAAGATACAGATTGAAGGCACTTATCCAATCCAAGACGGCGCCTGCCACTGCTGATGCAATGGTGCACACTTCTGGGGATTTCTTATGCCCTGGAGGTCTGAAGCCTGATGTCTCCCCCAATGAGTAGGTAGCAAGGTTAGATGGGCAAAAGCAGACAGGAACACAGTGGGTGTATCTGTCAAATTGAGTCAGCTGTTTTGCCTAGCATAGACAAGTCCCACTAAAGTGAACAGAGGTTCACTTTAGTTAGTGGCTCCTAGTTGTAGCGGTGGTGGGTAGGCCCCTGAGAACTAACATTTGACTGCCTAATGTTCAGAGCTCAGAGAAGCTGCTTGGTACAACTGTCAATGCTTACCACTCACCATTCTCCTTTTATGCATGTCTATATTATCCAGATTATCCCAGAAGTGTTTAAATTACTCTGTAAAACTTGTCAAATTGTTGGGATAATTCATGGGTAGGCAGTTTTATGGGGTCTATTTACTAAGCTTTGGATGGAGATAAAGTGGAAGGAGATAAAGTACCAGCCAATCAGCTCCTAACTGCCATGTCACATTTTGAGTTTGAAAAAAGACAGGAGCTGATTGGCTCACATTTTATCTCTGTCCACTTTATCTCTGTCCAAGGCTTATTAAACAGACCCCTATACTTCTTAGGTGATCAGATAGTCTGACCTTTAGTATGTCCTATATAAGCTCTTCCACTTTGCATTTGGTAACATAAATAACAGTCATAGAATTACTGTACACGTTATATAATTGTTAATTGCCTACCTATACATTATCCCAAAATTTCAAATGAAAACATAATTATTGCCCCTCCTTCAAAGATTTAGTAAAGTAGTAGTAATTGGAGATCTAAAGATCTAGCACATAACGGGGGAAATTAAGTTTTTTGAATGAATCTCCAAGCACCATAACAAAGATTTTAAAATTAAGTGGTTTTTAGATTGAATATTTTGTAATCAGTATTTCTTTTTTATTCAATTTCATCATTTTGTATGTACTCAAATTTAAGATATTTATATTTTAAGGCGCTAACTTATTTATGTTAGTTGTATTCGATCTTTATCATGGTCATCATCTTGATTGTCACTTCATTCTATGATTCATCTCTAAATACACTTGGGTCTTTTTTCCCAAAATGGTCGTTTTGAGACTTCTGGATTCCAGTTATTGCTCGGATGTAATTTCCCTACCAGGACATATGGACTCACTTAATTTTTATCAGTTAGGAATGTTATCGTGTATTTTTTTTGTATTGATATGAAAGTAAATTTATGTATATGAGTGTTTTTCTCTGCTGTAATCTATTACTTAGTTTTCACAATGCTTTTAATGTAACCTTTGCCTACCAATGTTATGATTGGTCAGATCTGTCCCTGCTGTGGGGAATGGGGCAACGCCACCTGCAGCTGTTGAAATCGATAGCTGCAGCTGTCAGAGTGGTCATTGCAACTGACTGTTCATATAGCACATTGCCCTGCATATCATCGCGCTATCTTGTAGATAGCAGCACCGATATAGACAGGGGCGATATTATTCAGCACACACCGCCCAGTAATACATGGGGGAGAAGCAGTATCAGCGCACATAGGGGGTCATTCTGAGTTGATCGCTAGCTAAAAATGTTCGCTGCGCAGCGATGATGCAAAAAATCAGCACTTCTGCACATGCGTATGCGGCGCAGTGCGCACGCGTGACGTACTTTCACAACGGGCAAAGTATTTTTACACAAGGTCTAGCGAAGCTTTTCAGTCGCAATGGCAGCCGCAGGGTGATTGACAGGAAAGGGGAGTTTCTGGATGTCAACTGACCGTTTTCAGGGAGTCCTCAAAAAAACGCAGGCGTGCCAGGAAAAACGCAGGGTGGGTTTGTGAGGTCAAATCCGAAACTGAACAGTCTGAAGTGATCGCAAGCTAGGAGTAGGTCTGGAGCTACTCTGAAACTGCACAATATTTTTTTGTAGTCGCTCTGCGATTCTTTCATTCGCACTTCTGCTAAGCTAAAATACACTCCCAGAGGACTGCTAGCGAGCGATCAACTCGGAATCACCCCCATAACCTTCACTGATAACTCTTCCCCCCATATTGAGCTTTCATGCATCTACCCCTTAATGTTGAAATGGGTTGGTAGTGGGAGAGCATTTTAGGATGGACTTAGGACATCTTTCTGTAACTAGTCTTGTGATGTGATCTGGGAACATCTTTTTTGATTGCTCAAGGTGCACTCTTCATTTACATATTGTAGGAGGATTTTCTGACAAGTGTCTATAATTTAATAGTTGAATACATTTGTATTTGGTTGCACATTATGGCATCATCTTCTTTTTCTACCTAAATTGGAGCCTTGTTGCTGTGATCTGACATCAGGGCTGTAATAGAAGGTGTGAGATCCATATCTCTAAGTTCAATAAACCGAATTGGATAATTTCAGGAAGACGTCTTTACCTAACCATTGATTAATCGGAGCAAATCAAAACACAAGTCATCGTTTGTGTATCAGATATTCACTGGTCACTAATGGGCGTCCCACCCTTTATATAGGAAAACTCATACAAAGAAGCATAGAAAAATACAAAGGAGAATAGAATAATACAAAGGAGCATACAGCAAAACTCTTATCTCACAGCTACGTCTACAAATGTGTGTAAGCTACATGGGAGTAGAGCTTCCCCAGCTGCTGACTACCCCTTAACTTATTCTTCATTGATCTCTGTGTATCGTGAAGACCACTCGTAGCTACATATTTTATCTTATGCGATACTGATGGAACTATTTGACTACTGTGAGAAATCATGTCTTCTGTTACGAATAATTCTGTACTTAAAGCTGTATTGCATAAAATAACATGTTTGCCTTCCAAGATGTAGTCTGTATGGGCAACTTCAGATATCAGATTCATCAACTCCCGTCTTTTTATTCATAACACAACTAATTTAACCTTACTTTAGCTTTCTTAACCGGCGTCACGGCTTACTACACTACAGGTACTTTATACACAAGCCCAGACACATAATCTGTTTCCAGTACTCGTGCAAAGGCCACAGCCATTCCCCATAGGAGTCCATGATCCCAGTGTCTCTGCTCAATAAGATTGTCCACAATACTTCATTGCATAGTCTCTTTGCAATATTATTGCATCCATGTTTTTATCAGAGTCCAATATACTTATTCCTTCTAGTACATTGCTGTAAGTAGCACAAACATCTTGACCATCTTGTGGTGACTCCCCCTTGTAACACATCGATAATTAAAGTTCATGCAATTTATCGAATCTCGTCAACATAACAGGGTGTGATTCTTTGTCTTTGTTTCTGGAACAACAATCAAGTGTGAGTATTTTGCTTATCAGCCATACTACAACTTTATCTCAACATAGACATAAACAATGTATATCCTTCAGTAATTACTAACAAAATACTGGAGAATAATTCTGCAAAACATTCAATCCAAGGCACTGGATTTTTCCATGAGTACCGTTTAGAGAGCCATTTATCTTTTAACTTGGGATAGATGGTTCTCAATGGCCTCACCAACTTCATATGTGTCATTAATATAATTACACCAAGCTTCCTATACAGTCATACACATACAGTACCTTCTTCCTTTGCTACCAGGAAGTCTGTAAACATTCTGTAAGACTGCACCTTACTCTTTATCATTTGTAACTCTTGTCCAACAAACTCAAAAGCTTTGTTATACAATTAAGTAATAGTGTATAATAGTTCAGCCAAATATATAACAAGTGAAAATGCTTTATTTATCGAATTTGTTAATCAATGGTATATCTGTTAAATTTCTTAGGACAGCTTTCTCTGACCACTGTTGCGGCTTTGTATATAATCAGGTGAGATAGAATCTCTATAAAAGGTTGAAGGCACTAGTTGTCCTAAAGGACAATTACCATATTGTCCATATGGGAGCCACTTGTATGCCTTTTTCCCACATAAATAATATAAATTTTCTGGTAACATGTATGGAATGTTATGCACTACTGTCCGTAAACTCATTAATGTATTTCCTTCTACCTGTGAGTCTGGAGTGCGCTCACACCTGTGAGTTACATTTAACTTACTCCACCATTCAAAGGCAGTATCTGCTATCTGTATTTGCATTCCACTAATTAGTGTAGTCTCTTTGTCACCATTATCACAGCTATAAACATTATAGCCACAGGTCTGAGTAAAATTTACCTTTGAATGGGCACAATTTACTTGTCCCAATTGTCTGGATATTACGTCTAAACTTAACATCTCTTCATTTCTATTACCCATTGCTACAGAAGTATATTTGCTTCAGCTTTGCTTGTAGCCATTTAAAATAGGACTCTGGATGTTGTACCATAGTAATGATCATAAGTGGCATAGACCTCTGGGCAAAAGCCTTATTAGGCTGTTTTGTAATGTGACTGTACAACAAAGTTTAGCCATGGCTTAAAGAGTTCTCACTTAACTCTACTACCATTGGTTGTATTCCCTGCATATGTACAATTCTGGCAATTATATTTCATTGGATCAATTTTTAATGACCAAATGAGGGACACAACAATTACTATCATCATAACAGAACACATTATACATCCCCAAAGATAGAAACATAGAATTTGACGGCAGATAAGAACCACTTGGCCCATCTAGTCTGCCCCTTTTTTATTTTATCCTTTAGGCAATCTCAACCCTTTTTTAACCTTAATTCTTTGTAAGGATATTCATATGCCTGTCCCAAGCATGTTTAAATTGCCCTACAGTCTTAGCCTCTACCACCTCTGATGGGAGGCCATTCCACTTATCCACTACCCTTTCTGTGAAGTAATTTTTCCTTAAATGTCCCCTGAACCTCCCCCCCTCCAGTCTCAATGTATGCCCTCGAGTTCTAATACTTCTTTTCCTTTGAAGAATGTTTCCCTCCTGAACTTTGTTAAGACCCTTGATATATTTGAAAGTTTCTATCATGTCCCCCCTTTCCCTTCTCTCCTCCAAACTATACATGTTAAGATCTTTTAGCCTTTCCGGGTAAGTTTTGTGATGTAGGCCATGCACCATTTTAGTTGCCCTTCTTTGTACACTCTCTAATGTATTTATATCCTTCTGGAGATAGGGTCTCCAGAACTGGACACAGTATTCCAGATGGGGCCGTACCAATGACCTATACAGTGGCATTATCACTTCTTTTTTCCTGCTACTGATTCCTCTCCCTATGCAACCAAGCATCTGACTTGCCTTTCTCATTGCTTTGTTGCATTGCTTTCCTGCCTTCAAGTCACTTGAAATAGTGACTCCTAAATCTCTTTCCTCCTCAGTAGTTTCCATTATAGTACCCTTGATACTATACTTAGCCTTTGGGTTTTTGAGACCCAAGTGCATGATTTTGCATTTTTTAGCATTAAACTGTAGTTGCCACGTTCTTGACCATTTCTCAAGCCTACCTAGGTCATTAATCATTTGTTTGACCCCTCCCGGTGTGTCTACCCTGTTGCATATCTTTGTATCATCTGCAAAAAGGCATATCTTCCCTTCAATACCATCTGCAATGTCACCAACAAAGATATTAAAGAGAACTGGACCAAGTACAGATCCCTGGGGTACTCCACTGGTAACATTTCCCTCCATAGATTGCACTCCATTAACTACGACTGCCTGTTTCCTATCCTGCAACCAGGTTCTTATCCATTTAACTGATTTATAATCCACCCCTAGGCTTTCAAGTTTATTTAGCAGTCTGCGATGTGGGACAGATGTTCATCAAATACCAGAATTACGGAATTAGTCCTTGTAAACATTACTGCAGAACTGCCGCTGGAAGCATAGTTCCTTGAAGGAGGCACTATGCTGATTAGGAGTCCAGTATTGGTCTGGACACAAGATAGGCAGCTTCCAATTGGTATTGGGTGAACAGGAGTAGCACCTGATGCATTTCACTGCAGGTCCTGCAGCTTTTTCAAAGGCCTCCTAAACAACCTTGCAGAAAATTATCTGGTGAATGGATCTGCTCTTTGGTGATACTCCACACCCACTCTACATTAAGGACACCACAATCTGGTGAGGACCCAGGACCCTGGTAACAACATCCATTCCAAGGGATGCCGTCAAGGAACTATGCCTCCAGCAGCAGTTCTGCGGTAATGTTTACAAGGAATGTGCCATCAGCCCTCCCTATTAATTCTGTACACCTATCTGCAGTCCACTATAAATCTAAAGGAACGGACACCATTAATTGAGCAGCCTGTGTTGGTGGTTTCACGGTTTTTAATTGCTGTTACATTAACTTATTTTATTAAATTTAAATTAACCCTTCATTCCATCCATCTGTTTATGTTATATATTTTATAAATTTTTTAATGCTTAGCACTGCTATTTTGTGTATTGCTTTTTTCATGTGATTTACAGGTCTGACTAGTCCTGTGTGTAGCAGCAGCAGCACTAGAACAATGACCCATTTTGCGCCTGATCTTAACCTTGGTTAATTTTCTCTAACTCTTCAGTGTAGAATTATTTCTCCACAAATCCTGACAACAGGTGTCAAGCCATCTGTTGCCTTTGTCAATACATAATAAGTAGGGGTAAGGACATTAACCACCTAGTAACATCCTCTCTTATACGTCACCTGCAGCGCATTCACCATAAGTCATTGTCAAGTTCAGAAACTTTGGGTAATAGCGTAAGCAGTCCACTAACACCGAAATTATGTTTTGTTTGAATATTATTTCTCTGTGAGGATGAGGATGTAAACTCTGAAGGGGGGGGATCTGATGATGAGGATGACATCTTGCCACTGTAGAGCCAGTTTGTGCAAGTAGAGATTAATTGCTTCTTTTTTGGTGGGGGCCCAAACAAAGTAATCATTTTAGCCACAGTGGTGCGGCAGACCCTGTCGCTGAAATGATTGGTTTGTTAAAGTGTGCATGTCCTGTTTATTAGAGATGAGCGGGTTCGGTTCCTCGGAATCCGAACCCGCCCAAACTTCAGCTTTTTTTACACGGATCCGAGCGACTCGGATCTTCCCGCCTTGCTCGGTTAACCCGAGCGCGCCCGAACGTCATCATGACGCTGTCGGATTCTCGCGAGGCTCGGATTCTATCGCGAGACTCGGATTCTATATAAGGAGCCGCGCGTCGCTGCCATTTTACACGTGCATTGAGATTGATAGTGAGAGGACGTGGCTGGCGTCCTCTCCGTTTAGAGAAGAAATAGATAGGAGAGTGAGAGTGAGACAGTGACACTTCATTTACTGGAGCTTAGGAGGAGTACTCAGACAGAGAGTGCAGAATTTTGCTGATAGTATTAGTTAGTTATACTAGTGACAGAGTGAGACAGTGACACTTCATTTACTGGAGCTTAGGAGGAGTACTCAGACAGAGAGTGCAGAATTTTGCTGATAGTATTAGTTAGTTATACTAGTGACTGACCAGTGACCACCAGTGCAGTTTTATATTATTTAATATAATCCGTTCTCTGCCTGAAAAAACGATACACAGTGACTCAGTCACATACCATATCTGTGCTCAGCCCAGTGTGCTGCTGCATCATCTATGTATAATATCTGACTGTGCTCACACAGCTTAATTGTGGGGGAGACTGGGGAGCAGTTAGGTTATAGCAGGAGCCAGGAGTACATATTAAAATTAAACAGTGCACACTTTTTTTCTGCAGGAGTGCCACTGCCAGTGTGACTGACCAGTGACCTGACCACCAGTATATAGTATACTATATTGTATTGTGAATGTCTGCCTGTAAAAGTTAAACACACGTCGTGTGACTTGTGTGGTGTTTTTTTATTCTATAAAATAAAAAACTCATTCTGCTGACAGACAGTGTCCAGCAGGTCCGTCATTATATAATATATACCTGTCCGGCTGCAGTAGTGATATATATATATTTTTTATATCATTATTTATCATCCAGTCGCAGCAGACACAGTACGGTAGTTCACGGCTGTAGCTACCTCTGTGTCGGCACTCGGCAGTCCATCCATAATTGTATACCACCTACCCGTGGTTTTTTTTTTCTTTCTTCTTTATACATACTACATCTCATTATCATCCAGTCTATATTAGCAGCAGACACAGTACAGTACGGTAGTCCACGGCTGTAGCTACCTCTGTGTCGGCACTCGGCAGTCCGTCCATAATTGTATACGACCTACCCGTGGTTTTTTTTTTCTTTCTTCTTTATACATACTACATCTCATTATCAACCAGTCTATATTAGCAGCAGACACAGTACGGTAGTCCACGGCTGTAGCTACCTCTGTGTCGGCACTCGGCAGTCCATCCATAATTGTATACCACCTACCCGTGGTTTTTTTTTTCTTTCTTCTTTATACATACTACATCTCATTATCATCCAGTCTATATTAGCAGCAGACACAGTACAGTACGGTAGTCCACGGCTGTAGCTACCTCTGTGTCGGCACTCGGCAGTCCATCCATAATTGTATACCACCTACCCGTGGTTTTTTTTTCTTTCTTCTTTATACATACATACTACATCTCTTTATCAACCAGTCTATATTAGCAGCAGACACAGTACGGTAGTCCACGGCTGTAGCTACCTCTGTGTCGGCACTCGGCAGTCCATCCATAATTGTATACCACCTACCCGTGGTTTTTTTTTCTTTCTTCTTTATACATACATACTACATCTCTTTATCAACCAGTCTATATTAGCAGCAGACACAGTACGGTAGTCCACGGCTGTAGCTACCTCTGTGTCGGCACTCGGCAGTCCGTCCATAATTGTATACCACCTACCCGTGGTTTTTCTTTTCTTTCTTCTTTATACATACTACATCTCATTATCATCCAGTCTATATTAGCAGCAGACACAGTACAGTACGGTAGTCCACGGCTGTAGCTACCTCTGTGTCGGCACTCGGCAGTCCATCCATAATTGTATACTAGTATCCATCCATCTCCATTGTTTACCTGAGGTGCCTTTTAGTTGTGCCTATTAAAATATGGAGAACAAAAATGTTGAGGTTCCAAAATTAGGGAAAGATCAAGATCCACTTCCACCTCGTGCTGAAGCTGCTGCCACTAGTCATGGCCGAGACGATGAAATGCCAGCAACGTCGTCTGCCAAGGCCGATGCCCATTGGCATAGTACAGAGCATGTCAAATCCAAAACACCAAATATCAGTAAAAAAAGGACTCCAAAACCTAAAATAAAATTGTCGGAGGAGAAGCGTAAACTTGCCAATATGCCATTTACCACACGGAGTGGCAAGGAACGGCTGAGGCCCTGGCCTATGTTCATGGCTAGTGGTTCAGCTTCACATGAGGATGGAGGCACTCAGCCTCTCGCTAGAAAAATGAAAAGACTCAAGCTGGCAAAAGCAGTAGCACCGCAAAGAACTGTGCGTTCTTCGAAATCCCAAATCCACAAGGAGAGTCCAATTGTGTCGGTTGCGATGCCTGACCTTCCCAACACTGGACGTGAAGAGCATGCGCCTTCCACCATTTGCACGCCCCCTGCAAGTGCTGAAAGGAGCACCCGCAGTCCAGTTCCTGATAGTCAGATTGAAGATGTCAGTGTTGAAGTACACCAGGATGAGGAGGATATGGGTGTTGCTGGCGCTGGGGAGGAAATTGACCAGGAGGATTCTGATGGTGAGGTGGTTTGTTTAAGTCAGGCACCCGGGGAGACACCTGTTGTCCATGGGAGGAATATGGCCGTTGACATGCCTGGTGAAAATACCAAAAAAATCAGCTCTTCGGTGTGGAAGTATTTCACCAGAAATGCGGACAACATTTGTCAAGCCGTGTGTTCCCTTTGTCAAGCTGTAATAAGTAGGGGTAAGGACGTTAACCACCTCGGAACATCCTCCCTTATACGTCACCTGCAGCGCATTCATAATAAGTCAGTGACAAGTTCAAAAACTTTGGCCGACAGCGGAAGCAGTCCACTGACCAGTAAATCCCTTCCTCTTGTAACCAAGCTCACGCAAACCACCCCACCAACTCCCTCAGTGTCAATTTCCTCCTTCCCCAGGAATGCCAATAGTCCTGCAGGCCATGTCACTGGCAATTCTGACGAGTCCTCTCCTGCCTGGGATTCCTCCGATGCATCCTTGCGTGTAACGCCTACTGCTGCTGGCGCTGCTGTTGTTGCTGCTGGGAGTCGATGGTCATCCTAGAGGGGAAGTCGTAAGCCCACTTGTACTACTTCTAGTAAGCAATTGACTGTCCAACAGTCCTTTGCGAGGAAGATGAAATATCACAGCAGTCATCCTGCTGCAAAGCGGATAACTGAGGCCTTGACAACTATGTTGGTGTTAGACGTGCGTCCGGTATCCGCCGTTAGTTCACAGGGAACTAGACAATTTATTGAGGCAGTGTGCCCCCGTTACCAAATACCATCTAGGTTCCACTTCTCTAGGCAGGCGATACCGAGAATGTACACGGACGTCAGAAAAAGACTCACCAGTGTCCTAAAAAATGCAGTTGTACCCAATGTCCACTTAACCACGGACATGTGGACAAGTGGAGCAGGGCAGGGTCAGGACTATATGACTGTGACAGCCCACTGGGTAGATGTATGGACTCCCGCCGCAAGAACAGCAGCGGCGGCACCAGTAGCAGCATCTCGCAAACGCCAACTCTTTCCTAGGCAGGCTACGCTTTGTATCACCGCTTTCCAGAATACGCACACAGCTGAAAACCTCTTACAGCAACTGAGGAAGATCATCGCGGAATGGCTTACCCCAATTGGACTCTCCTGTGGATTTGTGGCATCGGACAACGCCAGCAATATTGTGTGTGCATTAAATATGGGCAAATTCCAGCACGTCCCATGTTTTGCACATACCTTGAATTTGGTGGAGCAGAATTTTTTAAAAAACGACAGGGGCGTGCAAGAGATGCTGTCGGTGGCCAGAAGAATTGCGGGACACTTTCGGCGTACAGGCACCACGTACAGAAGACTGGAGCACCACCAAAAACTACTGAACCTGCCCTGCCATCATCTGAAGCAAGAAGTGGTAACGAGGTGGAATTCAACCCTCTATATGCTTCAGAGGTTGGAGGAGCAGCAAAAGGCCATTCAAGCCTATACAATTGAGCACGATATAGGAGGTGGAATGCACCTGTCTCAAGTGCAGTGGAGAATGATTTCAACGTTGTGCAAGGTTCTGATGCCCTTTGAACTTGTCACACGTGAAGTCAGTTCAGACACTGCCAGCCTGAGTCAGGTCATTCCCCTCATCAGGCTTTTGCAGAAGAAGCTGGAGACATTGAAGGAAGAGCTAACACGGAGCGATTCCGCTAGGCATGTGGGACTTGTGGATGGAGCCCTTAATTCGCTTAACAAGGATTCACGGGTGGTCAATCTGTTGAAATCAGAGCACTACATTTTGGCCACCGTGCTCGATCCTAGATTTAAAACCTACCTTGGATCTCTCTTTCCGGCAGACACAAGTCTGCTGGGGTTCAAAGACCTGCTGGTGACAAAATTGTCAAGTCAAGCGGAACGCGACCTGTCAACATCTCCTCCTTCACATTCTCCCGCAACTGGGGGTGCGAGGAAAAGGCTCAGAATTCCGAGCCCACCCGCTGGCGGTGATGCAGGGCAGTCTGGAGCGACTGCTGATGCTGACATCTGGTCCGGACTGAAGGACCTGACAACGATTACGGACATGTCGTCTACTGTCACTGCATATGATTCTCTCAACATTGAAAGAATGGTGGAGGATTATATGAGTGACCGCATCCAAGTAGGCACGTCACACAGTCCGTACTTATACTGGCAGGAAAAAGAGGCAATTTGGAGGCCCTTGCACAAACTGGCTTTATTCTACCTAAGTTGCCCTCCCACAAGTGTGTACTCCGAAAGAGTGTTTAGTGCCGCCGCTCACCTTGTCAGCAATCGGCGTACGAGGTTACATCCAGAAAATGTGGAGAAGATGATGTTCATTAAAATGAATTATAATCAATTCCTCCGTGGAGACATTGACCAGCAGCAATTGCCTCCACAAAGTACACAGGGAGCTGAGATGGTGGATTCCAGTGGGGACGAATTGATAATCTGTGAGGAGGGGGATGTACACGGTGATATATCGGAGGATGATGATGAGGTGGACATCTTGCCTCTGTAGAGCCAGTTTGTGCAAGGAGAGATTAATTGCTTCTTTTTTGGGGGGGGTCCAAACCAACCCGTCATATCAGTCACAGTCGTGTGGCAGACCCTGTCACTGAAATGATGGGTTGGTTAAAGTGTGCATGTCCTGTTTATACAACATAAGGGTGGGAGGGAGGGCCCAAGGACAATTCCATCTTGCACCTCTTTTTTCTTTTATTTTTCTTTGCGTCATGTGCTGTTTGGGGAGGGTTTTTTGGAAGGGCCATCCTGCGTGACACTGCAGTGCCACTCCTAGATGGGCCCGGTGTTTGTGTCGGCCACTAGGGTCGCTTATCTTACTCACACAGTCAGCTACCTCATTGCGCCTCTTTTTTTCTTTGCGTCATGTGCTGTTTGGGGAGGGTTTTTTGGAAGGGACATCCTGCGTGACACTGCAGTGCCACTCCTAGATGGGCCCGGTGTTTGTGTCGGCCACTAGGGTCGCTTATCTTACTCACACAGCGACCTCGGTGCAAATTTTAGGACTAAAAATAATATTGTGAGGTGTGAGGTATTCAGAATAGACTGAAAATGAGTGTAAATTATGGTTTTTGAGGTTAATAATACTTTGGGATCAAAATGACCCCCAAATTCTATGATTTAAGCTGTTTTTTAGGGTTTTTTGAAAAAACACCCGAATCCAAAACACACCCGAATCCGACAAAAAAAATTCGGTGAGGTTTTGCCAAAACGCGGTCGAACCCAAAACACGGCAGCGGAACCGAACCCAAAACCAAAACACAAAACCCGAAAAATTTCCGGCGCTCATCTCTACTGTTTATACAACATCTTGCACCTCTTTTTTTTCTTTGCATTATGTGCTCCTTGGGGTCTAGTTTTTAAAACTGCCATCCTGTCTGACACTGCAGTGCCACTCCTAGATGGGCCAGGTGTTTACGCTGCCCACTTGTGTCACTTAGCTTAGTCACACAGCTTCCTCATTGCACCTCTTTTTTTTTTCTTTGCATTATGTGCTCTTTAGGGCCTAGTTTTTAAAACTGCCATCCTGTCTGACACTGCAGTGCCACTCCTAGATGGGCCAGGTGTTTGTGCCGCCCACTTTGGTTGCTTTGCTTAGTCATCCAGCTACCTCATTGCACCTCTTTTTTTCTTTGCATTATGTGCTCTTTGGGGCATAGTTTTTAAATTTGCCATCCTATCTGACACTCCTAGATGGGCTAGGTGTTTGTGCCGCTTGTGTTGCTTAGCTTAGTCATCCAGCTGCCTCATTGCACATCTTTTTTTCTTTGCATTATGTGCTCTTTGGGGCCTAGTTTTTAAAACTGCCATCCTGTCTGACACTGCAGTGCCACTCCTAGATGGGCCAGGTGTTTGTGCCGCCCACTTTGGTTGCTTTGCTTAGTCATCCAGCTACCTCATTGCACCTCTATTTTTTTTTGCATTATGTGCTCATTGGGGCCTAGTTTTTAAATTTGCCACCCTGTCTGACACTGCAGTGCCACTCCTAGATGGGCCGCGTGTTTGTGCCGCCCACTTGCGTTGCTTAGCTTAGTCATCCAGCGACCTTGGTGCACCTCTTTTTTTCTTCACATTATGCGCTCTTTGGGGCCTAGTTTTTAAATTTGCCATCCTGTCTGACACTGCAGTGCCACTCCTAGATGGGTCACATATTTGTGCTATCTCTGTGCAACCTTTTGGCCTAAACATAATATTGTGAGGTGTGAGGTGTTTAGAATATACTGGAAATTAGTGGAAATGAATGTAGTTAAGGTTAATAATACCGTATAATCAAAATTACCCCCAAATTCTGTGATTTTAGCTGTTTTTATGTTGTATTTTTCAAAAATCATCCAGATCCAAAACTAAAACCAAAATCCAAAAGGGTGGTTTTGGCAAAACCAATCCAGATCCAAAACACGAGTGGGGTTCCAGATCCAAAACCCAAAACCCAAAAAGTGTCCACCACACATCTCTAATTATAACTTCAAATCAAAATTGCATCTGTGCCTATAAGGTAATTCAACTTCTACCTTTTATATATATATATATATATATATATATACATATATTATCAACTAGTATTTCACTTGTTAAATGTGTGTTTCTATTGCTTGGGGTTCCCAGGGTCTCCGCACTAGTTATTTCTAAGTGTATATAACGATTTACCTGCTGCAATCTGCTTTAAAACCTTTGCTTACTATTCAAGTGTAATTAGAACAAAAAAACAGAGAAGTGCAGCTGCGCTGGTGAATGTTATTTAAATATTGTGCATTCTCCTTTATAAAAGACATTTAATATACATATTACAATCATAAACAAGAAACATTTTATATCAAACACATATACAGTATAAATATAAACAGTGGTCAAAGTGGAAATTTATAAAGTGGGGGTATGGAAAAGTGAAGGTTGTACTTATGTGCGCACCAAAGGTGTGTGCATGCTCTGTAAAAGGGGACATGGCCACTGAAAAGGGGTCATGCCCTTCAGTGTAGTTTACCACCCCTTGGGGGTCATTCCGAGTTGTTCACTCGTTGCCGATTTTCGCAACGGAGCGATTAAGGCTAAAATGCGCATGCACATGGTACGCAGTGCGCAAGCGGTAAGTATTTTAGCACAAAACTTTGTAGATTTACTCACGTCCGAAGGAAGAATTTTCATCGTTGAAGTGATCGGAGTGTGATTGACAGGAAGTGGGTTTTTCTGGGCGGAAACTGGACGTTTTCTGGGAGTGTGCGGAAAAATGCAGGCGTGCCAGGAAAAAACGCAGGAGTGTCTGGAGAAATGGGGAAGTGGCTGGCCGAACGCAGGGCGTTTTTGTGACGTCAAACCAGGAACGAAACGGCCTGAGCTGATCGCAATCTGTGAGTAGGTCTGGAGCTACTCAGAAACTGCTCAGAATTTTCTATTCGCAATTCTGCTAATCTTTTGTTCGCTATTCTGCTAAGTTAAGATACACTCCCAGAGGGTGGCGACCTAGCGTGTGCAATGCTGCTAAAATCTGCTAGCAAGCAAACAACTCGGAATGACCCCCCTTATACACATTTTGCACCACAATAGTAGGACCCCTTATACTATCTAGTACTGGTGCCCCTTTCACATTATAGCACAAGGTATGAGCTGAAAATTCACATTATAGCACATGGTGTGAGCCAAAATTCACATTATAGCACACAGTGGGGTATATTTACTAAAAATCGTATTTTCCCGTTTGAGGTCAATCACGAATGACATCGAAAGTGTAAATTTGCAACTTTTTGAATTTAGTACGACTAATTTACTAAGCTGCCGTATTCTGCATTTTCGGTTTTACCGATGTCGATGTCATTCGTTTTTTTTGGCAGTGTTTTACGTGAGTGACTTGTAAAACACTGCCGACTTTAATACAATGAATCTCGGCCGGATCTGAGAGATCCATGCTGGGCTTCATTGTGCACCTTGTAAAAAAAAAAAAAAACAGTGTTAAAATAAAATAAAAAATTGCGTGGGGTCCCCCCCCATAACCCAAACCAGCCTCGGGCTCTTTGAGCCGGTCCTGGTTGCAAAAATATGGGGGGAAAAATGATAGAGGTTCCCCCATATTTAAACAACCAGCACCGGGCTCTGCGCCTGGTCCTGGTTCCAAAAATACGGGGGACAAAAAGCGTAGGGGTCCCCCGTATTTCTGAAACCAGCACCGGGCTCCACTAGCCAGATACATAATGCCACAGCCGGGGGACACTTTTATATAGGTTCCGGCGGCCCTGGCATTACATAACCAACTAGTCACCCCTGGCCGGGGTACCCTGGAGGAGTGGGGACCCCTTCAATCAAGGGGTCCCCCCCCTCCAGCCACCCAAGGACCAGGGTGAAGCCCGAGGCTGTCCCCCCCATCCAAGGGCTGCGGATGAGAGGCTGATAGCCGTTTTGTAAAAAAATGAATATTGTTTTTAGTAGCAGTACTACAAGTCCCAGCAAGCCTCCCCCGCAAGCTGGTACTTGGAGAACCACAAGTACCAGCATGCGGAGGAAAACCAGGCCCGCTGGTACCTGTAATACTACTACTAAAAAAATACCCCAATAAAAACATAAGACACACACCTTGAAAGTATAAATTGAATGCATACATCCACACCTCCATATACACATACTTACCTTATGTTCACACGAGGGTCGGTCCTCTTCTCCATGTAGAATCCATGGTGTACCTGTTGAAAAAATTATACTCACAAAATCCAGTGTAGAAGGCTCTTCTTGTAATCCATTTGTAATCCAGGTACTTGTCAAAAAAAAAACGGACACCCGACCTCGCACTGAAAGGGGCCCCATGTTTTAACATGGGACCCCTTTCCCCGAATGCCAGGAACCCCCTCTGACTTATGTCAAAGACGGTTCCATCAGCCAATCAGGGAGCGCCACGTTTCAGCGCGAGGTCGGGTGTCCGTTTTTTTATTTTGACAAGTACCTGGATTACAAATGGATTACAAGAAGAAGAGCCATCTACACTGGATTTTGTGAGTATAATTTTTTCCACAGGTACACCATGGATTCTACATGGAGAAGAGGACCGACCCTCGTGTGAACATAGGTAAGTATGTGTATATGGAGGTGTGGATGTATGCATTAAAGTTATACTTTCAAGGTGTGTGTCTTATGTTTTTATTGGGGTATTTTTTTAGTAGTAGTACTACAGGTACCAGCGGGCCCGGTTTTCCTCTGCATGCTGGTACTTGTGGTTCTCCAAGTACCAGCTTGCGGGGTAGGCTTGCTGGGACTTGTTGTACTGCTACTAAAAACAATATTAATTTTTTTACAAAACGGCTATCAGCCTCCCATCCGCAGCCCTTGGATGGGGGGGACAGCCTCGGGCTTCACCCCTGGTCCTTGGGTGGCTGGAGGGGGGGACCCCTTGATTGAAGGGGTCCCCAATCCTCCAGGGTACCCCGGCCAGGGCTGACTAGTTGGTTATGTAATGCCAGGGCCGCCGGGACCTATATAAAAGTGTCCCCCGGCTGTGGCATTATGTATCTGGCTAGTGGAGCCCGGTGCTGGTTTCAGAAATACGGGGGACCCCTACGCTATTTGTCCCCCGTATTTTTGGAACCAGGACCAGGCGCAGAGCCCGGTGCTGGTTGTGTAAATATGGTAGAACCCCTATCATTTCCCCCCCCATATTTTTGCAACCAGGGCCGGCTCAAAGAGCCCGAGGCTGGTTTTGCTTAGGAGGGGGGACCCCACGCATTTTTTTTTAAAGAAAATAACACTTTCCCATCCCCTTCCCACTGATAAACATGCACGGATCTCATGGATCCGTGCATGCCTATCCAAACACGGGATAAAAAAGCAGGTCTGTTTTTTTTTAGCACTTTTTCATGAATTGTATTTCAGCACGGCAGTGTTTGGCTATTAGGCTGTGGTAGGTGTGGGGCGGAGGAGGCTGTGAGCTTCAGAGATGGTGCGGAGGTACAGAGAAGGACTGAGAATGGCAGAGGAGGTTGAGGGCGGCGGCGGTGCAACGGAGGAGGAGGCTGCGGTTGGCAGCCTTTGGTGCGGCACCGGCTCCTATGATGACCACGGCGCTATGATTTAAAATCTGCTGCAGACTGTCAGCCAATCAGGAGTGGCTGCGCAGCTGCTCCTGATTGGCTGCCGGTCCGTGACAGATTTGAAATCATAGCACCGTGGTCAGCTCGATGCGGCAGTGGCACGGCGGGGTTCGGGGGAGTGTTAATATAAAAAGACATTTGCAAACAATCAATTAAGATTTCACATTTGTAGCGTGTGATCTGAAGTATACATATTTACTTAGATAGTTTGTGGATATAAAATCCTTAGATGTATCTAGGTATAAACAATGCGATATTCAATGATTGTATCATGGTCCTTATTTCCCGCAAGAGTATAATTAATTTGCTCACATAGAGCTAAGTTACCTCTGGATATTTTAGGACTAGATGAGCCTAATGCTGGGTATACACTTATAGATATATCTGCAGATATTCCTATAGACGGACCAAGCAGTGTGTTGTGCATACCCATTGCCAGATCCGTCAGGACTGACGTCACGAACTGGGCGGGCATTTACAAGCATCCGCCCAGTTGTGCTGTCAATCACTGCCGCCGTCTGCAGCAAGTTTCCGGGCGGTAATAGAGGTTTGTTTTCACTTGTTCTCATCAATTGGAAGCAGGTTAGCGTCTGGTACTTAAAAAACCTTTGCCTCTTATTCCAATATTTTCAGTGGCGGATAGCAGTAGAATTTGCTGGTACTTGGCAGTGGATAAATGTATACATATACTCCGCAGCAGATATCAACCAGTTTCATTCTCTCCAAGAACTTTATCAACTTTACTTATGTACTCTAATTCCGTTTTTTTAATTCCAGTCTTTGTTTTATATTTATTTGTATTATTTAGAGCCCATGCCAGGATGTTGTCTAATTTATTCTACTATTGTTTAGGAGGTATATATGATACCTCGTATTTACTCCACGTCCGGACTGCTTTGATGCTCCAAATTAGGTATTTAATCCCGTTTATTCTAAAGGATGTTGTACACCCATCCTGGCTCCAAGAGACTATGGTGATCCCTCATTTGACAGAGGATAATCCCCTCTTTCAAATTCTGCACACCTTTCGTAGCTTTTTCCAGATGACAATATGGGATCCGGTAAGGATCCTGGCGGTCGGGATCCCAGCTTTTAAAAGACTGACACCGGCATCCGGAATAGATTACAATGCCGGCGCCGTCATCCCTTTTCGAGAGACTACCGGGCGAGGTAAGCTTAGGGGGTGGGGGGAGGTTATGTATAAGCTACGGGGTGGAAGTTTAGGATCAGGCTGCAGGTAGGGGGTTTAGTTTTTGCTGCTTTAGGCACCCCTGGGGAAGGTTAGGCTGTGGGGTGGTGGGTGGGGGGGGGGGGTAGGTTAAGGCTGCGGGAAGGGTGGGGGTTAGGGTTAGCCACCACCAGAGAGGTTTAGGGTTAGGCTGAAGTAAGGGAGGGTTAGGGGGCAAGGGGGTGAGGGGAAGCTTGCTTCCTGACCCCTGTTGTGATTCTAATCAGCAGGATGCCGTGGGGTAGGGGAGTGAGGTGTAGCTTGCTTCCCGATCCCTGATGGGATTCTAAACAGCAGGATGCCGTGTTTGGTATTCTGACTGCTGGCATCCCGCCCACAGGCATTTCAGCCCCAACCTGACAATATACCTACACTACAGAAAGCTAAGCTTTCAAGGCACAATATGGTATGCCTTGTTGTGCTACCAATATTATGGGTGTAGTACTGGTGACCGGCGGTCAGGAGACCACCGGTCAGCTTACCGACGCCGGGATCCCAGCAGCATACCGACGCCGGTCGCCACGGGTTCTATTCCCACTCTATGGATGTCGTGGACACCCACGAGTGGAAATAGTCCCTGTTGGTCGGCATGCCGACCATCGGGATAGTGAGCCGTCGGACTCGTGGAGGAGGTCATGTGACTGTCGGTCAGCTGACCGGCGGTCACATGAATGCCACTCAATATTATTCCTACACATTTTTAAGCACAACATTCATGTCAAACTATGCTTTATCATTTTCAAGTGCAGATGTTACTATGAAAACAGAATGTGAAGAATTGTTCTCTTTCTTTAGCTGGTTAAAAGAGGTGGATTGATGCCAACGCAAGAATCACAAAGTATTCCCTGGTGTAGTTTAATAATAATTTACTTTCTTGCAATTTCAATTAGTGATGTGCACCGGAAATTTTTCGGGTTTTGTGTTTTGGTTTTGGATTCGGTTCCGCGGCCGTGTTTTGGATTTGGACGCGTTTTGGCAAAACCTCCCTGAAATTTTTTTGTCGGATTCGGGTGTGTTTTGGATTCGGGTGTTTCTTTACAAAAAACCCTCAAAAACATCTTATATCATAGAATTTGGGGGTCATTTTGGTCCCATAGTATTATTAACCTCAATAACCATAATTTCCACTCATTTCCAGTCTATTCTGAACACCTCACATCTCACAATATTATTTTTAGTCCTAAAATTTGCACCGAGGTCGCTGGATGGCTAAGCTAAGCGGCCTAAGTGGCCGACACAAACACCTGGCCCATCTAGGAGTGGCACTGCAGTGTCAGACAGGATGGCAGATTTAAAAAATAGTCCCCAAACAGCACATGATGCAAAGAAAAAAAGAGGTGCAATGAGGTAGCTGTGTGACTAAGCTTAGCGACCCAAGTGGCCGACACAAACACCTGGCCCATCTAGGAGTGGCACTGCAGTGTCAGACAGGATGGCAGATTTAAAAAATAGTCCCCAAACAGCACATGATGCAAAGAAAAAAAGAGGTGCAATGAGGTAGCTGTGTGACTAAGCTAAGCGACCCAAGTGGCCGACACAAACACCTGGCCCATCTAGGAGTGGCACTGCAATTTTCTAGTGAGATGATGAGTGCTTCCATCCTCATGTGAATCTGAACCACTAGCCATGAACATAGCCCAGGGCCTCAGCCGTTCCTTGCCACTCCATGTCGTAAATGGCATATTGGCAAGTTTACGCTTCTCATCAGGCGCTTTTAATTTTGATTTTTGGGTCATTTTACTGAACTTTTGTACTATACTTGATGACACAGAGGTAGAGCAGTGGACTACTGTACCGTACTGCTATATATATATATATATACTGGTGGTCAGAAAAATTCTGCACTGTCCTCCTACTATATACTGCGCACAACTAAAATGCAGCACAGGTATGGATGCATAGTATACTTGACGACACAGAGGTAGAGCAGTGGACTACTGTACCGTACTACTATATATATATATATACTGGTGGTCAGCAAAATTCTGCACTGTCCTCCTACTAGATTAGCTGAAGGCTTCATAAGCCTGAGGCCATATAAGAGCCCAACTTTTTGTGATTGGTTGTTTTATGACTAAGCAGTTGCTAAGCAGATCATATTTTCCGGTGGGTTTTTCCTATAGGATCAGAGGGTTGTCAGTCAAGCTGTAAGGGGTTGGTCTCAGGAGAGTATATAGGGCAGGGCATGTGCCTCAGACTTCCTCTTGCCATTTTTATTGTATGGCCCAGGAAGGTTGAGTATACTGCTGTGTTTTTTGGCCTGTTATTGCTTTCAATTTGTGTCCCGCATATTGGTTTCAATTGTATCCCCGTCTGCTCCTTTGCTGCATCCCTTGCCCTCCCTTCTCAATTATTTTGTGTGCCTTGTGTGCTGTTTCCGCTGTACAGCGCTTATTATGCCGCGTCCACGCCGTTCCGCCCCCCCTCCCGCCGCCTCGTGGAGGCTGCTGGTGCCCCGTGCCCGCGATCCCGCAGTGCAGCCCCCCGGAGTTTGCCCCTGGCGGATACTGTGTCGCGGCGGGGTCAGGCCGCTCCGGCCTGCGCCCCTGCCAGCGCCGATCATGCGGCCAGCGGGCGCGATGCCCGTGCTGCGACGGGGGAGCTTTCGGCCGGGCCACGGTAGCGGGTGTCCCCGGCGGCTGCTGTACGCCTGTTGGCTCCCTCGCTCAGCGCGGCTGGCTCCATTGTGTCTCCCCTTACCCCCCCGCTGGCGGCTGCGGCCAGCGGAGCAGGCGCCCACGTGAGGCCTGGCGTCCGCGAACAAGCTGCGGGGGGGGTCACATTGCTGTGGGGATACAGGCATCTCCTGTGCCCCGTATGCCGCGGGACACGGCTACAGCTGACGGGCTCCCCTCTGCGGGGGGCCATTTGCGCCCGCTTATGTTGTGGGGGACGAGGCCATTAGGGCTGGCCCCGGTAACTTAGGAGTGGTGGAGATTTCCCGGAGTGCCGCGTCGGAGGCCCCGTGGTCGGTGTCGGCGCTGTGGTCCCCGGCTGGGGATCTCTCAGCGGGGGCATTTCCGCTGGGTTCTCGGTCACCCGCGGGTTTTCGGCGCGTGGCGGCAGCGCCCCCGAGCATCGGGCTCCAGGCGCTTGCCCCCAGTGGGAGCGGTGCAGCTGGTGGCGACGCAGTCGTCCATTGCTGCTGCGTTCCACCTGCCTGGCCCTCCGCTGTCGTTTGCTGCGCCGCACGGTTTTACCGGGGGACATTTTTTCCCCGGTGGTCTTTCCTGGCCAGTTGCGCAAGCGTTTCCTGCGTCCTCCGGGGCGCCTTTCACGGGCCTCCCGGTTTCCTCTGCATCGCACTTTTCACCGTATGTTGCCAGCTCAGCCGCAAGCATTCAGCCCACGTGGTCAGTCGGCGGCCCTCGGGTTGCTATCCCCCCCCTGCCTTTGCGGACTCGTATTTCGGGTCCTCCCCGGCCGGGGAGAACCCATTGGCCCAATTTTGGCAGCCACCCCCCACTCCTCCTCCGTTCCATCCTGTTTTGGTGGGCTTCCCCGGGTCGACTGGGTACCTGTCGCCTCCCGCGTGGCTTCCTGCCTACGCCGTTGGTGGCGCGCCGGGGGTTAGGGCTCCTTTTCCCCCTGGCGGGGCATCCTCCTCTTTGGGGGGTCCTCCCCCGCCGCTGCCCGCAGGCCCCCCTCCGCCGAGCAAAGGTGCTTTGCCCCCCCTCCCACCTGTTCCCCCATTTCTGTTGATGCGCTGGTTTCTCCTGCGCTTGTTGTCCCTTCTGTTTCCTCCTCGCAGGTGCTGGCAAGTTCCAGGTCTTCGTCGCGGAGGGGCCGGAGGTCGGAGGGGGCTGCGGCCGTGGCGCCGATGGGAGATGTTCCACCGCCATCGGAGTCGGGAGCAACGGACGACGCTGTTCCGGGTCCTGCAGGCGCTGGTGAGCACGCTCTTACTTCCCATTGTTCTTCTAGCACTTCTTCCTCCTCTTCTAGCAGTCTTTCTTCAGGTTCTCCGCGGCGCCCGCGTAAGCTGGCTAGACATATCGCGCGGCGCGTGGCTAAGGAATCGCGTAGGGCGACAGCGCTGGCTTCGGCGGTTCCGTCTGACCCCCCCCCCCCGTTTTACGGAGATGGTGCTTTGCGCCAACACGCCCGTTATTCGGGGGTGGGGGTGCAAGAGGATGCGGGAAAAAATCAGGAAGGGGAAGTATGTTGACATCTTCACCCTTACGGATGAGATGCGGAAGGCTTTTGAGGCAGCTAAGAAACCGGGGGGCATGGTTGAGAGTTCATTCCGTAATTTCCACCAGTGGTTGCGGGGTTTCTTGGTTTTTGCGGCTTGCTACACCGAATCGCGGCCCGCAGAGTATCCCAATTTGGTCAAATATTTATTTTTGGTGCATGACATGTACTTAAAATCCAAGGGTTCCGCTTAGCGGGATTACGACGAGAAATTCCGTCGTAATCAGGATGGCAACCCCATTCTGCCCGCAGGGTTTAAGGATGTCGAAGTATGGTTGGAAGTCACCCAACAGGTCAAGCCCTCCACGGACGCTGCGGTCAAGAAGCCCGCAGCGGCCGTGGGGTCGGGTTCCCGGTCATCAGGGAAAGGCAAGTGTTTTGCCTACAACGAAGGGAAATGCACTAGGGGCGTAAATTGTCATTTTCGCCACTCCTGTAAGTTGTGCGGGGCCGGTCACCCGGCCAAAGACTGCTCCTCGGCGGCGAGCGGTAAGCCCTCCGCTCCAGCTGAGGCCGGTGGAGTTGGTAAATAGGGCCCCCTCCCCTATTCGAGTATCCGAATTGCATCGCTGGCTTGGTTTATACCCCGACAAGTCGGCGGCGTTGTTCCTTTTGGAGGGTTTTCAGCATGGTTTTCGCCTGCCCATTTCGGATTCGGTGCACGTGGTGGCGCGCCAGAATTTGAAGTCGGCTCGCGAATACCCGCATGAGGTCCGGCGGAAAGTAGACGCGGAGATCAGCTTGGGGCGCATGTGTGGGCCCTACGTTTTTCCCCCTCTGCCCTCCTTGTGCATCTCCCCCGTTGGGGTGGTGCCCAAGAAGGCCCCGGGTAAGTTCCGCCTGATACAGCACTTGTCACATCCTCCTGGCGTTTCGGTTAATGACTCCATTCCCGAGGCCGTGTGCAGGGTGCGTTATCAGTCTTTTGATGACGCTCTGCGGTTGGTATGGGACTGTGGTCCGGGGGGCCTGTTGGCAAAATTAGACGTGGAATCGGCTTTTCGGCTACTACCCCTCCACCCGGATTCCCTACGGTTCCTGGGTTTCAAATTGGGGGACAAATTTTACGTGGATCAGTGTCTCCCCATGGGCTGTTTGGTCTCCTGCGCCTATTTGAGAAATTTAGCTCGTTTTTGCACTGGTGCGTCCAAGCCGCCTCCGGGCAACCCAGGGTGGCCCATTACCTGAACGATTTTCTCTTTATGGGCCCAGGGGGAGGTTCGGTCTGTGGCGATATTCTGGCGGTGGCTAGGTCCTTGTTCGACAGCTTGGGAGTTCCCGAAACGCTGGACAAGTGTGAGGGCCCCTGCAGTTGCCTTAGCTATTTGGGAATCGAAATTGACACGGTGGCGGGTTGTTGTCGCCTCCCCGAGGACAAAGTGCGGAAGCTGTTGGGCTTAATTCACGATTGTTTAGGCAAGCGCAGGGTTCGGCTTAAGCAGGTACAGTCTTTGCTGGGTTCTTTCAACTTTGCGTGTCGAATTATCCCCATGGGGAGGGTTTTCTGTCGCAAACTTGAACGGGCCACAGCGGGGACGGTTCGGCAGCATCACACTGTGTACCTTTCCCGCGAGATCAGGGATGATTTGCGGATTTGGGTTTCTTTCCTGGTATCCTTCAACAGGGAGGTTTTGTGGCCTCTCCCTTGTTGTTCCAACAGTTCGCTCCAGTTGTTCACTAATGCTTCGGGCAGTCAGGGCTTTGGGGCATTTTTTGCCGGGGCATGGTGTGCTGCTGCTTGGCCGTCCTCTTGGGTGGCTCGGGGTTTCACCAAGAACCTCCTGTTGCTGGAGTTGTTCCCGATCATAGTTGCCCTTGAGTTGTGGGCCGGACAGTTCTCGAATCGGGACATTTCGTTCCATTGCGACAACGTGGGGGTGGTGCACACTATCAATAACCAGCGTTCTTCCTCTCCACAGGCTTTGCGGCTGTTGCAGCATCTGGGGTTAGTTTGCTTGCGGCGCAATGTTACTTTCAGGGCCCGTCACGTTCCCGGTATCGACAACGGAATTGCGGATGCGTTGTCTCGGTTCCAGTTTGATAGATTCCGGGCGTTGGTACCGGGAGCGGCGGCGGAGGGTTTACCGTGCCCGCCTTCTGTCTGGCAGATTGTCGAGTCGGGTTAGCTGCTCTGGCCAGGTGTGCATTGGCTCCTTCCACGCTCAGGGCGTATGATGCGGCCTGGCGTGATTGGTCGGCCTTTCAAAGTAGGTACGGTGTGGCAGGTGAGTCCCCGGCTGACGTTTTGCTGGCCTTTGTTTGGGAACATTATCAAAGGGGTAGGTCAAAAGCGGCCATGTCTTCTGCCCTTGCGGGCATTGCTTTTCACTCTCGGCTCCGCGGGATGACAGATCCCACCGGGTCTTTTGTCCTTTCCAGAGCGCTTAAAGGGTGGGCTAGGATGCGCCCGGCGCCCACGGACTCCCGTAGACCCGTGACGTTGCAGCTTCTAACGGAGTTGCTGCGTGTGCTGCCTCAAATTGCGACATCGGAGTTCGAGGTGGCTCTATTTAGATGTGCTTTTGCACTAGCCTTCTTTGGGGCTTACCGAGTGAGCGAGTTAGTGGCGTGCAGTAAGGCATCTCGTGACTCCGGTATGCTTTACGGGAATGTGCGCCTGCAGGATGGCCTGTTGCTCTGTAGGATTGTGCGGTCCAAGACAGATCAAACAGGTCGGGGTCGCTGGGTGTCCTTGGAGGCCCGGGAGGAAGCGAGCGTGTGCCCGCTGAGGTTGGCACAGGAGTATCTCCGGTTGAGGCCTTCAGGGGGCGATCAGTTGCTGGTGCATGCGCACGCTGGCCCGCTGACAAAGTTTCAATTTGCTGCAGTGTTTAAGAAATGTTTGGTGGCGCTAGGCTTGCGCGGGGCGGACTTCGGTACCCATTCCTTTCGGGTTGGGGCGGCTACCCATGCAGCGGCTGCGGGCTCATCCCCTGCGGCTATTCGAGAGCTGGACCGTTGAAAGTCTGCCTCCTATAAGTCTTATGTCCGTTGTGATAAGATGTAGTTGCGCCTGTTGCGCTAACCCAAAAACTTGTTTACTCGTCGGTTTTTGAACGCTTACCGTTCAGGAATCGAGGGTGTGAAGTGAATTTTTTAATTTTCCTCTGAGGGGGCCTAATTTCAATTGGCTGTTATCTTACGGTCCACGGGAGGTTTTTTGAGTTTTCTCCTTCACTTGGGTTATTTCGTTTATTGCATTATCTATGTTTTGTGTTCAAATTTCTGATGTTAGGGTGTTTTTCTTTTTCAGCTGCCGTTGATTTTGGGGAGCATGTGTGGCTGGTTGGCCATTCTTATGTTTTTTGGGCGGCGAGGCATCCCATGGCTCTTAGGGCGGCTGATGTTTTCGGATCTAGGGAGTTGCGTTGGGTAGGTGTCAGGGGCATGCTTTGGGGTGATTTGTTGCAGATCCTTTTTCATCGTGAGCGCAGCTGGGGTCGCCCCAGTTGTATCGTCCTGCATTTAGGTGGCAATGATTTGGGCCGAGTTAAGGGCATAGATTTAATTTTGTCCATTAAGGCGGATTTGGTGGCGATTCATTGTCACTGGCCAGGAGTCTGTATTGTTTGGTCGGAGATAGTTCCGCGTTTTCATTGGCGGGGTGCTGTGCGTTTCTCAGCTCTGGAGAAAGCTCGCAAGTAGGTGAATTCGGCGGTGTCTCTGTTCGTTAGGGCCATAGGGGGAGTAGCTGTCAGGCATCCTTTACTTGTGCTGCGTAACCGGCAGTTTTACAAGGATGATGGGGTCCATCTTTCTCCGGACGGAGTGCAGGTTTTCCTGGAAGATGTTTTTGGTGCTTTTCGTTAGGGTTCTTTAGTTTGTTCTTAGTTTGTTCTTATTGTTTGTTCGGATGGCGGTGGCGGTTTTGTAAACCTTTGGTGGCGGGAAGTCGCTACCAACCAGCGGTCAAACAGGCATAAGTGGTCATTGTGGGGCACCCTCTTTAGAAGGACGGCAGGTGTGTTGTTCTCTTGCGGTTGGACATTTAGACGTTCCCCTGCGGGAACCGAACGTTTGCCAGAGAAAAGAGTGGTGAGGCCAGCACAATGCGGGTTATGCAGGAAGGAGGCGGGGTCTGGGTACTCCCCTCCTTGGTTTGGTGGTTTTCATCTAGGTGACTGGAGCAGGTGTCTGGTAGCGACTTTTCCTTTGCCATCCTCCAATCTAAATTTAATTTCACAATCTCAATTAATTCCATTTCAATTACAATTATAGTTTAAATAGTTGGTCAGCGATCAATAAATATCGTCTGACCTTTAACTCCAGCTACCGTGTCCGTGTCTTTATTTCAGTGTTGTGTCAATTTATTTTAGTGATAAGCTAGCTTAAGAAAGGTTTATGTAATCACAATAAAGTTATGGGCGCCTTATATACTGCGCACAACTAAAATGCAGCACAGTTATGGATGCATAGTATACTTGATGACACAGAGGTAGGGCAGTGGACTATTGTACCGTACTGCTATAAATATACTGGTGGTCAGCAAAATTCTGCACTGTCCTCCTACTATATACTGCGCACAACTAAAATGCAGCACAGGTATGGATGCATAGTATACTTGATGACACAGAGGTAGAGCAGTGGACTACTCTACCGTACTGCTATAAATATATACAGGTGGTCAGCAAAATTCTGCAATGTCCTCCTACTATATACTGCGCACAACTAAAATGCAGCACAGGTATGGATGCATAGTATACTTGATGACACAAAGGTAGAGCAGTGGGCTACTGTACCGTACTGCTATATATATATACTGGTGGTCAGCAAAATTCTGCACTGTCCTCCTACTATATATTGCGCACAACTAAAATGCAGCACAGGTATGGATGCATAGTATACTTGATGACACAGAGGTAGAGCAGTGGACTACTGTACCGTACTGCTATATATATATACTGGTGGTCAGCAAAATTCTGCACTGTCCTCCTACTATATACTGCGCACAACTAAAATGCAGCACAGGTATGGATGCATAGTTTACTTGACGACACAGAGGTAGAGCAGTGGACTACTGTACCGTACTGCTATATATATACTGGTGGTCAGCACAATTCTGCACTGTCCTCCTACTATATACTGCGCACAACTAAAATGCAGCACAGGTATGGATGCATAGTATACTTGACGACACAGAGTTAGAGCAGTGGACTACTGTACCATACTGCTATATATATACTGGTGGTCAGCACAATTCTGCACTGTCCTCCTACTATATACTACAATGCAGCATGTCAGGTCCGGGTGTTTTTGTGAATCCGTTAACCTGGAGCCAACCACAGGTGTAGGTGCTGGGGTATGAAGAAAACAGGGAGGACGAAGGAAGTTCCGTTTCATATATTTATTAAAGTAACAATTCAGTAAGGAGTTAAATGACTAGTTGTTAATCATCATTATACTGAAGTATTGCAGGAATGACAGAAATAATATGCAAGAGAAAACTCAGAAATAAATAAAAGAAATGTTCATGGAAACATATGCAAAAACAAGCTGAAGAATAAATGTTGAATTGTCCAAATATAAACAGGCTTTGATGCTGAACTGTAGATTGTGTTTAACTGGTTAATGCAGACATGGAGAATTGACTGTAAGAATTTGCAATGGAGTTTTAAGAGTTAACTGAGAGACTGTGAAGAATTATCCTTGTAATGACAACATAGAAAAAGTACTGAATTGGGTTACTTGCGGGTTCCGGAGATCACTGTGAAACTGTAGTAGATGGCAAGGTGATGAATGGGTTAAATGCAGAGTTGAACAAACGAACAGCTGAGGGAATTGGAATCCTCCAAACTTTGTATGATAGGCAGACAGACAAGGTAACCTCATGCAGGACACTGGGAATCCAAGTATTTCCAATAGGTGTGCAATTGACTGATAGCACAATGGAGAGCCGGTAGATCTTTGGCAGTGAAGGCTGCAAAACGGACCTCTGGGAACGGAGGCGATATCTGGACCACAGGAATCACACAGGAATGCACGGAGAGAGTTCAGAGCTAGAGCACAGCTTTGATACAACAAAGCACTGGCCCAGAGTGACATAATCCCAGCCTACTTAAAGGCAGCACAAGCACGGGATTGGCTTACACCTGCCCACAGGTGTTTTCACAAGTGCTCAGTATTAGCTATTTGGTCTCCAACATGGCCACCTCCTATACAGCAGACACACCGCAGTGCCTTAGGCCATTTGGTCCCCGCACTCACAGTTCCCAGACTCTGCATTACCTGTGCCATTGATCACGCCGTGTCCCCACACGGGCGCACAGCACCGCGAGCAACCGCACTGGCAACGGATGAACCCCAGAACCCGCAAAGGTGAGAGACCGGTTCGTGACAGTACCCCCTCTTCTACGGGTGGTCTCCGAACACCTTTGAACCTTGTCAGGATTTTTGGAGAAGTATTTCTGTACCAGTCTTGGAGCATGAACATCTTCAGAGAAAACCCAGGATCTCTCCTCCGGGCCGTAACCCTTCCAGTCGACCAGAAACTGTAAACGTCCATATCGGGAACGTGAGTCCACAATCTCTTTAACTTCAAATTCCTCGTTCTGCAAAGAGTGAACTTTAGGAGATTTGGACTGGGTAGTACGGAACTTATTGAGAATCAAAGGCTTCAGTAAAGATGTATGAAAGGCGTTAGGAATTCTCAAAGACGGTGGCAGCTTGACTTTGTATGACACAGGGTTGAGTACCTTTACAATGGGAAATGGACCAATAAACCTGGGAGCAAATTTCTTAGAAGGAACTTTGAACTTGAGATTGCGCGTAGAAATCCAAACTTGGTCTCCCACTTTGTAATTCGGTACAGCTTTACGTTTTCTATCTGCAAAAGATTTATAACGAGCGGAAGTTTTGACCAAGGACTTACGTACACAACTCCAGATGCTAGATAGACGTTGAAGCTCTTGATCTGCTGCTGGGACCTCTAGGGCTGGCAATGGATGAAACTCTGGCACACGAGGATGAAAGCCGAAGTTAATATAAAAGGGCGTAGATTCTGAAGATGAATGGAAGAGATTATTATGAGCAAATTCTGCCAATGGAAGGTAGTCAACCCAGTCATCCTGAGAGGACGATATATATAGCCGGAGAAATGTTTCAAGGTCTTGGTTGACTCTCTCAGTTTGTCCATCTGTCTGAGGATGATATGCAGAAGAAAAGTTCAACTTGACATTTAAAGATGAACAAAGCGACCTCCAAAACTTGGCCACAAACTGTGTTCCCCGATCAGAAACAATTTCTCGAGGAAGGCCATGCAACTTGAAGATTTCAGAGATGAACAATCTGGCTAGTAAAGGGGCTGATGGTAACCCAGTTAATGGAATGAAATGTGCCATTTTCGAAAATCGATCCACTATCACCCAAATGGTATTTCGCCCTTTTGATGGAGGTAGATCGGTCACGAAATCCATTGAGATATGAGTCCATGGTTGTTTGGGTATGGATAGTGGATGTAACAAACCTGGTGGAGAACTTCTTGGACTCTTATGTTGGGCACATTTAGGACATGCTGCTATAAACTCTTGGACATCGGCTTTGAGACGTGGCCACCAATAAGACTGTTGAATAAACTTGAGAGTCTTTAGAACCCCAGGATGACCCATGAAGGAAGAGGAGTGAGCCCAGGTAAGCAGCCGTTTTCGAAGACTTGTGGCGACAAAGGTCTTGCCAGGCGGAGGAACTGGAGAGGTTCGAGTCATTAAAAAGGACCTAGGATTCACAATGGCTTGATTCGTGGTAGCATCATTTAATTCAGAAGAAGCAAAGGACCGGGAAAGGGCATCTGCCTTTTTGTTCTGAGACCCTGGACGATAGGTGAGTTTGAAATCAAATCGTGAGAAGAAAAGCGCCCATCGAGCTTGTCGTGGATTCAAACACTGAGCTGACTGCAGATACAGAAGATTCTTATGATCAGTATAAACTGTAATGCGATGTTGAGCTCCTTCTAGAAGGTATCTCCACTCCTCAAATGCCAACTTGATGGCAAGTAACTCTTGCTCACCGATTGCATAATTACGTTCTGCCGGGAGGAACTTACGGGAGAAATATCCGCAGGGATGGACTTTTTTATCTTCAAAGACTTGTGACAACACAGCTCCTACTGCTTCTGTAGATGCATCCACCTCTAGTAGAAAGGGACGATTCAGATCAGGCTGTCGAAGAATGGGGGCTGACACAAAGGCTTGCTTTAAATCAGAGAAGGCTTTGATTGCTTCTGAAGACCAGTTCGTAGGATTTGCTCCCTTACGAGTTAGGGCTGTGATGGGAGCAGCTAACGTGGAATAATTCTTAATGAATCTCCTATAGAAATTAGCAAAGCCGAGAAATCGCTGAATCCCCTTGAGAGTTGTAGGAGTGGACCAATCTCGGATAGCTTGTACCTTACCGGGATCCATACATAGCTCTGATCCAGAAATGATGTAACCAAGGAACGGTATGGAAGATACTTCAAAAGTGCACTTCTCTAACTTACAATAAAGTTGATTTTTTCTCAGACGTGTCAGTACCTCTTTAACTTGGTGACGGTGAGACTTTATATCCCTAGAGAATATTAGGATATCATCCAGGTACACTACTAGACACTTGTAGAGAAGATCACGAAAAAGTTCATTCACATAGCTTTGATAAACTGCAGGTGCATTACAAAGACCGAAAGGCATTACAAGGTATTCGTAATGCCCATCCCGGGTATTAAAAGCAGTCTTCCACTCGTCCCCTTCTCGGATGCGGATTAAATTGTAGGCCCCTCGGAGATCCAGTTTAGTAAACACAGTAGCTCCTTTTACCCGGTCAAATAATTCTGGAATTAAGGGTAATGGATACTTGTTTTTCACAGTGATCTCATTGAGTCCACGGTAATCTATGCATGGTCGTAACCCACCGTCCTTCTTCTTAACGA
The DNA here is from genome assembly GCF_028390025.1 of Pseudophryne corroboree. NCBI lineage: Eukaryota > Metazoa > Chordata > Amphibia > Anura > Myobatrachidae > Pseudophryne > Pseudophryne corroboree. The sequence goes on along the minus strand of NC_086444.1, from coordinate 830,664,450 downwards.
AAAAGAATCCGGCTCCTGCAGGTGAAGAAGATGGTCTGATAAATCCTTTGGTTAGATTTTCTTGTATATAATCAGACATAGCTTGCGTCTCTGGGATGGATAGCGGATAAATTCGTCCCCTAGGAGGTGTTTTACCCGGAACCAGGACAATTGGGCAGTCCCATTCGCGATGAGGAGGTAGAGAGTCTGCTGCTTGTTTACTGAAAACATCCGCAAAGGATTGATACACCGGAGGTAGGTCGGGAAGGCTGATTGACCGGAGAGGTACAATTGAGGCTAAACAGTCCTTGGTACAAGATTTACCCCATGAAAGGACTTCCATGGTTTGCCAATTAAGTTGAGGGTTATGTTTCTGCAGCCAAGGTAAACCAAGTATCACATCTTGAGAGGCTTTGGGAATCACGTAGAAGGAGAGGTATTCGGAATGGAGCACACCAACTTTCATCTTGAGACATACGGTTCGATGAGTAATTATACCATCTGGAATTCGACTTCCATCCACTGCTGTAACGGCAACTGCTGCTTCCAGAGGCATGGTTTGAACTTTAGACCGCATGACAAAGGCTGAGGAGATGAAGTTCTCGGCTGCCCCAGAATCTAGGAGAGCTGAAACTTTCACTGTAGAACTTGGAACTTCTAATTGAATAGACAAGGTCGGCTCTTTCCCAGAACGTGATTCTAGAGTAACTCCTAGCTTAACCTCTCTTGAATAAGCTAGGAGCGAGAGTTTCCCGGTCGGAGTTTGCAGAATTTAACTAAGTGTTCAGAGGACCCACAGTACATGCAGAGGTTACCCTGTCGACGACGAAGTCGTTCCTCTTCTGTGAGGCGAGAGCGCCCAATCTGCATAGGTTCGTCTGTCGTTACCGGAGACTGTGATGAAGAATCTTGTCGAGGCCTAGGATGATAACGTGGACTGGATCGCTCTGCCCTGGATTTCTCTAAACATCGCTCCCTGTAGCGTAGGTCAAGTTTGTTACAGAGAGAAATCAATTCATCCAGTTTAGTTGGCACATCCCGGATAGTTAAATCGTCCTTGATTCTCTCAGAAAGTCCATTCCAAAACGCGGCGATCAGGGCCTCCTCATTCCAGTTTAACTCTGAAGACAACGTGCGAAACTGAACAATATATTGATTGACAGGACGTAAACCTTGACGTAGACGGAGAATCTCCAAAGATGCTGAGGTGGTCCTGCCGGGTTCGTCAAAGATTCTCCGGAAAGAAGATACAAACTCTTTGTAATTAGAGAGGATAGGATCACCTCTCTCCCATAATGGTGATGCCCACTCCAGAGCCTGACCGGAGAGGAGGGCAATAATATATGCGACTTTAGAACGAGCTGATGGGAAACTGGCGGACATCAGTTCGAACTGGATCTCGCATTGATTCAGGAATCCCCTGCAAAGTTTTGGAGTTCCGTCAAACTTACTCGGAGAGGGTAACTGCAAGCGGGACGTAGGCAGCATCACAGGAAAAGCTGTAGTGGTAACTGGGACTACCGGAGTTGGAATCTGGACTTGAGACGTTTTAATTGCTGTATGAAGAGTCTCTAAACGGTCTGCCATAGTTTGCATAAACTGCACTATTTGTGTCTGTATAGACTCCTGGTTTTCCAGACGGGAAAGGATATTTGACGTAGCACCGCCTCCTGCGAATTGGTCACTTGACGGATCCATGTGGCCAGTGCTTACTGTCAGGTCCGGGTGTTTTTGTGAATCCGTTAACCTGGAGCCAACCACAGGTGTAGGTGCTGGGGTATGAAGAAAACAGGGAGGACGAAGGAAGTTCCGTTTCATATATTTATTAAAGTAACAATTCAGTAAGGAGTTAAATGACTAGTTGTTAATCATCATTATACTGAAGTATTGCAGGAATGACAGAAATAATATGCAAGAGAAAACTCAGAAATAAATAAAAGAAATGTTCATGGAAACATATGCAAAAACAAGCTGAAGAATAAATGTTGAATTGTCCAAATATAAACAGGCTTTGATGCTGAACTGTAGATTGTGTTTAACTGGTTAATGCAGACATGGAGAATTGACTGTAAGAATTTGCAATGGAGTTTTAAGAGTTAACTGAGAGACTGTGAAGAATTATCCTTGTAATGACAACATAGAAAAAGTACTGAATTGGGTTACTTGCGGGTTCCGGAGATCACTGTGAAACTGTAGTAGATGGCAAGGTGATGAATGGGTTAAATGCAGAGTTGAACAAACGAACAGCTGAGGGAATTGGAATCCTCCAAACTTTGTATGATAGGCAGACAGACAAGGTAACCTCATGCAGGACACTGGGAATCCAAGTATTTCCAATAGGTGTGCAATTGACTGATAGCACAATGGAGAGCCGGTAGATCTTTGGCAGTGAAGGCTGCAAAACGGACCTCTGGGAACGGAGGCGATATCTGGACCACAGGAATCACACAGGAATGCACGGAGAGAGTTCAGAGCTAGAGCACAGCTTTGATACAACAAAGCACTGGCCCAGAGTGACATAATCCCAGCCTACTTAAAGGCAGCACAAGCACGGGATTGGCTTACACCTGCCCACAGGTGTTTTCACAAGTGCTCAGTATTAGCTATTTGGTCTCCAACATGGCCACCTCCTATACAGCAGACACACCGCAGTGCCTTAGGCCATTTGGTCCCCGCACTCACAGTTCCCAGACTCTGCATTACCTGTGCCATTGATCACGCCGTGTCCCCACACGGGCGCACAGCACCGCGAGCAACCGCACTGGCAACGGATGAACCCCAGAACCCGCAAAGGTGAGAGACCGGTTCGTGACACAGCACAGATATGGAGCGTTTTTCAGGCAGAGAACGTAGATATTTGCAGCACACTGAGCACAGATATTTGCAGCACACTGAACACAGAAACTGAGAGAACGCAGCCACGTCCTTTCGCTATCATCTTGTCAAAGTCGGAAAAATATCATGCTACACGTTGCCATATATTCACCTCATGCGCTTGCTCGCTGCACGTGCACATTCTCTCCTGTGCGTGCGGATACTCGCAGCTGCGTGATGGCGCCTCCTCGGCCATGCGCTCGAGTGCGTGGTATGTGCATTTACGGTAGAGTTTGTGTGCGTCTAGCGGGTGACTCAATCGTTAAATAATAAAACCAAATAGTATGTTTTATAGATAATGTTCCCCTTAATAATGACTGTAAGTTTGTTTAATGTAACTGGTCGCTGGACAGGGGAATTCCTCTTTGCATGATATGAAGGGTCAGACAGGGTTTGAGCAGTGGTGTTTGGTACCTAACTAAAGAAAACTTTATTAGGAACAATCCGGTGCTGGTTAGGTAAAGATTAATCGCTCCTGTGTATAGTTATGGCCATTAGTAGTTTCTGGACATTTCCTATATTTGAAGTCCATTATCCATGCGGCGGGAATTCTGAGATTCTCTCCCACCTGAGCAGTTTGATATAGTCACAGCCCACCTGTTCAAACTAACCTATGACCTTTTGTTATGATGCGAGGAGACATTCCTGTGTCCAATGAACAATGAGATTATAGGTCCCTTTGTAGTGTACTGTATGCAGTGTATATAAGGGCAGCCAGCCTGGCCAGCTCTCTTGCTCTCTCCACAAACGGTTTTCATCTTGACTAACTTGGAGCTGGTACCAGAAGCTGCGCAGCGATCGTTCCCCAGTGTGTGTAAGTTATTCTCTGTAACCAACTTGTTCCCTGTTTGTATTGGCCATACTCTCTCTCTGGGGTAAATTTACTAAGCTCCCGATTTTGACCGAGATGCCGTTTTTTCAGCAAAGTGTCATCTCGGTAATTTACTAAACACTAATCACGGCAGAGATGAGGGCATTCGTATTTTTTTGCAAGTCCAAGTAAAAAATTACGAATGAATACACCATCGGTCAAATTACGCCTGTTTAGATATGAATCTCGGTCATTTACTATCCATTCGTAATTGTAATTGCTGCCGTGAAAATGCATTCGCGGCCGCGAAAAATTACACATCGTATTTTTTTCCTAAAAAAAAACGCGCCAGCATTTGAAAACCGTGTTTACATGTGTACTCAATTATCCATTACTCACACCTGAATGTTTGGCCCTATAAAAGTGTTCCAGGCACATTTTGAACTTCTCTCACTCTGAAATGGCGGCTGTGGGGTGTGCCAATGATTTTTGGTTTGCTGTGGGATACCTTAGACTGCTCCATGAGGCTTCCAGGAATCAGGCCCAGGTAAGTGAACATGGTCAACAGGTTGTCCAGGTACCGCGGAGGCTACGCCAGCCTCGTTTTTTTAGAGGGCGTTTAAACTTAAATGCATTGTCCGATGATAGGGTCATACAGATGTTCCGCCTAAATAGAACCAACATTTTCCACCTGTATGACCTTGTCAAACTGGGCATAGACCCTGAGACAGCACGCTCTCGCTCTGTCTCAGGCCTACACAAACTCCTGGCTGTGTTACACTTTATGGCTACTGGGAGCTTCCAGGCTGTGGCAGGCGACGTCATTGGTATCTCACAGCTCACCTTTTCCAGATATTTGAATCAGGTGAGTCTAAAAATACATAGGCGGTTATGTCTAAGTGTTGCTTCTGTAAGTACAAACAACACAGTATTGTAGAGAATACCTAACATGACACTCACCTTAGCTTGTTTAATGTCCACTCAGGTTTTGGATGTGTTGGAGCCACACATTAATGCCTCAATCTGCTTCCCTACCGAGGAGTCGGAGTGGAGTGCTGTCAGGGTAGCTTTCTATGAGCTTGCTGGCATGCCCAATGTGCTGGGGGCCATAGATTGCACACACGTTCAGCTGAGATCACCTAAGGGCCGCCAATATATATATACTAATAGGCATCTGGCACAATCAACTAATGTCCAGGTGGTCTGTGATGCAAACATAAAAATTATGAGTGTTGTTGCAGGTTACCCTGGTGGCTGCCATGACTCCTTCATCCTCAGTCAGTCATCGCTCTTCGATAAATTTGAGGACGGACAAATGCCTGATGGCTGGCTGTTGGGTATGTTTAAAATGTTTTGTGTGTATGTCTTTTAACCACAAACTCGAGTTTTGATTAGGTGAAAGAATAATCTAACATATGTACTAATGTTGACTATATCTGTTTTTCAGGTGATGGGGGTTACGGCTGCTACTCTTGGCTCCTTACTCCATTGTCCCAACCTGATTCTCCTGCTGAACACAGTTACAATCATGCACATAAGGCTACGCGGAATGTGATAGAAAGATGTTTTGGTGTGCTGAAGTCACGGTTTCGGTGTCTGGATAAATCTGCAGGCCTTTTGTTGTATAGTCCCTCAAAGGTGACTAGAATTGTGTTCTGCTGCTGTTTTCTCCATAATCTGTGTTTAAACCAACATCTGGCACATGATGAGGGAGAAAGCAGTCAGCAAGCAGAGGAGTTAGACCCATCTGGTGACAGTGTGAGTACATATGTAGGGAGGCAGGTACGGCAAGAAGTGATCCTGCGCTATTTTTCAGGTCAGTTTTAGTAGGCTGTAATTATCCTTGACTAAACACTTTGCACTACTTTCTATTGTGTGTTTTGTAACTTACTGTTTGTTGTTTATAGTGGTGTGTACATTGTACTTAGTTTATGCAAAAAATACATTTTCAGTCATTACCCATGAAAAACATACATACATACAGAGCAGCTTCGACAATGTTTGAGACGGACACAGGAAGTTGTGTGTTTGTCAAATACAAATTTTTATTTTGCAAATCACATTGGGGTTATTTTTTCCGCTTGTGTGTGCTGGGTGCTGTGCTTTGTGCTGGCTCACTGGCACGTGCTCTGGAGGAACGCCGAACAGGGGAGGTTACTGGCGTTTGGATAGGGGTCGTGGTCCCCGAGCTGGAGGTTACTTGGTGAGCTCCCATCAATGTAATATTGCTGCTCAAATTATTAATGCTTGCAATCAGTTGAGTGTTGGTTGCAGTGTGGCTGGCTACAATCCGGGATAAGGACTCATTCACAACCTGGTTGTGCTGAATGAGCTGAACGAGTGCCTGCTGATGGCGCTGTTGCTCATCTATGATGCGCGTTAAATGAGCAAGCATTTGGCTGTTGTCAGCCCTTATTTGCTCCATTGAGGTTGCCATTCGCCCTACTTGTACAATCAGTCTGCCCGAGTTGCGACTAATGCGCGGTAGATGATGGGGCAGACTGGCAAGGTGTTGTGTATGTGCGGTCAGGCTGGCATTGCTTTGTGCCTGTTGGCTTGTCCAACTGGCCCAAAAGTCATCTGGTATTTGGGTTGGGGGCGGAGCTTGTGCCAGTTGTGGACTGATGGAGGCTTGGGGGATATCCTGCAGCTGTATTGGCTGGCTTGGGTCAACAGGTGTAAGTTGCAGTGTGATGGTTGCCTGTTGGTCTTGTCCCTGCTGGTCCACGTCGGCCATCAAGCTGGGCTCTGTATGGGGTGGCCAACATGCAATGTTTATTAGTCAATTTGTTTAAAGGCTACTTCTACACATTACTACATTCATAATACTCCATTTGTATAGTTTTTGGCGTTGTTTTTCAAAACTTATAATGTTTTTTATTTTCAAAAACATATATACCAACACAGGCGGCCACATAGACAGATTTGCATAATCCACACCTAACTACCTCCCCTCCACAGCATTACAGTGTTATATCACCTCCCCTGACCACGATATAGACTACTTACCTGGATAGTCCAGATGAGCGGAGCCAGTAAGCCATCTACATACTGGACAGGGGAGATGTGTGAACAATATAATGTTGTGGATGCTGTTTTTTTTTTGGAATTTTATTGGTATTTTATTTTAATGTGCACGTGTGTGGCCAAATTTTAAACAAATGTCTGTTATTTATTAAAAATGATGTTGGCGAGATCATCCACTAAGACCTTTTAAAAAAAAACATTTTCACCTTTAGCAATTGAAGACGTAACATCACATTGCTTGTTCTGGAAAACATGTAATCTCAAAACCAACTAACAACATATTAACTGTACTGTGTATATTATTGCCTATGTGTTTAATTTCTGTTTTTACTCACCAGATAACTGAGGTGATCGGGGCTCATCACTCTGCGAACTCGCCAATAGTGCCAGTGGTGGCTGGGGTGACAGTGCCGAAATGCGTCGCCTGGGTGGGAATGATGGAGCCGCAGATTCCGTGCCAAGACGCCGTGTCTTACTTGGCCTCCTGGGTAAGTGGCCCGAGCCCTGTGATGGGCGCCTTACAGGAGGTCGGCTTCCAGAAGCAGAACCTATGTGAAAATATAAACATTAATATTTTGTACTTCTATGTGTTTTCAGAATATGTGACTACAGTGAAGTCTTACCTGCAATCCCTGCCTCATCCTGACTTGTCTGAGGCCTGTCTGGCCGGCTGGTCTGTGGGACTGTTGAAAAAGTGGACCAAACATTATTACCATGCTTTGTGTAAAAATTATAACTGCAAAGCCTTAGTGTACTGTAACCATCTATTAGGTATTGGATAAACAAATAATTTCTGATTAAGAGCTTCAAGCTTCATTATTTTGTGTTGTATATCCAAATGTACATGATGTTGCACACAATAAATCTGTTACATTTGAGAATTATGCCTCAGATATTGCAGAGATTGACTACTTGCAAATGTTTGAAAAAAGTAATATTGGAATAATTGCACCGTTTTTCAGAAGTAAATAAATCTAAAATTATTTTTAAAATAAGCATACAACACAGATGTCCAAGCAATATCGCAAAAAATATTTTATTAAAAAAAAAAAAACAGCTGCCATTGCACATGTTTTAGCGCAATATTAAATTTACCAAACAGCCAATGCATGGTGAAAAAAGCAAATTCAAAACACAAACACACCTTAAGGGTGCATAGGCCTGAAATATGTGAAACACACTTTATGCATCCTTTATCCTTTAAAAATGACATTTACAACATTTAGAGGACATTTAAATAAAAATCTAACAAATCAAACTTACCATCCTGCGTGGGTCGGTCCGAATCCCGGACATGAGTAGCAGACACCACTTCGGCAGGAATCAATGCCCGCACAGGCTCCTCCCAGTCCCGATAGGTGGCCCGGAAAGGGGGGCCACCTCCGGTTTTTCGTGCAGATTTGGCCTCTTTGGCCATCTTGGCCTTGACACGCCGCTTTATATCATAAAACCTCTTGCGGCACGTGTCCTCAGTCCGCCTCACCACACCCTCACTATTCACGGCAAGTATTACTTGCCCCCACAGGACAGACTTCCTGCGGGAGGACACCTTGCCAGCATCCTGACCAAACAATTGGCGATGGTGCTTCATCAGCTCACGCACCAAAGCCATGTTTTCAGCATAGCTGAACTTAATATTCCTGCCAGTCTTGGTAGTGGTGCGTGGCTGCGGAGCCACAACACCATCACTATCACTGGAAAATACAGCAACAGGCACCCCCTCCTCCTCCTCCTCACTAACCTCCTCCCTCTCACTACCCCCCTCCACCTCACTAACAGCCTCCACCTCACTACCAGCCTCCACCTCACTACCAGCCTCCACCTCACTACCAGCCTCCACCTCACTAACCTCCGCCACCACACTGACCTCTGAGTCTGACATGACAAACGACAAAAAACACAGAAAAATCAAAACACAAAACACACTCCTCCACTACTCCTACTACTACACACCACACAGCCAACACACACGCTCACTCACTCACTCACTCACTCACTCACTCACTCACTCACAAACAATGACAAAAGACTGTAAAAAAAAAACAAGGACAAAAAAGTAGACAAACTGTGAAAAAACAATACTACAAATATGACAAGACTACTTACACACACAGTACAGCACTCAACAATCACCAAACTCCTCTCCAAATCCACCAAAAACTCCACCAAACTCACCAACTCCAAATACACCTTCCTCTCTCCTCTCCACTAGCTAAACCCACGAGGTGCGGTGTGTTTGGGGCGGTTTTATAGTAATATGCACAGACACTCCTCCTTCACGAATACAACCAATCACGGCCGCGTGACGAAAACGAAACTTAGGACTAAAAACGCGGCAGCAATTTCTGAATCACTGCCGTAACAGACATGTGACGCAGTCGTAAAAAAAACACATAAACGCGGCCGCGAAACAGCAAACGCGGCCGCAATCTACAGCAGAAAAGCACGAATGACATCGACATCGGAAGAAACGAAAAACACGAATACGACAGCTTAGTAAATTAGTCGTAATCAATTCAAAAAGTTGCAATTTTACACTGTCGATGTCATTCGTGATTGAACTTGGACATGATTCTGGAAAATACGAATCTTAGTAAATTTACCCCTCTATCTCTATTATTGTATAGGATTGTGACGCTATTGTATATTTATGTGTAGTGATTCTGCTTAGATATTGATGTTAGATTGTAGTGTATGAATTGTTAACTGTAGTCCTTTTTTTACATCAGCTAGACATTGGTAGTAAAGGTGTTGGAACCTTAGCAAGGTATCGTGTGTTTATTACATTGCAGAGGGTAATAGGAGCGTCTCAATCGCTCAAGCAGCTTTAACATTAACAAGGTTAAGCAGCGTTATATCGCTACAGTATTTCAGTACAAGGTTTTACAGTATAAGAGTATCCTTTCTGTGTGTTGCATTCAAGGCTTACTGAGTGTCATCCCGTGAGCGTCTGCGCCGCTCGTGTTCCCCTCGTGGTCCTGAGCATCCGCTACGCTGGTAGCGTAGCATTACGGTAGTCGGCCGCCTATAGCGTGCTCGACACCACGCATTAAGCTGTGAGCGAGCGTGTCGCATGTGCGTCTCGATCACGGCCGAGCGTATGCAACGCTAAGTGCGTACCCTTACGGTACCCCATACGCCAATTGCGTACTGAGTCTCTTACCTGTATATAGTGAAGGTTATAAGATAAATAATCAGCTTTATCTATTGGCGGCTCGTCCGTCCTCCACATATCCGCACTAGCGAACACAGACTTTATCTGTCAGCAAGGGCGGGAAGGCAGTATCCCTTCGTATCGGGATACAGTAGTGCTGGCTAGATAAGCATCTGTTTCGCTACGTTGAAGGAGTGCTGGTGGAATCCGGAACCGGAAGGTAAGAACAGTACGCTATTGTCTTTTAAAACTGTTTTTTTCTGTTTTGCGTACGCACACACGCACGCACACACCTGTATTTCTTTTTCCATCTGTGTAATGTCACATCTCACCCTCCTGGTTGCCATTTCATAATTGATAACGTGCTGAGAAAGATTTGTTGCTATTGGTAGTTAAAAGTAATATTAATACGTTAAGGAGTAATTTGTAAAACACGCACACGGCTTTGCCTAAAGATACAAGGAAAGACCTGTGTGGTGCTCGGTAGATGATTACAGTTAAAGATCATCTACATTGAGATAAACGTGTTAGTTGTATTTCTGTGGATATACCCGGCTGGCGTACACGTGTCTCTAACAAAGGGTGAGACTAGCGTACGCGATGCAAGGGCCGACGCACGAAGCGTATATTACGCAACGGAGCGTCTGGGTATGCCCACGTGATACAAATCACACGATAGTATTGTTTTAGTTAGGCGATACGGAGGCAATGCGATAATAGCGCAAATCAATCTCAGTGTCCAAAATTTTAAGCTAATAGATCCTTCTCTAGTTGCAACTCCTCTGGGATTGGACTACTGCCTGTATGAAAGGAATTTATGTACAGAAAGATTAGAGTGTATATGAATGAACAGGAGTGAGTGTGTAAATAAAGGTATTATTTTTTGTGAACCCACAAATCGGGATCCCGTCGGAGACCACATCAGGTGAGTGGACACTTGGTGGCATGGGACTGGCTTGCCCGCGTTAACATTATACAAGGAGCAAGTAGTATCCGCAGACAAAAGGACTGCGAAGGTTTAAGCGCAGCCCGAGGGGTTTTGCGTATTACCCATATAGATTGAGCTCCGGCTGAAGGTTTCGCAGCCTAAACAACCGATTCCGTTGGTCGTACAGCGTATAAATATTAAGTTACTTATGCGCAGTGCGACTGGACCGCACGTAATTGTGTGCATTAGTTTGTTACCTTGATACCCATTAAAATTTACTATGGGATCATAAACGCTATTTGTACATTCTAACGTGATTTGTGTAGGTTTTTGTTATTTTAAGGGAGTTTCGCTGCTCACTCAGGAAATCTCCAACAACCAATACTTACTGGGGAGGGTAGATCCCACACGCCCCAGTAAATAGAGGTTACAAAAAGATCCCGCGAATTGGGTATGTCCAGTGGTGGGCACATTGCTGAACTCGTATTGGCCAATTGGGGCGTAGAGTGAGTGAAGGCACTAGTTGAACTTTCACCGTCGCCTTACCGCGGGCAACCTTGGTTTGTTTTGTAAGAATTCGCTGAGACAGCGATATCTGCAAACGATGGGGGCCAATTGTTCAAAGAAGGGACGTCCAACAAGGGTTCACGTTGGTAGTTGCTGGCCCAAAGGGTCCGCACGGTTATTATGCAAAGAATGGGAACGAATGACAGAGGACGATAGGGAGCAGTTTCCCCGGGTAGGCAGTTTGAACCCTGAGGTAGTGCAAAATCTAAGAAGAAGGAAAGGTCTCATTAAATCTGCAAAGAGACGAATCAGACATTATGATTGTTTACAGTTATGGCAACGGGAAGGTGAGAGACGAGGAGGATTAGCTTACACAGCTGACTCTCACTGTGGTAAGAAAAGTATGGCAACAGGAGAGCAGGTGGTTACAGAGAGTAGCACACTGGTGTATGATAAAAATGCACTTAGCAACTGTATTATAGATTATAAGAGTAATTGTAACAAATGTAACAATGATAAAAGTAAACCTGTTGAATGTACAACTGTTAACCCGTGCAAGTTGCACTCCATGTTAAACTTCCCTCAGGATTACCAGCAAGAAAGTGAGCCCAGCACGATGTCGGCACCTTTTCCAGCAGCCATCCTACAAGACATCCAGGTGGACGCGACCAAATCGGTAAAGGCAGTAATCAAACCCCCTAACGGAGGGTCAGGTGAGGTCGTGTCCACAGGTACGTACGGTGTTATATATCACGGACAAACAAATGTACCTCATATTGAAGAACCAACACAAAATGATGTAGTTGAATTTAATCCTGTCAGGGTGATCACAGTCCCCAATGGGAAGACTGACGCTCAGGGAATCATTCCCGTCAAGGACAGTGCAATGCGCCGTCCCTGGTCCCGGACAGAATTAAGGTCAATTATTTCTGAATTTCCTGATCCTAGGAAAGATCTAGTTGCATGTCAAAGGTTTATTAAAGAACTAGGAAACTCAACAGAACCCACCAACAAAGATTGGCGGACAGTGCTGAGGGCATGTTTGCCCTCCAGTGTTGACCCTGCGAAATTTATTGCTGATTGTAAATTAGACACAGAAGTACCTCAAACGGAGGAACACAATCAGGAATGTATTAAGCAGATTAACCGACAGTTAGGAGTATATTTCCCAGCCATTGTCGAGTGGAACAAAATCTTCTCCATAAGACAAAACGAAGGGGAAAGTACTTCTAATTATTTCCATCGGGCATTGCAGGACATGACTAGGTATACAGGTATAGAAAACATCGAAACAAGTGCACCGCACAGAGAAGTAGCAGTATTTGTGTTAATGGATGGTTTAAAGGAAGTGTTGAGAGCAAGGGTACAGACCACCAATCCATACTGGAGAAATATCTTGGTGGCTGCATTAAGAAAGTCCGCTGTTGGGCATGAGCAAAACATCAGCAAGCACAGGGAAACACAGAGATGTAAGAAGCCCCAGATCCCTGTGGGTAAGTCAAAGGTGATAAGGTGTTATAATTGCCAGAAGGAAGGTCATTATGCAAGAGATTGTAGATCAAGAAATAGACAAAGGTTATATAAACCCCCTAGACAAGAACACGAGCAGAGTTATAACACACAAAATTGTAATCAGGGATCATATAGGAAGAAGTTTGGGCCGCACCTGTAATATGCAGTCAGGAAAGTTGATCATTAGGACTGGTAGTAAACCTGAGGTTACAGTTAATGATATTGGGAGGCCAGTTCCTTGTAGGTACAGGAACGGCCGGGTGAACGTTGTAAAATTTATCTGTAAATGTTTCTTTTTCCCCATCTCTGACGTTCATCGGCAGAACTCAAACATCACGTAGCTATTTGGTCCTTGCAGAAGTCTACCTAACCCCAGTGTGACCTACCGACATCGGTGTGTCCTGGCCAGGCACAAAAGGGTGGGGTGTAGAAATACTGGTGGGGAGAGGACTTCGCAAGGACACCAGTGGATGTGTTTGTGTGACATCCTGATGGTGAACGGAAGATCTGACAATGTTTTTTGTTTGTTGCTTAATGCAAAATGTGATGAATTGTTCTCTCTCTCGTTTTTTTTTTTTTCCTCTTCTTTCTCATGTTCTCATGCTTTAAAGATGGTATGTCACACATCAGTTGGACAAATGGTAATGCAAGATTTTTGCTCCTTACAGAAAGATCGCAGATTTGGAAGGAATATTGTATCACCGGAATGTTCGTTTGGAGGACTGAGAGACAGCACCTTTGAGATGACAGCAGAGCAAGAAGAACAACAAGACTAGAGGACAAAAGCATCATAAATTTTTTTCTTTCCCCCCAAAGTATTTTTTTTGTGCCCCCATTACAAATTTCTCTTTCTCCTCCTGTAAGATGGACTCGCCCCAAGAGACTGCAGTCCGTGTTTTCCTGTTGACCATGATGTTGACCAGAGCAGTCTGTTTCGGTGAGAGTACCAGTGAGGTCGAGAAAGGATCCGGAATGGGTTTCTGATGACTGAGACGGAGGCGTAAATTTCCAGTAGCAACACAATCACCAAGCAAAGGCGAGTACCAGAAAACGATCTAGCAGCCATGTTATTTGTAGACATTGTAAAGGATTGTTAGCTGAAGAAAACTGCATCTGTAGGCATTGTGACAATATAGTTGAGGATGGGTGCATCAAGAAATGTCAGTCCAGTTTTAATGTCCACATGGACCGGCATCCATTGAGTGACTATCACTCCCTAGTGGGTAAAGTGTTAAACCAGACAGACTGTTGGGTATGCTCTCAAGTACCTCAAGGTCATAGCAAATCAGGACTAGTACCATTCCCTTTAACTGTAAGAGAGGTACTTGAGCTAAGTGGTGGGAGGCCGGTGGACAAGAGGTTTAATATCTCTAGTCCTCCTAGTTTGAAGCTCCACCAATATCATGTGGATAGGTCCTTAGTGTGCTTTAACATTTCCAATCCCCGAAAGCCGGGAAATTGGGAAGTGTCATGGAGTAATCAAACCATGACCTTTTCATACAGAGCCGACAGAATGCCCATAGACACAGAACTTATACGCCAGATAGCCGACCATGGAAGATTTTTCCGGTATAGATACACTCTAGGAAGTAGGACCATGCGAGTTGGAGAAGTATCACCAGGATACTGTGCACATATCGTACAAACAGATACGTGTACTAAACAGATGGGAGAGTTAGGGTTAGGAGATTTCACATGGAAAATTTGTAACATGATAATGTCATACTCCGTCCCATATGTTCTCCCCGATGATGCATATTTCATATGCGGGAGGAAGGCGTATAAGTGGCTTGCACCAAACTCAGAGGGATTGTGTTATATTGGAAAAGTACTGCCTGAAGTAATGACTGTAACCCATAACAAAATGAAAGATATTCACCGCAGTGCCCAAGCTCCTTATACTCACACTCATTATGAGCACATCGTTAAAAGGCACCTGATAGAGAGGACAGAGCACTCGGCCTCTGATCTGATCCATGAATCCACCGGGATTCAATTCCTACTCGCGTTAGATATCACTCGTACCGCCAGAGGAGTGATAAATTATAGATATATATCTGCGCTTGCAAATTTATTAGACAATATCACCGAAATGTATGACGACACATTCAGGTACACTGGGAAAGAGTTACAAGCCTACAAAACAGAACTGGTTCAGCATAGGATGATTCTCAATTATCTCACAGCTGTGACAGGCGGGTATTGTGTTACCCTAGCAACTCAATATGGAATAAAGTGCTGCACGTACATTACAAACAGCACGGAGGACCCAGCCGAGGTCATAGACCAAAATATGGATGACATTTTACAATTAAAATGGGAGTTTCGAAGGAAACACAATCTCACACTCGCTGCTGTGGGTAATGAGCTGACCAGTTGGGTGTCATGGTTGAACCCACGAAATTGGTTCTTGGGCTTAGGAGAATGGGCCCAAGGTATTATTATGGATGTAGGGAAATTTATTTTGTGTATTCTAGGAGTCGTCATATTAGTCGGTCTGATATTTAGATGCGTTCGGGCTTTAACGAAGTGTAAAGGTAGTACTAGAGTGATGAGCCTGAGGAGCGAAGACACTGTACTAACAACAACTAATTTGATTTATGACCCAACGATAGAGACAATGTTGTGATGAAAATGTGATTCCACGGTCCGTTTCTTTCACCCGTTTCTCCTTTGTTTTCCTCCAAGGTACAAAGACATCCGCTTGGAAGAAGAATTTGACAACCTCTTTTATACAGACCATTGATGAACTATGCTACAAGCCCCAATTTCCCTAGTGACTTTAACTTTTACGATAGCCCAATACTTTAGTGACTGTAACTTTATGGACAATGGAACAACTTTTGCTCGCAAAAGCACCGAGAGACATCAGACAACATGTACATCAAGATAAGACATCAGACAAGACCTCAATCGGCAAATGCATATTAAACTCACATAGTTTATGACTGCATTTATAATAATTGCTTCTTATCCTCATCTCTACAACCTTCAGGTAATGACACACATAGTCGATAGGGAATATAGATACAGATATCAGCACTCACATATCCCCCCCATTCATGTATCATCAACTAAATGTGCTCCCCATTTGTTGCAACCAAAAGCCGAAAAGAGCTCGGTAAAGTTTGACAGCCCATCTACAGACCCTTGATACGGGATAAGAAGGAATTCAAATGTATACTTCGCAATACCTCGAAGCTTGATTTAAAACACGTACGGCACGATGATACATGACCCCTCAAACATGGATTCATACACACATGCTTCTACTATCTCCCTTTACCCAATCATAAAATGGTATTTACATTATGACATATATTTTTCTTTTTTGAACTGTTTTAGGAAGTGGCAGTTATTGATGACTGCCAAAGGGTGGACTGTCAAAGTCGGAAAAATATCATGCTACACGTTGCCATATATTCACCTCATGCGCTTGCTCGCTGCACGTGCACATTCTCTCCCGTGCGTGCGGATACTCGCAGCTGCGTGATGGCGCCTCCTCGGCCATGCGCTCGAGCGCGTGGTATGTGCATTTACGGTAGAGTTTGTGTGCGTCTAGCGGGCGACTCAATCGTTAAATAATAAAACCAAATAGTATGTTTTATAGATAATGTTCCCCTTAATAATGACTGTAAGTTTGTTTAATGTAACTGGTCGCTGGACAGGGGAATTCCTCTTTGCATGATATGAAGGGTCAGACAGGGTTTGAGCAGTGGTGTTTGGTACCTAACTAAAGAACATTTTATTAGGAACAATCCGGTGCTGGTTAGGTAAAGATTCATCGCTCCTGCGTATAGTTATGGCCATTAGTAGTTTCTGGACATTTCCTATATTTGCAGTCCATTATCCATGCGGCGGGAATTCTGAGATTCCCTCCCACCTGAGCAGTTTGATATAGTCACAGCCCACCTGTTCAAACTAACCTATGACCTTTTGTTATGATGCGAGGAGACATTCCTGTGTCCAATGAACAATAAGATTATAGGTCCCTTTGTAGTGTACTGTATGCAGTGTATATAAGGGCAGCCAGCCTGGCCAGCTCTCTTGCTCTCTCCACAAACGGTTTTCATCTTGACTAACTTGGAGCTGGTACCAGAAGCTGCGCAGCGATCGTTCCCCAGTGTGTGTAAGTTATTCTCTGTAACCAACTTGTTCCCTGTTTGTATTGGCCATACTCTCTCTCTCTCTCTCTCTCTATTATTGTATAGGATTGTGACGCTATTGTATATTTATGTGTAGTGATTCTGCTTAGATATTGATGTTAGACTGTAGTGTGTGAATTGTTAACTGTAGTCCTTTTTTTACATCAGCTAGACATTGGTAGTAAAGGTGTTGGATCCTTAGCAAGGTATCGTGTGTTTATTACATTGCAGAGGGTAATAGGAGCGTCTCAATCGCTCAAGCAGCTTTAACATTAACAAGGTTAAGCAGCGTTATATCGCTACAGTATTTCAGTACAAGGTTTTACAGTATAAGAGTATCCTTTCTGTGTGTTGCATTCAAGGCTTACTGAGTGTCATCCCGTGAGCGTCTGCGCCGCTCGTGTTCCCCTCGTGGTCCCGAGCGTCCGCTACGCTGGTAGCGTAGCATTACGGTAGTCGGCCGCCTATAGCGTGCTCGACACCACGCATTAAGCTGTGAGCGAGCGTGTCGCATGTGCGTCTCGATCACAGCCGAGCGTATCCAACGCTAAGTGCGTACCCTTACGGTACCCTATACGCCAATTGCGTACTGAGTCTCTTACCTGTATATAGTGAAGGTTATAAGATAAATAATCAGCTTTATCAATCTCCAAAGCACGAGTGAAAATGGCGGTGACGCGCGGCTCCTTATATAGAATACGAATCTCGCGAGAATCCGACAGCGGGATGATGACGTTTGTGCACGCTCGGGTTAACCGAGCAAGGCGGGAAGATCCGAGGCTGCCTCGGAACCGTGTAAAATGGGTGAAGTTCGGGGGGGTTTGGTTCCCGAGGAACCGAACCCGCTCATCACTAATTTCAATGGGAACACTTTTTTAGCCATATTGGCTAGGTTTTCTTTGACCATGTTGGAGGTATAAGCAAGTTATTGCTATTTTTCTGACAATTTAAAGTCCTTTGAAAAAAACATGGTATAACGTGTGTGGAAACTGCATGATCATCATTATATTGAATGTGACCAGCACAAAAGTGGTTGAACAGACACTGGGGTAAGAAAAGCCTCAGTGATGAAATGGTTAAAGAAACAGTATTACCTTTTTTTTATTTTTTATTATTGCTTATGCCCTGCGCACTGCTCAAAAAGTGATGAAATATTAATAGGAGGATTGCTCTATTTTTCTTGTTCATTCTAGTTTCAGACAAATATTCAGATTAAAATAAACAGTAATTCCAGTAACTATAATGTACTGTAAATGCTCTAATAGGGTCTCTGTGTGTTAAAGATGGGTATGCACGACTGCTGTTGCAAGAGCTGGGACTGTAAACAATACAGCAATCTGGCAGAGGTAGTAGCGCTTTAATTTGTCAACTGCATCTTGTTTTCTTGGCACAGTGAGTTAAGAGGCTTTAGGTTGTTTCTGTAAAGCCACTGTACCAAGTGGATAGCTGCAAAGTAGACTACCCCTTGTCAGCGTGGCTCCTACATGGATGGAGGAGGGGGTCTGCTGCTAACCCTGCTGCCAGGTCCCTGCTGCCTGGTCCCCGACCGTCCGGGTCCTAGCACCTGTACAATGCAGCTGACAGGTGTTGGGACCAGCGCATGCGCAGTAGCGGCCATGGTACTGCACATGCGCAAAACCCTGGCTTCTATGGACTGCATTGGCTGTAGCCCATAGATGCTCTATGAGGCTGAAAGGCAGTGTCGAAGTCAAAAATATGACACACACACACCACATGCAAACACCAAACAGAGTGGCTTCTGTGCATGCGCGTAGTCGCCGTGCGTGCACATACACGCACGCTACGTACACTGGTTCACGAGCCTTGCATATTTTGGCGCATTGTATGAGTATATACGGTAGCATACACATTCGCACAGAAAAGCCACAAAGACATATTCAATATTCTATTCATATAGTGGACAATTTACACATAGTCTCCACACACTTTGCAAGCAAGTTACATGTACTCAAAGGATAGAACTACAGAGATATTCAGCTTTACAGGATGTGAGGGGACAGAGCAAGGTTAGGACTTAGTGTTTGGTATCCAGATGTGCAGTATTTTCTGATATATATTTCGGTCGCTATTTGCAGTTGATCGCATGTATCTGCATGTAGATATACGCAGAGATATAATATTAGCAAACTGTTATGATACTGTACTCAGGATATTCGGCGGGAACCCAGTGGTGAACACCTGCAAGCACACCTGGACCAAGCATCGCCCATGCATTCAAACCAACCTATGACCCCTCATGTACTGTAAATGACCTGCCCCTTGACCTATGGAAGAAGAGCTTACATTTCCCATTGTATTGTATTTGGACTCATTGTATAAAAGAGAGGCCTCATGATCCAGGCTTCAGTCCCTATTTCTCTGAGGTCATCTTGCCAAGACTGACTGAGACCTGGATCCGGGAGCGCTCGCGAACAAACGTATGTACTATTGGTTGTAGCTCTTCTCTGTAACATTGTTGTATCTTTATCTGTATCTTTTGAGTAAATACTGTTGATGTGTTGGACCACAACATAACATTTAACTACTGGTGTCGCATTCCATTCTTGTTTTGGGATACAGTGTATACAGCCACACGTGTTGCTGCATTGTGCGCATAGTGCGTCGGCGTGTATACGCAACGTATATACCTACTTTAGTGAGTGTACGCATATGTTTAGACGGCCGCAGCGGCTATAACTCTAGTGTAACAAGGTACTGCTTTTCCTTGTAAGGTAATCAAACTTTACAGCAGGTAGTGGCATCCTACATGAATCCAGCTCTCTGCTAATCCAAGCTCGGTCTGGCAGTCCCAGAGGGAGAAAACACCTTGCAATGTGACTGCATGTCTTGAGGGTGACCAGCAGGTAGCACTTCCAATAGGAAGTCACCGCCAGTAACAGTGTCTCACGGACTGCATCTGACTCACTGACCTGAGGTGGTGGATTTTACTGGACTGAAGCCCATAGGTAAAATCTGCCACTGAGCTCTTGTCATCTGCATCTTTCATTTAGTTGACCTTTCTTCTTTTGCTCATTCAGCTCTAAGGTAAGGTGTCCTTCAACAAACTTAAAGATAGAAAGTCAGATATCAATTTTCATAAATTATGTTAAAACTTTAGCTTACTGTTACATACACAGATATTGCAGAGCAGTGGCGTAACTACAGAGGGTGCAGGAGGTGCAGCTGCTATGGGGCCCTGGCTGCTTCTAGTGCTCTCAGCTCCCCCTGCACCCTGCCAATGGGTACCTCCGAGGCCCGCCGCTCCCACTTCATAGGGGGTGGGGGCCCTTTCAAGATTTTGCTATGGGGCCCACACAGTTCTAGTTATGCCCCTGTTGCAAAGACACAGATATTGCAATAAACCAAAGCATAATAACTATGTTAGAACTTATACGCATGGTCGGAACACATTACTCAGCTATTATATGACATTCTAAGTATGTGTGTGCTGTTATTTCTAATCATCAGTTATACTGTGCTCTGGAAAATCACCTCTGCTATTACATTAATTGGATTTAAAAAACATGATTGCCGTCTGTATAAACATTTAATTGGGCTAATCTGTTCAAACATGTCAGAACAAACCAAATATTAATGTGCAATAGTTTAAAAAAACATTGTGACTATTATGTTATGTTGCTAATAGCAACAAGATGTTTGAAACGTTAATCTAAAATTTCCACAAAGCTGTTTAAAATGATTTTTTGTTTTGTTTGTGGAATTATTTGCTAAAATGTTGTATAATTATGTTACTATTTTAAAATAAACAAAGTCACTGTAGTAATCTGTTTGTGTTATGTTTAAGTCTTTCTAACTACTCTTTATGTCTCCCTTTGTATTTGTCCAATGTAAATATAAAAGATAAAGGTATAAACTATTAATGTAGAATTACCATATTTAGCTTTCATGAAAGTACTTGTGAAAAGGATGTCCCCCTTGCAGTTTTATTCAAAGGACATTCAAAATATTGGCCCTCATTCCGAGTCGTTCGCTCGGTATTTTTCATCGCATCGCAGTGAAATTCCGCTTAGTACGCATGCGCAATATTCGCACTGCGACTGCGCCAAGTAATTTTACAATGGAGATAGTATTTTTACTCACGGCTTTTTCATCGCTCCGGCGATCGTAGTGTGATTGACAGGAAATGGGTGTTACTGGGCGGAAACACTGCGTTTTCGGGCGTGTGGATAAAAACGCTACCGTTTCCGGAAAAAACGCAGGAGTGGCCGGAGAAACGGGGGAGTGTCTGGGCGAACGCTGGGTGTGTTTATGACGTCAAACCAGGAACGACAAGCACTGAACTGATCGCAGATGCCGAGTAAGTCTGAAGCTACTTTGAAACTGCTAAGTAGTTTGTAATCGCAATATTGCGTATACATCGGTTGCAATTTTAAGAAGCTAAGATACACTCCCAGTAGGCGTAGGCTTAGCCTGAGCAACTCTGCTAAATTCGCCTTGCGAGCGATCAACTCGGAATGAGGGCCATTGTGTGTTATGGATTAATGTATTTAATGAACATGGGGGGTAATTCCAAGTTGATTGCAGCAGGAATTTTGTTAGCAGTTGGGCAAAACCATGTGCACTGCTGGGGAGGCAGATATAACATGTGCAGAGAGAGTTAGATTTGGGTGGGTTATTTTGTTTCTGTGCAGGGTAAATACTGGCTGATTTATTTTACACTGCAAATTAGATTGCAGATTGAACACACCACACCCAAATCTAACTCTCTCTGCACATGTTAAATCTGCCTCCCCTGCAGTGCACATGGTTTTGCCCAACTGCTACCAAAATTCCTGCTGCGATCAACTTGGAATTACCCCCATGGAATCTAGTTAGATGGGTGTGTGTGTACCGTTTACCTTACCCATTCCTTATGGGTGTAATATGAGTGACCGGCAATCGGGCTTCCGGCGCTCAGCATACCGGTGCTGGGATCCCCACCGTCGGCATGCCGGCAGCAGGGCGAGCGCAAATGAGCCCCTTGCGGGCTCGCTGCGCTCGCCATGCTGTGGGCACAGTGATGCGTATTTATTCTCCCCCCAGCCGGCATACTGAATACCACCCTTCCTTATGCCTTAGTAAGAGCAGGTCTAGATTATCCAGCCATCCTCAGCTACTAGGAGGAAAGTTATGTTTTCTTCTAGGTAACTGCTAGTGGCAAGGGTCCAGAGAGTGGGTTCTTGCCAGGCCATTAATGGTATATGGCAGTAGTTCCTAAATTGTGTGCTGTGGCACTCTGGGTTGCCTTGGGACACTTACAGGGGTGCCTTGGGTTGGTGATCCAGGACCAATTTAGATTATTAATGGTCAATGTAATAGGCAAAGTCAGTGCTGGTGACTGCCAATTGCCAAACATAACATATGTGGACAAACAGAAGTGAATCTTGTCCCTCACCACATAATTGAACCTAAGGATGACCTATAAACACAATTTACTTAATTTAATATTCTTTTCAGAATTTCTCAATAAGAAATGTTTGGCATAGGGGTGCCTTGAAAAAAACTGATACACTAGGGCACCATGATTAAAAAAGTTTGGGAACCATTGGTATTTGTCATTGTATGATGAAAAGATTTTGGGGGAGATTTATCAAACCTTCCAAAGAGTACACATGGAAGTGTCGCCCATGGCAATCTATCAGATTGTAGCTATCACTTTATAGAATGTACTAGATGAATGATAGCTAGATATGATTTGTTACTTTAGACAACATCTCCATTTGTCATATCTAGAAGGTTTGATAAATCTCCCCCTCTCTGTGCCATTGTCTGCGTCTCTTACAGTCTTTGGAGCCTTTTCAAGCAATCCTCTAAATTATGGCCCTCATTCCGAGTTGATCGGTCGCAAGGCGAATTTAGCAGAGTTACACACGCTAAGCCGCCGCCTACTGGGAGTGAATCTTAGCTTCTTAAAATTGCGACCGATGTATTCGCAATATTGCGATTACTAACTACTTAGCAGTTTCAGAGTAGCTCCAGACTTACTCTGCCTGTGCGATCAGTTCAGTGCTTGTCGTTCCTGGTTGACGTCACAAACACACCCAGCGTTCGCCCAGGCACTCCCACCGTTTCTCCAGCCACTCCTGCGTTTTTCCGGAAACGGTAGCGTTTTCAGCCACACGCCCCTGAAACGCCGTGTTTCCGCCCAGTAACACCCATTTCCTGTCAATCACATTACGATCGCCGGAGCGAAGAAAAAGCCGTGAGTAAAAATACTTTCTTCATAGTAAAGTTACTTGGCGCAGTCGCAGTGCGAACATTGCGCATGCGTACTAAGCGGATTTTCACTGCGATGCGATGAAAAATACCGAGCGAACAACTCGGAATGAGGGCCTATGTACATGCATCATAATCTCTTTTCAGCTCAATAACTTGTGGGAAAATCTTTGAACTGAAAATGTCAGAGGGCTGACAAAAGCGGCTATATACAGCAGCCTAAGTCTGCTCAAAGGCTGTACAGAGAAAGAGCATAAATAATAATAATAATAATAATAATAATAAACATTATAGTACTCGCAGCGGTTTTCAGAAACCATGAACATAATGTAGAGGTTTAGATTTGCAGGAAATACAGAAACCATGAAAATAAAGCAGAGGTGAGGCAGAGATTTGGGGTCATCATTTCCAAGGAGAAACAGCCATCTTGGGCACACTACGTAGGTTACATATGCATAGACAATACCTGGAATAGATAACCCATTATGGGGGATATACTGAATACTAAAGCACATACATGATCCTTACAAAATGATCAGATCCATGCATGATCAGATCCATGCATTGGTCATCCTGACTATGAGAGTACCAGGTAAGGAAGACATCTTGGGTGCACTACTGTACATATAATGTGTGAGATAAGCAGTACATGGAATTAATATACTGTAAAAATAAGGTACCTAGGGTAATGTAAAGATGAAAAGTGATTACCAAGATACCACTGCCTAAATAGTTCCAAGTGTTGTTAATCTTGTCGATGAAGGAACCAGGAGAAACAGCTATCTTGGTTACACTACAAAGGTTGCCTGGAGAGGATAACCAATTAATAGAAGTGTAAAATATATATCAGGAAAACAACCATCATGGGAGTATCACAGTGGTTACTATGCTGGGGATAATATATATGTCTTGGTGGTGTAGAGGCCTAGATAGTACATGGTAAAGCAAATTAATTACAGAGTAGACATAGGGGGAGATTCAGACCTCATCACTGGCCTGCAAACTTTGCTGTCCTGCATTCAGATAGTCGCCGCCTCCAGGGGGAGCGTAAATTCGCCGTGCAAGTGTGCGATCCGATGCGTATGCTCAGTGTCGGACTGGGGCATGAAGGGCCCACCGGGGAATGCAGTGGTAGGGGCCCATGTTTAGGGTTCTGGTCAGTCTCCAGAGGGGGTGTGGCCAGCCACTACAGTGGTTTACCTAACTATTATTGAGTGCAAGGGCTGGCACCCTTGACAAATATATAAATACTGCTTGTGCGTGCATGATAATGTACCAGATAAAATTGGCAATGCACTGCAGAGAACACACTATAGTCCTTTGCAATGTAAGGTAACATATGTATAATGTATAATTCAAGAATACAGTCTGGAACCTGATCACTAGAGAAGGTGCCCCAGGCAGTGGGCCCAGCGGGGGTTTCCCCTGTACCCCTGTGGGCCAGTCCGACCCTGCGTACGCTGGAGAATCAAACAATCCTCTTCATGCTTAAAATCACAAGCTTTATATACAGGTATAGCACATACAGTGTATTTCCCTGGTGTTAAATATAATTAAGCAAGTCATTTTTTTTAGGCCAGAGTACTTTTAAAATACCAGTTTCAATTACATACAGCTCTTTAAATTTTGGTAGGAGGTAAAAACTCCAACCTTAGTAAATTTACCCCATTTTCTTAATTAGAAATAATAACAAGCTGTTTACCTTTTTGAATATGATACACATGAGCATCATCTTAGGGTTTAGATCCACATTTCTAAAGGTTTATAATTTTTTTA
Source organism: Pseudophryne corroboree (assembly GCF_028390025.1). Lineage (NCBI taxonomy): Eukaryota > Metazoa > Chordata > Amphibia > Anura > Myobatrachidae > Pseudophryne > Pseudophryne corroboree. Next base: position 830,639,521 of record NC_086444.1, on the reverse strand, counting down.
AATCACACCAGTCAGGGGTGTATCTAGGGGCCCGAGCGCCCCTGGCAAAGTAAGGGCCTGGTGCCCCCCCCAAATTTGAAATAGGGGGGCCACACCAACTGCGTCCCACAAACGCTGCCAAACATTGCTGTTTGGGACTCACTGTCAACGGGAACTGGCTGGTAGCAACAGCAGACAGGAAACCAAGCAGCATTGGATCATGAACTGCCCAGTGAGGTGCGGTGAGGTCAGTGGCTGAGGAGGCACTGGCTAGTATCAGAGTCAGAGTTACATACACATATATGAATGGGTGTGTTAGGAAATGGTGATGTTCGGGATGCTGGCGGTCAGATGACAAACTGCGACATCATGATTTTTAGAATGCTGAGAGGGGACAAAGTAATTCATTCACCCCTCCTCTGCTCCCTACCCTAACCACCCTGGGTAGGTGGCTAGGGCTAAAACTCAGGGGGGGGGGGCAGCTATGGCTAATTGCAGGGGGTGGATGCTAAGACTCACATCCCATATGAACCGTAGGGTTCATGTGGGCATTAAACATCGTTGTACATACTTTGTTACCCTATATATGTTATTTATAGTAAAAAAAAAACTGGAGAATACTCGAGTATAACAGGTGAGGCTCTGCTCTGCCTCCCCTCACTGGATCAGTCCACCCCCCCAGCCTCCGCTATCAACAGACTTCTATAGGCTAGCTAACCTGCCTGCCCCAGACTATGTGTCATGGTGTCCCACCCACCCCAGACTATGGAACATCTCAGTTTAACATAATGCTATGTGGCGCAAGGCATGGCGTTGGTCACTCTTATTAACCTCTGCCCTTTGCTTTTTTTCTTTGACCCAGATTGCATACTTTTTCCTGCAGTTTGTGTTTTAATTTAATAAGTGTAGTAAGTACTTGGGATTAGTATATTTACTGACCCCTTTATATCCTACACTACATCACTGACCTCTCTACACCCTATACTACATCACTGACGCCTCTACACCCTACACTAAATAACTGACCTCCCTACACTACATCACTGACGCCTCTACACCCTACACTACATTGCTGACCCTTCTATAGGTTACACTACACTGTAAAACATCACTGTACTGCCTCTCTGCACTACATCAGAGACAGAGAAATACTGCAAAAAATAAGACAAAGGGTACAGTGGACAACAGTCACTGACACGCTAGACCAGTGGTTCCCAAACTCGGTCCTGAAGGATCCCTAACAAGTCACGTTTTCCAAGTCACATGGCATGTGTACTGTGTATCACCAACTGCCACATTTTAAAAATCCACAGGTGACCTGGAACTGTTGAGTACCGAGTTTGGGAACCACTGCAGTCTAGACAGAGGAGAGAGTCTAAGGGGTACATTTACTAAGCAGTGATAAGAGCGGAGAAGTGAGCCAGTGGAGAAGTGCCCATGGCAACCAATCAGCACTGAAGTAACATCTATAATTTGCATACTATAAAATTATACAGAGCTGCTGATTGGTTAATGGGGAAATTTCTCCACTGGCTCACTTCTACGTGTACGTGTGTGTGTGTGTGTGTGTGTGTGTGTAGGGGTGGAGGTAGGTGTCTAGTAGTGAGTGGTAGGATAGGGAAAAAATACTTTAAGCAGCCTTAGAACTGAGTTGGGAAACTGGTGCTGGCATTGTTGTGTCGACATAAGGACTGTTGACTTGCTGACTACATTCAACAACCCACTATTAGTATAACAGCTGTAACTATCTCCCTCTAGGAGGACGGAGGTGGGTGCAATTACATTTGGGGGTGGTTCAGTGATATGTGGCAGCTCAACCGGCAAACATATGCACTGGAAAAATGCCGTACTGTACAGCTCTCTCTTATTAACCACCCAGTCTTAAAAGCAATAAGCATTTTAAACTTTTTGATAAAGCTTATTAGCATCTCCAGCACGCTGCAGATGCTGGGAGATGTAGTTCTCCTTGTCAAAACAATTATGAACAATGTGCCCCCTCCCCTTAAAACTCTCTAACACACATTACCCTCATACGCACAAATCTAAACACAAACATACCTCCCCCACTGACAACTCTTACCACTCCCACACTGACACCTCCATCACGCCAATCCCCCTTCCCCCCCTCCACACTGACGCCTCCATCACATCAATCCCCCCTTCCTCCCATCCATGCTGACACCTCCATCACACCAATACCCCCTTCCTCCCATCCATGCTGACACCTCCATCACACCAATCCCCCCTTCCGCCCCTCCACACTGACACCTCCATTACACCAATCCCCCCTTCCTCCCCTCCACACTGACAGCTCCATCACACCAATCCCCACTTCCTCCCCTCCGCGCTGACACCTCCATCACATCAATCTCCCCTCCACACCGACACCTCCATCACACCAATCCCCCCTTCCTCCCCTCCACACTGACACCTCCATCATACCAATCCCCCCTTCCCCCCCTCCACACTGACACCTCCATCACACCAATCCGCCCTTCCTCCCCTCCACACTGACACCTCCATCACACCAATCCCCCCTCCCCCCCCTCCACACTGACACCTCCATCACACCAATCCCCCCTTCCTCCCCTCCACACTGACACCTCCATCACATCAATCCCCCCTTCCTCCCCTCCACGCTGACACCTCCATCACATCAATCCCCCCTTCCTCCCCTCCACACTGACACCTCCATCACACCAATCCCCCCTTCCTCCCCTCCACACTGACACCTCCATCACACCAATCCCCCCTTCCCCCCTCCACGCTGACACCTCCATCACACCAATCCCCCCTTCCTCCCCTCCACACCGACACCTCCATCACACCATTCCCCCCTTCCTCCCCTCCACACCGACACCTCCATCACACCAATCCCCCCTTCCCCCCCTCCACACTGACACCTCCATCACACCAATCCCCCCTTCCTCCCATCCACACTGACACCTCCATCACACCAATCCCCCCTTCCCCCCCCTCCACACTGACACCTCCATCACACCAATCCCCCCTTCCTCCCCTCCACACTGACACCTCCATCACATCAATCCCCCCTTCCTCCCCTCCACGCTGACACCTCCATCACATCAATCCCCCCTTCCTCCCCTCCACACTGACACCTCCATCACACCAATCCCCCCTTCCTCCCCTCCACACTGACACCTCCATCACACCAATGCCCCCTTCCTCCCCTCCATGCTGACACCTCCATCACACCAATCCCCCTTCCTCCCCTCCACACCGACACCTCCATCACACCATTCCCCCCTTCCTCCCCTCCACACCGACACCTCCATCACACCAATCCCCCCTTCCCCCCCTCCACACTGACACCTCCATCACACCAATCCCCCCTCCCCCCCCTCCACACTGACACCTCCATCACACCAATCCCCCCTTCCTCCCCTCCACACTGACACCTCCATCACATCAATCCTCCCTTCCTCCCCTCCACGCTGACACCTCCATCACATCAATCCCCCTTCCTCCCCTCCACGCTAACACCTCCATCACATCAATCCCCCCTTCCTCCCCTCCACACTGACACCTCCATCACACCAATCCCCCCTTCCTCCCCTCCACACTGACACCTCCATCACACCAATCCCCCCTTTCCCCCTCCACGCTGACACCTCCATCACACCAATCCCCCCTTCCTCCCCTCCACACCGACACCTCTATCACACCAATCCCCCCTTCCCCCCCTCCACACTGACACCTCCATCACACCATTCCCCCCTTCCTCCCATCCACACTGACACCTCCATCACATCAATCCCCCCTTCCTCCCCTCCACGCTGACACCTCCATCACATCAATCCCCCCTTCCTCCCCTCCACACTGACACCTCCATCACACCAATCCCCCCTTCCTCCCCTCCACACTGACACCTCCATCACACCAATCCCCCCTTCCCCCCCTCCACACTGACACCTCCATCACACCAATCCCCCCTTCCTCCCATCCTCACTGACACCTCCATCACACCAATCCCCCCTCCACACTGACACCTCCATCACACCAATCCCCCCTTCCTCCCCTCCACACTGACACCTCCATCACATCAATCCCCCCTTCCTCCCCTCCACGCTGACACCTCCATCACATCAATCCCCCCTTCCTCCCCTCCACACTGACACCTCCATCACACCAATCCCCCCTTCCTCCCCTCCACACTGACACCTCCATCACACCAATCCCCCCTTCCCCCCCTCCACGCTGACACCTCCATCACACCAATCCCCCCTTCCTCCCCTCCACACCGACACCTTCATCACACCATGCCCCCCTTCCTCCCCTCCACACCAACACCTCCATCACACCATTCCCCCCTTCCTCCCCTCCACACTGACACCTCACATATACACATGCCCCAGTCCCAATACAGACAATACTCTCAGCCCCCCCCCCCCCCCCCACATACTGTGCAGAGGATACGATTATTGTTATGTGGATGGTATTACTGTAATGATGGGGGGGTCTAAAATGTGGGATATTTGCAGGTATTGATGTACTGTGTATGTCACATACACAGATCTCCCCTTCCTCCCTTGCCCACCAACAGCTCCCTTAAAGGCTCACACACATCCATCGCCCACCCTCCCCATACTGACATCTTTCTCACTCCCCACCTACTTCCCACCCACACAAATCCCCTCCTCCACACAGACAGCTGTCACGGACTTCTTGGGACAAGGACTCACCATGGTGTCTCAGCACTTCAAGGGGTCTGTCCATCAGTCTCTAGCCATAGTCTCTCCTCCTCCCGCGATGTGATTCCTTGCAGGCACCCCCTGTAATCCTCCTCACACTGCCCTGGTAATCATGGGCCTGGGCCAGATCTCCGCCTCCAGGGGGCAGGGCTAACTGCTTTCAACGGAACAGAGGAGGGAGGGAGTGACTCGGAGGTGCAGGAGCTGAGGGGAGCGATATGTTCAGCTGTAGTAGAAACTGCAGCAGCCAGGACTTTAAGTCAGGACTCGGCAGCACACAGCTTCTGTATCCTCCCCTTGCCGCTGATTAAACTCCGTGTAAGTTGTGCAACCTTTGCTTCACTCCCTGCCCATCCGGCTGCTCTATCACTTGGCTGCGGGTGGCACCTCCGGGCGGCGCCCCTTTTCTACGGGCGCCCCTGGCGAGTGCCATCCTGGCCAAATGGTAGATACGCCCCTGACACCAGTCTGTACTCATCCAATCATAACAAAAGATAGAGTACATAAATATTGTACACAAAATCAGTGTTTTAACCTCTATTCCATTCCATATTTTTTCATATTTTATTGAGGCATTACATTGCAAATAAAAGCAAAAACATTCAACAGATTCACATAAAGTGAAAGTAGAGCAATAAGGACAATGGGCCTGATTATGATTTGGGAATAATGTAAGAAAGAGCAAGTAACTGTGCACCTTGTGCACTGCAGGTGAGACAGATGTAACATGTGCAGAGAGATTTAGATTTGAGAGGGGTGTGTCCACTCCAGACCCAATGACATCGCTACACAAAATAATTGAATGTTGCACCTTGGTCAAGCGCGATACCTTCAAAAACTAATGGTAGGACCCATGAGGTGCATAAAACCAAACAACTGAATAGCCCCCAAAGTCTCTCCTAATGTTTGGTGGGAAGGGGTCACCACTTGCCTCTTCGTTTAAAGCTGGACTTTGGGGAAGGAAAGTCAGAGCTTTAATCCCTACGATGCACACATATATAGAATTCATGCAGTATATAGAGACAAAAGAAGTGCGTGTATAGTGATTTTGGATACCTGGAGTAACCATATCTTGGAGGATTCAGGAGGAAGAGCCGGAGGTTAGATAAAATGTATCAATCTTAAATGCACTATCCCCACCCCATCTTTTAATGAAAATGTTACTTCTAATTTTCATAAGAATATTGCATTTATTTAATTATATATAACTGTTTTTTATATATACTTCCCAAAAATAAAAGCATTGGACGGTGCCCAAATTAGAGGTTTTCAATATAAACGAATGGTTTAAATATGTGTCGTTACATATGCTTTGTCCAGCGTTTCTTTATCTTTTTTTCATTGTGTGTGGTTACATTGAGTATATTTCATCACAAATGCATCCAGCAAGTCTTTAAATTCTTATGAATTAGGCAGAGATTTAATCATTCTATCACTTGACATAGTTGATATTAATATAAAAAGTGTTCTTAATGCCATCAAGACTCCATATCAAATGCCCGAATGCTTGAACAGAGACAAGGACTATTGATCTGTAAAAAAGAAACCATAAAATCCTTTCTACTTCAATCTCTCTACTTTAAAGTTAGAGCACTTGCCAGGAAAAATAAGAAAATTAATGCGCAGGTTCTTCTGGAACTGACAACGATGGGATAGGTCACGCAGACCTAGTGCAAAGGTCTATCAGCTTTTTCCACTAATATCTAGATGCAGATAATAGCATTGCCTAGGTCAGTTCTAATTCAGACAATGATGTTTAACAGGCTGGTTCATCTACTCTCATACATATTACCTTCCTTCTTTCCTGCTCTGTATATCTGCAATTTTTTAAAGTATGCCACCCCTCTATGTTTCCTTTTGGGTGCATATAGTTTTGCTGTTAAATCTATAGGGAACTACCCGTAGAGTTCCTCTAATATATAAAATAAGACACACATCAATTGTATTAAGATGGCTCCATATATGTTTATTTGTAACAAATAATATTTAGGATTTATATTTATATTCTGCAAATATGAGCTCGCCTAGTAGCATATTTTGTAATTTTGGTATATACAGTACTACAGAACCCTAGTGGCGCTATGTCAAGAAAACAATATTAATTATTATTTTTAAGTTTCTGCTATTTTCATTTGAAATAATGCACAATTAAGCATAATTTACATTATAAGGTTATCTATTGCATGTGTGTGTTTTTGTATTTGTTGAAAAGCACAAACAAATGTGTGCTGCAGTAGGCATTCCAATTTAATAGGCAAATGCACGGGGGGTTTCAGGATGGCCGGAAACTCCCCTCCCCTTGGCAAGTGGCTCACATTATGACAACAATAGCAATAGAACAGTATATAATAGAGATGTGAGCCGACCCCCATGTTTTTGTTTCGGATCTGTATTAACTTGATGTTTTGGTTTTGGATCTGTATTTTTTTCCAAAAATGTATAAAAACAGCTTAAGGTGTACATTTACTAAGCAGTGATAAAAGCGGAGAAGTGAGCCAATGGAGAAGTGCCCATGGCAACCAATCAGCACTGAAGTAACATCTATAATTTGCATACTATAAAATCATACAGAGCTGCTGATTGGTTGATGGGGAAATTTCTCCACTGGCTCACTTCTCCGTTCTTATCATTGCTTAGTAAATGTACCCCTTAATCACATAAGTTGAGCTTTTTTTTTCTTTGTTCTTACAGTATTATTACCTCCCAAAACATTCACCTCCAGTCATTTCCAGTAAAATTTGACCACCTCACAGCTTACAATATTGGAGGTAATTCAGACCTGATCGTAGCAGCAAATTTGTTAGCAGTTGGGCAAAACCATGTACACTGCAGGGTGTTAGATTTGGGTGTGGTGTGTTCAAACTGAAATCTAAATTGCAGTGTAAAAATAAAAGCAGCCAGTATTTACTCTGCACTGAAACAAAATAACCCACCCAAATCTTACTCTCTGTGCACATGTTATATCTGGCACACCTGCAGTGCACATGGTTTTGCCCAACTGCTAACAAAATTGCTGCTACGATCAGGTCTGAATTACCCCCATTGTTTTCAACAGCTGACTGACTAAGCGAAGCAACAGCTGTAGATGGCACAAAAACGGGGCTGTTCAACACATCTGGGAAACAGAGTGGCTCTGTATTTGCAGACAGGATGGCAGTTTAATAAACTATTCAACCCCATAGAAAGTAACAAAAAAAGTTTTCAGTCAGGAAGGAAGGAAGGAAGGAAGGAAGGAAGGAAGGAAGGAAGGAAGGAAGGAAGGAAGGAAGGATTTGAAATTGAACAGGGGCATTGGGGATTGTATTGAACATTCTGCTTTTATTGCCTTTTCTACTCAGTTGCTGTAAAATGCTACAGCTCTCGAATGAGGCCTTACACATGTTAATGTTAATTAATTAATCAATCAATCAATCAATCAATCAACTGATCATTCTGGTCTTCTGTTATGGCATTTTCTCTCCTCAATTGCTGCAAAATAGTCCTTTTAAAAAAATTTTATGCACAGTTTAACCAAACAAGTACTCTAGCGACAGGGACTGCCACCATTGTGGCTGAAGTGCTTGGTTTGTTTGGGGCCCTACAAAACAATTTTTGGAAGGACTACCAAATTATAATTTTGTGAAAATAAATTTCATGAACTCTCCGCAAATTATGTAACATGGAGGAAGTGCCTAGATGGGTAATGTCCCTACCGCTACTAATTTTGGCCTCACAAACGCAGCAGATGCCTTTACAAATGTTGTCAGGATTTGGGTAAAAATAATCCCACATCCAAGATGTAGCTTTTTTAGCCTTATGCTCAGGCATCTCAAAGGCTTACTTTTTATCACGGGCAAGAACTGCTACCACTCGTGGCTGACTTGCACAAACAACATCATCAATATCCTCATCCTCATCATCCTCATTAGTGTCAGATAGTACACAAATATTCCTCTCATCCTGTTCCACATCCACACTAACAGCTTTGATTTCTATTATTTCATCATCACTATTTTACTTGTGCTATTCATTCCCATATTTGCAGATGATGCAGAAAAGGTGGAAGGAGGCTTCTCTAAGACTACAGTGTGAGAAATGTCAGACTCAGACATAGATAATATGGACACCCCTAGACTCTCCTCAGGGATGTGTTAACACACAGTTTGTTCTTTTTTTTGGCAACTGATTTGTCGGGTTTTAATGTGACAATTCTACCAGTTTTTTTTAACAATGAGGCAGATTTTGATTTCAGGTGCCCTTTCCAAAACTTTCTGCCCAGCTTTAGTAGATTTGTAGTGCTATCATGACTGGAGGCAGCTACAGCACTAGTACTTGATTGTTGTTCCTGCTCTTCTATTGACTGATCATGATCAATAACAACTGAGTGCTTACATTTATTAATGCAGTGGCACAGCACCTACAACACACACAAGTTTAAAAAAAACACCCTACATATTTCTTTACTTTTTTTTGTGCAAATGACAACTCACACTGCAGAGTCACAGTGCTTTTATTTTTGAATGCAATGCGGAATGGCACCTACAGCACCCACAATTTGTACAAAAACAACAAATTATTCTCTTTTTCACAAATGACAACTCATACTATGGATTCACAGTGCTTATATTTATGTAAACACAGTGAGGTACAGCACACACACGTTGTACAAAAAAAATAAAAATTTCAACTTCCTTTGCAAATTACAATTCAATGTGAAGTCACAGTGCTTATATTTATGTGAACACAGTGGTGTACGATGTCTACAGCACATTTGAGTTGAACAAAAAAAACAGCTATTGTTTTAAACATTTTTAAATTTTTGTTTTACTTTTTTTTTTTAAACTTTTTTACTTTTCATTAAACACTTTTGCGGGCACCAGTCTGCACTGTGGACCAAAAAAGGTTAATGTTCCTGCCCTGTATTAGGTGCTTTGGGCTGCAATGTATACTAGGCAGTGACAGAAAACACCAGTGTGCACCAAAGATTAATGCTGCCATATATGTAGCTCTGGGCTGCAATGTAATGAATGTATGCAGTGACAAAAAACACCAGTGTTCTGTGGATCAAGGGTTAATGTTCAGCAGCACCAGAGTAACACACTTAGACAATAGATGTAACTTTCTGCACCATAAGAAATTAATAAATAGTGATTTGCTAACTGCGTATCCTGTATCCAGTTCGGCCAATATTAACACTAGAGTCTGAGGAGACAGATAGGTTGGCTAAATAGGTCAGCACTGTCATCTATATAGGTCAGCATAGCAGCAGTAATCTATTTCACCAGCACAGACCATCAGCACACAGCTCACCAGCGGTCATGTGTGAAATGGTGCCCAAATCACCACGGGAGAGAGTTACATTGAATCGAAAACCTGCGAGAATCCGAAGCTTGGATGATGATGTTTTGCCTCAATTTGGAATCCAAGCAAGGTGGGAAAACCCAAGCCAGCTCTCAAATTCCCTTGGAACCCTGAAGTTTGGATGGGCTCGGTTTTCCGGAAACTGAGCCTACTCATCTCTAGTTAAATCACGGACATGCTGCATGTAAACTAAAGATTACTCATTTATATGTGTGCTGATAATTAACTAGAGCATGCTATAGGGACGAACCTTAAATTAGTTTTCACTATACCTAAGTTATCTACTGCACTTTATAAAGGAAAATAAAGCCTTAAATGTATCAGCATATGGTTTATAATGTATATGTGTTGTATCCATATTAAACCTGGACATGATTTATACATTTATAGCAAAATTAGCTTTTTTTGTCCCAATCTCAACTGTCAGATCACTATATTTAGTTACAGATGTCACAGATCTGTCATCAGACAATTGAACATAGGACCAAAAAGATCTGTATTTGGAATTATAATTACGGGAAAGCTGGAAGTTGAACAGGAACAAGCTATATCTCCAGGAGAGTACATCATTTATCAGGACATTGCAGGACATTTACAGCCATCTATATTTTAGACAATGTACTGTATTGGATGTAGTTAAACATCCAAACTAGTTTTACTGTTAACTGGAGTGAGATAATAACATTGATTTTTTATTTTTTATTGTCAAAATCCATAAACAGAATCGGTAAACAAAATGTGCTGATTTTTATAGTAAATCAATCTCCCTATTTGTGAAACAGCTATGGGGGTTATTCAGAGTTGGTAGCAGGTTTTGCTAAAATAGTGAAAACTGCTACCGATAAAATCACATGCAGGGGGCTGCTCAGCACAGGGCAAGGCAGCCCAGCATATGCAGCATCGCCCAGCAATGTGGTCGCAATTCAATTGCAATCGCATTGCAAAAAAACTATACATAGAGGTCGACCCCTACATACACAGCCAGGCTGCGTATGCAGATGCACCACCTCCATGTTTCCTATCGCAGGAAGTGCAGGTGATGTAATTTGGCCACCCTGAAAAATACTTTGACACTTCCTGCATTTCCTGTATCACTACCCCCCAACGTAGCGTCACCACCCATGACCGTCCTCGGCCTGTCAATAAATATTTGATCGCATCCTTCTGGGATGCGATCCCATAGTGAAAGTCTGCGCATGCGCAATGAGATTGAGGCACATGCGCAGAGAGCCTAAAATAGTATGTCTGCACTTTTTGTAAAATAGCATCTACCTCTGAATACCCCCCATAGTCCTCCACAGTTTGTCTGAAAGAAAAAAAAAAAGTATTTCCACCAAAAAAGTATTCACTATCTCTATTCGCGTCTTTCACTGCATGGGCCTTAACATGCATCTGATAGGATAGTATTTATAATCCTTTTTTTTTCTTTTTTTCATTTATCTGCAAAATTATGCAATTGAAAGAAAGTAATGCTTTTAATGTAAATTAATACTATACTTAATGATGGAAAGACATCGATTCGTAGTCTGCTGCGGCTACTCCTTCATTCTGAATGACTGAGTTGTGTCATTAGTGCTCTTTAATTACAGTTTTGCAGCCAAGTTTAAAAAAAATGTAGGCAAATGATCTGACATACTGTACATATTCGTATTCACTGCTAACAGACTACAACAATACCGTCAGATGTTGAAAGTCTATTATTTGGGAGAAAGAAAAGTTGCAGATTCATTAAAAATCCATTGTACAGTGATGATATGATACATTGGGAGCCAGCTAAAATGAAAAATTATTCATTAAATTCAATTGTCAAAGTATTTTCAATACATCAATCTCAAATGTAACAAGATATGCCAGGAACTTGTGTAATATCCAGTAAAGTACATTTGCAGCATACTACAAGATCAGATTTTTGGTTTCTTAAAGGTCCTAATTTAATGCCATGCAAAATGGACAAAGCAGCCAACTGTGTCATATGTTATTTATATAAGAAGTAGTTGTAGCTAGACTGTTTTCATTTTTAAACTTACACAATAAAACGTGCGATTTGACTGAATGTTTGGATGTACTTTTTTTCACCCTTTTCTTCACTACTATTGGAAACGTGTGTGTACAAGTTTGAGGATGGACAGTACCAGAGTTTCTGTACTCACCAGTAGATACCTTACAACTATGAACAGTTACTTAACCAATGGATAAAGCGGGTACAGCCATACTCACTGTTATACACACTGGCAGGTGGAGCGGAAACTTTAGCAGAATGGGATATAGGCCCTCATTCCGAGTCGTTCGCTCGGTATTTTTCATCGCATCGCAGTGAAATTCTGCTTAGTACGCATGCGCAATATTCGCACTGCGACTGCGCCAGGTAATTTTACAATGGAGATAGTATTTTTACTCACGGCTTTTTCATCACTCCGGCGATCGTAGTGTGATTGACAGGAAATGGGTGTTACTGGGCGGAAACAGGCCGTTTTATGGGCGTGCGGGAAAAAACGCTACCGTTTCCGGAAAAAACGCAGGAGTGGCCGGGGAAACGGGGGAGTGTCTGGGCAAACGCTGGGTGTGTTTGTGACGTCAAACCAGGAACGACAAGCACTGAACTGATCGCAGATGCCGAGTAAGTGTGGAGCTACTCTGAAACTGCTAAGTAGTTTGTAATCGCAATATTGCGAATACATCGTTCGCAATTTTAAGATGCTAAGATACACTCCCAGTAGGCGGCGGCTTAGCGTGAGCAACTCTGCTAAAATCGCCTTGCGAGCGATCAACTCGGAATGAGGGCCATTGTACAGCTCACAAGACGGTGAGGGTATGTGGGTACTGGATAGTGGTGCAGGATGCTGGCACAGCATCTAAAACAACAGGTAATCGTTAGAGATGAGCGGGTTTGGTTCTCTACGAACCGAACCCTACCGAACTCCACGTGTCAAACACAGTTCCGAGCCCGGCTCGGTTGTTCCCGCCTGACTCGGAAAACCCGAACGAGGCAAAACGTCATCATCCCGCTGTCGGATTCTCGCGAGATTCGGATTCCATATAAAGAGCCGCGCGTCACCGCCATTTTCACTCGTGCATTGTAGAAGGTACAGAGAGGACGTGGCTACGTTCTCTCAGAGGCAAATCTCAGTATCAGTGCTCAGTATCAGTGCTTATTGCTGCTCAGTAATACTAGTACAGTGTCTCTCTTGTGCTGCATCTTGCTGCTGTAGGGTGCTGTGGTGGTAGTAGTGTCCTGTGACTGTGTATCGTTCATCATCATTCCAGTCACAGTAGTATCTGGGGGGTGACAATTCCAGAGTGCTTTTGTGCTGCTCAGTAATACTAGTACAGTGTCTTGTGCTGCATCGTGCTGCTCAGTGTCAGTTCTCCGTAGTATCATCAGTGCTCAGTATCAGTGCTCATTGTCTTGTGCTGCATCGTGCTGCTCACTAATACATTACTAATACTAGTACAGTGTCTTGTGCTGCATCGTGCTGCTCAGTGTCAGTTCATCGTAGTATCATCAGTGCTCAGTATCAGTGCCCATTGTCTTGTGCTGCATCGTGCTGCTCACCAATACATTACTAATACTAGTACAGTGTCTTGTGCTGCATCGTGCTGCTCAGTGTCAGTTCTCCGTAGTATCATCAGTGCTCAGTATCATCAGTGCTCAGTATCACTGCTCATTCTCTTGTGGTGCTCAGTAATACTACATTACTAATACTAGTACAGTGTCTTGTGCTAATCGTGCTGCTCAGTGTCAGTTCTCCGTTGTATCATCAGTGCTCAGTATCATCACTGCTCAGTAACACTGCTCATTGTTTTGTGGTGCTCAGTAATACTACATTACTAATACTAGTACAGTGTCTTGTGCTGCATCTTGCTGCTGTAGGGTGCTGTAGTAGTGTCCTGTCACTGTGCATAGGTCATCCTCATTCCAGTCACAGTGGTATCTGGTATCTATCTAGTGGTATTTAATTCCAGACATTACTGCCGTCTAATTCCAGATATATTACTGGCAAATAATTCCACACATTAAAAAATGGAGAACAAAAATTTGGAGGGTACAATAGGGCAAGATCAAGATCCACTTCCACCTAGTGCTGAAGCTGCTGCCACTAGTTATGGCAGAGACAATGAAATGCCATCAACGTCGTCTGCCAAGGTCGATGCCCAATGTCATAGTAGAGAGCATGTAAAATCCAAAAAGCAAAAGTTCAGTAGAATGGTGGAGGATTATATGAGTGACAGCATCCAAGTAGGCACGTCAGACAGTCCGTACGTATACGGGCAGGAAAAAGAGGCAATTTGGAGGCCCTTGCACAAACTAGCTTTATTTTACCTAAGTTGCCCCCCCTCCAGTGTGTACTCCAAAAGAGTGTTTATTGCAGCCGGTCACCTTGTCAGCGATCGGCGTAGGAGGTTACTTCCACAAAATGTGGAGAAGATGATGTTCATCAAAATGAATTATAAATTCCTCCGTGGAGACATTTACCAGCAATTGCCTCCAGAAAGTACACAGGGACCTGTGATGGTGGATTCCAGTGGGGAGGAATTAATACTCTGTGAGGAGGAGGATGTACACAGTGAAAAGGGTGAGGAATTGGAGGATGAGGAGGAAGTGGACATCTTGCCTCTGTAGAGCCAGTTTGTGCAAGGAGAGATTGATTACTTCTTTTTTGGTGGGGGCCCAAACCAACCAGTCATTTCAGCCACAGTCGTGTGGCAGACCCTGTGGCTGAAATGATTGGTTTGTTAAAGTGTGCATGTCCTGTTTATACAACATAAGGGTGGGTGGGAGGGACATTTCCATCTTGCACCTCTTTTTTTATTTATCTTTGCATCATGTGCTGTTTGGGGACTATTTTTTTTTAAGTGCCATCCTGTCTGACACTGCAGTGCCACTCAAAGATGGGCCAGGTGTTTGTGCCGCCCACTTGGGTCGCTTAGCTTAGTCATCCAGCGAACTCGGTGCAAATTTTAGGACTAAAAATAATATTGTGAGGTGTGAGGTGTTCAGAATAGATTGGAAATGAGTGGAAATTATGGTTATTGAGGTTAATAATACTATAGGATCAAAATTACCCCCAAATTCTATGATTTAAGCTGTTTTTGAGGTTTTGTTGAATAAAACACCCGAATCCAAAACGCATCCGAATCCGACAAAAATCCGAAAGGGTGGTTTTGCCAAAACGCATCAGAATCCGACAAAAATCCGATAGAGTGGTTTTGCCAAAACGCGTCCGAATCCAAAACACGACCACGGAACCGAATCCAAAACCAAAACACAAAACACGAAAAATGCCCACTGCACATCTCTAGTAATCGTGGTTTTACTGGAGCTAAGTGGAAAACTACTATCTTCCAATGTGGCATTCACACTGTGGCACTCACTCATTGATAGAGTAATCCTGCCCTAATCAGCGCTGGTGATCACAGCAACATACTGTCTCTCATTAACAGACAGCTGGACATTTATTCTGATTTACTGCTGTCTGTGAATTAAAGGCAGATCACAACTGGTGTATCTGGCACTGTCAATGTCTGCCTGACCAATTGCCAAGTTCAGGAAAGCACAAGGGGAGGGTGGGGACCCCTGTAACAGACAGAGCAGAGGCTGCTGTGTTCCTCTCCCCACCAAGGTACAAGCCTCTTGTTCTCCACACCACACAGGACATTGTGCTTGTACTTCTGTCACACACAGTCTCTCCGTCACCTTCTGCCGCCTCCTGTCACCCTCTGAGGCGCCCTTGCCTTCCTTTGTCATCATCTGCCTCTCTATGTCAACCTCTGCCTCCTCCTGCCTTATGCTGTCACCATTTGCCTCTCCCCATCACCCACTGCCATGTGGCATATTGTGATCTGGGGTTAGGGTGGAGGAGGGGGCCCAAATTATATTTTTGCACCTGGGCCCACTACTCGCAAGTTCCGCCACTGAGTGATCAGGTCATGAGACTGCTAAGAGGTATGCTTTCAAGCTGGTCCCTGTTATACCTGTTATCTGACTATTGTTATATAAGATCCTTAGCTTAAAAGAGCAGTAGGTTACTGTACATCTCCTAGGCTACATGAAAATACAAATAAAAGGAGCTGAGTGAAAGGACACAGTGTAAGGTTGTCCGTTGCCAAAACACTTTTGCCAGCCCAGGCACATGCTTCATTCTGAGAGAGAATAGTGCTGCATAGTTGTACATGAGGACACAGGCCAGGATGTAATGAAGTCCAAGTTTGGCGGCTGTGCGGGATGCTGGCCAAACTCAGACATTTTTTTTTAAGGGGCAATCGTGCACAAGGCATGGCTTAGACTTGTACATGATTGCTTGTTTAAAAAAAAGTCTGAGTTCAGCCGGCATCCCACACTGCCGCCAAACTCGGACATCATTACATCCCACCCACTATGTTTAAACATTGTGTTGCAAAGTGCAAAATATTTTTCCAAAATCTTACTGCTTATTCAATAATTTCCCTTAAAGTGGGTGTTAGTGTTTCCCTTCTTTGTAGAGAAGCTCTAGTGTTGGTCATTCCTATGAGGGAACTCAGCAATCCTATTCTAAACTTCTGGAGTAGTATCCTGGGGACTAGTACGCTGGCTTTTGGAATCTGCAATGTGTAACCACTCTATGTAACATGAGGGGAGATCTATCAAACCTAAATAGAACTAGTGGAGAATGTGCTTACACTGTAGCAACCAATTAGCTTCTAGCTAGCATTTATCAAGTACATGCCATAAAATAATATCTAGAAGGAGCTGATTGGTTAGCATGGGCAACTTCTCTATCGGTCCTATATAAAATAAGATCAAGTTGAGAAAAGCTATATTTAAAAAAAAAGAAAACTACCAGATGTGTTCACTTACATCTTTGCTTTTTTACTCAGTTTGGCACAACATGCAAAACACGACTAAGCTGTTTTTCACGAGTAGCGAGTGGAAGGATTTTAAAATTTTAGTTGGCCAGAATAGAATATGTATAAAGTAACATATTAAAGAAGCAAACTAAGAAAAATCACAAGGCATGGCTAAATCTCAAAGTCTATAGCATGCAAAACCGTGCCATACATGGCGGGATATAGCAAAGATGTATGTGGACATATCGTAAACTATAACTAAAAAAGAATTAGCTATGGTGGGTCCTTCAGGAGATGAAGGGGAAGCTTGGAAGAGAGAGAAAGTGGAAAGACATAAACGGGGTCATTCCGACCTGGTCGCACGCAGGCTATTTTTTGCACTGCTGCGACCAGGTAATCACGGCCTACAGGGGAGGGGGTTAGAGCTGTGCAGGTGTGCGATCGGCTGTGCAGAGAGCTGCACAAGCAAAAAGTTTGTGCAGTCTCTGCACAGCTCAAGACTTCCTCACCCGCTGCGATGATCCTTCCTGGAGTTGACGTCAGGATCCTGCAAATGGTCAGGCACGCCTGCGTTTTCTTCGACACTCCCCGAAAACGGTGAGTTGACACTCCTGGCCGGCCTCTTCCTGTCAATCTTCTTGCGAACGCTTTCTTCTTTGCCATCACCGGGCAACGACGCGCATGTGCATTGCGGCCTGCACGCATGCGCAAATCAACCTGATCGCACTGCTGTGAAAGACAGCAGCGTGCGATCAGGCCAGAATGACCCCCAAAGTACCAACCAATCAGCTCCTGTCATTTTTCAAACACAACCTGTAAAAATCCATGAGCTGATTAGTTGGTACTTTATATCTCTCCACTCTGTCTGTCTGAAAGCTTTGATAAATCTCCTCCTTGGATACTTTTATAGAACTGTGTGGTCACGTTAATGCTCAATTACAAAAGAGGAAGTTGGAAAGATAAATGTAGCAAAGGCTGGAGCATTCCTATTGCACCAATCAAACCTTGAAGCTTACTTTCTCAGGGGTCTTATTACTAAGCTTTGGTGAAAGAAAAAGTGGAGAGAGATAAACTACCAGCAAATCGGCTCCTGTCATGTTATAGGCTGTGTTAGAAAATAACAGTAGGAGCAGTGGCGTATCTAGAGAGGAGGGGAGCCGTGTGCAGTCTCCGTGGGTATGGGTCGTTGGGTCGACAGTCATTAGGTCAACCACTATTGCATTAGGTCGACAGGGTCATTAGGTCGACAATTACTAGGTCGACAGGTCAAAAGGTCGACATGAGTTTTTTTACTTTTTTTATGTTGTTTTCTTCATAAAGTGATGGAGAACCCCAATTAGTGCACCGCGTCTTCGGATAAGATGCGTCGCTCTGCTACCGCTGCGCTCGGCGTAGGTTACTGTTCCCAATTGTAGTCCACGTGGATCATAAGGAATGAAAAAGTCCAAAAATTTGAACTTTTAAAAAAAAAAACTCATGTCGACCTTTTGAACTGTTGACCTAGAACATGTCGACCTAATAACCCTGTCGACCTAATGACCCTGTCGACCTAATGCACATCGACCAATAGTGGTTGACCTAATGACTGTCGACCTAAGTGGTGTCGACCTAATGACCGTATCCCGTCTCTGTGTGTGGGCTCCCTCCTCTCCCATTGCCGGCAGCGCTGTTGAACACTAGAGAGACTTTGGCACAGTGCCAGAGTGTACAGCGCATGTGCAGATCTCCGAAAAAATGGTGCAGCGGACATTTTCTAAGAGACTTGCGATGCGCTGTACACTCTGGCACTGTGCCAGAGTCTCTAGTGCTCACTCAGAGTGCTAACAGTGCTGCCGGCTACGGGATTCGGAGGAGGAGCGGGCCCACGCATAGACACAAGAAAGGTAAGTATAAAAGAAATGGGTGCAGTGTGTGCGGTGTGGGCCACCTGTGGACC